>NC_051232.1:15003759-15633759 GCF_015220715.1 Pygocentrus nattereri
CTCCTCACCCTCCCTCCCCTCTCTCTCTCCTCCCCTCTCCCACCCTCCCCCCCCCTCCCCCTCTCTCCTCCCCCCTCCCCCCCCCCCCTCTCCCCCCCTCTCTCCCCCTCTCTCTGTCTCTCTCTCTGTCTCTCTCTCTCTCTCTCCGTGTCTCTCTCCCCACTCCCACCCTCCCTCCCCCTCTCTCTCTCCCCCTCCCACCCCCCCCCCCTCTCTCTCTCCCCCCTCCCACCCACCCCCCCCCCCTCTCTCTCTCTCTCTCTCTCTCGTCCTCTCTCTCTCTCTCTCTCTCTCTCTCTCACCCTCTCTCTCTCTCTCTCACCCTCCCTCCCTCTCTTACCCTCCCTATCTCCTCCCTCCCCCTCTCTCTCTCTCTCTCTCTCTCTCTCGTCACTCTCTCTCTCTCTCTCTCTCTCACCCTACCTCCCTCTGTCTCTTTCTCTCTCACCCTCCCTCCGTCCCTCCCTCCCTCTCTCTCTCTCCCTCTTTCCCTCCCTCCCTCTCTCACCCTCTCTCTCTCTCTCTCTCCCCCCTCCCACCCTCCCTCCCCCTCTCTCTCCCCCCTCCCACCCTCCCCCCCCCCTCTCTCTCTCCCCCCTCCCACCCCCCCCCCCCTCTCTCTCTCTCTCTCTCTCTCTCTCTCTCACCCTCTCTCTCTCTCTCTCTCTCTCACCCTACCTCCCTCTGTCTCTTTCTCTCTCACCCTCCCTCCGTCCCTCCCTCCCTCTCTCTCTCTCCCTCTTTCCCTCCCTCCCTCTCTCAGCCTCCCCTCTCCTCTCTCTCTCTCCCCCCACCCCACCCTCCCTCTCTCTCTCTCCCCACCCACCCTCCCTCTCTCTCTCTCTCACACTCCCTCCCTCTCTCTCTCTCTCTCTCTCTCTCCCTCTCTCCCCCCACCCATCCTCCCTCTCTCTCTCTCCCCCCTCCCCACCCACCCTCCCTCTCTTTCTCTCTCCCCACCCACCCTCCCTCTCTCTCTCCCCACCCACCCTCCCTCTCTCTCTCTCTCTCTCTCTCTCTCTCACCCTCCCTCCATCTGTCTCTCCTTCTCTCCCCCCACCCATCCTCCCTCTCTCTCTCTCCCCCCTCCCCACCCACCCTCCCTCTCTTTCTCTCTCCCTACGCTCTCTCTCTCTCTCTCTCTCTCTCTCCCTACGCTCTCTCTCTCTCCCACCCCCCCCCCCCCTCTCTCTCTCTCTCTCTCTCTCTCTCTCTCTCTCTCTCTCACCCTACCTCCCTCTGTCTCTTTCTCTCTCACCCTCCCTCCGTCCCTCCCTCCCTCTCTCTCTCTCCCTCTTTCCCTCCCTCCCTCTCTCAGCCTCCCTCTCTCTCTCTCTCTCTCCTCACCCACCCTCCCTCTCTCTCTCTCCTCACCCACCCTCCCTCTCTCTCTCCCCACCCACCCTCCCTCTCTCTCTCTCTCTCTCTCTCTCTCTCTCTCTCTCTCTCTCTCTCTCTCTCTCTCTCTCTCACCCTCCCTCCATCTGTCTCTCCTTCTCTCCCCCCACCCATCCTCCCTCTCTCTCTCTCCCCCCTCCCCACCCACCCTCCCTCTCTTTCTCTCTCCCTACGCTCTCTCTCTCTCTCTCTCTCTCTCCCTACGCTCTCTCTCTCTCTCTCTCCCTCTGTCTCTGTCTCTCTCACCCTCTCTCTCTCTCTCTCTCTCTCTCTCCCTCTCTCCCCCCTCCCACCCTCCCTCCATCTGTCTCTCCCTCTCTCCCCCCTCCCACCCTCCCTCTCTCCCTCTCTCTCTCTCTCTTTCTCTTTCTCTCTTTCTCTCTGTCTCTCACCCTACCTAATTTCACATTATTGACATTACAATTTTTATTACAATTATTATTAATTAACACATTAATTGATCATTCAATACAGTCAAATTCCCTTCTTATCAAAGTAAGTAATTCCTAGTATTGTTTAACTTCAAAATCCATTAGACTCCCCCATGAGCGTCGCCAATGGTGACAGTGGCAAGGCAAAACTCCCTAAGAGCAAGAGGAAGAAACCTTGAGAGGAACCAAGATTCAAAAGGGGAACCCATCCTCTTCTGATCATGTAATGTTCTATTCCAGTGGGAGCAGTTTTGCTTACTTTAGCCAGCCTTGTTAGATAGCTCAGTAAACCCATTCATAAATAAGCAGTTTCAAAATCCATTTCCATTTCTCATTGTTGGATATGTGTTTAAGGTGAGTTTCAGGCTGTGGTGGTGGATTGTTTTTGTTTGCAACAGCTTCTGGTAGAAAGTAGTGATCAAATTTACTAATGGATAAATGCTTTCCCTCTGTCAGGTCTGGAAATTTATTGATATGTTCATTCATAGTTCATAGGGACAAAAGTCTGGAATATAGGGGCTTTTTATATTAAGTTTATTTTCCTTTCTAAAATTAGATGCAGTGTTGATTCTCTTTTGGCTGTGTGAAGTGACAGTGAAAAATCATCAAAAAAAACAATAAGATGAGTCCAAAGCAAATGAAGTTATAAACAGTCAAAACCCAGTGATCACTGAACCTCTGAGCTTCAGAGAGAGAGAGTAATAAGGGGTGTTTTTTGAGAGGTATTGCATCTGCTGCTCTCAATTTCTTTCTTTTTGTCTCTCACTGTATACATAGGCAGCTGAACAGTGTAAGTCTTTGAGCTAAGTGCGGGGAGAGGGGGAGATCTGCTTCTCATAGGCCTTGATAGTTGTGACAAAAGGGCAAGGAGGTTGGCTGTCACAGGCAATGCAGCAAGTGCACACTTCTCCTGGCTGGTACTGATTCAGTATTGTTTTAAAATTATGGTTTCAAAATATATTGTGGTAGGCAACAATATTGAAATTTACACTGAAAACAGTTGGTGAATTTTATGATAAATTACTTCTGTGTAGCAGTGTAGATGATATATTGCCCAGTCGTGCACTAATCTGAAGCAAAGAGTGAGAGCAGACCAAGGAGAGAGATAACTAAAAATAGTGATTGAGTGTCTTGGGAATGTTGAGTGATGCAGAGCACAGGAAAGTGGCCATGGGGAATAGAGGAATGAATGCTTTACAGTTTACTTATTCTGCAACAAAATGTGAATGCTGAAGTGGTAACTTTTTTTTCCCCCACACAATGCTTTGGAAGCTTAGGATGTTTCTGGAAACCATTGTGTAGGGTCTGTAGAGTACAGAAGAATTAAACTTTCAAGTAAATTGCATTAAATACTGTTTAATGAACAGTGTTTTGCATAGTGCCAAATGAATATAGTTAAATATCGAGTCACTTTGTTTACAATTTTGTTTAATGCTGGTTTGGTTTGTTGTAGCATCATTTTGACTTTTGCCTGATTATGCGTGACTATACACATCAAGAGACAGTAGACAAGAGACAGTTGTCTTGGTACTCCTCACTAGGGTGCCACCACACATGCTGGAGAGCATCTGAGCCAAAGAAGTTTATCTTGGTCTCGTCAGACCACAGGACATGGTTCCAGTAATCCATGTTCTTGGACTACTTGTCTTCAGCAAACTGTTTGCAGGTCTTCAGAAGAGGCTTCTTTCTGGGACGACGTCCATGCAGACCGAGTTAATGCATTGTGCGTCGTATGGTCTGAGCACTGACAGGTTGACTTCCCACTTCTTTGACCTGTGCAGCAATGCTGGCACCACTCATGCGTCTATTTTTTGGAAGACAATCTCTAGATATGACGCTGAACACATGGACTCAACTTTTTTGGTCAACCCTGGCGAGGCCTGTTCCGAGTAGAACCTGTCCTGGAAAACCGCTGTGTGACCTTGGCCACCGTGCTATAGCTCAGTTTCAGGGTGTTAGCAGTCTTATAGCCTGGGCTATCTTTGTGGAGAGCAACTATTGTATTTCCCACATCCTCAGAGAGTTCTTTGCCCTGAGGTGCCATGTTGAATATCCAGTGGCTAGTATGAGCGAATTGTACCCATAACACCAAATTTAACAGCCCTGCTCCCCATTCACACCTGGAAGCTTGTAACTAAGTCACATGACACCAGGGAGGGACAACGACACAACAGGGCAAAATTTGGACATGTTCACTGTGAGGTGTACTAACTTTTGTTGCCAGCTCTCTCTCATGTATGTATATATATATATATATATATATATATATATATATATATATATATATATATATATATATATACTGCTCAAAAAATAAAGGGAACACTCAAATAACACATCCTAGATCTGAATGAATGAAATATTTTCATTGAATACTTTGTTCTGTACAAAGTTGAATGTGCTGACAACAAAATCACACAAAAATCATCAATGCAAATCAAATTTATTAACCAATGAAGGCCTGGATTTGGAGTCATACACAAAATTAAAGTGGAAAAACACACTACAGGCTGATCCAACTTTGATGTAATGTCCTTAAAACAAGTCAAAATGATGCTCAGTATTGTGTGTGGCCTCCATGTGCCTGTATGACCTCCCTACAACGCCTGGGCATGCTTCTGATGAGGTGGCGGATGGTCTCTTGAGGGATCTCCTCCCAGACCTGGACTAAAGCATCCGCCAACTCCTGGACAGTCTGTGGTGCAGTCTGTGGACAGTCTGTTGGTGCATGGAGCCAGACATGATGTCCCAGATGTACTCAATCGGTTTCAGGTCTGGGCAACGGGCGGGCCAGTTCATAGCTTCAATGCCTTCATCTTGCAGGAACTGCTGACACACTCCAGCCACATGTCTAGCATTGCCCTGCATTAGGAGGAACCCAGGGCCAACCGCACCAGCATATGGTCTCACAAGGGGTCTGAGGATGTCATCTCGGTACCTAATGGCAGTCAGGCTACCTCTGGCAAGCACATGGAGGGCTGTGCGGCCCTCCAAAGAAATGCCACCCTACACCATTACTGACCCACTGCCAAACTGGTCATGCTGAAGGATGTTGCAGGCAGCAGATTGCTCTCCAGACTCTGTCACATCTCTGTCAGAGTCTCCAGACTCTGTCACGTCTGTCACATGTGCTCAGTGTGAACCTGCTTTCATCTGTGAAGAGCACAGGGCGCCAGTGGCGAATTTGCCAATCCTGGTGTTCTCTGGCAAATGCCAAGCGTCCTGCACGGTGTTGGGCTGTGAGCAAAACCCCCATCTGTGGACGTTGGGCCCTCATACCATTCTCATGGAGTCGGTTTCTAACCGTTTGTGCAGACACATGCACATTTGTGGCCTGCTGGAGGTCATTTTGCATGGCTCTGGCAGTACTCCTCCTGTTCCTCCTTGCACATATGCGGAAGTAGCGGTCCTCCTGCTGGGTTAATGCCCTCCTACAGCCTCCTCCACATCTCCTGGTGTACTGGCCTGTCTCCTGGTAGCACCTCCAGCCTCTGGACACTACGCTGACAGACACAGCAAACCTTCTTGCTACAGCTCGCATTGATGTGCCATCCTGGATGAGCTGCACTACCTGAGCCACTTGTGTGGGTTGTAGAGTTCGTCTCATGCTACCACGAGTGTGAAAGCACCACCAACATTCAAAAGTGACCAAAACATCAGCCAGAAAGCATAGGTACTGAGAAGTCGTCTGTGGTCCCCACCTGCAGAACCACTCCTTTATTGAGTGTGTCTTGCTAATTGCCAATAATTTCCACCTGTTGTCTATTCCATTTGCACAACAGCATGTGAAATTGATTGTCAATCAGTGTTGCTGCCTAAGTGGACAGTTTGATTTCACAGAAGTTTGATGTACTTGGAGTTATATTGTGTTGTTTAAGTGTTCCCTTTGTTTTTTTGAGGAGTATGTATGTATGTATGTATGTGTGTGTGTATATATATATATATATATATATATATATATATATATATATATATATATATATATATATATATATATATATATATATATATATATATATACACATACAAGTTTACTACGGAGTATGGAGCCATGCTGTTGTAATACATGTAAGATTTGGTTAGGTATTATCTTGCTAAAATAAGCAAGGCCTTACCTGAAAATGAAATCATATGTTGGCACCATAATAAAACCTGTATATATCGTTCAGCAATAATGATGCCTTCACAGATTTGCAAGTCACCCACAGCATGTGCACAAAAGCACCCCATACCATCACAGATACTGGTTTTTGTGCACATGCAACTGTATGCTAATAACAAGCCACATGCTCCCTTTCCTCTTTAGCCTAGAAGGCGGGCTTTCCATGATTTTCCAAAATGAACTTCAAATATTGATTTGTCAGAACACACCACACACTTTTATGCTTCATGTTAGTCCATCTTAAATGAGCTTGGGCCAAAGAAGGAGGAGGCCTTTTGGGATCCTGTTAAAATATGATTTTGTCTTTGCATGGTAGAGTTTTAACTTGCATTTATGAATGCAGTAATGAACTGTGACCACAGACGGTGGTTATCAAAAGTGTTCCTGAGCCCATACAGTGATTTCACCAAAAAATGTGTCTGTCCCCCCCCCCAGCATTTATTTAAAATTTCCTGGTTTCAATATTTGATATGTTGTCTTTGTAGTGTTTTTATTAAATTTAAGCAACAGAACACAAGAGGGAGTCTGTTATCTATTTGGTTCATTTCTTAAATTGGAAATTGGGTTGTATTTGCTTATTCAGTCAATGTGATGTAAATGTGGCACGCAATTATCATCATGCCAGATAAACAGTCATTTCATTCATTGCCAACCTTTTTTTAATTTTTTTTTTTTATTGCATTGGCCCGATACCTTGCTCAATTACTCATACTCATTCAAATAAACCTATACTAACGTTTCCTGCTGTGATGTAAGTTGAGTGCAAACCTGCCTTTTACCTTCAATACTCAATGTTGCTTAAATTCTCAGCCAGTTTGTCCGTTGACAGAGCTGCCTGTAGAGGCTGCGTTTCATGTACAAATCTTATTCTACTTTAACATCGATAGTGACTTTTCTCTTCTGGTCCCTCGTATGAACTCAAGCTTTCTGTTGGTTGCCATGGTTTCAATGATGACAAGCACAAATTAGATGCATTTCTGCTAAAAATAGAAAATCCTCGTGAGAAATCTCATATGTGCTGTTTTAATTGAATATCTGTGTCTGGGCAGTCAGTATGTAAAGAAAACGGTATGTGGCAACCGTTCAATTTATAGTAGAAGCAGTTGTCTAGAAGCTAAAAAAGAAGTGTACCATTTCACAGATTGTGGAGATAAATAGTAGCGTTATTGAATTTCCACATGCATTGTTTAACAGAGCAGCGGTAGATGGTCGCAGGTTTTCAGCCTTCCGCAAAAATCTTTCTTCGGCTTCAGCGCAGAGAGCAGTTGTAGTGTTATTAAGTCCCCCAACATGGCCGGAAAGGCTAGTTTGCCTTGACCAAAGCGCATTGCACAAAACGTTAAAACATTTGAACTTTGTATGACTGCAAGTCTGCCACTGTCGACTCTGTTTAGTGCTGTGCGGAGCAAGCCCTGTAATCGGAGTACACTGCAGAAGTCTGTGCCACACATCCCACATTTGAAAGTTCATATCTGTGTCAAAGCAGTTGCGTTCAGACAGCAGAATGTATTTTGCAGAAAATCTGCGACTGAGCTATAAGAAATCTGCCTGAGGAAAGCAGAGAATGTGCAGAGCGGATTTTTCTATTCAACACTACCTCACACATCATCCCTGAACTTATTTGTACTTTGAGCTTTGTTTTGGAGAAAAATGCTTCCTACTCAGCCCTTGTAAACATTAGCAACGTTAACAAGTGATCTGAGCACCACAGCCTGCACAGAGAGACAGCATTGTCTTTCTGCATTACAGTAAACTGATTGCCAAGCTTTGGTGTGCATTCTATTTCTTGGGATTTTAAAGCACACATTTCCAGGATTGTAAATACGTCACTGCTTAAATACAGGTGCATCTCAATAAATAAGAATATCATAGAAAGTTTTTTTACTAATGTTTAATTTATTTCAGTAACTCAATTCAAAAAATGAAACTTGTATAGACTACTCTGTGAGTAATGAATCTATTGCAAGTGTTTATTTCTTTTAATGTTGATGATTATGGCCTACAGCCAATGAAAACCTAAAAGTCAGTATCTCAGAAAATCAGAAAATTATGAAAATGTTCAGTATTGTAGACGGGGCAGTCGTGGGATGGAGGTTAGGGATCTGGCCCTGTGACCGGAAGGTTGCCGGGTTCGATCCCCAGGGCTGACAGTCCATGACTGAGGTATCCTTGAGCAAGACAACCCCCTAACAAGACAAACCCCTAACCCCCAACTGCTCCCTGGGTGCCGTGGAAAGGGCTGCCCACCGCTCCGGGCAAGTGTGTGCTCACTGCCCCCTAGTGTGTGTGATCACTAGTGTGTATGTGGTGTTTCACTTGACGGATGGGTTAAATGTGGAGGTGGAATTTCCCCGGTTGTGGGATCAAAAAAGTATCACTTATGGTGTCACACTCTAATCAGCTAATGAACACAAAACACCTGCAAAGGTTTCCTAAGCCTCTGTCTGGTTCTGTAGGCTACACAATCATGCTGCTGTATCCAAGCATATAAATGGAAAGTTGAGTGGATGAAAAAAGTGTGGTTGGAAAAAGTGCACAAGCAACAGTGATAACCGCAACCTTGAAATGATTGTCAAGAATAGGCGATTCAAAAATTTCAGTGAGATTCAAAGGAGTGGACTGCTGCTGGAGTCAGTGCTTCAAGAGCCACCACAAACAGACATATCCAGGAAATGGGCTACAACTGTCACGTTCCTTGTGTCAAGCCACTCTTGACCCAGAGACGTCAGAAGCGTCTTACCTAGGCCAAGGAGAAAAAGGACTGGACAGTTGCTCAGTGGTCCAAAGTCCTGTCTAAAGGTGGAAGTAAATTTTGCATTTCACTCGGAAATCAAGGTCCCGGAGTCTGGAGGAAAAGTGGAGAGGCACACAATCCAAACTGCTTGAGGTCTAGTGTGAAGTTTCCACAATCAGTGATGGTTTAGGGAGCCATGTCATCTGCTGGTGTTGGTCGACTGTGTCATATCAAGTCCAAAGTCAGCGCAGCCATCAAACAGGACATTTTAGACCACTTCATGCTTCCCTCTGCTGACAAGCTTTATGGAGATGCGTATTTCATTTTCCAGCAGGACTTGGCACCTGCCCACACTGCCAAAAGGACCAAAACCTGGTTTAATAACCACAGTATCACTGTGCTTATTTGGCCAGCAAACTCACCTGACCCGAACCCCATAGAGAACCTATGGGGTATTGTCAAGAGGAAGATGAGACCCCAGACCCAAAAATGCAGATGAGCTGAAGGCCGCTATCAAAGTAACCTGGGCTTACACAACACTTCAAGGGTGCCACAGGCTGATCGCCTCCATGCCACGTCGCATTGATGCAGTAATTCATGCAAAAGGTGTCCCAACCAAGTATTGAGGGCATATACTGTGCATACTTTTTAGTAGGCCAACATTTACGTGTTAAAAAGTATTTTAATAAGAAAATAAATTGGTAATTATATAGTATTCTGATTTTCTGAGATACTGACTTTTGGGTTTTCATTGGCTGTAGGCCATAATCATCAACATTAAAAGAAAGAAATGCTTGAAATAGATCACTTTGTGTGTCTATGAATCTATATTAGTCTCATTTTTTAAAATTGAATTACTGAACTAAATTAACATTTCGATGATATTCTAATTTATTGAGATGCACCTTGTATTTGTCTTTGAGCTGAGCATTTTTAATTACAAATGTGAGCAAATCTGTCTTACTGTACAGCTCGTTTACTCTCCAGTTTTGTTTTGCTTTTTATTTTTTTTGCTTGGTTATCATGTTAAAAGTGACATGTGACATGCAGAGCTTTTCAGGTGAATGTTTTTCAGCTTGATTGAGTGGAAACTCAGGTAAGACTGGTTAGTTAAATTATGGTGCATTTAGGAATGCAGCAGTGATTTTGGGCAATATCAGCCATTGTTTACAGCATGACTGGAAGCCACTGAACGCTAATGTTTACTCTCACGCATTAACAAACATGGAAGTGTGAAAATGGTCTATTCCTGTTGGTAATAGCCACAGTGCTTTGCCCATATTAGGAACTCCAGGTCTAAGCCCCATTTCTCTATGGCCAGAATGAATAGGGTTTTCGAAAACTTGCTCTGTCGCACCCTGTGTTAAATAAAAATCTTCAGAACCTGATACATTTTGTCTTGTGTACATTTTTCTCCCAAATACCACTGGATTTTCCAAATTATGAGGTCGTTAAAGAGCTATAATACTAATATTGCTACATGTGAGCTGAAGCTACTGTGCATTAATTTGATGTCACTTTAACTAGGGTGGGCTGTAGCGGTGCTCTGCAGAGTTATCAAAATGTTCAGCTGTAGCACACAATTACAGTATACCTGTAAATAAAACCTCTGGGTTGGATACTGAAATCAGTTTCTTTTTCTCCGGCTGCTTGTTCGACTTTTCCCGTTTCTCCTTAAATTGCACAGATATTCAGATTGTGACTGCCGCGCCACTTGAGGTGGAACGGGAAAAGCCGAACAAAAAGCTGGAGAATGTCCTGAGAAACTGTCCTCATAAAAATGTTACCAGCGTTAAAATAATAATTAGGATATTCTGAGAGCCTAAATCAGTTTATCAGCGGTGAGCAGTGATTCTGAAACTGAGTCTGTACTGGATCAGCCAGAGTGCAGCTATGTTTGTAGATCTTTTCAAATCAAGCTAAAAGGAGAAATCTATCATGTTTCAGTGAGCATCAGACGAAGAACAGAGAACTGTAGGGAAGCCTGGTGATTTTGTTCTGACTCCTTTTCATCTGTCCTCAGTTTGAACATGGAAATGTACGCTGCCAAAACCTACTTAAGGAGGCTGCCAGTCGAATGACGTGAATTCAGTGAGCAGTAGCTTTAGCTCACATGTAGCAATATTCATATTTTAACTCTTTAACGACCTCATAATTCAGAGGATTCAGTGCTATTCAAGAGAAGAATGTTCACAGGACAAAATATTGGCTTCTGAACAGCGTATTTAACACAGGGTGTGATAGAGATGATTTTTCAAAAACCTTGTTCATTCTGGCTATAGAGAAATGGAGCTTAGACCCGGAGTTCCTAATATGGGCATAAGAGTATGGCACTGACTACAAACTGACAACATGACTACAGTGGTCTATTTGCATGAAGTTAAACTTCGCTTCATTTTAGAGACATGTCTCTGCAGGCCAGAGCGGTGGGTGTTTCAAAAGTTTGACGGCGATTTAGAAAATTCAGTGGGTGTGTCAAAAGGCAGGCCTGTGGACAGGAGTAGAGCATGATGAAATATGTGGAGCCACATGCATAATTGTGTATGAAAAATGGGCTGCTTTAAGGAGTCGCATCTGTCTTGATATACTTAAATTGGCACCCCGGATAAATACAGAAATTATTTGAGTCATTTCAGTGTCCTCACAATCTGTTTAGCTGCTAATGTGCATTTTATGTAATGCCTTCTCATCTGATTTATGTCATACATCTGAAATTTAGCCATCAACATTCACCTCACACTGTTGTGACTATGATAAACATAGAAATAGCAGACAGGCAGAGCAGGCAAAAATAAGCATTTGTGGTATTTATTTAGAAAAGCATTATGTTTCAGAGTTTTTACATCGTCATGCATTTTTCATCGTTCAGGGAGAACGTCAGTCTGTAGTGCTGGTTCTGCTGTGTTTTCCACCCACTTACGATTGGTCTGCAAAAAGATTCTAGGTTCATTTAACATTAAATAGCCCAATCATCTTACAGAAATTCTGAATAATTATTATTATCTAAGCCCTACCAATGGTTCAACATAACAGAAATTTCTGTAATATTTCTGTTTTCTGTAGAACTTATACATAAAGTATGAATGTGATAGACTTTGTTTATATTTGATCAGATACACTAGCTAGAAGCCACTGCTAACAGTGGCTGTTATCCGGCTAACACAAGCAGCTTTTTGCATGTTTCCCAGTAATTTTAGTACTTTTTTCTTCAAATAGCTAATGCTACAGCAAAATGTAATAGTGATACTTATTTAGTCCCACAACGGGGAAATTTCACCACCGCATTTAACCCATCTATGAAGTGAAACACCACATACACACTAGTGAGCACACACACACACTTGCCCGGAAGCGGGGGGCAGCCCTATCCACGGCACCCAGGGAGCAGCTGGGGGGTGAGGTGCCTTACTCAAGGACACCTCAGTCTCATGTACTGTCGGTGCTGAGGATCAAAGCGGCAACCTTCCAATCACAGGACCTGTTCCCTAACCTCCAGCCCACGACTGCCCCAATTATGTCAGAAAATGGAAATCAAAATGTTACAGCATAACTGCAATGTTAAGATATGAGATAGGAGTCATGTTTTGTGAGTGAGCAATAAAATGTGGATGTTATCAATACTGGTTAAAAAATTGTAATGACACTAAAAGAATGATGCTATGGCAGATTGCTAGCCAGCAAATGATTGCTTCGCATGTGAAGCTGGTGTTCTATGTAGCCTGCTAGCCTTCCGTTAGTGACTAGAGCTTAAATGATGTCTGTCAAATAGACTTCACATATAAAAGTCTTGATTTCCTTTTATAAAGCTCCAGAAATCTCTGACATGCTGTAAATGTGCCATGGGAACTGCTGCATGTTAGCCAGCTGGTATCAGTTTCCTACCTTGCTTGGGAATATAGCGGTTTGCAATGGCTTCGTCTGTCGTATGTTACTTAGTTACTGGCTGCTTTGCTGCTCGTGTCACTGCCATTGTGAGCACAGAGTAAAAGACCTCAGCATACTTCCTGTGAAATGAAAATTTTAAGGGTTGCACAAAGATGAAAATGCCTTTGTGAGCTTTAGATTGATAGCTTGGGTTTCTCTTCATTCAGGCACAAATCTTTTGCCTTTTACTAAAGGTTTCTGTAGTTGGGAAGGATGACTAGTTCTTATTTTTGAAGGCTCTGCTTTGGTAGAGCTGAATTATGGGCTGGAGGTTAGAGAACCAGCCTTGCAACTGGAGGTTGCCAGTTCGATCCCTTGAGCTAACAGGACGTGACTGAGGTGCCCTCGAGCAAGGCACCTTAAACCCAACTGCTCCCTAGGCTTGCCCACCACTCCAGGCAAGGAGGTGGTCTCTTAATCTAATCATAAGTTTATAAGCTTGCAAGCTATTTGTGGTTTTGTTTTGCCTGTCATGTATGTTGCACTATTGCAGGTGACGCTATGACATTTTATGAAAAGTTCCATGGCTACTGGAAAACGGTTCTAATACAGTTCTAACAATAGTAATAATGAGTGTGGCATCTTACATTTATAAAGTGTTCATTGTTTATGTAACAAATGCGTGTTTAACAGTAAAATAGTGTTGCCTCTGCCAGAGCACTCAGCATACTACTTGCACAGATGACATCTGCCTGGCTTCAGCGAAAAATGTGCTGTGATTGTGGAAAAATGGACAACCCCAGCCACTGAGGCTTTGCTCGCCATGTTGCAAACATGGCTGGGCAAACTCTGGACAAACACACTATGCCACAAAGCCTGTGATTAGCATTTTGTATTTGTTAAATAAACAATGAATACTTACTAAATGTAAAATGTTAAGTCTGTATATACTTATACTTTATACTTCTTGCGGAGACAACGTTCAGCTGGCTTCAGCGAACAATATGACATAATGGTGGAGAAAATGTTCAACTGCTGACATCACATGGATGCTTTGCTCACACTATCACAAAACCTGTGACTAGTTGGTAAAATAGAGGCATGCCATGAAATAAAGATGGATAACTTTGAGGAGCTTGGTTTCAAGTGCTTTTGCAGTAACATTCACATTTAAATGCACATTTGTTAAATAAACAGTGAACGCTTTTTAAATGTAAGATGCTAAGTATGTTATTTGGTAATACTAACTAGAAGTAAGCACCAAACATAGGTTGTCTTATATTTAAGTTCACAAGAGGATGAGGCTGAAATTGGCTTCTTATTTGCCAGCTTCTTGCTTGAATTTTCCTGAAACTTGCATATTACCATAAGTAGAACTGTGAGAGAATTGTTTTCTAGCAGTTGATGATGCTAGAACGCTATTTCTAGCATGAAATATGTCATTTGATTTTTTTTCCCCATATTGAAATTATAAAATGTTCACCTGCGTTAATGGAGCATCTGCAACATTTTAAAATGAAAACGCAAAACTATGACTTGTAATTTACTTACAGTTGTATAGAAGCGCTTTTTTGCCTGCCCGTCTCCACTGCAGTGCTACTTGATCCAAGGTAACTAAAATAGCGAGCTAATGCACATCAATAAAATTCAGCAAGATTTTAATAATTAAAATTTAAGGTACATTACACTCATTTACACCAACAACTACTTAATTCTAAGTAGGTTGCTCAAGATGGTTCAGACCATCTGCATCGCCAAGTACTAAAAAATATTTTTTGTACTCTGTCTAAAAAAAACTGGTATCGTTGCATCCCTCATTGATGTTATTGATTATAATGATTAGTTCTTGCAGCTCTTTTGGAAACGTAACTAAATATTATCTAACAAGAACTCGACATGCTTTTTGGAACAAAACCATTGGCTTTTGGGATAAGTTCTTGACATCTCTGCCTTCTGCCTGTGGGTGGGACGCAGACGTTGTTTTTGACAGTGGGTTGTGTTCCTAAAAAAGCCTAACTATGGAAACACAAACAGATTTGCTTTCGTAGCTTCAAGAATGAAGAATGAGTTGGAATGCACCAACTGAGCCCTGCCTTGTTTTTGGCACACAACAGTCTTTGTCTATGAGTGATCTGTCTCCCTCTTGGGGAGAAAAGCACTCATGTATGGGGCTGTACTGAACTTGGCTCTGTCTCTTTCCACCATGAAAATGAACATTACATTCCTTCATTGTTCCCTGAGGGGGATCTAATGGTAGTACACAAAGAAACAAACCCATTTGCACCTAATGTAAATGTTGAGGAATATTAAGGAAGTTTTCCATGTTGAGGAGTTAAGAATATCATTAATGTTATTCTAGCATAGCATTAATCTGCTTTTTGTTGATCAACTTAGTTATTTTCATTACCATAATGCATTACACTATTTCACATAGTTACACCTAATATTTTAGACTGAGAACATACCATTTTAGTTCTGCTTGAGAAGGTATTTCAGATTTTGGTTCTGTGCCAGAACAAGAACTTGTTAGCTTGAGATTAAAATACGGGCTGACCCATGTATTAATTCATTTTTCACTCCAAGACTCCATTACTGTTCCGAAGCTTGGAGACTCCCATAAGGCATAAAAAAGTAGAGCAAGCATGTTTCTCCACCAGTCTGACATTGGGAATATTCCTGTCTTGAACTGTAATGGCATATTTCAGATTTTAAAAAGGGGGAAAACAACATTCAACACAATTAAATCTCCATAACTGGAGACTACAAAGACCTTTTCCAAAGAAACTCCGGACTCATCATGACCCGTGTATCTTCTTGGCTGCTTTCTAACACTGCAGTCTTTGTAGAAAGCAGTCTGATTGTGTTGGCTGCTATATAAAGAGTCACAGAGCAAGGGAAATTATCTATGGAATTTGGTAATACTCACAAGCACAATGTAGGGAGGGGAATATCTAGAGGTTCGACAATACAAAGTTATCACAATAATTGAGCCATAATATGATTTTCTTTTTTTTTTAACGCTAACTATTAAAATGAGATGCAGGGCTATGGGGGGGGCAAAAAACATTTAGTTTTTTGTGAAATAATTAAAAAAATAATTTAGTTGTTATTATCATGTTTTGTACAAGCACCATACACATCTCTGCTACAAACATTTAAATTTTGTTTCTAGCACCTACTGTACATGTACAATTTCACCAAAAAGTTATGAATGTTACAATATATCCTATGCATGGGGTAGTTGTAACAGATAAACAGTTAGTTGTAACATTTGCTTGAAAAGTGCCATTAATTAGTGAAACGTTAATTTGATATTACAGTGGTGCTTGAACGTTTGTGACCCCTTATTTCTGCATAAATATGACCTAAAACATCATCAGATTTTCACACAAGTCCTAAAAGCAGAAAAAGAGAACCCAGTTAAACAAATGATGCAAAAATATTATACTTGGTCTTTTTTTTTTTTGAGGGAAATGATCCAATATTACATATTTGTGAGTGGCAAAAGTATGCGAACCTGTATTACCAGTTAATTTGAAGCTGAAATTAGAATCAGGTGTTTTCAATCAATGGGATGACTCTAACGCGGAGCGAGGAGGCGGATGCATACGCTGAGATAAGTGAGATTTATTTGGGGCAAATCCAGGGTCATAGTCAAGACAGTCCAGGTTCCAATAATCGATACCAATCAAGGGTGGACAGACATAAGTGAAAACTAAAACAAACCACAAAGACAGTCCAAACAGCGTCAAGACAAACCAATATAACAAACAAAGGGCTTAAGTACACAGGGAAAACGAGGGACAGGTGAAAACAATCAGGGGCGGAGTTACAAAACCAAAACAAAAACGCACATGGACAGGACTGGGAGGGGCCAGTCGTGACAGTACCTCCCCCCCAAAGGCGCACACACTGAGGCACACCAACCAAAAACAGAACAAAACAAAAACAGACACAAGGGACCAAAAACAAGGACAGAAGCAAACTAGACACGGACAGGAGCCGGGACAGCACACGGGACAGACACAGAAGCCAGAGCAGGAGAATGCAGAACAGAAACCACGGGCACAGACCCATGACCAGAGGCAGAAACGTGCACAGGAGCGGGAACACGGGAACAAACCAAAGGCACAGAAACAGGAGACACAGAGGCAGAAACAGGCACAGAAGCCGAAGAAGACACGGGCACAGAAACGGGAGACACAGGAACAGATGAAACAGAACGAGGACAAAACAGGGAGAGAGGACGAGGAGGCACAACACAAAATGATGCCGAACGAGGGACGACCAGAGAAACAGGACGAGGAAAACAAGAACGAACCATGGACCATGCAAAAGACAGGGGAACAGGCACCAAAACAGACACAGGCACAGAAACAGGCACACAGACAGAAACAGGAACAGGAACAACAACAGGAACAGGAACGGACACAGACACAACCGTAGGAAACAAGACAACACCAGGGACAGAGGAGGGCAAAAATGAAGGAACAGAAACAGTAGACATGGGAGGCACTGAAGGAACAGAAACAGTAGACATGGGAGGCACAGAAGGACCACAGGGAACAAAGACAAGAGACACGGGAGGCACAGGAGACCCATGGGGAACAGAGACAGGAGGAACGGGAGGCCCACGGGGAACAGACACAGGTGAGGGCGGGATGGGCGGGAACAAAGGTCCTGCTACGACGTCCACGGGGGCAGGTGGGCCTGCTACGACGTCCACTGAGACTGGCGGCGGGTCCGGAGGCGCGGCAACTGGTGGCGGGTCCGGAGGCACGGTAGTGCCGTGGGGTGTGGCCATGGGATCAGGCTTTCGGGCTGGGGACCTCTGCCCCAACCTGGAGGAACACACAGACACGGAACCCACTCGGCCGTTCTCAAGGCTCACTTGAGGGATTGGCATCTCGCAGTGGCGCTTGAGAACGAGCCGAGTACCACAGTACGGGTTTTCTGTATGCTCCTTCCATCTGACCACATCTTGCGCTGCTGGTCGTTCCTCCCTGCAGTGGCGCTCAAGACGGGCAGACCCAAGGCGCTTACCTGATGTCTCGTTAGTTCAGCAGTATAACTTTTTTGGCAACGGTAAGTGATATGAATATAAAGGATTTGAGGCGATTGGGTGCTGAAAGTGAGGAAAGGTCATTAAGTAGTGCTACAATGGGACATAAAGGGATGACAAGGCCCAAAATCTCTGATAGCCTGTCCATGATCCCGAACCAAAACTGCTGAGTCGCAGGACAATTCCAGAAAGCATGATAGTAGTTTGTAGTATGACTGTTAAACAATGTTGGACATTTATCACTGTGAATGAATCCCATACGATGTAGTTTAGAGGCTATATGTTATGTGAAGGGTTTTATATTGAATTAGTTGGAGTTTTGAATTACTGGACATAGAGAAGATGTCACTGCATATATTTTGCCAGTTGACATTGCATGTTTCTTTTATATATGAGGTCCATTTTTTAATTGGGAGTGAGATAGTGTTGTCCTTTGAGGCTATAAGTTTATATATTTGTGGTAACATTTTTTTATAGCTTAGTCTATAAATAGAATACTGTTAATGTCCAGTTCTTGAATTAAACTTTCCTCAATGTCTTGCCAGGGTTGGTTTGAGCTACTTGTCCAATGTCTAATGTAAAGCAATTGATGTGATAGAAAGTAGTAGTAAGAATGTGGGGCTCCAAGTCATCCAGGTCAGGCTTTTGGTGCTTCCAATAGAGCTTAGTAACCGCATTGTCAAGAGAGTAGAACCAGCCTGATGGTGGAGTAGCAGGGGTCATAGAAAACAGATAATTGATTTTAGGGAGGATATTCATTTTAACTGCTGATATTCAGCCTATTAAATTTAATAGTAGTTTATTCCACCTTTCTAGATTTTCATTTCTTGCATTAAAGGTATGTGGTTAAGTTTATACAAATCGTTTTTGTTAGGAGAGACAGGAATACCAAGATATTTAATAGACTTGTCCACCTCCTCTTTGTAGCTGAAAGGGTCTGGATATATGTCTGTTTGCTAAGACTTAGGCAGAAGATGAGTTGTATATAATGGTTTTATCCAGTTGGTAAAGTATGGGCCAAATCCAAAGTGTTTAAGGGAAGCAAAGAAATAGAATCACTCTATAAAATGCCTTTTCAGTATCCAGAGATGCTGTTATACATGGTGATATATACGGGGATTTTTCGCTGATATACATATGATTTGGATTAAATAACCTATGTGTGTTCTCTGTGGACTGTCTCCCTTTGATGAACCCAGTTTGATCTGTGCTTATGAGAGTGGGTATGACCGATTTCCAATCTGATTGATAAAGCTTTTCTTTACTTTTATTTGGTTTTAAGATAAGTGTAATAAGAGCAGTATTTATATGATAGGGGATGGATTTTTGAGCATTTCTGAGATTACTTTTAAAAAGAGTGGTGAAATAAGAGGCCAGAATTGTTTGTAAAATTCTGCTGGGTAGCCATTAGGTCCTGGTGATTTATGATTAGGCATTAGAAAGAGGCCTTTGCTTTTGATTTCTTCAGAGGAAAGAGGTCTGTCTATTGATTCTGATACAGATGTAGGTAATGTAGGTAGGGAGGCACTGCTCAGGAATGCTTTAATTTCTTCCATTGAGGCATTCTTATCAGATAAGTAAAAACCTAAATACATCATTGATAGCTTGGGGGTCCTAAATGATCCTACCAGAGAGAATCTGAGATTGCTGTTATTATTGATTTCTCGGTTTCCTGTTTTAACTGATTTGCTAAAAATTTTCGAGTTTTATTCCCAAATTCAGATTGCTGTTGTCTAAGTTTAAGCATATCATGTGCGTTCTTCTTTTGCAGTATATTATTGAGTTTGTATTTAGTTATCATTAGTTCTTTAATAATTGGATCAGTAGATGTCAGAGAGGCCAGGAGGTCCAATCTCTTCACCTCATCCTGCAGCTTTTGTTCTTTTGCTAGGTCTTCTTTCTTCTTTTTAGAACAGAATGAAATGATTTTTCCTCTCATCACAACTTTTGCTGTTTCCCAAAGTGTGCAAGCTGTAATGTCAGGATGTTCTTTAGTTTCAATAAAGGCTGCCCATTCCTGGTTAAAACTAGAAAAAAGAATCTAGAAATTCTTTATCAGTGAGTAAAGTGGTGTTAAAGCACCATCTGGGTGGAGGGATGGATTGATAGTCTGCTAGAAAGGTGATACTAATTGGGGCATGATCAGATATAATAATACTATTAATATCTGAATTAATTATTCTATGTGCAATAGAATTGTTAGACAAAAAGTAGTCTGTGCGGGAGTATGACTTGCAGTAAGGGGAGTAATATGAATATTCTTTACTACTGGGGTTCTGCAATCTCCAGCTCTCCACCAGTACATAATCTGGCATGTATTGTTTAAGCAAAGTTGTTGAATGATTACACTATGTAACACAAATTTTGTTCCCAGCTTTTTAATGTTATATTCCAATTGCTTATGTCTAAAACAAATTAAAAATTGCTTACATTCATCATAAACTTTGCTTTTGTGACCACGGCAACGAAAATTATGAATTTTTATTATAGAAACAGATGATTTTGCATCTTCTCATTTATACAGTCAGACTAAGAACACTATAGGCATTGCAAATTTACACAGAGTACCAAAAACTGTTCAGAAGTGTGTGGTTTTCCGAGATTTACGACTATACTGCAAATCAGATTCACGAATCAATCCCCAAATATAGTCGCCCATCATGTTCTCGTTATATTGTCCTTGGTAACGGCATTCAAAGTTCATAATGTCCTGGTGGAAGTGCTCGCCTTGCTCCTCTGAATAAGCTCCCATGATCTCTTTGAACTTATCAAGATGAGCATCAAGGATATGGATTTTGAGTGACATCCTGCAGCCCATTGCAGCATAGTTCTTTATCAGAGTCTGGACCAGTTGTGCATAGTTTTCATCTTTATGATTGCCTAGGAAGCCGCGAACCACTGCGACAAAACTGTTCCAAGCCGCTCTGTCCTTCCTATTCAGCTTCTTGGGAAATTCACTGCACTCTATGATCTTCTTGATTTGTGGTCCGACGAAGACACCAGCTTTGATCTTTGCTTCAGACAGCTTAGGGAAAAGATCTTGGAGGTAATTGAAAGCTCTCGATTCCTTATCTAGAGCCCTGACAAATTGTTTTATGAGCCCCAAATTGATGTGTAGTGGTGGCATCAGCACCTTGCGTGGGTCCACCAGTGGCTCCCACTTTACATTGTTCTTCCCCACAGAAAAAACTTGGTGACGCTTCCTCTGTCCTGTGACTTGGACGCTTTCATCTAATAAGTTCCATTGCTTGAGCCTTGATGTCAGAAGCTCAGCGTTGGACTTGGTGAGACCAAGGTCTCTGATCAGATCGTTGAGGTCTTTTTGGTTAGGGTAGTATGGCTTCCGCTCCTCATCTGCACATGAAGAGAATCGTGATCTTCAACATCTTCCTGGTGTCTGACCTGCTGCTTTCTTCTGAAGGTGGTGTTGCTCTGTCTGGAGGTGTTGGTACAGAAGTCAGGGCAGTGTGGTACTGGGGCAATAGATGAAGGAATGTCAGGATACGTTACAGGCGTTGCATTTTTGCCAGTGCGACGTTTGGAAGGGTCCACCATGCAGAAGTAGCAATTTGTTGAGTGATCAGTCGGTTCACGCCAAATTCTTGGGACAGCAAAATGCATGGCTTTCTTCTCTCCCCTGTACCAACCTATAAGCAAACAAAATAAAATTTGGATTGAGAATTTGATTTAGGCCTATTTCACACTAATGACTAGTGGTATGTGCGATATTAACACAGTTTGAAATCTGTTATATATCAAACAATAAAATATATCTGTATATATTTGATATATTTAACTACAACATGTGAAAAGGTGTTAATTAAAGCTCTTTTAAACTTTAACTGATTTAAAAATTTTGCAAAATAAAAATTTTAATCTGCTATTTAAGAGAGTATCATTTATCTGCTTACCTTCAAGAGTTTTCTTGCAGTGCTCACATGTGAAATGAGGAGCCCATGGTTTGTCTTGGTCACCAACAGGCATGCCGAAGTATGCTTTGTAGGCCTCACACATCTTAGCAGATGCTTCCACAGAGTACTTTTTCGCTCTTGTCTTTGTAAAATGGCCACATACATAGCAAAATGCGTCTGCTGGATGTATGCAACCTCTTGATGCCATCTAAATTGACTAAGTTACATTTAAATTTACAGTTAAATTGACTATATACATTTGAAAGTAGTGGTCCTTCCTAAGCTCCTCCTGTAATGGGTGTGGGGTGAAGTGTGAATTATCAGAATCTGAATAGAGAATGAATTCACACCTGTCTGTCTAGGTCAATTCCCCTTTGTCTGTGATGGCTGTTGCCCACTTACTATGCAAACCCAATCAATTAGATCATGTCTCTCCGTCTCTCAGGAAGGGCTATAGTGGCCCTATATAACTGTAGTTATACAGCTACCTACAATTCTGTACAGTCCCAGAAAGTTCTAGATAATTCTGGACAGTTCTAGAAACTTCTTGATAGTTCTCACAATTCCAGAAGCTTCTTAAGTATTTTGAAATATGGCGAATATCCTTAAAAATAGATCAATTTCAAAATATCATTGTGCTGACCACAAAAGCAAAGTTTACAGGGAATAATAACTTTTTTCTATTAATTTAGGGTACAAACAATCAGGAAAACACACTTAACAACTGGGAACAAATTTTTTTTTGAAAATTGTTATTTATGTTACGTTGTGCTGAAGAGGAACGATCTATGCATGGGTTCAGAACTGTATTGAAGTCACCACCAATTATAAAAAAAAGAGAGAATTTAGATATTTCTGAGAAGAGTGAATGAAAGAAAGCAGGAAAATCTGTGTTTAGTCCATAAATATTTACTAAAGTTAAGGTATCTTTTCCAATAGTGCTTGACCTTGATAAAATGTCTTACATAAATGACCTTAGAAAATAATGTCTGTGTTAAAAAGTCCACGTTAGGTTGTTCCTTGAGCATCGCTACTATGTTCAACCACAATGACTAATGCAATGGTGGAGAAGCACCTAAACAGCCAAATGATGATCATTCGTGCACACACATGCGACCATGTGAAATTTTAAGCCGCATGCTCTGAAAAAGTGCCCTCAGTCTAGAGCCCTGAGGTACAATATTATGTGTATGTCATATTACAATTGTTAGTTATTAGTTGTTAGTTGATAGTTATAAATATTACCGTTTAGTACTTTTGAATGCAAGACTTCAAAAGAAAAGTTGGTTTATCTAATTAATTTTAAACTTTGTTTTTAATGAAAACAGAATTGCGAAAGAGACAATTCCACATTCCACAGTTTTTTTTCCCTACATACTCTGTACATATTTAGCAGATGCTCTTATCAAGGGTGATCAACAATGAATTTAACATTAGGAGTCTTACATCAGTTATTCTTGTTAGTCTTGATCATTACTTAATCATTTAATGGTTTAGATGTAAACAAAACCAGTCAAGTCAGCTTTATTGTCAATACTACAATATGTACAGGACATACAGTGTGCTGAAACTATGTTACTCTCTGACCCCATGGTGTAACAATAACATTAAATAGATGGATGGACTAAACACTAAACACAATAATTGTTGAAATAAACACTAATGGTAGAAAAATAGAATTTATATATATATATATAAATATAAGAGGTCCTGAAATTAACACTAAAGTGACATAAGGCACATACAGATTAAGTTCTGTGGGTATAAATAGTGCAAATATAAACAGTAGTGCAGTTAGACTGAGCTTATGGAGCTGTTAAAGTGATGAGTGTGTAACAGTCCCTGAGAATGTCAGAAATCAGTACTGGGGAGTGGTTTGGTGTGAAATGCACCTTTCTAGAGAAATTTACCCAGTCAGAATTGTTCACCATTGTAGTACTGGGAACCAGACATCCAAATGTATGCACTACAAATATCACCTCTTTATCTGCTGTCCAAAATGACCGGTCAACTGTCTTGTGTCTTATATGTCACGCTGATATTGATAAAATAGTGCTCAATTTAAAAAATTGTGTTTTTGGGTACCATTTTTTCCTTACAGTGCCCCGCATGTACCTCTTTGCCCTACGTGCATTTTATGTTTGGGTTGGTGGTGTCGCGTCGCATGGTGTCAGCAAAACTCATAGCTTATGAGAGTATTTATCAGAAGAGCTATGATGAATCACAGTTGTACCTTGCTGGTTAACTGTTCAGAGTGGTGGTGAAATGCGCTATACCAGGAGGCAAATAGAGAAAATACAGTACGATGCAGTTTTCTTCAAATGCCTACTGCTAAAGAGAACTGCTATTTCCTCTGCTGTGTTTTCCACCACAGGAACTGAAATCAAGATAAGAAACATTTGTGACTGAAATAAACTGTCTAAACTGTTTAAAGGCCACTTATCCTACCTCTCTGTCTTACCCCATAAACTGGTGAGGAGAGTAGTAAGTAATCTGTTTTTGACCCCACCAGTTTTCAATTTTCCAATCGCCTTTGGTTATTCTGCTTTACGCCGGCGGGTTCAATATTTCTCTCTCTCCCTTTTTGGTCTCTCTTCTTCAAGCTGATGCAACTCATTTGTGAGTTCTGGTTCAAAGTGACAATTTGGAAATGGACCTTATCAAAGTCCTCTGCAAATTTTGCCATCTACAAAAATCGGTAAGTAAACTGTAAAAATAAACAAAAGTTGCTGCCAGTGTTAGCTGTGTTGAATGGCTCTCGCTACAGGTTTATAACAACAAAATCACATTAGGTTGCGCATGTTGATCTCAGCTGAGAAAGCAGTTTTGAGAGGAAACACGGAAGTAATGCTGGAGTGATATATGGAGTCTTATACTAAAATACATTTTAAGCTAAAACTTTATAATAAAGCTATCACAAAACAATGTCTTGGGTAACAAGCAATGTATTTATAACTATGCTGTGTAATAACTTAATTGGATGTACCTTTTACAGCCAATAAGTGCTTTAGACATCTGGTTCCTAATACTAATAGTGTACAATTCTGATTCTGGAAATTTCTCTAGATGGGTGCGTTTTTCACTGGTCCACTCTGAATGATTTTGTTTGCATCTAAACTATTGAATTATTAAGTAACTTTGCAAAATCAGTGATGTTTCCCTTTAGTAGGCTAGTCTTGGTTTACAGCACAATCATTTTATTTCTAAATTACTCTTAAAAGGAGTAGCTTACATTAAACATTAATCTAATTTAAAGAAATGTCTCGCTCCTTTGTCACAAGGGGGGCACCCATTCCTTAATTTTCCAAGACTCCTGCCCATGTTTAAATACAGAGCAACAATTACAGCTAAATATGCTTTCATGTGAAAAACAAAGCCATTTGGAAGCAGAGTTTTGCCTTAACCGCCTGCCTGTGCTAATGCTGTGCTGTAATCCTTTTTGACTGGAGATGAATTTGAAGGTTAGAAGCCAACAGAAATGCTTGAAGACGTTTTATTTACCCAATCACCAGAGACTTCTCTGGTGTAGGGTAATATAAATCACTGCTTATGGGCAAAGACAGAGTGAGACAAAGGGGAGACTAAGATGGAGAGAGCCAAACAGTGTGGCTGAACAATGGGCCTTACCCTACACACCCTTCCAATTCACTTTCTCATGTCATCTCTTTACAGCTGGCCTTGGAGAAACACAGACCCAGTAATAAGTTTTATACGCACTTATTCTCAGTTCTCTTTCTCATGCACCTTCTCTTATACAGTGCAGTACAGTTGGGCCAAAAACAAATGGTAATGCTGCATTTGCATGATATTGTATAATTTTCCAGGCCTCTATTCAGCAATTAATTAAATATTGGCGGCTTATGCATTTTCTTTCACATAATACCCTAGACCACTGTTTATTAACCTTGGTCCTTTAGGTCCATTGCCCTGCACGTTTTAGTGTTTTTCTTGGTCTCAACTTGAACCAACTACCCAACCAATTATTGGGTTAAAGTGGGCGTGTTAAAGCAGGAAAAGTGCTAAAATGTACAGGACGGTGGGTCTCCAGGACCAGGTTTGACAAAACACTACCCTAGACATCACTTCTTCCGGTAAACCTTTCTAGTAGTACCAGCAGTTGGGGTAAATACACTGTGTGCAACTGTGTCCAGACACCCCTTCTTAATATTAAATTTTTATCTACTTGTACGGTGCACTTACAGCTTGCATAATCTCCAGACAAGCATTGCCAATAGAATAGCCCTGGAGCAGCCACTTCAGTCACCATGCCCAATACCAAGCGTCAACTAGGGGGTTAGTAATCCCACATCACTGGGCTGTGAAGCAGTGAAATTGCATTCCCTGGAGTGATGGAGTGCTCTCTCAAGGGGAAGAGTTGGGGTGACCTTTGTGGTTCAGAACTAATCATCCAACATTTGTACCCAATCTAAATTAATGCTCTTGTGGCTGACTGCAGCCAAATCTTCACCACATTGTTCCAACTAGTGTTTCAGAAGAGTTATTGCAGCATAAAAGGCAGCAGACTTCTCGACCCTTGATTTCAGAAGAAGATGAACACCTGGACTTATGGCGCATAATGCAACTTCACTGAGTCAGGACAATAACTTTTATGTTTTGTCACAACATTGAAAATTGTTTTATTGGAAAGATGTATGATATTTCTTCAGTGTCGCTTTTGAACTGCTGGGCAACATTAGGCTTTTTCTAGTCAGAGGATTTCTGGCTCATTTCTGTATCTTTTTGGGTGGTCCAAGGCAGCACAGTGACAGGCTCACACTTGCACTCATGTGTAAAACATAATCAGGCCAGCACACAGCAAAGATGTAACGGCCACTTAAATGGCCATGACGGCTCTGGCTGTTGTGCACTTTTGTGAGTTATTGTGCTTGACAAGGTTGCACAGAGCTTTGAGAATTCTGCTTAGATGAGGAGTTTGTCATGCTCAGAAACAGACCTTTTCACCTACTGTATTTACATGAGCTAACAGCTTATTACGAACATATTTGAGTGTTTTCTATGAATCTCTGAACCTGTTTTACTTTAAAATGCTAATTCATCTAATTTCCTTGTTCTTATGCAGCATGGAGTATATAATTGCTGGCATTCACTCTAAGGCAAGTTTGGATGACATTTCATTAGTACAGAGAATATGGTTTGGTTTCTGATGTAAGTGTATGAAACATGAATAAAGAGATGGGTGAAAAAAGTTTAGGAACATGGTTGTCTTTTATGGTAACGTAATTAAGGCTTTATTTAAATTCAGATGCTGATTAGAAAATACTGATTGAATCAACTGATTTTTGCTTTGTACATGTCTTTGTCCAAACCAATTTACAAAAACTTAAAGCACTGTGCAGATTGTGAATAAAAATGGAATGCAATGATATATGTAATCAAATGAAATCAAATTTATTTGTATAGCGCTTTTTACAATGGATGTTGGTACAAAGCAGCTTTACAGAATTTCGGAAAAGACAAAGTTTTAACAGGACTGTAAGAATGTACAATCCCCCCCCCCCTTCTTTACGGGTGGGATACACATCACACGTCTGTACCTAAGTCTGGGCAGACCGAAGTGTGAATAGTTATTTCTGATTCAGAACTCTGATTGCGGTGGGGAAGAAGTTATTTAGTCTGGAGGTCTTACACATCATACTCCTATACCTCCGGCCTGAGGGCAGAGGTTTGAACAGTCCGTGCTGGGGGTGGGTGGGGTCTTTGATGATGGAGGCAGCCTTCCTTTGGACTCTATGGTTGTAAATGTTCTGCAGAGAGTGCAGTGGAGAATTGGTGATCTTCTCTGCAGTCTTCACCACTCTCTGTAGGCATTTACGGTCCATCACGGTCAAGCTGCCGTACCACACAGTGATGCAGCTGGTCAGGAGGCTCTCAATGACGCAGTTGTAGAAGTTGCTGAGGATCACCGGAGACATCCCAAACTTCCTCAGCCTCCTCAGGAAGTACAGCCGCTGTTGAGCCTTTCTGACTAGCTGCTTGGTGTTCAGTGACCATGTGAGGTCCTCACTGATGTGGACACCCAGGTATTTAAAGCTGCTCACCCTCTCCACCTCGAGCTCCCGGATGAAAAGTGGCCGATGAGGTCTCCTCTCCTTCCTCATGTCCACTATCACCTCCTTCGTCTTGTCTGTGTTGAGGATGAGGTTGTTTTCATCACACCATGACACCAGTCTGGTCACCTCCCTCCTGTAGGCTGCTTCATCTCCACCATGCTCTGAGGGCCCGCCCAGGAATCTTGTCTGGTCCTGATGCCTTGCGGGGGTTGATCTTTCTCAGAGCTCTGCAGACCTGGCCTGTTGATATTGACAGAGGGGGCGGGCAGGGGTTGTGTGGGCTGTGTGTGTGTGTGTGTGTGAACCTCCCGGTGCTAGTGCTGGAGGTTTCGAAACGAGTGTAGAAGGTGTTGAGGTCGTCCGGTAGGCTGCCTGTGGAGCTGATGTTGCTGGTGATAGTCCTGTAGTCTGTGATGTGTTGTAGGCCTTGCCACATCTGCCTGGAGTCAGCAGTGGAGTAGAAGCCATCCAGTTTCTCCCTGTACTGCCTCTTGGCTGCTGTGATGACTTTCCTCAGTCTGTACTTCGCAGCTTTGTACTCTGTCTCATTGCCTGATCTGTATGCAAGAGAGCGAGCACGGAGCATGTGTTGTACCTGACTGTTAATCTAGGGCTTCTGGTTTGGAAACCTCTTCACTTGTGTGGTGGGCACGATGTTATCCACACACATGCTGATGTAACCCGACACATGTTCAGCATATTCATGAATGCTGACAGAAGAGTCCTCCATAGTGGCTGCAGCTTTAAACACATCCCAGTCTGTCATAGCAAAACAGTCCTGCAGTATGCTCTCAGTCTCCGGAGACCATACTTGAACTGTTTTGGTAACCGGATTTGTTTGTTTCAGTCTTTGTCTGTAGTGGGGGCGGGGTGCAGCCCTGTATGCACTGCGTACATTACTGTACACGTGATCCAGGATGTTTTTGTCACGGGTTGGAATGTCCACGTGTTGGAAATATTTCGGAAATACAGTCCGTAAGTTGCACTGGTTGAAATCACCGGCAATGATAAACACAGCATCAGGGTGAGCCGTCTCTAACGCGCTGATGACGTCATGGAGTTTGCCGAGCGCTGCCGCAGAGTTAGCCCGTGGATTTATATAAACAGTTGTTAAAAACACAGCACAAAATTCCCTTGGTAGATAATAGGGGCGGCATTTTAACAGCAGGAACTCCAGGTCTGGTGAGCAGTGCTTATAAATGGTCCGTATGTCTCTACACCATGCGTTGTTTACAAACACACACACACCTCCACCCTTACCGAAGGCTGCCGTGCGATCTCCACGATGCTCAGAGTGAGTCTCTAGCTGGATAGCGCTGCCCGGTACTCTGTCTGAGAGCCAGGTTTCAGTGAAAATTAGAGCGCAGCACTCTCTTGTTTCCCGCTGAGATGTTATCCTAGCTCTCAGCTCGTCCAGCTTGTTCTCCAATGACCGCACATTAGCTAACAAGAGGCTAGGCACTGGTGGTTGGCTAGCACGAGCCTTTAGCCTAGCATGCAGCCCTCCCCTTTTGCCTCACTTGCGCCGCCACGTCTGAAGCGCTCTCCTCGGATCAGCATGCTCACTCGCGGTCGGTAGGTCTGGGTCTTCCTGGTGGTGGTGGTGGCTGCGGGAGCGGACAATGGGTTGTAGCTCCGGTGGAATGAAGCCGCTAAATCCATGTTTGTTGTCTTTTGCGATGTCCAGCAGAGTTTGTCTGTTATAAGTTAAAAGTGCCTGGCACTTGTGCACTGTAGAGAGAGCATTAATGCACAGAAAAAGAAGAAAAAGCCGACATTCTTGAGCAGAGCGAGCATACACGTCTGCCTCGGGGGGCGCCATGTTGCAATAATCATGATAGTAATAATCGTAATAATAGTGATTATACTACTAATATTAATAGCAGTAATATTGGTATTAGGAATAGCTAGGAGTCTATGAGAACATCAGTGTAGGTTGGGCAGCTAGTCCAAGGCAGGTGGTGGCAGCTGGGGCATGGGCAGCTGGTATGAAGTGGGTAGAAGGAGGGCTCGGCAGTCGGTCGTCCTTCAGTGTCCGGCCGGATCACAGGGTGATTGTATACTCGTTTGTACATAAACAGGGGATGTAAACATTTACAGAGTGTGGCTAATGACTCCGGCAGATCTGACTATGACAGCTTAACTAAAAGGACACACAGACACGGCAGCACTCTGAAACAGTTTGGCATATCTCCGCTCCACTGTCCACAAACTTGAGTGACCGCATACGAGCAGCGGGACGACAGCAGCAGCGTCTCAGTTTACTATAATTCCCTGTGTCCATGGACCCCTGGATCTGCTGCCTTTATCTAAGGGGGAACATTACCTACCAAAAGCTAAACTGAACAAGTGAGTTTTCAGCTTAGTCTTAAAGATTGAGACTGTGTCTGAGTCCCGAACAGTTTCTGGAAGATCATTCCAGAGATTGGGGGCTTTATAAGAAAAAGCTCTTCCCCCAGATGAAACCTTCTGAATTCTGGGGACTATTAATAAGCCAGCACTCTGTGATCTGAGTGGTCGTGATGGCTCATGTAGGGCTTTATGAGTCAATAAAAGGATTTTATAATCAATACGGAATTTAATAGGCATCCAATGAAGTGATGATAGCACTGGACTAATATGATCAAATTTTCTAGTTCTAGTGAGGACCCTGGCTGCGGCGTTTTGGACTAGTTGGAGTTTGTTTAAATTCCTGCTCGTGCATCCTGACAGTAGTGCGTTACAGTAGTCTAGCCTAGAAGTAATAAAAGCGTGTACTAGTGTTTCTGCATCACGCAGGGATAGGGCAATTCTTATCTTGGCAATGTTGTGAAGATGTAAAAAAGCTGTCCTAGTGATGCTGCCTATGTGTTGATCAAATGATAAATCTGAATCTATTATAACGGCAAGATTTTTTGCTGCTGAGCCAGGTCCATCCATCCATCCATCCATCCATCCATTTTCTAAGCCGCTTCTCCGTCAGGGTCGCGGGGGGAAGCTGGAGCCTATCCCAGCAGTCTTTGGGCGCAAGGCAGGATACACCCTGGACAGGTCGCCAGTCCATCGCAGGGCAGACAGACAGACACAGACAGTCACTCACACACTCACACCTAGGGGCAATTTAGCACGTCCAATTGGCCTGACTGCATGTCTTTGGACTGTGGGAGGAAACCGGAGAACCCGGAGGAAACCCACGCAGACACGGGGAGAACATGCAAACTCCACACAGAGAGGACCCCGGTCACCCGGCCGGGGAATCGAACCCAGGCCCTCCTCGCTGTGAGGCGACAGCGCTACCCACCACGCCACCGTGCCGCCCCTGCTGAGCCAGGTGTGGCTGGAAAGTCGGCGAGATTTAAGATTAAATCTGGTAATTTACTTCTTGCTAATTTTGGACCCAGAAGGAGAACCTCTGTTTTGTTACTGTTAATGAATGTCAAAAGTTGAAAATGGGAAATTTTATTGTTTTTTGAAAAATATGTGCCTATTTTGAACTGGCATGTTTTAAAAACAAAGCCATAGGTTAGTTGTCCGATTGTATATTTAATTCACCCGTTTGCTTTTCATGTGAATTGCGCAAATAAATGGCCAAGAATCTACGTCAATAAAAACATTGCTAACAGGCCTAGCGCCTCAGGTGATACCCAAGCGACACCCCACAAGAAAACTCTGGTGATGGCGGAGATGAAAGCCGAGATTCTTTCTTCTTTGAAGGAGGACATCACCACTTTACTAAGGTCTGAGCTGAAAAGTGTACTCGCTGATGAGTTTGCAGGAATGAAGTCTGAGCTTTGTGCCGTTAAGGAAGAAGTGATAAGCAGTGTGGTCGCACTACGTGCAGACGTGGACAGTGTGAAACAAACCGTGGCTGGAATGGGGCACAGCCTCACCACATGCTGAGACGATATCACCTTTCTGCAAACAACCGTGCACAAGCTTAGCAAAGATGTAGCTGGTTTGCAGGAGAAATGCGTCGACCTGGAAGGGCGAATGAGGAGATCGAACATCCGAATTCTCAATGTGACTGAGGGTCCTGGCTCGAGCTTGCCTGCCACAGTTTCAAAGTTACTAAAAGAGGCCCTGTGTCTGGAGAAGGAGGTTGTAGTAGACAGGTCGCACCGTGGTCTGCAATCGAGGCAGCAGGGTGGCAAACCCTGTGCTATTGTGACCTTCACTACTTCACTACTATCAGCACTGTGTGGACATTCTTCGTCGAGACAGGGAGGCTGGTTCTCTGCAGTATAATGGCACTAAGATTTTCATTTTCCCTGATTATCCACCCAGTGTAGCCTGCGCCAGATCAGCATTCAACAAAGTTAAGAACGTCCTCCATGGGCAGAAAGTTACGCGTTTCGTCATGTTTTACCCAGCTAGGCTCCGCATTACACATAATGGGACTGAGAAAGAGTTCCAAGACCCAGCGGAGGCAATGGCATATGTCAGGGCCAACATGACACAGACTGGGTAGCTAGGCACGGCTGACACTTGACACTTCATTGGTGAGTAACCAAAGACAAAGGCACACATTGTGGAACTGACTACTCGGACACTACAAATTTCAATGAAGTAAAAAAAAAAAAAAAAATGAGTGGACTAATGTTGGAGTTTCTCATAACCGAGTGCTTTGCATAATAAGTTTATTTGATCTATATGCCACTTTTTTGTTATTGTTATTACTATTATTTTCCTGAAGTACTCAGCGGAGCTGCTTGTATCACCAGTTCTCTCCCGTAAAGGGGGGTTGGACATGTTTATCATGCTAATTTTAATTCTAAGTCAAGGGGAGCTGCAATACTTATTAGTAAATCAATCTCATTTGTTATGTCAAATGTGGAGGCTGACCCAACAGGCAGGTATATATTATATTATATAACAGGTGGATTATATAATACTCCAGTGATACTTCTTAATGTGTCCGCACCAAATTGGGATGATAGTTCTTTCTTTACAGCTCTTTTTACCCAATTGCCTAATAATTCCTTACTCAATAGTAAGAAAACAGAAGTTTTACTTGTTGGCACTCCTTCCACTTTAACCAAATCTCCGAATTTTCCCATTATTATTGATAATTCTCATGTATATCCTTCCCCTCAGGTAAAGAGTCTGGGTGTCATACTTGATAGTACGCTTTCTTTTTCATCTCATATTAATTCTATCACCCGTTCTGCCTACTTTCACTTGCGTAACATTAACCAACTTCGTCCCTTTCTTACTCCTCATGCTGCTGCTGTCCTTGTCCATAGCCTTATCACATCCAAGTTAGATTACTGCAACTCTCTTCTGTTTGGTCTCCCGAATAAGACTCTCCATAAACTGAAACTTCTCCAGAACTCTGCTGCCCGGGTCATTACTCGTACTCCACCCAGAAAACACATCACCCCGGTTCTGCAACAGCTCCACTGATTACCATTTGAAGCTAGAATTAATTTTAAAATGTTAACTCTCACATTCAAATCCATTCATAACCTTGCTCCTCCTTACCTGTCTGAACTGTTACACATCTCTACTCCATCCCGTTCCCTCAGATCCTCATCCTCCACTCATCTTTTTGTTCCTTCTGCTACTATGGGCAACAGAGCCTTTAGTCGCTGTGCCCCTCAGCTATGGAATTCCCTCCCCCCAGTTATTAGGAATGCAGACTCTCTTCTCTCTTTTAAATCTCTATTGAAAACATACCTGTTTAAGCAAGCATATTCTCTTTAAACTGGTTTGTTGTTTTACCGTGACTCTTTTAGTGTTGTTTTATTTTGACGTATTCAAATGATTGTTGATTCACATTTATTATTATTGTTGCTTTTTCCTGTTTTGTAAGGTGACCTTGGGTTTTTGAAAGGCGCCATGAAATAAAATGTATTATGGATACACATCATCTTATCATGGGAGGAGACATGAACTGCAACTTTTCATCTAGACCGTAGTCCATCCACACCCATCCATTCACTTACTGGTTGTGAATATCAGGCCATAGTGATATCAGACCATGCCCCAATGGTGATGAATCTAAAAATACCCACAACACATAATGAGTACCGTCCCTGGCGGCTAAATACACTACTATTGGCTGGCAAGGATTTTGTGAAATTTATTTCAAATGAAATACATTTTTTCTTACTACATAATACAACTCCAGGAATGTCTCCTTCATTGATTTGGGAAGCAATGAAGGCATACTTAAGAGGACAAATAACATCGAACACGTCTTGTGTTGTAAGGAAAAATCAAATGAGACGCCTGGAGGAATTAACGAAAGAGATTTTGAAACTAGATGCTATAATGGCCCGGTGTCCATCCCCTGATGTGTATAAAAGGAGATTGTTGACACAAGCAGAATATAATCTTCTTTCCACAAAACATGCTGAAAATATGATCAATAAAATACGTTGTAGGACATATCAGCATGGTGAGAAGACAGAGAGGAGCCTTGCTCAGCAGTTACGTCAAAAAATAGCAAATCAAACTATTGCTGAAATAAAGGACATACATATACATCATTCACAGATTAATAATTGTTTTTTCAAGCTTTACTTTAAATTATATACTTCTGAATCACCTGGAGACGAGCCCTTGTTGAAATTGTTTTTTGATAAAATTAATACACCTATGATAGACGCGGTAGCTTTAAATCAGCTTGATGAGCCACTGACTAAGGAGGAGTTCTTGGCAGCAGTATAATCTTTGCAGAATGGGAAGAGTCCGGGTCCTGATGGGTTCCCCAGCAAATTTTTTAGGACATTTGCTGGGGAACTGGCTCTGCTTTTGCTGTCTGTATATGAAGAATCATACACCTCTGGCTCGTTGCCTCTTACCATGCGTCAGGTGGTTATATCGCTAATTCTTAAGAGAGATAAAAATTCCGTGGAATGTAGTTCTTATCGTCCAATTTCGCTTCTTAATGTAGATTGTAAGTTATTAGCCAAGATTCTTGCTCAAAGATTAGAAAAAATCTTGCCTTCTGTAATATCAGATGATCAAACTGGATTTATTAAACATAGACAATTATTTTTTAATACACGCAGGTTATTTGATATTCTTTATAGTCCCACCCCACCAGGAGATACAGAAATATTATTATCATTAGACGCTGAGAAAGCATTCGATCTCCTTTACACAATGAAAAAATTTGGTTTTAGTCAAAAATTTATCAGATGGATTGAGGTTCTTTATGCCTCACCTCTGGCAGCAATTCGTACAAATAACACTTTATCCTCCTTTTTTTAAGTTAGAGCTAGGTACTAGACAGGGATGTCCCCTCTCGCCCCTCCTTTTCTCACTGGTCATAGAACGGTTAGCTATATTACTACGCAGCGAGGATATGATTAAGGAGATACATAGAGGAGGTTTAGAGCATAAGGTTTCTTTATACGCGGACGAAATGCTTTTATATATATATATATATATATCTGATCCAATGTCTAGCTTACCAGAATTACTTAATGCATTAAATAGTTTCAGTAAAATATCAGGATATAAAATAAATTTTGAAAAGAGTAAACTCATGCCCATAAATAATGTAAATATGGCAGCCATAATAAATCAGTTCCCATTTAAAATAAACACTAATAAGTTTAAATATTTAGGAATATGGGTGACACATAAGTTTAGAGATCTCTTTAATTCCAATCCCCCCCCTCATAACCAGTATGAAACAAGATTTTGAACGGTGGAACCTCCTCCCTTTATCCTTGGGAGGTAGGGTAAATATAATCAAAATGAACATGGCACCAAAATTTGTATTTTTATTTCAAAATATTCCACTATTTTTTAACACAATCTTTTTTTAGACACATTAATAAGTTGGCTGTCGAGTTTATCTGGCACAATAAACAACCCAGAGCACGCTTGAGTATTCTACAAAAACATCGTACACAAGGGGGTTTATCTTTTTTGTATTACTATTGGGCCTGTAACGCACGGATACTATTATATTGGATTAGTACCATAAATGAACAGAGTGATCCTAAGTGGGTGCAATTGGAAAGGAATTCATGTAGTCCTATCTCACTGCAGGCATTGATTTGCTCAATTATCCCGATGCCTGAGCCACTATCCACCTATACATCTAATCCGATTGTGAAAGATTCCATAAAAATTTGGATACAGTTTAGAAATACATTCTCACTTAAAAATCCCTCCAGTTTAGCTCCTATAATTGGTAATAATATGTTTACTCCCTCAGTAACTGACACAGCTTTCATTAAATGGAGGGACATGGGCTTTCATAGAATAAAAGATCTTTATTTTTACAGTTTTGGAACATTTGAACAGCTGAGTAGAACTGGGAGTATCCCACATTCACATTTTTTTAGGTATTTAAACTTCGTAGTTTTATTTCATCACATTACCCTGAATTCCCCACCTTGCCATCGAAAAATCTTCTAGATATCATTTTAGAATCTGCAAACTCACCAAGAATTGGTACAGTATATGCTTTAATTAATTCAGAAGAATCTGAATCTCTACTTTCACTGAAACAACAATGGGAAGAGGAGTTAGATATACAAATATCTGAAAAAATATGGGGGGATGCTTTGAATAGAATTCACTCTTCATCAATATGTTTGAGACACACTGTGATGCAATTCAAAGTTGTTCATCATTTACATTGGTCTAAAGTAAAGCTGAAAAAATTCATACCAGATATTGACCCTGTGTGTGAAAAATGTAAAACGGATCTAGCCACCCTTTCACACATGTATTGGTCTTGTTCTAAACTAATGACATTTTGCCATTCGATATTTTCCTTCCTTTCAAATGTTTTAGAAGCTTTTATTCCACCTTCACCATTCGGGGTATATTTTTGGGGTGATACCTCAAGATATTTGCATAGGCAAACCAACAAAAACCGTGATAACTTTCACAACCTTGTTAGCAAGACTATTGATATTGCTCAAATGGAAAGATACAAACCCGCCTACTAACCACTGGATTAGGGATTTAATGTTTTTCTTGAATCTCGAAAAAAATCTGTTGCACAACAAGAGGGGATAGTTCAAATTTTTATGCTATCTGGCAGCCTGTCATTACATATGTGGAACAAATGGACTCTTGGACAAATGGATATTGATGCATGAGATTGTACTACCACTTAGTTTGTTATTTCTCTTTTTGACTGTTACAGCCACCTTTTACTATATTTTGTATTTGTTTATATATGCATTTATTTTTAAAGAAGAGAATTTATAGGTGCAGTAGGGAGTGGGAGGGTTTGGGGTTATTTTATTTTATTTTATTTCTTTAATGTAATAACTCATTCAAAATAATAAAAAGACCTTTGATAAAAAAAATTTAAAAAAGTGAAATGTTTTCCCGTTCTTGTTTGACATAGGATTTCAGCTGCTCAGCTGTTTAGGGTCTCTTTTGTTGTATTTTTCATTTCATAATGTGCTAAATGTTATCAGTGGTGACAGGTCTGGACTGCAGGCAGGCCAGTTTAGCACCTGGACTCTTTTCATATGGAGCAATGCTGCAGTAATGCATACAGAATGTGGTTTAGCATTCTCTTGCTGAAATAAACCTTCCCTTTAGAAGATGCAGTCTGTATTGCACCATATGTTGCCAAAACATGTATATATTATTCAGCCTTCACATATGTGCCAGTCACCCATGCCATGTGCACTCCTGAGCCGTAACTTGCATTCGTGGATGGAGCTACGAACTGTTTTCAAGGACGGTTTTTTGGAAGTGTTCCTGTGTGCCTGCAGTGATTTCCACTACAGAATATAGAATATTGGCATTGGCCCACAGTTCCTATACTGCATGCACTTTCATCACTTGCAATGAAGTGCTGATACAACATCTCAGAAACCTCTGTACCTCAACTGTTTTTGTTAAAATTACTCAGCCCCCCTTAGGAAAAATCTTGAATTGATGGGAAGCATTTGTTCTTTTAACATTCACCTGATATTGAAGAGAGTATTAAGAGAGCATAAAGTGCAACTAAATACTATACCAGGTGTCACCAACACGGTGCCCGCGGACGCCAGGTCGCCCGCAAGGACCATATGAGTCGCCCGCAGATCTGTTCTAAATATACCACAACTCACTAGTGAGCTGCATCTAAAATCTAATTTGATTCTGTTGCTATTCTTCTTTAACCACACTTGTGTGTGTGTGTGTGTGTGTGTGTGTATATATATATATATATATATCTTAAAATATCTTAAAATTATGTTCATTATACATGAAGTTTAGATAAGTTGAGGTTAAACTCTAAAGTTTTTGTCTAGAGTAGTTCAAAGGTCAGTATTCTGCGCACAGACAAAACCAGTGATCGCGGAGAGTAAACCAGCAGGCTAGCAGGCACAGCATGCAGTCTCTTACCTCAGAAACATGGCAGAAAAAAGAGAAAAAATGTATCATTTTCACAAACGAATGGGAGGTAGAATTCTTCTTTACGACTGTTAAAGAAACCTGCGTGTGTCTCATTTGCAGGGCGGCTGTGGCGAGACCAAAGTGGCACAATGTCGAGAGACACTTCACTACCTATCACAAAAGCTACAGTGCTAACTATCCACCTGGAAGCGCACTAAGGGCACAAAAAGTCTGTGAGCTAAAGGCAGCTTTGGTTACACAACAATCTTTTTTCACGAGGCCTAACAAAAAAAATCACAAAAAGCAACCGAAGCCTCGTTCAGAGCTACACATTTTCTGATCAAGAAGAAGAAAGCATTTTAAGATGGAGAAGTTGTCAAAGAATCAATGTTAATAATTGCTAACACTGTATTGAAAGATGAGCAAAATGGAACCGATCTAATCTCCACTCTCTCTGACATCCAACCTGTGGTGATGACATGTAGTGATTTAAGTGATCATCAGAAAATGTAAGAATTGCTGAGATTAATAGAGATAAAGTGCTGAATATTGATCTGTTTTCCACCTTGTTGTCATTGTTGATAATTATTGTGAGAAATCATTAATTAATCTGATCAGTGTCTTCACATAGATGAGTATCATTAATCATTATTAGTAATATATAACTAAAGGCAAACTGAGCAAATTTTTTTTAAGAAAAGCACATCAAACCGGTAGCCCTTTGTATAACTTGGTAACCATAAAGTAGCTCTCAGTTTCAAAAAGGTTGGTGACCCCTGTACTATGCACTTAATATTTGAACAACAAAGTGTCTGGAGCTTTCAGGCAGTATAAACTTTTGGAGATGAAGATGGGACAGGCTACAGATATGTTGCATGGTTGTCCTCAAAACCATGCTGCTTATTTTAATCACAGGAGTTTCTTTCCACTCACTGTTGCATTAAAACATTTTATCGGCATGGAAGCAAATTAAAATGCTGCTTATGAAAAAATATATAAAAGTATATAAACTGAGTCCCAACTCTACCAGCCTGGAAGTTGGGAAACTTTTTAACAGTTTTTCACTTATCTCTCAGGTCAAGTCAAAATTTATTTATATGGCACTTTTTACAACAGGCATGGTCACAAAGCAAGAAAAAAAAAATCTGGATCAAAGCCCCCATGAGCAAGTCAGTGGCAATAGTGGCAAGGAAAAACTCCCTAAGAGCAAGAGGAAGAAGCCTTGAGAGAGCCCGTACTCCTCTGGTCAACACTGGATAACAAACAATAACAGCAGTCTATGATTTAAAAATGCAACAGTGTCATCAGGAGGGTCAGTGGGGTGTAGGTGAGATTTGTACTAGAAGTGGGATAAAATATAAATATGGAGGTATACAGTACTGTGCGAAAGTCTTAGGCACCCAAGACACATTTTCAAAATCTGTTTATTTGTGTAGTATGTGTTTATTTGCTGAGAAAAGTGTTAATATTTGAATAAACAAAATGTATATAATATTAATTAATAATGAGAATAATTAATAACAATAGGGTTCTACGCACTGCGTGCTTGAACCCTAATAACCGTTTTCAAACCTCTCCTCGAGGAAGCCCAAATCAGACAGGCATTGTGCTCTTTAAAGTTTAAGGTCTGGGCCCACTTAAGCTTTTACAACACTGAATGTTAATAAGTGAAATGTGAATAAGTGAAACAGACAAAGACTATACAGCTTGCTAGAACTGTCTTGTTCAAGTACAAAGGCAACATGGCAAATGTGTACAGCCATCTTCTTTGTCATCATCCTGATCTGGTTGTTGAGAAAACAGCTTGAAGTCAACCTGTTTAAAAAGATTTTAGAGAGGCACATTTTAACCCCAGAGCTGTTTTGCTTTCTGGCAGTTTATGGCTATTTTACATGATGACACACACAGTCAGTGTATGTTTAATGAGGCATGAAGATAAGCTATGTGCTTTGTTGTACATTGTTTCATATTGGTTGTCAAATTCTATAAAACTGACACTAATACATACATAATTCATATTTGCCTGTTTAGGAGTATTTTATTTTCTTCAGTTACACAGATATCATGATGTATCATAGAGGATGGTCTTGCAATATATTATCACAAAATTGCATTAGCATGATATTGTATCATGAGATGCCCTGTGCTTCCCACCCCAAGTTTGTGCAGCAGAAAAAGTTATCAGATATTTCTGTGATGGCATAAACTTGCAAGCACATGGTCTGTTTATTAGCAATAGTCGGTGCAACCAGGGTAGATCCTGGTTGTTCAAGCCTGGACATCATAATATTCCATGCAAATGACAACGAGAGGCCAAAACCAAAAATCATTATCCACAAGAAAGAGAAATAACCACCAGGGTAGAAAGGTTGTACAGATGTAAGATGCATTGAAACCTAAAGCCAAGATAGAAGTTAACTGATTCTGATTGAGCAGATAATCTGGAACTGGTAGTGGCTAATAATGCTTTTTACATACTTGTTTCTCTCTCTCTCCCCCCCTCTCAGTGTGGAAAGTTTGTTGTGCTGGTAGATCTTCACATTCTGCCTCAAGGACATCAAAATGGCAGCACATGGTTCTTGCAAGAGCACAGAGAGGTATGAGAATGAGAAGGTGTTCATGATGAAGTGGATAGGGAACTTTATAGGAGTTCATGCTTGACTTCTAATTTTAATTTGTCTGTCTTATCAATGCTTAATGTACAGTAAGCTCAGGAGCCAAATAGGTTTTGCTCCATGTTCATGACAAAAAAATCTTCTGAAAGATCAATTTTGTTGGTAGAAGAGCAATAACAAGGCTTTTTCCATACATTTAAAGCATCTGTTGCGCCAGCACAGATGACAGAAGATGACCCATATTATGAATAAGACATATTTCTGTTAACTTGAATGCATTTAGAACTGTCTGCATGCATGTAATATACATAGCTTATTTGATTTGGTCAATTGCAATATTTTTGCAGGGGATTTCTAACCAAAACACTTCAGAAAGTTGTCCAGAATATTAACTGCTATTTGTCAGTCATACTGACAAACGGACTCCCTGTGTGTGCTGCATGACAGCTTTTTTCCCTTGCTTCAGGAGGTTGGTGCTCTGACAAAGGATGCTGTAGAACAGAGAGTGAGACAGTTCTGGAGGACCAGACAAGGCCAATCTAAACAGACGAAAGAACTCTCACCTGACAACCCTATGTGTATTAAAGGTACAGTGCTTGCCTATTTGTGTAGAAAGTGAGAGCCGTGGTTGTTGTTCCTGACACTGTATGACATACTTTTATCTAAAAATACATAGAGGTGTGTTACAAAGCTGGAAACAGTTGCACAGGGTTTGTACGGTCATGAAATACTGTCAAATATCGAAATTTGTTTTTACAGGCCTGGAAAAGTCATGGAATTTCTGGATTTTGCCCCAATTTCATTATGCAGTTCATTATAAGCACATTTGAAGCACTGAAGAGTCTAGCAAAATGCATTGAATCCAAGAGTAACATATCTGCACATGGGCTAGCTTTACTATGTTGTTAATGTACAACCCCAATTCCAATGAAGTTGGGACATTGTGTAAAACATAAATAAAAATAGAATACGATGATTTGCAAACCCTTATCCACCTATATTCAACTGAATACATTACAAAGACAAGATATTTCATGTTCAAACGGATAAACTTTATTGTTTTTTGCAAATATTCACTCATTTTGAATTTGATGCCTGAAACACGTTCCAAAGAAGTTGGGACAGGTGCATGTTTACCACTGTGTTACATCACCTTTCCTTTTAACAACACTCAATAAGCGTTTGGGAACTGAGGACACTGAGGTGGAATTCTTTCTCATTCTTGCTTAATGTACAACTTAAGTTGCTCAACAGTTCGGGGGCTCCAGTGTCATATTTTGCGCTTCATAATGCGCCACACATTTTCAATGGGAGACAGGTCTGGACTGCAGGCAGGCCAGTCTAGTACCCGCACTCTTTTACTACGAAGCCACACTGTTGTAACACGCGCAGAATGAGACGTGGCATTATCTTGCTGAAATGAGCAGGGATGTCGCAGAAAAAGATGTTGCTTGGATGGCAGCATATGTTGCTCCAAAACCTGTATGTACCTTTCAGCATTAACGGTGCCTTCACAGATGTGCAAGTTACCCATGCCATGGGCACTAACACACCCACATACCATCAGAGATGCTGACTTTTGAACTTTGCACTGATAACAATCTGGACAGTCCTTTTCCTCTTTGGCCTGGAGGACACGACGTCCATGATTTCCAAAAACAATTTGAAATGTGGACTCGTCAGACCACAGGACACTTTTCCACTTTGCGTCAGTCCATCTCAGATGAGCTCGGGCCCAGAGAAGCTGCCGGCGTTTCTGGGTGTTGTTGAACTTGTAGATGGAGTGATGAACTGTGTTCACTGACGGTGGTTTTCTGTGGTAATGTCCATTACAGAATGATGTTGGTTTTTAATGCAGTGCCACCTGAGGGATCAAAGGTCACGGGCATTCAATGTTGGTTTTCTGCCTTGCTGCTTACTTGCAGAAATTTCTCCAGATTCTCTGAATCTTTTGATGATATTATGGATTGTAGATGATGAAATCCCTAAATACCTTGCAACTGCACGTTGAGAAATGTTGTTCTTAAACTGTTGAACTATTTTCTCACGCAGTTGTTCACAAAGTAGTGAACCTCGCCCCACCCTTGCTTGTGAACGACTGAGCCTTTCAGGGATGCTCCCTTTATACCCAATCATAACACTCACCTGTTTCCAATTAAGCTGTTCACCTGTGGAATGTTCCAAACAGGTGTTTTTTTAAGCATTGCTCAACTATTACAGTCTTTTGTTGCCCCTGTCCCTACTTCTTTGGAATGTGTTGCAGGCATCAAATTCAAAATGAGTGAATATTTGCAAAACAAAATAAAGTTTATCCATTGGAACATTAAATATCTTGTCTTTGTAGTGTATTCAATTGAATACAGGTGGAACGGGATTTGCAAATCATCATATTCTGTTTTTATTTATGTTTTACACAATGTCCCAACTTCACTGGAATCGGGGTTGTAAATTGATGTAATATTCAGGACATGTGTGTCGTGGAAGATGTTTTGGACATTCCAACACTGGAGAAGTTAAAAAAAGTTAAAAGGCAATTGTAAGAAGAAAATTTTTGCAGCACAAAAAAAACATTAGGAGAAATAAACTGGAACAGCAGACAGTTCTGTTTTTAGTTCTCCACAGAAAAGAAAATCTTTATGAAGCCCCCCTGTTTGGGGTAAGAAGTCCCTATGAGTCTCGTATCAATTTCATCAAATTTTACAGTGTGTATACTTTTTAATTTTAACTCTTTGCATTGTTTGCTCAAATTGAATTACTAGATTAATCTGCTGCTGCTGTTGTTGTTGTGACAATGGTAACAATAACAGTTTAAGCAACATAATGGCGATTAACCTTGTCTGTTTATTTTTTAATATATTCAACAGTGGTAAGCGCAAATGATTCTTGTGCATGACCAATGATGTGTGGATGTAACGCTGCCAAGCTGTAAATCTCACATACAAACTCATCTCCAACAAGATGGTTAAAAATCTTTCCTGATTTTAGTTAAGTGTCTATAGCTAGCATGTAACGCAATCATAATGGTGTATAACGTTTTTTTAAGTTAGTAAAATTACATAGATCAAGTGCAAAAAATTTGATCAGCTGACCCAAAAGGTTTCTTGAGGAATAAATCCTAGGAATATAGTGATCTAGCTGAAATATCTGAATTGATTAGACCACAGGGATTCAGATGATTTATCGAGATGAGATTGAGACCTATAATTTGATCAGGAGAGAAAATAAGGTGGTGGGTGGTGACATATTACCCCGGGGGCTTCTTCCCCCAAGTTTCTTTGCTGTTGTGCTATCACACTCAGAGCAGGTAAGACAGAAGAATTAGTAATGAATCCTGAGGTATCTGTCATAGAACAGAGAGGGAAGTGGTTTAAAAAGCTTATTGCACATGAGGAACGATCAGCAGTCTGGGTGTCTTTGTTGGATGATGCTTGAGAGGCATTTTGTGTCTTTTAAAGGAATGATTTGGCAAAAAATCAAAGGAATGTCATGTATAACGGTTTACTACCAGAGCTATGAGGCTAATATTTTGTTAACGATCACTAGTAGTCACTAGATCATCACCAAATATTTTCTGTACATACTTGCACCTTTTGCGATTCTGTAAGTGCAGTTTATCATGTATTGTGCATTTTCATAGCTTGCTTGGTTAGCCTTGCTTGTTGGAAAAAGCAACATAGTACAGTGGTATTTTATCATGAGTAATTCAAGTAGTAGAAATTGTGCCTGAGTAGAATATCTTGCTGCTTTTTCTCTGTCTCTGCTTTCTGCTTCTCAGTTGGTCACCTTCCATTATCAGATCATTTTCAGATATCCTATCATCGTAAACATGGTCAATAAATATTATGAACATTAATCAGACAAGCACCTTTCTCAGTCAGACTCACCCCATGCTCTATATTAGCACAGCAATGTCTGAATAAGTCAAGTGTGTGTAGGCTGTGATTGCAAAATATAGTGGGGAATGTCTGTGATACCTGCTTACTTAATGCCACCAGGGGTGGAGTAAGAAAAACAGAACTAGTCAAGACTCAGCAGCTCCCCTCCACACCCTGGGTGTGTCATAGCTTTTCCAGCTGCTGTGATAGCAACGTAGTGGACTATTTGACTTGGCCTGTACTCCTGCTCAAAGGCAGCATATATACTGTGATTTCAGCTCTGTGTAAATAACTGCAATTTTTCTGTTATCTTAATGTTGAAACTCCTGGGTGTAAGAATGACTTGTATACAGAAGAGCTGATCTGGATCCCTTCATTACTCATTAGTATGATTGTTGTGGTTCTCTCAGGGCACTGTAAAAGAATTGACAGAATGTAATTCTAAGTAAATTTATTTTTAATGCATTTATACATGTAAAATTAAAAGCAAAATCATGAGTTATAGATGTGTATTTTTTGTACTTTTCCACTGCCTTTTTTGGTAAGGATGCACAATAAATCATATTTTTATCATTATCATGTAATGAGTTTCTAAACACAGGTTAAGAGTTGTAAAGACAGATCAGATTAAATTACCTCAGCATGCAGCAATAGAGAAACATCATATCATTGCCAGGCGTTATTCCAGTGCGCTGCTATGCTGGGGTTGAACCCTTCTGCCCCCACATTGGGGACGAGTAACTTAACCATCAGGCTAAATCACCAACCACCTAAATACACGAGCACACCTCAAAAACTCCTCCATCCTGAACTACAAGCCTGTAAAAACACATTAATCATTAGGTTTGTTCTCACACCCAGTATTGTGTTTTAACTGTGCAAGACAGTAATGGCTACTGTCACAACTCAGCAAAGAGAAATATATAAATAAATAAATATTTATTCAACATGTGATGAAGTTTGTTTTTTTGAAGTTGCTGAGGAGTGTTTGCTATTTTCTCCACTCTTTCTTGCTAGTCTCTTGCTGTTGCCTTGCTCTGAGTGCAGCATGTTTAGCTGTCTCTCTTTGTCAGTAACTAGTGACAGCAGTGTTACTAGCTTCGCTTGTGAGAAATGTAAGTTAGTGTCTTTTTTGATGGAGAAGATTATACAGTTATAGGAGTGCATCCAGAGTTTAGGAAAGAGCAGGGCTCAGATTCGCTTTTAAAAGCTCTGACTGCCTCAGGGAAAGTTAGCACGCCCTCAACTGTGGCAGCAGCACTCTCACAGAGAGGCGAATGGGTAGCGTCTTGGCAGCATAGTCACAAAGGTAAAGCTCATGCTAAAGCTTCCCCACCTGAGCAGCGCTTCTGTCCCATTCACATGACCTACAGATTTGCCCCACTCAGTAAGACACCAAGGCGCCTGTTGAAAGAGATCTGGTTACAAGTGATTCTTTCTAACGGCACGTGAAAATAGCTTCTATTTAAGTGTCAGCAGTAGCAGCTAGTTGTATACTGGGAAGCAGTATGCAGGACATTTGAGTCAACCTGAAGCTGCTAGCTAGTCATTGATGTTATTGCTAATGATGTTTGTCTGTGGCAGTCAGAAATAAATAAAGAAAACATTAAAGAGCTTTGCAAATTAGCCCAGATGATGTCTTATGCCATAATATGCTCTTGGCCCATCCCAGTTCAACATTGTGCTGAAATCTACAGCTGGTTATGGTTGCTGAATTGCTGGTTGTCCAAGTGGTGCAAGTGGTCTACTTTTGAGGGCAGGCCTGTTTCATTTGAGTTTCCTGTAGTTTGTATTTTCTTAGATAGCTGTCAGTGTAGGGAACTCTGTCACTGACAAACCAGGGCCAAGGCCAGGCAGCAAACTGACTGTCTGCTAGCTATCTTGAAATGCAGCATAGGATCCACCTAGTTAAGACTGTCAGTTTCGCTGAAAGAAAAAAAAAATAATTATACAATCTCAATGTTTGTTCTGTTATCCTAATCAGTATGAGATCAATTAAACCACTTTGCACTATGTTAGTCTAAAATTAGGACTGCTTAATGTATGGTCTCTTACATCTAAGCCTTTCATGAACAAAATGAACGTTGATCATTTTGATACTGTCTGCCTAACAGAAATGTGGATTAGACCTGATGAATACTTTGCTCTTAATGAAGCCACCCCCACAGCCTACAGTTTTGGTAAAAAGCTAATCCAGATCCTGAGTACGTTGTAACTACTGCAGATAGGCTGGAATTGCTTACCTTACTTCAACAAACTGAGCTAGTTATTATTATTATTATTATTTTATTATTAATAAAAACTGAATACGATGATTTGCGAATCCTTTTCAACGTATTTTCAATTGAGTACACTACAAAGACAGAATATTTAATGTTCAAATGGATAAACTTTATTGTTTTTTGCAAATATTCACTCATTTTGAATTTGATGCCTGTAACACATTCCAAAGAAGTTGGGACAGGGGCAACAAAAGACTTGAGGAACTGAGTTGAGGAATGCTCAAAAACACCTGTTTGGAACATTCCACAGGTGAACAGGTTAATTGGAAACAGGTGAGTGTCATGATTGGGTATAAAGGGAGCATCCCTGAAAGGGAGCATCCACTTTGTGAACAACTGTGTGAGCAAATAGTCCAACAGTTTAAGAACAATGTTTCTCAACGTGCAATTGCAAGGAATTTAGGGATTTCATCATCTACAGTCCATAATATCATCAAAAGATTCAGAGAATCTGGAGAAATCTCTGCAAGTAAGCGGCAAGGCAGAAAACCAACATTGAATGCCCATGACCTTCGATCCCTCAGGCGGCACTGCATTAAAACCAACATCATTCTGTAATGGACATTACCACAGAAAACCACTGTCAGTGAACACAGTTCATCGCTCCATCTAAAAGTGCAAGTTAAAACTCTGCCATCCAAAGTGAAAGCCATATGTCAACAACATCCAGAAACGCTGCCGGCTTCTCTGGGCCCGAGCTCATCTGAGATGGACTGACGCAAAGTGGAAAAGTGTCCTGTGGTCTAACGAGTCCACATTTCAAATTGTTTTTGGAAATCATGGACGTCGTGTCCTCTGGACCAAAGAGGAAAAAGACTGTCCAGATTGTTATCAGCGCGAAGTTCAAAAGCCAGCATCTATGATGGTGTGGGGGTGTGTTAGTGCCCATGGCATGGGTAACTTGGGCACCATTAATGCTGAAAGGTACATACAGGTTTTGGAGCAACATATGCTGCCATCCAAGCAACATCTTTTTCAGGGATGTCCCTGCTTATTTCAGCAAGATAATGCCAAGCCACAATCTGCACGTGTTACAACAGCGTGGCTTCATAGTAAAAGAGTGTGGGTACTAGACTGGCCGACCTGCAGTCCAGACCTGTCTCCCATTGAAAATGTGTGGCGCATTATGAAGCGCAATATACGACAATGGAGACCCCGGACTGTTGAGCAACTGAAGTTGTATATGAAGAAAGAATGGGAAAGAATTCCACCTATAAAGCTTCAACAATTAGTGTCCTCAGTTCCCAAACGCTTATTGAGTGTTGTTAAAAGGAAAGGTGATGTAAGATAGTGGTAAACATGCCCCTGTCCCAACTTCTTTGGAACGTGTTGCAGGCATCAAATTCAAAATGAGTGAATATTTGCAGACAAGATATTTAATGTTATTTATGTATATAATAAAGTTTATCAGTTTGAACATTAAATATCTTGTCTTTTTAGTGTATTCAATTGAATATAGGTTGAAAAGGATTTGCAAATCGTCGTATTCTGTTTTTATTTACGTTTTACACAACGTCCCAACTTCATTGGAATTGGGGTTGTGTTAGATGTAATTCCTATAAGTGTACACAAAGAAATTTTGAAAAATAGCCAAGATTCTTCTGTCGGTAATAAACTCTTCTCTTGGCTCTATACCAAAACTCTTAAACTAGAAGAAATTGGGCCTCTGATTAAGTAAACCTAATCTGGATCCCTATGACCTATCAAATTATAGGTGTCAAATCTTCCCTTTATATCAAAGATTTTGGAAAATGCTGTGGCACAACAAATTGCATGGTAATCGCATACATGAAAAAATTTACTCTGAATTTAGGTGTCATCATAGTACAGAGATGGTACTAGTGAAAATTGTTTTTTTTTTTTTTTTTTTTAAAAAAAGGTACATTTCCTTGGTCGGAGAATAACCTTTCTTGATTCTGCTTATTTGACACAATAGACCACTCTATCTTACTAGATAGACCGGAAAACCTTGTAAGAATAACAGGAATAGCTTTTTCATGGTTCGGGTCTCGCCTGACTGATTGTTAGCACTGTGAATGCAAACAGCGAATCATCCAACCTAACAAAGTGTTGTGTTCCACAAGGCTCTGTCTTAGGACCTATATTATTCACATTACATATGCTATCACTGGGTACCATTATCAGTAAACACGGCATGAGTTTCCACTGTTATGCTGATGACACATAATTGTATGTATCGACCAAACCAGATGGTAAATTAAACTTAAGATTGAGGACTGTATAAAAGACATAAAAGCCTGGATGTTGTGTAACTTCCTCCTAATCAACTCAGAAATACAGAGGTTCTTCCTCTTGGTCCAAAAGCTCCTAGACAGATGGTCTGATTTAATGTTTAAAACTAATAGTCTTAATTGTATCAGGTAGATCTTTAAAAAAAAAAAAAACCTTGATTTCACAATCAATCCTGATCTGTCGATGCATGTGTAACCAGTATCATTAGAATGGTCTAATATTGACAAATTAAGAAATGCACTAAATGCAGAAAAAAATGTCATGCATTTATTACATCAAGGCTGTAATACCCTGCTTTCTGGATGCTCCAGTAAAAGCCTTAACAAGCTTCAGTTAGTTCAGAAAGCTCCAGCCAGAGTCCATATAAGAAATAGAAAATTTGAACATAGCAGCCCAGTTTTATCAAGCCTACACCAGTGGCCAGGTAAATTCCACATATATTCCAACTATAAAATCTTTTACTGACATATAAAGCTCTAAATAGCCCTCACTACCTGAGTGAACTTCTCTTATTATGAACCATCATGCCTACTTGAATCACAAAGTGCTGGCTTACTATTAGAACCTAGAAATAATAATGCTTCATCGAGTTATGCATGTCCCTAACTCTCCTGATGTATGATTCGAATAATTTAATTAAAGCCATTGCTTCGCCTGCTATTCCACCCTTTCTGTATTTTAATATTTAACTAGTGGTAAAACCTTATTCTCTTATCATACTGCTTTTGTGTTCTTGTTTAGCCATCTGATGTTGTCTAAAGGAGGATCGGTTCCCATTTGTGTCTTGGTTCCTCTCAAGGTTTCTGGCTCTTGCATTTAGGGAGGTTTTCTTGTCACTCATTGGCTTGCTCATGGAGGCTCAAACCCCAATTTTTAGCTGTAATGCTGCTTTGTGACAATGCCTGTTGTAAAAAGTGCTACATAAATAAACTTTAACTTGACTGGTCTTGTGTGCCTATATAAAATAAGTATATGTTTGTTTGTTTTTGTAGGCTTTATAGAAAACACTGTTTAGGTAATACCACCTGTTAATACCAATACCAGTGCACCTAAAAAAACGCTTGCATTTCTGTTAGCTGTTAGTAGCTGTTAGCATTTAATTTTTTTTATTTTGCTCAATAGTGAATGTTGCCTTTATAATTTTGTATTTTGCTGTTTGCTTAAAGGAGAGGTTAGTTAGGTTTCTGTTCACACATCCAACTAAAAGTCTGTACTAGCATCATATAAAGTCAGATTCACATTATTTTAAATAATTTATTGCTTCTTATGTCCTTGGGTTATGCGACAGCTTCATCAGACATCATATTTTATGTTGTGCAGCCTTATTGTTATGTGTTACACAAGTATTATGCATTAAAAATGGTTTACCTTTTGAAGAGATTATAGAATAATGCTCTTGCCGAGCCAGAGGAGGGACTATAATTTGAGTAAATGCAGGTAAGATTTGTGAATTTAATCTACTACGAATCTGCCCTGTCTATTTTTACAAGTCTGCTAAGTAAAAATTCCAGAACACATAACCTTCTCTATTTCGGGAAATTTAGAGCTCCTTCAGTAATAAAAGTCTGTAATGTAATGTAATACATTTAAGCTAAAATAAATGTCAAACTTTTGATGTTTCAATCCAGGCTATCTGGGGCAATTTGGGGAAATTACACAGATTCTTTGTGCTTCATGAATCGGCCAGTTAAATTCAACACGAATTACGTTGCTGGACCTAAACAGGGATGTGGGAGGGGTGTTTAAAGTTAAGGGTGCTAAAACTTTAAACAATGTTCAAGTAATGTGGACAGTGACGCTGTCTCTGTGCTGTGATGGGGCCTAAAAACCAGATTGGAATTTTTCATATATGTAGATAGGAACAGAGTTGCTGGGCTACAGCTTTTTCTAAGATCTTATAAATAAATGATAAGTTGGAAATAGATCTGTAGCTTGACAATTCACTGGGGTCAAGATTTGGCTTCTTTATCAAAGGTTTAATCAGTGCTAGTTTGAATGATTTGGGTACATGACCTATGCTAAGAGAAGAATTAATTATTGTTATAATGGGTTTAATTATAGCTGGTAGTACTTGTTTAAATAAGTTTGTTGGAATCATGTCAAGTGTGCATGTTGCAGAATTTGAGGAAGATATTATTTTTTCTAGTTCTGACTGCTGAAGTGGACAAAATGTTTCCAGTCTTCTATAACCACATTTTGTGTTTCAGCCAAATCAGATGACGGGTAGGTTACTGGAATCAGTTGAACTTTTTGTCTAATATTCTCGATTTTGTTATTGAAAAAGTCCATGAAATCATTGCTGCTGTAGTTGGCATGTATTTGAGGTTCAGATTCTGCCTGGTTTTTGATAAGTTTTGTGATTGTGTGCACTAAATAAAACTCTAGGATTGTTTTTGTTGATTGCAATAAGTGAGGACAGGTATGTTGAGCGTGTTTTGTTAAGTGCCTTTCTGTACCTGCTAAGGCTCTCCTTCCAAGCAGAGTGAAATACTTCAAGCTTGGTTAGTTGCCATTTGCGCTCAAATTTCCGTACACACTGTCTTAAGGTGCGTATTTCATCCAAAATATTTCATTGGAGCGAGCTTTTTTCTGTAGCATCATTTTAATTTTTATAGGTGCAATGTTATCTAAGGTTGATCGGAACATATTTTCTAGGCAGTCTGTTCATCTGTCTAGCTCTGTTTGGTCTGATGAAGGAAAAGCTATGTTTGATAAGTCTGGAATGATTTCAATGAAGTGTTCAGCTGTATCTGCTGATATTGAACACTTTGTGTAATAATGGTGTGATGTATATACGTTTTCACTAAGACCTAGTTCATATTAAATTAGGTGATGATCTGAAACTACTGAAGTTTGTGGAAGAACAGTTAGATTATGTATGTCAACACCTAGAGTCAAAACTAAATCTAAAGTGTGATTACAGTAATGTGTAGGCCCTATTACATTTTGAGTAAGGCCTCCAGAGTCTAAGATAGATGAGAATGCCTTTTTTAATGGACTTGCTGTGTTCTCAAAGTGAATATTACAACTGTACAACTGAAAGTAAGATACTGGATTATTCAAGGATGTGCTGAAAATTTGGTCAACAGAAATTTTGCTGAAAGATAAATTAATTGTTGACCAGAAAAGTTACACTGTATGCATTTAATTTAAAATTAAGGACATCCTTAAAACATGCTGTATTTTAGTGCTAAGTGCTAGCATTCTGGACTGTTTCACTAGTGATAATTTGAGCTACACTATATTGCCACTCACCCATCCAAATCATTGAATTCAGGTGTTTCAATTACTTCCATGGCCACAGGTGTATAAAACCAAGCACCTAGGCCTGCAGACTGCTTCTACAAACATTAGTGAAAGAATGGGTCGCTCTCAGGAGCTCAGTGAATTCCAGCGTGGTACCGTGATAGGACGCCACCTGTGCAAGTCCAGTTGTGAAATTTCCTCACTGCTAAATATTCCACAGTCAGCTGTCAGTGGTATTTTAAAAAGTGAAGCGATTGGGAATGACAGCAACTCAGCCATGAAGTGGACAGAGCGGGGTCAGCAGATGCTGAGGCGCATAGTGGCCTTCAGATTAATTCAAGAACAGCGTAGAGAACTTCATGGAATGAGTTTCTATGGCCGAGCAGCTGCATCCAAGCCTTACATCACCAAGCGCAATGCAATGCGTGGTATGCAGTGGTGTAAAGCACCACCACTGGACTCTAGAGCAGTGGAGATGTGTTCACTGGAGCGACCAATCACACTTCTTAGTCTGGTAGTCCGATGGATGAGAACGGTACTTGTCTGGCTGCATTGTGCCAAGTGTAAAGTTTGGTGTAGGGGGGATTATGGTGTGGGGTTGTTTTTCAGGAGTTGGGCTCGGCCCTTAGTTCCAGCGAAAGGAACTCTTAATGCTTCAACGCCAAGAGATTTTGGACAATTTCATGCTCCCAACTTTGTGGGAACAGTATGGGATGGGCCCTGACCTCAACCCAATAGAACACCTTTCCAGATTGGTAGATTTCCATGACTTTGTTTTGCTTTGTTCTTAAAAATGTGGCATCATCTTGTCTAACCTGCTTCACATTGCCAGAGAGTTCTGTTTAAGTGATGTGTAGATTCAACATGTCTGGCTGTAATCATGCCTGGATGTGGCTAGTGAAATTGAAACCAATAGAAACTGAATTTGGGTAAGTGGCTGGTTGAGTAACAATGGGGGCAATTACTTTTTTTGATAGGGCTGGCTAGGGCTGAATAGTGTTTTCATTCAATAACTGAAATGATCATTTAAAAACAGCAATTTATTTTTACTTGCTTGCATTTATGTTTGTTTAATATTAAAAGTAGTTTGATGATCTAAAATATGCAATTGTGACAAATATGCAAAAATAGAAGAAATTGGGAAAGGGGCAAATACTTTTTCACAGTGCTGTATATGTACTTATGTTTCACTTCACTTCTTCTTTTACCTTCATCACGGTCTTCAAGTGAAATGGTCAGCTAGCTCAGAGACTCTCCTAGATACCATGTTTCCCCATGGAAAAACAGTCGCAAGAAAACAATATGAAACTTCTGGGAATTGCTGAGTTTTCTGGCTTCTTTGGCCATAAAAGTTGACCCGTTCATGTGAGTCATGAGTACAGTCAAGTCAAAGTTTATTTATTTATCGCTTTTCACAACAGGTGTTGTCACAAAGCAGGCTCACAGAAAATCCAGGTCCAGGCCCCCATGAGTGTTGCCAGTAGAGAGGAGAAACTCACTAAGAGCAAGAGGAAGAAATATTGACAGGAACCAAGACTCAAAAGGGGAACCCATCCTCCTCTGGTCAACACCGGACAGCAAAGAGCATTAGTATAAAATATTAGAATACAAAATGGGGAAAACAGGAGGAGCAATGGACAATTAGATTAGTTTTAGTTTATGCTGCAGCAGCAGCATCAGGTCATGAAGGTGGGGTTTGCACAGGGTTGTACAGTGTCGGGCTCAATGGTGGTCAAAACGGTCCGGAAGGCTGAATCGGTCCAGAAGGTTAGCAAGCAGTGGGCACCCGATCAAGGCAGAAGAAGCAACAGCATCAGACACACAGGATGGGCAGCTGTTCAACTCTACTAAAATTTTACAGCCTAACTAAAAGAGAGAATCCAGAAAGATAACAGAGACATGAGGGCTCCCCTTTTGAGATGTCAGCACCCCTCTGCTCCACCGTCAGCAAACTTGAGTGAGTGTGTGAGAGCAGCAGGATGTCAGCACAAATACCCCCAGTTTACCATAATGCTCTACGACTATTAACCCCCAGATCTGCACCTTTTATCTAACAGGGAAAACTAATTACCCAAGGCTTGACAAGCAAGTAAGTTTTTAGCCCAGACTTAAAGACTGAGGCTGTGTCTGGAAGATTATTCCAAAGTTGGTGGGCTTAGTATGAGAAGGCTCTCCCTCCTGATGTAGCTTTATTAATTCTGGGTACTAGTAGTAAACCAGCACTTTATGATCCAAGTAGGCGTGATGGTTCACTCGGGTACTGAGGGGTGAGTCCGTTTAGAGCTTTACAAGTCAGTAATAGAATTTTATACTCAATGCAAAATTTAACTGGTAACCAGTGCAGGGCTGATAAAACTGGGCTAATATAGTCAAACTTCCTGGTTCTTGTGAGGACTGGCTGCAGTGTTCTGGACTAGCTGAAGCTCGTTATGGCTTTAGCTGGGACATCCAGACAGCAGGGCATTACAGTGATCTAGCCTTAAAGTAATAAATGCATGCACTAGCTTTTCTGCTTCTTGTAGAGATAATGCATTTCTTAATTTAGCAATATTGCAGAGTGCTGGAATGCTATTCCAGCCTCTCTGCAGTAGTTACAATATTCTCAGCATCTAGGATGGCATTATAAGGCAGCAAGTTTGTAGAGTTTAATTTTGTGTTCTCAATATTCTGCCTAATTTGTTATCACCTTAGAAATTTGTAAAATCATTGCTGCTATAGGCTAATGGCATCTGGGGTTCAGTAACTTTAGTTCTTATTTATTTTAGAAATTGTGCTAAATAGTAATCTAGGATTATTCTTATTGTCTTCTATGAGAGAGGAGAGAGAGGTTAAACGTGCTGCAGTAAGGGCTCTTAGACTCTATAGTCTAAAAGGCTGTCCCTCCAGGTGGACTGGAACACTTCTAGTTTAGTCAGACGCCATTTTCACTTTAGTTGTCTGGCAGTCTGCTTTAAAGCTTGAGTTTGATCATTATACCATGGGGCAAGCTTTTTCTGCCTTATTATTGTAATTTTTCATAGAGCTACATTATCTAGACTAGATCAAAAAGTATCCTCTAAGAACTTGGTCATAATATCTAACTTGGTAGGATTAGATGGACAGCTGACAGAAGCTGATTATTGCGGAAGGTTTCTGATAAAGCTGCCAGCTGTGAGGAAGTTATAGTCCTCTTAAACACTATCAACATGGTGATGAATGTACAATTTCACTAACGCAAATTTCATATGAGATTAGATAAGGATCTGAGACTGTTGTGCTCTAGGGAAGAATGGTGAAGTTATCTATGTTTACACCAAAGGTCAGAATTAAGTTTAAAGTGTGTCTGCAGTAATTTTGTATGAAACCTAAGGAGTCTACCATAGATATAAATGCTTTACTTAGTGCATCTTGAGGTTTATCAAAGTGGATATTAATCTCGCAGACAATTATTACTTTATTTGAAAATGTTATTAAACTTGATAGAAACTCAGAGAATTCCTGTAAGAACTGAGAATATGGCCCTGGTGGCCCTATAGATTGTAATTAGTTAAAGGACTTATTGTTCCTCGATCACTTTATATAAGAAAAGAAAACTTCAAAAGAAGAGAATTTATGGCCTACTTTCTGGGTCACGCCTAAAACTTTAGTATGGAAGTGTTGCTATACCTCCTGCTTAAACGAGGGCTATGCTATGGGGTGGGGGTGGGGGGTTGTTTCATTTAGACCAAAATATTCATTGGGTCTAATCCACATTTCTATGAGGTACAGAGCATCAAAATCGTGATTGGTAATAATTTCATTTACAACGACGGCTTTAGATGTAAGAGATCTTATGTTAAGCAGTCTGAGTTTTAGACTAAAGGTCTAAAATGGGGCGGTCGTGGACTGGAGGTTAGGGAACCAGCCTTGGACCGGAGGGTCACTAGTTTGATCCCCTGAGCTGACAGTACATGACTAACTCCCAACTGCTCCCCGGGCGCTGTGGATAGGGCTGCCCACTGCCCTGGGCAAGTGTGCTCATTGCCCCCTAGTGTGTGACTTCAGTAGTGTGTATGTGGTGTTAAACTACACAGATGGGTTAAATGTGGAGGTGAAATTTCCCCGTTGTGGGACTAATAAGGGTCATCTAATCTAATCTAATCTAATCTAAGGTGCTGTCACTGTAAACTGGTATAACTGATCTGATATGAATCAAGTTACTAGAGCAAACATTTTGAGGATTTTTAATGCCTTGTTTTATTTGAGGAACAGACACAGTCTCAATTGGGTGGAACTTATGTGGCATCTCAAGGCAGCTTGCAGATGGTCAATTTAGCCTTTTTGGCAGCCTGGCCTTGGCCCTGGTTTGTCAGCGACTGACTGTCCTACACTGAAGGCTGTCTTAGAGGGTATGAGCTATGCTACATGAAATGAGAGCAGCACCCTCCAGTGAGGGGTGGATATCATCCTGACTCAAAAGACCTGGCTTGTCCTCGAAAGTAGACCAATTATCTACAAATCCCACATTTTCTGAGCACCACTTGGACAACCAGCAGTTCAGCGACCATAACCGGCTGTAGATTTCAATGTGCTGAAGCTACACACAAAATTGAAGATTAAGGTTTTTATAATCTTTTATTTCTAGATTGTGTTCACCAATTATATTTTCACAGTGCTTGAAGGTCTCCAGTCCATTGTAGGGCAGACAAACAGACAGACACATTCACTCCCACACTCACACCTAGGGGCAATGTAGCATGTCCAATTGGCCTAACTGCATGTCTTTGGACTGTGGGAGGAAACCGGAGTACCCAGAGAAAACCCACGCAGACACAGGGAGAACATGCAAACTCGACCTGTGAGGCAACAGTGCTACCCACTGCACCACCTCACTAATTCCTAAAACCTCCTATGGTAGCAGTTACCTCAAGCAAGCACTTCCAGTAGCTGCAATTTCGACCTGCACAACATTTGAGAGGAATACTGTATTATTTTCCCTCATAGGACTGCTTTGCTGTAAGCTTTAGATGTCTGGTGTCAGTGGTTCTCTTGAAATCATTTCACAGTATCTCTCTAATGGCTTAATGTCTGGGCTGTAACTGGGCCTCTCTAAAAGATGGAATTCATTTTTTTAGGTCATTTTATAGTAATTATGACCCTCCCTCCACCATACCTCGCCTTTGGGATCATGTTGATATGCAGTGCCCTTTTTACACCATACAAAGTGGCATGTGTTCTTCCTTAGCAATTTGAGAGGGATACTGTATTTTAATACTGGATTTTAACTCAGTAATCAAATTTTCTCAGTGCATATAAACCTAGATTTTTTATGTTTTTCAAGTAAAATGGTGCAGAAATTCAATTTAACTGGTAAGTGCTGCTGGTACATGGTACATGAATCTACCAATAATGATTAATTCAATTATATTGCATGCCAATATTGTAATTAATGAATAATAAATAGCATTTTTACATCCCTAAAACAATGCTGTTTGTTTATTAATACAGGATAATAACTGAAGTGAAAAGTGACTTCACAACATGCTTTTCTGAGTATTTCAGAAATATCATCACTACTTCTAATACACCCTTTTTCTGTATTATCAAAAAGACCAGGCCAGTTTAGGCTAGTTATAGAGCACCTGTAAAGATCAACCAGTTTTTCATTTTAACCTTATAGTTTTTCTTCCCTGGCATCATATTTTGCCTGTAGCACCATGTACTTTCAACCAGTACAGCTCACCAACTGTCTTTCTATAGTAATCTCATCCTTAGTAGGTAATATTGATATTACTGTAAGATATAAAATGTTAAATTCAGTTCATTCATTATGTTCTTGCTATATTTTGCATAATATAAATCGCTAAATGAACAACAGGCAGTAAATTAAAGTACCATGACTGAGGGATGTTACCGTGGTTACTTGGGTAACCATCACTGGCACAGGCCTGTGCTGATTTAAAATATACAGTGGGGTTGAAAGTGATGCTTCTATTTTGCATTCCTTTCTAATTTAATACAACAATTTTCATAACAAATGAAATCATTCTCATAACAATTTAAGTAAAAAGTAGAATCTTAGGATGTTTAAATGGATTTCAGAATTTCTTAGCTTTTGGATCTGTATGATCCCATTTGGCTTTAATGGCCGCATGTACTTAAGTTGGCATGGACTATATAAGTTTGTGCTAAAGCCTGTGAACAGTAGATCAAATCCGCCTGAGAGTCATCTAAACACAAGTTTCAATGACAGAGATGAGAAAAAAATTGTACTATGGCCTTAACATGGTCAGTTTCACAAATTTATTTCAATTTTGATAGTGACCTTTTGGACTCCACTATAGTTATTCATAGCCCTTTTAAAATGTGGCAGTGCTATTTTGCTGCATGATGTTTTATGTTTGGAATATTGCTCACCATTGCCATAAAATATCTATGGGCCATGGTAGGAAGTGAAACGGTATTTAACGCAGGGGTCATCAACTCAGAGTTCAAAGACTTCATGCCTGTGGCTGCAATCTGGAGAGACATACTAATGTGGGAGAGTTGAGGCTGATATGCGATATTCAGCTGTGGGTGAGAGAGTAGATGGTATATGCCTATGGCAGTAGATAAGAAAGGTAAGGATTGCATGGTGTACTGAAAGCTTTCTGTATGGAGCCAGATAATATGCGGTGTGGCATTACATAGACCACATAGAGCATGGGCTGTGGGTGTAGACTAAGCCTGTGCCAAAATGTGTATACAAAGCGTGACTGATCTTTGTATCTGTTGGCATAGCAAGTGAGCTTTGCATACCCACTCAAATTTCAGTTCCACATTGGCAATGAAATGTGACCTGCAATTTACCCACCCATATTGTCGGTGCTGGGCAAAAGTAGTGATGGCTAAATACACTGTTATAAATGTATTTGGTAATGTATTCCATTACAGTGATTAAAAAAAGTAACATTCAAAATACTTATTGATAGGATATAGGAGCAAAACTCTCCCTCCCAATGTCCTCTCATGACCTAAGCCAACAATTTGCCTTATGCCAATAAAATAATCTTGCAAATTTATTAAGAAAGTGGTTGTGATTTTCAAGTATGAGTCCAATACAACACTGATGCATAGCTCTAATGCTCGTGAATGTCAACTTATCCATCAAAGGAGTTTAGTTAGGCTGAGATTAAAAACTGTTCGTCATATTGCTTTCTCAGTCTACTTAGGCATCAGCAAGGCTCATTAACTTTGACAAAAGTAATTGATCATCATATTTATTTATCTGTCTATTCAGGCTTTAGTAGAACTCCGTAACACTGATATAAATACCCAGCTCATCACAATGGTTTATCAGTCTACTCAAGCTTTATTAGAACTCTGTAACACTCATATAAATACCCAGCTTATCACAATGGTTTATCAGTCTACTCAGGCTTTAGTAGAACTCCGTAACACTGATATAAATACCCAGCTCATCACAATGGTTTATCAGTCTACTCAGGCTTTAGTAGAACTCTGTAACACTGATATAAATATCCAGCTCATCATAATGGTTTATCAGTCTACTTGGGTTTTAGCAGAAACTTCCAAGTTTGTAAACAAGTCTACTTTAAAATATGCCTTTAAGCGCTGTGTGCTGAGTTTTAAAATAGTTAATACATATTTTCTTGAGTGCCTTGCTATCTCTTTGGTGCTGTAGCACTGTGAATTGCCTTGTTGTGGCACTAATAAAGGATTACTTTATCTAATAAAAAACATTGATGGTGTTTACTAATATACAATATATTTTTAAATTTACTAGTTAAGTTTTCTAAAGGTTTTCTTCTAAAAATACAAAAAGTAACTGTATTTTGAATAATCGTATCGACATGATATTAACTCCAATCCCTCTTTTTTTTTTCAAAAAAGTCATATTTCACCAATTAAAGTTTCAGTTTTAAAGTTGCAGACACTTGTATTGCTGTGGTATGTGGTTTTAGTGACAGCAGAGACTTTCTTTTGACGAACCTTGCAATTAGATTTTTGGCATGGTGGTGGTGTCTAATTGTAGTTTTCAAGACTTTGTAATCCTAGGATGCAGCCAACTCCTGCAGCTGTATAGTCAAGGTCCTTGGAGAAACTCTTCTTCACTCTATGTGGGGGGAAAATACAGGCAGGTTCATGTCTAGTCTAGTTGTTTGAAACTTGTTATTTCACTGGTAGTAGAGACTTCCATTTGTGATTATTTTCCTGTATGGAGCTTTTGACTGATTTATAAAACTCAACAATAACATTTTTATCTCATCTGTGTATATTTGATATGAAAATGTATATGAAAATGTTTTATTGCTATGCAGTCTTTACCTTATGTGGGGCTTTAAAAATTTGTTTCATACTTGCACATCTCTTCTAAAAGCATGGTTCTTTAAAGAACACTCCTTTAAAATGTTTTATTTAGGGTAGTAGTGCTTCTGTGGCATCACTCCATTTTTAAGAAGGCATGTTTAAGAATTTTTAGCCTTGGTTCCAAGTCATTGTTATACACCAGTTGATGGCCGCTTAAGAGTTCCTTATATCTACTGTAAAAGGTCAGTTTTCTTTTTTCATCACTGAAAGGAAACATGTCTCTCATTTTTGGATTAAGATTATGTATTCATCATTTTTTGCTCACCTATACATATATAAACAACACATTCATGTTTGGATTTTTGTGTTCTTGTTGTATGGTAGCCTGTTTGTGCTGAGACAGCATAAATGTGTGCAGAATAAGATGTTTTGCATGTTTATGTTAATAAATGTATGTTTGGGGCAGTCATGGGCTAGAGGTTAGGGAACAGGCCCTGTGCCCAAAAGGTCGCTGGTTCGATCCCCAGCGCCGACAGTACGTGACTGAGGTGTCCTTGAGCAAGGCACCTAACCCACAACTGCTCCCCGTGCGCTGCGGATAGGGCTGCTCACCGCTCTGGGCAAGTGTGCTCACTGCCCCTTAGTGTGTGTGTGTGTGTGTGTGTGTGTGCCCACTAGTGTATATGTGGTGTTTCACTGCATGGATGGGTTAAATGTTGAGGTGAAATTTCCCCGTTGTGGGACTAAAAAGGGTCACTTTATCTACTCTTAATCTAATCAGCCTGGCTGCCTTCCCTGGTTTGTGCGTGTTGGAATGCATGTATATCTTCATATGTAAGGACTAAACATTCTCACAAATAAAACATGGAAAAAGTACTTTGGTTATGTTTAGATTTGACTTTTGGTGATGGTGAAGTTTGGGGAAAAGTGTTGTCTGGAGTTAAGAGTTAGAATATAGGTTTAGGGTTAAAGAATCTATCCTTTAAGTCAGTCCTTATTTCTTGATATATTTGTGTGTGTGTATATGTATGTTTATAACATTTAGAAACCATGTCGTTGTAGGTCAAGACATTTCCTTAGCCATCCACTGGCTCTCAGCTGCACAGGCCTTTTTCCAAATGTCAGCCCTTGTATCTTCCCCCTGGCCAGCTACCTCATGCTTCACCATTAGCTCATAGTGAGTTGATTTATTTATGTTTTGGAGAGGGCGGGAAAGGGGGAACTTTTCCCACCAAATGTCTTGGCTTTGGTACGAGCACGAGCTGGACTTTTGGCGGAGCGACCAAGGAGATTTTTTTTTATTTTATTTATTTATTTTTTTTTAGAGGAAGGAGAGAGATCACATGCTTTTCCATCTTAAGGGAGAAAAAACAGGAGTCTAAAGCATCATATTTTCCCTTTTATTTCTCTTTTTGTTTGAAGGTATGATTATGCTAAGAGATGGGTGGGTTTTTGGTATTGGCAGTGTAAGTTAGAGCTGGTCTCCATTTTCCCTCTTAGCAGCACAGCTTTATTCAGAATCTTCTGTGCCAGCCCCCAGGACCGAAAGTCTGTTCCAGTCACATCGCTAACTAATAAGAATCATCATGTTGGTCAATAGCATTTTTGCATAGACTTTCGGACTGTCAATATTGTTTGGGTTAATCGGGTAATCAGAGTTCCGTAATAATGGAGTTAACAGTAACATCCTATTTTAGGGGTACGGTATTTGCACGACTTTCAGTGGTGTGCAAGCATTTTAGTTTCATGAAATGTGAGCTGAAGACTTTCTTGAATCCTACGTTTAATGTGTGTGCAATTTTTATGAACACATCCTCAAAGTACATAGCCAGATGTTTTGCCATTCTTTGGGTCACTGTTTGATGTCCTGTTACTGTTGACTGTGCCCTTTTCTTGCCTCTTTAGAAGGAATATTGGCTGAAGTCTTGAGAACCTTTTTCTGTCTATATATGTACACTAAGCTGTGAAACAGCCCATTTTAACTATTAGACACATTTTGACTATTACAACACTTTTGTTGTTCTATTTGTTTAGTTTTACAGTTTTACAGATATTGACACCTGTTAAACTCCGGAATGTGTTATCTGTTCAGGAATGCTGTGCTTTTATGCACCTTTTGATCGGACAGTTTTTATACAATTACTATAAAAGTATGATTTTTTTTCTCTCCATAGGAATGAATGGAGAATGTTTGTACGCCCAATTATATCATGTGGATGGTAGAAATTCATACACACCATGTTATCCATGTGGGTAACTGTATGGATGATATAGCAACCCACTAGCAGCCATCAGGGTTTCCAGTGCAGTGGCCTAGCAACACCCTAGCAACCTCCTGGGATACGATAGCAACCACTCACAGCCAACGGGGATACAATAACAATTAGTTATCAACAATTGGTTATCAACATTTTAGCAACCTACTGAAATGGCATAGTAATTATTTTGGGAAAGAACACCTGCCAGGCTGTTGGCCCTGATGTCATGATGGGTCCAGAGGCATTTTCCCAGGCTCCCCCAGATGAATGATCACTAATAGCCGTGGGAGAGGGCTTTGCGAGCACAGTATAGTGTACCAGGCTGACTCCTCTTGGCAAGCTCTGTGAAGAAGGCTTAATGCCTATGACCCAACTCCACACCCAAGTGTGCTGGATAGTGTTAGCGCCGAAGAGTGTTTATGAAAGGAGAAGAGTGCTCCAAAGACGGATGCAGTGTTGGGATCACTCAATTATTCAATTTTTAAATATGATTATAGTTTGCTTAATGATAAGGCTTATTTTCTCTATTTATCTCCCATACAGTAAGTCATATCTGTTGGATATGGCCATTTATATATGATTTTGCCACATAGTGATTTTTTTAGCATCTTTGAAAGGCTGTGAATGGTCCAGTTCCATAGTTGTTGTTTCCCTAAAAAAACTAATTGCTCAATTATTTTTATTTTTAATTCAAGAGAATACATTTAAGTGCTCACCCCTAAAAAAATATATAGCATCTTTTAAAAGAAACACCATAAATGCTTGTATGTTAAATATTTTTAAAATCAAACATACTATAAAAAAGACCTCAGTAAACAGCTTCTTTACAAACACCGACTGATCTACTGACTCAGCTTTTTAACCCCTATTAGTCTGACACGATATGCCTCAAAAAACAATTTGGAGGCTATTAAATATAATGGACTTCTTGACTCTATACAAGCAGCCAGTGTTAGTTATATCTCTTCTTACAGAAAAAGTGTTAGATAGGGTTGAGTGCAAGAAAGCATTTTGGCAGTAGATGTACTTGGTGAATCAAACCTGTGTATTGCAGTCTTTAAGGTCAAATATGTGTAAAAGGCACTCTTTCTGAAAAGTTTGGCTTATGAAGAGGCTGTTGACGGGGTGCATTACTTCCATATTAAAATGAAGTTGGTAATTGAACCCCTTCAGGCCATATGGATCAGTAGAGAAATTTCTGGATTTGACATAAGGAAAACACAGATTAGAATCTCATTGTATGCTGATGATATTGTTTTTCACCCAACCAACCCAGAGAGATCAATTCCAACAGGGCTAGATCTTATCAACAAATTTAATTGAGAGAAATCTATGCTTCCTGCTTATCTAGGGGCATCTTAAAGATTTGATTCTAATAAATTACGCCTCACTGCTTAAAAAGATCAAGGAAGAATTGGAACATTGGAATCTGCTTTCCTGTCTTACTGGTCAAACAAAATAAACATAAAAATGAATATATTCCCATGATTTAGCTATTTCATCTATTTCAGTCACTGCCCTGTTATTTGGATGATGCATTCTTTAAATCTATTTTAAAAAATTAGTGAACTTCTTTATTTGGATAAACTCCTCACCCAGAAAAGCCCTAAAACTTTAACTAAATGCAAAGAGAGAGGTGAGTTGGGACTTACAGAGATTAGAGTTTAGAATTCCAAAACAGGATTTTTATAAATACTTACAAATTCATAATTTAATTGCTACACTGGAAAGAACAGGACAAATACCCCTGGGACATGTTTTAGTGATGAGCAGTTGATTATCTTGTAATAAAATAATTGAAGAGAATTATAAATTTATGCACTGGATGTACCTCATCCTGGTCCATTTGAGTGTAGTGTATCCTAACTCATCTTCTAGATGTCATCATGGTAAACCGTGTATTTGGTCGATTACCCATGTTTTTTTATACTAAGGGCAACATGCATAAACTTTTAGACACACACACTGATTACACAGCTGTGCTGTTGTGACATGCAGACATGCAGAATGTAGTTTGGTTTTGACATGTTGAAATACACTCGTGCCAAAAGTCAGTAGACAGCAGTTCCTAAATTGATTAGGAAATGGTGTTAAGTCAGGGGGTGGCTTGGGAATACCCATACCTATATAAGTTGTGAGTGGTTATGTTGCGAGTGAGATTGAACATTTGCCAGTGTTCTCATAGCAAGGCGATTATTCAAGTTCAAATGAGGCATGATAGTGATGCCAGACGGATGGAACATTCCATTTCTGAAGTTGTACGGGCATTTAACGTTCCTCGACCCACAGTGTTGTGTGTGTACTGGGAATACGGCATTGAAGTCATTTCCAACCCCAGTGGCCACCCTTGGGTGCTTAATGATCATGATTGGCAGCGTCTGGATACAATTGCCTGTGCATTGTGCTTTAGCTTCCATAGGATATGGGAGCAGAAGACCCACCAGTGCGCTTCTGTTAACGCCACAACGCCAGACAGAGGGCCTCACCTGGGCTTGTGAGGTTGCTAATTGGACCCTAGAGGACAGGCAACATGTGGCTGGGTCTGGCTTTGTGCTGATAGTAGAATTTATGTATGGTGCAGACCTCATGAAGCCATGGACCCCAGTTGTCAATAAGGCACTGTGCAGGATGGTGGTGGTTTCACACTGGTGTGTGGTGTGTTCTCATGGCATGGGTTGTGTCCATTTGTCCACTTAAACAAGTCATTGACCGGTGACTGCTAAGTTTCACTGCTTGGTGACCATTTGTAGACTCATGTACCCCCACAGTGATGGAATATTCTAGCAGGATAATGCACCATGCCATTAGGGCTAAGTTGTCCAGAATTGGTTTGAGGAGCATTCTGTAGATTTCCAACGAATGGCACGGCCTGCAATTGTGTGAGCCCTATAGACCGTTTATGGGGTGTGGTGGAAAGGTCCATTCGCACCCGAGATCCTGCATGTACAAATACCCGGAGTTGTGGGTGGCTATCCAGAAGGCATGGCTCACCATCTCCCCAGATGTCTTCTATCCACTTGTGGAATTGATGCCATGTTGAGTTGCTGCACTTTGCGGGATAGGTCCTACGCAATACTACTTCCTGCCCCATGACTTTTGGCATGTCAGTGTAAACCTCTCTGAAAAAGAAATGATCTAGAAGCCAGCAAATGTTGCTCCAAAATGTGTTCAGCATGAATAGTATCTTCAGAGATGTGAAAATTACTAACAAATACTAACTAACCCCCCCTCCCCCTGCCACCATGAGACATGCTGGATGGTTTGGACTGGAGAACTGGATCTTTCCATTTTAGAGCTCAAGCCTAGAGAAGTCAATGTCATTTATGAAAGTTGTTGACATATGACTTCTCCTGTCCACAGTTCAATCAACTTGCATTTGTGGACACACCAATGAACAGTATTTATTGACAAAGGTCTATTAAAGTAGTCTCAAGCCCATGTGGTGATATCCATCACAGAAACATGCAGGTTTTTATTGCCGTGGCATCTAAGGGGTTGAAAGTCACAGGCATATGGTCATAGTTTTAAGATTTGACATTTGCACACAGATATTTTTTCCAAATTCCCTGAACTTTTCAAGGATATTATGTGCCATAGAGGGTGGAAATAATTATCCATGCAATTTCTTGTTGTTTTGTTTTTTTGCTGATGCCTTAGCTTATTCTTGCTTGTAAAGGACTACACCTTTCCTGGGATGCTCCTTTTATAGCCAAGCATGATTGCTTCACTCGTATGAGATGTTTTTTGAACACAATATTTCTAATCTGAAATTTGAAATTTTTGGAATGTGTTGCAGATGTCAATTTCAGAATGTAGTGTACATTTACAAAAAAATATTGTTATATATTTTTATATTATATATAAAGTTTATATATTAAAAGCTGCAAATTTATGTTGAAAAATGGTCAAATCTGTACTAAAACTGTTTAAAACCTTTTTTTTTTATGTTGATACGAAGTGTACAGTTCAGGTAAATGACCAGTTCATTAGCATATGATCATTAGCATTAGTTTAATGTTCAGGCATACTGCTTACAGCATGAATGTTCAGGTATAGCGAGCTCCAGTTAAAGTGCATACAGTTCTGTGAGCTTCTGGAGCTCAGTGTCTGGATATGCTGAGTAAACCAGGAGGGAACAGGGTTAGATCACTAATGGTCCATATGTATTCATGTTCTGGTTGGTGTTTGTTGGTGTGACCAATTTATTAGTTTGCAGGTAAAAACTGTTCTTGACCATGGTGTTATGGCTTGATGTTCCCAGGTACCACTTTACAGACGGCAGAGGGTAAACCAGTGAGTGGGGTGTGTGGAGTCAGAGGAGATGATGATTTTCTTCAGACAGTTCCTGTAGATACCATTATTATTGCCTATTATTATTGCCTATTATGTTGCTATGGTTGTTACTGTTATTATAGCCATTTTCATTAACCTTAAAATATAAAGTTTATTTTTTACTGGAAACCATTATGAGAGTTTGCAACTGAAAAATATTATTCTTTATTGTGCTGCCTTGTAAACACTATACTGATTAACATAGCACTGAACACTGAGCTCAACTGTGTTTTTTTCATGACTGGTTAATTATCTGTCAGGGTATAAATTGAGCTGTAGTGCAAGGTATGTCAAAGCTTTGTTTGTCTAATTGAATTAAACCACACAGCACATGTGCGAGTACCCAAACACACACACGTCTACTTGGTCCAGGGTCAGCGGCGTCGCCTGTCTCACCACACTATTCTGCAATTAGGGCTTTGGGAAATTAAAGCCTGAACTCAGTGGCACTCTTGACCATTTCCGTACTGCAATCTGGTCAGCCAGTCTCTCTCTCACTCACACACATACACAGACATACACAGTCTCTGTGAACTCAGGCTAGGCTATGCCTCCTGACCAAAGCACTAACTTCAGGAATTAGAGCACCATTTAGAGGAGCAGTCTGTTTTTTTCCCTCTCTTGTGTTTTCTTTGGTCTGTTGAGGAGCATATCGAAAGGCAGATCATGTGTTTCTGGGTTAGTCATGGCTTTTCTACCTGCATCCTCTGTTCCACAAGACAACCCTTTGGCTCAGTATTTTTGGATTAACTGCAAATGTATTCGTTTGAAAGGGCCATTGCATTTGTACCGCATTTGTATTAGTAATATTAGTAAAAAAATGAGTTTCCTTAGGTTTTCTTGTCTGATAATGATTTGGTTTGTCAACTATAAACTGTCCTTGTATGATCATTAGTTCTCAAATGTCACACGAGGCAATTTAGGGAAGCTGTGCCCTCTCGAACATGCAAGTAAGAGAGTTTTGTCTGTTTTTTCGGCCGTGAAAGCGCTACTTTCAGCCACTCCCCGTGTCCGCCGCGGCGATGCAGCATGGCCGCTTTGTTTACACCCGGGACCAGCTGATCGCGCTGCAGCCGGTCGGCATGGCTACCAGGACAAAGAACATCCCCAAAGAGCTTTGGAGACGGACGCACAGGGGATGCAGAGGGGGAATAAACCAGCGCACGGGGAAAGCGAGGGAGAGACGGCGGAGGCCTTACTGAGAAGAAGGGATATAAGCAACGTCTCCCCTCCGTCATCATGGGCAACGTGAGGTCGCTGGGCTAATAAGATGGACCGAGCTAACAGCACTAGCCAGGAGTCAGAGGGAGTATCGGGAGTGTAGTTTTAATGTGCTTTTCGTTGACATGGCTACACCAGGAATCGCGGATAACCATGTTTCCATCAATGGCTTCCAGACTGTTTGGGCCGACCAGGGCTGCACCGAGAGCGGTAAGCGCAAAGGAGGTGGGCTCGCGGTGCTAGTTAATAACCACTGGTGTAACCCTGGTCACATTACCATCAAGGAACGTACCTGTTGCCCGGACATTGAACTGTTGGCTGTCGGACTCAGGCCATATTATCTACCACGCGAGTATTCGCATGCCATCATCGTGACTGTCTACATTCCCCCCTCTGCCAACCCGACGTCGGCAAGTGACGTCATTTACTCAACTACAGCACGTCTCCCGAGTGCCTTTATCGCCATGTCAGGTGACTTTAACCATGTCGCTATGGCCAAGGCATTACCACACTTCACGCAGTATGTGGACTGTCCCACCAGAGAGGAAAGAACACTGGACCTGCTGTATGCTAATGTTAAGGATGCATACAGCTGCTCCCCTCTCCCCCCTCTGGGTAGGTCAGACCACAACTTGGTACACCTCAGCTCCTGTTATGTGCCGCTGGTGAAAAGTCAGCCTGTGACCAATCGGATAGTGAGGAGACGAACGAGGCACTGCAGGATTGCTTTGAGGCTACTGATTGGTCTGCACTCTGTGAGCCACATGGAGAGGACATCGACGGGCTCACAGAGTGCATCACGGACTACATTAACTTCTGTGTGGACTCCAATGTCCCAACCAGGACTGTTAAATGTTACCCAAACAACAAGCCGTGGGTAACAAAGGACATTAAGGCTCTCCTCAACAAGAAGAAGAGGGCCTTCAGAGCTGGAGACAGGGTGGAAGGTGAGAACAATCCAGAGGGAACTGAGGACAGCTATCAAGGAGGCGAAGGAGAAATATAGGAGGAAGCTGGAGTGGAAACTCCAGCAGAAAAACATGAGGGAGGTCTGGAATGGAATGAGGACAATCACCAGCTTCAGGTCCAGCAACAAAGGAGGAGCAGAGGTCAGTGTGGACGGGGCCAACAAGCTAAATCTGTTCTTTAACAGATTTGACACTGCAGGCTCTGTCCCCCCCCAGCCTGACTCCTCTGCTGCCAGTCCTCAGCAGACTATCCCACTCATGCCCCCTCCTGATAGCCTGCTCCCCTCTCCAGAGGGTCCCCATGATGTGGAAGACATCCTGCATTGTTCCTGTTCCAAAGATGCCACGACCCAGTGACGCCAAGGACTACAGGCCAGTGGCACTGACGTCTCATGTCATGAAGACCATGGAGAGGCTCGTCTTGGATCAGCTCTGACCCATAGTCCAGCCTTTTCTAGATCCCCTCCAGTTTGCCTATCAGCCCCGCCTGGGAGTTGAGGATGCCATCATCTACCTGCTCAACCGAGTTTGCGCTCATAAGCCAGCCAGCTTTGTGAGGGTCATGTTTTTTTACTTCTCCAGCGCATTTAACACCGTCTGGCCTGCTCTTCTGGGTGATAAGCTCACAGTGATGCAGGTAGATGCCCCCCTTGTGTCCTGGATTGTTGACTACCTGACTGGCAGACCACAGTATGTACGCCTGCAGCACTGTGTGTCGGACAGAGTGGTCAGCAACACTGGAATTCCACAAGGAACTGTCCTCTCTCCCTTCCTCTTCACCCTCTACACCACGGACTTCAGCTACTGCACAGACTTGCCACCTTCAGACGCTTTCTGATGACTCTGCAATAGTTGGATCTATCAGCAAGGGAGTGGAGGATGAATACAGGGCGACGGTGAAGGACTTTGTCGCATGGTGTGAGCGGAACCACCTCCAGCTCAATGTGACAAAGACAAAGGAACTGGTGGTGGACCTGAGGAGGGACAATATCTGTGACCCCTGTGTCCATCAGTGGGGTCAGTGTGGACACTGTGGATGATTACAAATATCTGGGTGTGTATATTGACAATAAACTGGACTGGGCTAAGAACACTGGAACCTCTACAGGAAGGGCCAAAGTCGTCTCTATTTTCTGAGGCGCCTGAAGTCCTTCAACATCTGCCGGACTATGCTCAAGATCTTCTATGAGTCTGTGGTTCCGAGAGCTATCGTCTATGCTGTTGCATGCTGGGGAAGCAGGCTGAGGGTGGCAGATGCCAACAGACTCAGCAAACTGATCCGCTAGGCCGATGATGTTGTGGTTGTGGAGCTGGACTCGCTGACGGCACTCTATGACACAGTGATGAGACACAAGAGCTCATTCAGCTCAAGACTCACTCTACCAAAATGCACCACAGAGCGCCACAGGAAGTCATTCTTACCTGTGGCCATTAAACTCTATAACTCCTCCCTCAGTGTGTGATTCACAAACTCCATACGAAACTATTCATATGTGTAATAATAACAATTGTGTGTGCAATAACTCAGAGGGACACTAACTTAATTTGAATAATTGTAACTGCTTTATACCTGATGTTTCATATTACTATCACAATCACTGCCACCTTACTATATTCATAAGTACTTAAATCTTGTGTACATACAAATTTCTCTATATTGTCTTAAATTATTAGTAAAGTGTTTTACATAAGTGGCTGCAACTGTAACAACTGCAATTTCCCCCTGGGATCAATAAAGGAATCTGAATAAGATAAGATAATCCTTTATTAGTCCCACAGCAGGGAAATTCACAGTATTACAGCAGCAGCAGAGTGACAGGAGTAAGGCACTCAGTAATATAAATGGGAAACAGTATAAACATTATCAACATTATAAATAATAAAAAATAAAGCTAAGTCTCTAGACTATTTACAGGAAAATAAGGATAATAATAAAATAAAGTAAGAATTGCATAGAAATCTGTATTGCACTTAGGAACATAGGAACATATTGCACAATGAAGAATGTTCACATTCTGTATGTGTGTATATTGTATGTGTGTGTGGTCTACTGGGAGCAGTGCTGGTTGAACAGTCTCACAGCAGCAGGAAGGAAGGACCTGCGATAGCGGACCTTCACACACTTGGGGTAAAGGAGCCGGTCACTGAAGGAACTGCCCAGTGCTGCCAGAGTCTCATGCATAGGGGTGGGAGTAGTTCTCCAGCATGGATGCTAGCTTGTTTAGCATCCTCCTTTCTCCCACATCCTGCACTGGGTCTAGAGGAGTCCCTAGGATTGTGCCGGCCCTCCTGATCAGTTTGTCCAGTTTCTTCCTGTCTGCAGTGGAGATGCTGCCACCCCAGCAGACCACTCCATAGAAGATGGCTGATGCCACTACTGTGTCAAAAAAGGTCCTCAGGAGTGGCCCCTGCATTCCAAATGACCTCAGTCTCCTGAGCAGGTAGAGTCTGCTCTGTCCTCTCCTGTAAAGTGCAGCAGTGTTGTCTGACCAGTCCAGTTTATAGTTCCAGTCCAGGTACTTATAGGAGTCCACTCTTTCAATGTCCGTTCCATGGATTTTCACTGCTGGAGGGGGATGTGTGCGCCTGCGGAAATCCACCACCAGTTCTTTGGTTTTTCACACATTGATCTATAGGTGATTCTGCAGACACCAGTTCACAAAGTCCTGAATCAGTTCTCTGTACTCTCTGTTGCCCTCATTTGTGATGCGGCTGGCGAGTCATCAGAGAACTTCTGTAGGTGGCAGTTTGGTGAGTTGTACATGAAGTCTGCAGTGTACAGGGTGTGGGGCCCCTGTATTAAAGACCACTATGTCGGACACACAGTCCCTTGTCCTCACATACTGTGGACGGTTGGTGAAGTAGTCCAGGATCCAGTGTGTTAGGTGATGGCCCACCCCTGCCTGTTCCAGCTTGTCCTTCAGGATGTATGGTGTTGGAAGCACTGGAGAAATCAAAGAACATGATTCTCACAGTGCCCCCAGGCTTCTCCAGCTGAGAAAGAGCTCCATGCAGCAGGTAGATGATGGCGTCATCCACCCTGATGCCAGGTTGGTAGGCAGACTGAAGTGGGTCCATAGATGAGCTCACCATAGGGCAGAGTTGTCTAAGGACCAGCCTCTCCAGTGTCTTCATCAGATGTGATGTCAGTGCCACCGGCCTGCAGCTGCTGAGGTCCTTTGGGTGCTGTGTTTTTGGCAATGGCACCACACAAGATGTTTTCCACAGTTGTGGTACTCCCCCAGCTTCAGGCTTGTGTTGAAAATGCACTCCACTATCCCACACAGCTGATCTGCGCAGGACTTGAGGAGCCTGGCCCTGTAGCCTTCCTCGCCTTGATCTTCCTGAGCTCATTTCTCACCTGGGCTATTGTGAAGGTCAGGCTGGAGCAGGCGGGGTGGGGGGGTTGCTGAGTGTGTGTTGAAATGTGTGAACGGGGAGTTACGACAACCAGCAAAAGAACCAGTGGGGGGTGGGTGTGAGCTGAAAGTTGTTGGGCTGGGGGTGGGTGTGATAGAGGGGGTAGAGCAGCATGCTGGAAGTGCCAGACAGGAGGGTTTCAGCAGAGATGTCTGTGTAGTGGGAGGGGCGGGTGATCAAACCTGTTGAAAAACAGATTGAGATCGTTCACCCACTTTTGGTCCCCTACCGCTTGAGAGTTTGACTTCTTGTGGCCAGAGATTGCTTTAAGGCCTTTCCAGACCCCGCTGACATTATTCTGCTGTAGCTGTTCCTCCATCTTCCTCCTGTAGCTATCTTTCCCCTCCCGGATCTTCCTCCTCAGCTCCTTCTGCACAGCTTTCAGCTCCTCCTTATCCCCTAATCTAAAGGCCCTCTTTTTCTCCTTCAGAAGAGCCTTTATGTTAGGGTTAATCCACAGCTTGCTGTTAGAGAAACACCGTACAGTCTTGGTGGGTACAGTGTTCTCCACACAGAAGTTTACATAGTCCGTTACACAGTATGTGAGGCTGTCTATGTCCTCCTCCTCATGATCACACAGCACTTCCCACACTGTTGAGCTGAAACAGTCCTTCAGAGCCTCTTCAGTTTCCTCAGACCATTTCTTTACTGTGCGGGTGACTGCTGGTTCCCTCTGTACAAGAGGTTTGTACACAGGCAGGAGATGAACCAGGTTGTGATCAGATCTTCCCAGGGGAGGGAGGGGTGATGACCTATATGCCTCCTTTGTGTTGGCATAAAACAGGTCCAGGATTTTATTGTCTCTGGTGTGGCAGGTTACAAACTGGGTGAAGGTGGGCAGAGTGGAGGATGGAGAAGCGTGGTTGAGGGTGCTGTGTCTGCAGTCTGCTCACAGATGAGTGCAGGATCTCACAGGCAGTCTCAGCATTGGCGGAGGGGGGGCATACGTAGTTACCGCGATTACATGCGAATATTCCCTGGGCAAGTACAGGGGTCTCATGCTCACGGCTAGCAGCTCGATGTCCTTACAGCAGATTTGCTCTTTGATAGTGATGTGCTTGGGCTTACACCATCTATGTGAAAGTGTAATTTTTTTTTTCCCCATTCTTGCTTGTTGTAACATTTCAGCTGCTCACAGTCCAGGATCTCCTGTGTTGTATGTAGTGGTATATTCTGAATGTTGTTGATAAATGGCTTCTGCTTTGCATAATAGTCTGAACTTGCATTTGTAGATGCTTTGAAAATATACTGCTCTGTAAGTGTTTAGTGTTGTGTTATATGTCATTATATTAAGTATTGTGTGTGCCTGTACTGTGACTGTATTTAGAACATTCTTCTGTCTATTCTCGTTTGTCCCTACATGGTCATGTCTTTCTCACCTGTCACTTGTCATGTATAATCTAAGCTTAATCTTGGCATCAGTCCAGCTATAACACTGCGTCAATCCAATGTCTTATGGGCTGGCGAGGTGTCTGGTACCTGCATGCTTCTCCACACATACAGCTGGTGCCCCTGGTACAGTTAGGGTTTGGATTCTTTAATGCAATGACAAACTGTGTTTATTGACAAGCATTTTCTGAAGTATTCCAGATTGTACATGGTTATATTAATTACAGAAGCATGTTGAATTTTAATGCAGAGCCATCTGAGAGTTCAAAGGGCAGAGGCATTCAATATTACATGACTAAAAGTGTGTTAGTGCAACAGCTCAGGTGAGAAGGCTGATGTTCTCTTTCTCTGATTGACTGCGGCACTGGGGCAAACTCATAGGTATAACGTAGTAATATTCCACACAAAATCTATTCCTGAGGCAGTGTGTGTTTGGACCTTGCAGAATTTGCTGGTTCTGGCCAAATAGCTGATAACTTTGCTAACTTTGTTGAGAAACATCAAATCCTTGCTTAGTTCAGAGTTTATTATATTATTTATTTATATACCCCTTTTTACAACAGGTGTTGTCATAAAGCAGGTTTACAGAAAAGAGTCCATACCCCTATAAGCAAGCCAGTTGTGAAAGTGGCAAGGAAAGACACCCTAAGAGCAAGAGGAATAAACCTTGAGAGGAACCAAGACTCAAAAAGGGAACCCATGCTCTTCTGGTCGACACCAGATAGCAAACGTTTGTATGAATTATTAAAATACAGAAATGGGGAAAAACAGGTGAAGCCATCGTTATAGTTAAATATTCTGAGTCTGTGCAGCAGCAATATCGACAGAAAGGTCAGTTCATGCAAGTGAAGTTTGCACCGCGTTGTACAGCGAGAAGCTCCATGGCAGTTAAACCAGTCCAGAAGGCTGGTGAGCAGTGGGCACCTGATCAAGGCAGAAGAAGCAACAGCATGAGACCACGCAAGATGGGCAATTGTTCAAATTGTTATTACAGCCCAAGAGGGGGAGAGCCAGATAGTAACAAATCAAATCAAATTTATTTGTAGCACGATTTACAATTGATGTTGTCACAAAGCAGCTTCACAGAATTCCAGTAAAGACAAAGTTTTAACATGAATATAAAACCCCCAGGTGAGCAAGCCAGGGGCAACAGTGGCAAGGAAAAACTCCCTCAAAGCTGAGGAAGAAACCTTGAGAGAAACCAAGGCTCACGAGGGGGGACCCATCCTCCTCTGGTCAAACTACCTACAAATGATTATACTACTAATATTAATAGCAGTAGAATTAGTAGTAGTAATAGCTAGGAGTCTATGAAAACTTCAATGTAGGGTGGGCAGCTAGTCCAAGGCAGGTGGCGGTAGCTGGGGTGTGGGCAGCTGGTCTGAAGTGGGTATCAGGAAGGCTCAACAGTCCTTCAGTGTCCGGCCGGACCTATGGGCAGTTGTGTACTTGGAAAAAGGCAGGGAGATGGAATTAATATTGTTCTGTTTGTTTATATGTAAAACAGGGAAGGTGAATATTTCCAGTGTGGCTAATGACCATGGCAGATCTGACTATGACAGCTTAACTAAAAGAAGAGAACCAAAAGGACACACAGACACGAGAGCACTCTGAAACAGTTTGGCATCCCTCCGCTGCACCGTCCACAAACCTGAGTGACTGCGTACGAGCAGCGGGATGACAGCACCAGCGTCTCAGTAACAGAGACATGAAGGCACCCTGAAATGTCAGTGTCCCTCCACTCCACTAATCAGCAAACTTGAGTGAACGCGTGAGAAACCCCAGATCTGCACCTTTTATCTAACAGGAAAGCTAATTACCATAGGATTGACTAAACAAGTAGGTTTTAGCCTACATTTAAAAATTGAGCCTGTGTCCGAGAAGGCTCTACCCCCTGATGTAACTTTATTCATTCTAGGTGCTAATATTAAGCCAGCACCTTGTGATCTTAGTAGGCATGATGGTTTAAAATAAGAGAGAAGTTCACTCAGGTACTGAGGGGTGAAGCCTTTTAGAGCTGTATATATCAGTAAAAGAATCTAACTGAAAAAAAGTGTAGGTTTGATAAAACTGGGCTGATATGGTGAAAGTTTCTGGTTCTGGTGTTCTGGACTAGCTGAAGCTTGTTAAGGCTTTTGCTGGAACAGCAGGGCATTACATTGATCTAGCCTTGAAGTAATAAATGCATGAACTAGCTTTAGAGAGCATTTCTTAATTTAGCAGAACTGTGGAGGTGCAGGAAAGTTTAATAATATTTGCTATATGTACAAAAAAGGACAGATCGGGATCTATCGTGAAACCAAGATTTTTTGCAGATGTACCTCATGCAACTGAGAAACTAAGTTTGTGTTAAATTAGTTTTTGTAGCAGCTTTTAGACCATGAAGAAGAACCTCTGTTTTATCTGAGTTGAGTAGGAGAAAGCTACTCAACATCCAGGCTTTTATGTCTTTTATACAGTTGTCAATCTTGCTGTTTCATTTTGTCATCCTGTTCGTTTGATATATATAGCAGTGTGTCATCAACGTAGCAGTGAAACTCGATGCAGTGTTTACTGATAATGGTGCCCAGTGGTAGCATATATAATGTGAATAATATAGGTCCTAAAACAGAGCCTTGTGGAACACCATACTTTACTTTTGCAAGAACAGATGATGCACCATTTACATTTACCATCTTATAGTGTTCAGTGAGGTAGGACCTGAACCAGGAAAGAGCTGTTCCTGTTACCCCTACAAGGTTTTCTAGTCTATCTAGTAAGATAGAATGGTCTATTGTTAGATCAAGGAGTATCTAGCGTAGAAAAATTTTCTTGGTCAGAAAATAATAAGAGATTGTTTCACTAATTTCACTAGTGCGGTGTCTGTATTATGTTAAACCACTCTGCCTAAAACCACACTGAATTATTTCATGTATATGATTCTTATGTAAATATCAAATCAAATCAAATTTATTTGTATAGTGCTTTTTACAACGGATGTTGTCACAAAGCAGCTTCACAGAACTCCAGAAAAGACAAAGTTTTAACAAAAATGTAAAAAATGTAAAGACCCCCTGGCGGGCAAGCCAGGGGCAACAGTGGCAAGGAAAAACTCCCTCAGAACTGAGGAAGAAATCTTGGGAGGAACCAGGCTCACCAGGGGGACCTATCCTCCTCTGTTCAAACTACCTACAAGTATTTTTAATAGCAGTAGTATTGGTAGTAGGAATAGGAGTCTATGAGAACATCAGTGTAGGGTGGGCAGCTAGTCCAAAGCAGGTGGTGGTGCTGGGGCGTGGGCAGCTGGTCTGAAGTGGGTAGCAGGAGGGCTCAACAGTCAGTCGTCCTTCAGTGTCCGGCTGGACATGTGGGCGATTGTATACTCGGAAAAAATAGCAGGGAGAGGGAATTAGTTATATTCTTTCTGTTTGTACGTAAAACAGGGGATGTAAACATTTACAGAGTGTGGCTAATGACTCCGGCAGATCTAACTATGACAGTTTAGCTAAAAGGAGAGAACCAGAAGGACACACAGACACGGCAGCATTCTGAAACAGTTTGGGATCCCTCCGCTCCACCGTCCACAGACCTGAGTGACCGCGTGCAAGCAGCGGGGACGACAGCACCAGCGTCTCAGTTTACTATAATTCCCTGTGTCCATGGACCCCTGGATCTGCTGCCTTTATCTAAGGGGGAACATTACCTACCAAAAGCTAAACTGAACAAGTGAGTTTTCAGCCTAACTTTAAAGATTGATACTGTGTCTGAGTCCCAAACATTTTCTGGAAGATCATTCCAGAGTTTGGGGGCTTTATAAGAAAAAGCTCTTCCCCCAGCTGCAGCCTTCTGAATTCTGGGAACTATTAATAAGCAAGCACTCTGGGATCTGAGTAGTCATGATGGCTCATAAGGGGAAATAAGGTCTTGTAAGTACTCAGGAGCAAGCCCATGTAGGGCTTTATATGTCAATAAAAGAATTTTATAATCAATACGGAATTTAACAGGCAGCCAATGAAGTGATGATAGCACTGGACTGATATGATCAAATTTTCTAGTTTTAGTGAGGACCCTGGCTGCGACGTTTTGGACTAGTTGAATTTTGCTTAAATTCCTGCTCGTACATCCTGACAGTAGTGCGTTGCAGTAGTCTAGCCTGGAAGTAATAAAGGCATGTACTAGTGTTTTTTTTGGTTTCCAAACCAAGATTTGGTTTCTTGATCAGGGGTTTGATAACTGCTAGTTTAAAAGCTTTGGGAACATGGCCCAGACTAAGGGACATGTTTACTATAGTTAAAATAGGGTTTATAATAACTGGCAGTACTTCTTTGAGTAATTTTGAGGGAATTGCATCGAGTATGCAGGTTGTGCAATTTGCAGAGGAAATAATCTTCTCTAGCTCTAGCTGTGGGAGTGGGTAAAAAGTTTCCAGACTCTTTTCTACAACTGTGTTTTGTTTTATATCAGCCACGTCAGATGACAGCCAAGTTGGGTTTAATAATGTGGGTTGAATTTGTTGTCTAATATTTTCAATTTTATTATTAAAGAAGTCCATAAAAACCTCACTGGTGAGAGTTGCTGAGATTTCTGGTTCAGTACCTGCCTGATTTTTTGTGATTTGGGAAATCACACTAAACAGAACTCTAGGGTTATATTTATTATTCTCAATCAGCGAGGCCAGATATGCTGAGTGAGCTTTTGTGAGAGCATTTCTATACTCTATAAGGCTGTCCTTCCAGGCAGAGTGGAACACTTCCAACTTGGTTTGTCGCCATTTCCGCTCTAGTTTCCGAGCTGTTTGTTTTAAGGTACAGGTTTTATCGTTGTACTATGGGGCAAGCTTTTTCTGCCTTATTCTTTTTATTTTAAGTGGCGCCACATGTTGTAAACGTGGATCTGGCAGATTTTCTATAAATTGTTGGGCGGTAAATGGTTTTATTGAGCGCTTTGTAGAATAACGAGGGCACGTACATATATTATGGCTAAGACGTAGTTCATATGAAATTAAGTAATGGTTGGAGATTGCTGAGGTTTGCGGTAGGATATTAAGCTTGTCTATGTTAAGACCTAGTGTCAAAACTAAATCTAACGTGTGACTGCAGTAGTGTGCAGGCCCTGTTACATTTTGGGTAAAACCAACAGAGTCTAGAATTGAGGTAAATGCCTTTTTTAGTGGGTCATCTACCTTCTCAAAGTGAATGTTAAAATCTCCTACAATTATTATTTAATTTTGGTGAATTACACATACTCCACCTCCCTTGCCTGATAATCTTGGCCTATGTGTATAATTATAGCCTACAGGCGTGGCTTCATTTAAAGCTGAATATTCATCTGGTCTAACCCACGTTTCAGTAAGACAGAAAATGTCAAATTTATGATCGCTTATAATTTCATTTACGATGACTGCTTTGAGTTTAGTGATCTTATATTGAGCAGTCCAAATTTTAGATCTAAGGCGTTAGTGCTAACACGGATATATGTTGATTAGGTTGTTTAAACGGGCTAATTGAGTTTTTCTATGATTAAATTTAGTTTTAATTCAGGGCAAAGACACAGTCTCAATAGAGTTGAACTTGGGTGACGCCTCAAGACGAATCACAGACGGTTGGTTTAGCCTGTCTGTCTGCAGCCTGGTCCCAGCTCTGGACTATTAGCAGCTGTTTACACTACTCTGCCGACTAACTAAAAGACTATGAGCTATGCTGCACGAAAGTAAGGCAGCACCCTCCCGCGTGGGGTGGATCCCTACCTATAAGACCAGGCTTGCCCTCAAAACGCAACCAATTATCTATAAAGCCCACTTGATTTTCGAAACACCACTTGGACATCCAGCAGTTTAACGCCGAAAGCCTGCTGTAGGCTTCAGCGCCGCGCCGCATTGGGATGGGGCCATAGCAGATTTAGGCATCGGACATCGTCTGGGCCTGTTTAATCACCTCTCTAATATTAGCCTTAGTTATCTCAGACTGCTGCAGACGGATATCATTGGCCCCTACATGAATAACTATCCTCGAATATCTCTTATCAGCTAACAGTCTAAGGTTGCCACTAATGTCCGGCGATCTGGCTCCCGATAAACATCTAACAGTTACTGCTGGCGCCCCTAAAGGAGTAGCTAATTTCGGACAATAGAGTCTCCTATAAACAGAGTACTTTTTAAAAGGGGGTTAAACTAAACATGCCACACTCTGAGCAGACGAAACAACCAGTAGAAGCCATGATATTTCAGCTATTTACCGCTTTTGTTCGATTTAGAAGCTAATAGCACAAAACGTTGCCGCAGTCCTCAGCCGCTCGCAGTGACGCGCTCTCAGTCGTTCGCAGTGACGCGCTAAATAGGAACTTAATTGTTTTGCCGCAACTTTTTCCAAGGAATGAAGATTAGCTTTCTTAATCAGAGTCTAAGTAATGCTAGTTTAAGAGTTATTGTAATATAGCCAAGGCTAAGAGAGGAGTTTATTATTGACAAAATAGGCCTGGTTATTTCTGGTAAAAAAAAATTTCGAGTAAACCTGTAAGAATCTAATATGCAAGTAGAAGATTTTGATGAGTTTGTTGAAACAATTCTGGCCTCTCTGCAGTAGTTACAATATTCTCAAGATCTGGATTGGCATTGTAAGCCAGCAGGTTTGTAAAGTTTAACTTAGTCAATTTAGAAATTGCACTAAATAATAATCTAGGATTATTCTTATTGTTTTCTATGAGAGAGGAGAGAGGCTGAGCTGCAATAAGTGCCCTTCTGTAGTCTATAGGGCTCTCCTTCCATGCAGCCTGGAATACTTCTAGTTCAGTCAGGCACCATTTTCGCTCAAGTTGTCTGGCAGTCTGTTTTAAAGCTTGAGTTTGATCACTGTACCACAGGACAAGCTTTTTTGCCTTATTACTTTACTTTTTAATGGAGCCACATTAGAGTAGAATGAAAAGTATCATCTTAGCACTTGGCCATAATATTTAATTTCGTAGCAATAGAATAGAATTTGCAACCATTTGTCACTGTGTTTGCACACTGTAAAATTATACCTTTGCATTTAACCCATCTGTGCAGTGAAACACCCACATACATGCACGCTAGTGAGCACACACACTAGGGGGCAGTGAGCACACTTGCCCAGAGCAGTGGGCAGCCATATCTATGGCGCAGTATGCCCAATATTGCAACATGGCCCAATAACTGAAATGGAGACTTTAATTGGTTTTGCCTCTAAATTTGACCATATCTTTGTGCATATATGTCAGTGCTCCATAAAGAGAATATAGTTCTTATTTCCAATATAAGCTGTCTCTATCAAAAAGTGCTAGAATATCAAAGTACTGTGTCATTTGCCAGCTTGCTTCTGTTCCATATTATTGGCCAACCAACTTCTTAGTCAAGCCCTAATTTGTATTGGCTGTTGTTTGTACTGAACATTGTTTTAGCCCTTTGTCACTGAGCCTTTCTTGGGAAGATCAACCAACAGGTCTGCTATGTGCCTAGTTCTTTACAAACGGACTCAAACACATGAGTGAGAGGTTTTAGTGGGAGAGAGTTAGAGCAGAAGAGGTCTGGCTTTAATGAGAGCCTGGAATGGCTGGCTTTAATTTACAACCCCCCAACACAGAGTAGAACAGCACATAATTCAGATTCTCAGAAACTGTCCCCCACATCAGTAATTTCAAGGAAACAGTTGCGAGTGTGAGTGTGTCTGTGCTTATCTTACTATGTGTCTCACCTTTGCTGTTGTACTACATGTCAGTGTTTGATAAATTGTTCACAAGTGAATGGATACATTTAACATTTGGTCATATTTAAAGGTATGATTGCCACTACTATTTAGTTAAATTCAAGTTTTATGAATGTAGTGCTTTTATGTAGTACTATATGAGACATTCTGTCCACCTACTGTCCACTCTCGTAGACACTCCTACTTTGTGGGTCCACCTTGTAGATGAAGTCCGAGACAATCGCTCATCTGTTCCTGCACACTTTGTATTGGTCGTCTAGTTCATCAGTGGTCACAGGACGCTGCACATGAGACGCTATTTGCTGGTTATTTTTGGGTGGTGGAGTCCAGCAGTGACAATGTGGTGTTAATGTCCATTCGTACCAGCACAACACTAATACACCACCAACACGTTAGTGTCACAGTTCTGAGAATGATCCACCACCCAAATAATACCTGCTCTTTGGTGCTGTCTGGGTCCTGACCACTGAGAACAGGGTAAAAGGGGGGTAACAAAGCATGCAGAGAAACAGATAAACTACAGTCTGTAATTGTAGAACTACGAAGTGCACCTATATGTTAAGTGGAACTGATGAAATGGACAGTGGGTGTAGATACATGGTGATGTACTTAATGAAGTCAATGGTTGGTGTAGATTAAATTATGAACTTATTTTAAAACGCAAAACATTGGTCACTGGTTATTAATATCAGGTGTTATAAACAAGGTTTTAATTATTGGTTGTCAGCACAGAAATTCTTTATTGGTGCACCTCAAATGGCCACTGATTTCTGTATTTATCTCATGATGCAAGAGGGGCTAATTTTACAGCAACTGCAGTACTTTAAAATGTAAGATCGTTTACTCTCTCTGGCCAAAGAAAACAGTGTCTGCAGTGGTGCACATTAAGCTCTCATTGCTTTGATTAGAGAGCGCATATAGAGTGGAGAGTGTCATGCCCTGCTTATGCTTGTCATGTTCTCCTGCAGGATAAAAGACTTCTTTGATACTGTGTTTGTGAAGATGCAGACAGAGTTGTACAGATTAGAGGAGATTAAATGTTCTCACTTTTCATAAGCATGCTGAAGTCATTCCTGACTGAAGCGATGTTTATGTTCATGTAGGTATGGGCTTATCGGATTAATATGATTACACCAATAAAAGTGAATTATTTTGTAGACAGAAAGTTAACAGGAAGTGAATGAGGCTGTTGTTTTGAAATACTTTTTTTTTTTTTTTAATAATTCTTGAAAGTAGATATTTATGCCAGAAGCATTTTAAGCCATCAAATGTGTGTAGACATGCTTTAATTTGTTTATTACTGTTAAATTCTGTAAGGCATCATTATATATATATCTATAATTATAAGGCAGTTCCGCAGGGCAATGCGATGACAAGCTTTCCTGGAAAAAATAAATTTAAGGTGGTGGATAGAAGCAGTTTCATTTGTCATCAAGTGTACAAAGCATTTAATTTACAGTTTTTGTGATGTTGATGTTTGTTTTACAGTTATAGGTACATCCGAAGTATTGATAGATTCTCATGCTCGCTAACCATTGCCTCAAGTTATTGTTTAAAATGTGTTGATGGCTAGCTTACCTATTGGGTAGCAAGTTCTTGTTGTTATTATCAGATCATAAGCTATGTAATGTTACCTATTGTTAGCGTGCTGACTTGGCATTAAGATAACCCCAAAGCAAAAAAAAAAAAAAAAAAAAGCTCCCAGTTCATTTCCTCTGCTTCAGGGTCATCCTCGTGATAATGTTATGTTGTCTTGTTGGGCCATGCCGCTACATTTCATAACCACTTAGAAAAGGTCACCCAGATGTTAAATAGATCAGTCATGTGCAAATATTGTTTCAGGTGGACAATGAATAGAACGATAAGACACACTGCCGGCTTGGCCTGAGCTACAGTTATGTATCAAAGTGCTTCCAGGAAAGCCCAACTCTCGGTTTTCATGTGGCCACACACACTCCACTCCCCCTGCAATCTTACCTGGCCTAGTTAAAGCAGAACACAATGGAACATATTTCCTCAGCAATAATGTAACTTTTTAAAAAGGTTGTTTATTATTTATTTTTTAAAGAAGTCTTTGCTTTCAGAAGCTCTGGAGATACAAAAAGAACCTGTATTAATTGGTTCAAAGTCAAATTGAATAGTCCATTTTAAATGACTATAAACTATAATCTATATAAGCTATAATCCTTTTGCAATGGAAAGTTAATTATTTTCATTACTTTAAACATTACGTAAATGGAAGGAATGTCTGCCGCTTTTTAAGACTCTCCTTGTATGTTTCATTTCAGATTGTCCTCTGCATTCTTTTGGTTTGTCCTCGTTTATATATATATATATATATATATATATATATATATATATATACATATATACATATATATATACATATATATAAACAGATGTATAGCGGCATAGATTTCAGCTCTGGCAGTGTATCTGGATAGCCTGTGGGGCGACATGTTGTGGTGATGTCTTGTGGTGGATTATGATGGAGCAACATATTTCAAGGTCAGACAGTTCATCTCCCATGTCTCTTCTATGAACATTTTTTGTCTTTCTCACAGTGGCAAAATGATGTGATGGCTATACACATAAACGACCATGTTGTGCTTTTGCTTAGCAAACTGCGTGGGTCTGTTACAATGACATTGTGGTGGACCACATTAATATTCCAACCTGCATGACACTGCCAAAGCAGACCTGACTGAAGTAAACAATCTATATATCCTCAGCTGATTAAGTGTAGTGTAGGCACTTATTTTTGTTAAAATAGAGACTACTTGCTCTCAAAGAAAGCATTAGGTATACCAATAAAAAGAAGGCCAAAAGATAGATCATTGATTACAGAGGAAAGAGGAAAGTCATTGCAAACATTTATATAATTAGCAGGTACTCTTGTTAAGAGGAACTTGCAGTGACGGAGGAATGTTGCCTTAGGAGTTGTGCCTGTGGCTTTCCCGTCTTAACAGGGAATCAGACCTTCAAGCTTCTGCATGAGGAAGTATGGGGTTATCCACTGTGCTTTTTAGTGGGTGAGTTGAAAGGAGATGTTCTGTGGTACAATGCTACTAGTTTATTTCTCTCTTTTTATTTTTGTGATGACCCTAATCCCTGACATGGTAAATATGATTTATTTTTCTCCATTCTAGTGACAAGCCAGCAGTATGCAGATGGACAGTATTATAGTGCTTTGTTGAAAAAAGGCTTTTGGGCTCAGAATTTGATGAGTCAGAGGTATTTTATGAAATTGAGATGAAACTATAATTTTTAATTGTTAGTAGGAAATGAGTAGTTGCATTTGCATTTGAAATGTTTTGCAGTTACTTGACAATCGTTAGATTATTATTTAATTTTAATAATTAGTTCTAAGTTTGTATATTTGTGTCCAAGTTTATAAAACTCTGAAATGTAACCATGTTGCTGAAACTCTGCCTGACTCCTTGCAGTTGTTTAAAAAGTCTTATTGTGTTAGAGTTTATAAATATTAAGCCTTAAAGGTAATTAAATAGTGAACATTTGAATTGATGGGGTCTTAACTACCACATAAACGCTGATTTAATACCTTCATCTGGCTTTTTTCCCCTTCTTTCTCCCCAAACAGAACTTTCTTGTTTATTATTTGGCTTATTATTATTATACTTAAACAGCAATGCTTCTTGAATAAGAAAAAGATAATTTGTCCTAAAACATAAAAAAAATAAATAAATGACATAAAAATATCATTAAGGCATTAAATTTAATGTTCTGTCTAAATTTAATTTAGACATTCTGCAACAACACTATTTATCATTTTAAAACAGATTTTGAGTAACCTGTTTGTGATCCTTGAAAATCATTGCTTCTTTTCATGTTTGGTCAGATAGAACCTTATAATTCCAAGTAGGAAATGAGTTCTTAGGATTAGAAGGTTCTACCTGCAATCGACCTGTTTGAAAAAGTCATTTTCATGTATGACACAGACTTGTTCTATATAGTTTTGCTATTTAGAAATCTTTGAACCTCAATATCTCAAAACTGCTCAGAACGCAGATAGAACCTTATAATTCCAAGAGGATGATTTCCCATTTATATTTATATTCACAAATATATTGACTGTCCATGGATCATGCGTACCTAAAGAGCACCAACAATCCTTCAAGGAGCATAAGATGTGAATGCTAACACTTGCCTAGCATAAGAGCCTGGGCCAGAGTCCAAGAGCAATTCACAATTTTTTTCCCCCTTTAAGGTCGAACAACAGCTGATGTCTCAAGTTGTGCCTTTCTGTGGTTCCCAACACTGCAGCCAGACATCCTAGTCAGCCTGCCCTCGGAATTGGCTTGCTTAACTCACTGGGGGGTGGGGCTTTATTGGAGGAGAGAATAAGGCTAGGGAGGGAAGAGTGTAGAAAAGTTCAGCAAGTCTGACCAAGAGAGTTTTCAGAAACATAGACATGATTAACAATGAAAAGAAGCTATTTCCTCCCTTTCTGGTGACCTCAAACAAGGGTACAACAAACGACGGATTGATGCCAATCTGCTTTCGTCTGAGGGAAGGCATCCAGAATGGGTTATTAGAAGAGAGCAAGTGAGAGAGGGGAAAAGTGCCTCTGGCTCTGGCTCGCTCAAGAAAAAGACAAATGTTATGACTGAGGAGTTTCATTTTTCCCATAACTTTTAAAAGCCCTGTTTCTGGTAGCAGAGCCGAAGAGATAAGGCCATTGATGTATAGCTATGTACACTCTCCTTTTGTTTTTTTTTACATCTTTTTTATTGACCCTAAAGTCATTGCTATCTTATCTATAACCTGGTGTTGCATTTCTGTCCCCAAAAACAAACCTTTCTCAATGAATCCCTGAATTTGATATTAAAACCTTATCCACTCTCACTGACCTTTTTCATTTGACGGAATCGGTGAGGAGTAACACCTGAGGGTTCATTTGATTCACAGTAATCTTAATCTATGCCTGTCACAATGCTCCAGGCCGCAGTCTTGGGTAGAAAATTCTGGGAAGGTCTTTTGTTGTCATCCCTAATGCTATCTGGAGCATGTGGGAACTTTCTTTAGCAGAAAAACACCCATCAGCTGGAACCAGGACATAAATATCTACTGCAGAAGCCCGTTTGCCAAGTTAATTACTTTCGCAAGATAATTACTCTTTCTATTATTCTCTTGGAAAAATACTCATACATGCTTATTATGTAGTATCTTATCTACATTGACTGCAGTTTGAAGTTTCATCCCTACAGGCCTTAGTTTTAACGGTTTTCCTTGCAAATGTTTTTCAGCTTGCTAATAAGTAAAGTCTTGTATAGAGAAAACGTTTTGAATGGAATAGTAGAAGTGCAAGAGAATACAAGTGCTTGGGTGCAGCATTCTAATCAAAATCCTTTCTTTATCTTGAGAAATTTAATCATGGTTTTTATAGTGTAGAATTCTCATGCACTATACACTGCAAGAATAATTAAAGCTTCATAAATATTTTGTTGAGCTGCAGCTTGGAGATGACGTTTGGGGCTGCTAGAAGCTAGAAGCCACTTGTCAGCAGACTGAAATAATTATAGCCATTTCAAGTCATTTTGTGGTGTAGAACTCAAATTGAAAATGAAAATTGAACAGTCTGCACACTGCAGCAGTCTTTCAGGATAAGATACACACTATGGATGCATCCACTCTTCAAAAGTTATTCTTAGTTTCTTTTTGTTGTTTTTTGTAAGTTGGTAGCAAATGGCATATTTAAATGTGCATTAAGAAACACCGTATTCTGAATGTTAACCACAAGTATGCAAATGTTTGTTACCTATTAATGCCACATTTTTCTTTTTCATTTAAACTTGACAACAAAATAAACAACAGAACGTGAATTTTGAACATTTTAAAACAGTGAATAGTTATGTCACGTAAAATGAAGAGGAAATATTTGAAATACATCAGATTAATTTAAAGTAAGTAGTTAATTTCTCCTGCCCCCCCCCAGACTGAATGTAATATTTTTGTCTTTTCACTATCCCCTAGTGTCAGTGTTACATCAGTTTAGTACATAGATTTATTTTTCTTTCTTTAAATCATTGAGATATGAACAGTCATTCAGAGTGGTTTGATGTGAAATGCTCAGTTCCAGAGAGACTTACTGAGTCAGAATCATTCACATTAGTGGTGTTGGGAACCAGGGGCCATATTCCAGAAACGTCCTGTCCTTTTAGGAAGATCTGACAGGTCAAGATAATATTTTTTTTCACAAATCTGTATTACAGAAGCCAATCTTGTCTTGATTTAAGAATCTTATCTCAAGTTAAGAAATCTTAACTTACTCAATCGAAATCTACAATCAACTGTCATGTCTATTGCCTAGCAACCGGCCATATGCAGACAGCTGAAACCATAGATATGAAGCTGAACCATTTAAGGTGGAACGGGAAAATTTGAACAAGATGCTGGCAAATAAGCTAACTCCAGCTTCATATGAGGTGCTAACATTGATCTATTATGAATACACAAATTAAGGAATCCTATAATTTACTGAGCTACAAAGTAATAACCATTATCGTAAATAAATTACTACTACATACACGTGGGTTAAGATCCCTGAATAGACTATTAAATGAAATAAGCTTAATATAAAACCAGAGGAAGAACGATCCAACAGGTTCTCTGTGCATCACCATCCACACGGCCATATCTACACACAAACATCACACAAACATCAGGAAGGATCCCTGCGTTTGCTCTATCCCTTTTTCTGAGGGATAATATTCTTGAAATAGTTATAGTTAACACATAATTAAACTAGTCAAAAAGGCAGCTAGCTACTGTTACTGATGTACAAAATGTCAAACAAACAAATAAAGTGCAATAAACAAAGTTAGTAATATTGTGTCAGCACTTTGGAGGTTAGGGAACAAGCCCTGTGACCAGAACGTCGCCGGTTCGATCCCCTTGACTGACAGTCCACGACTGAAGTGCCCTTAAGAGACACCTAACCCCCAATTGCTCCCCGGGTGCTATGGATAGGGATGCCCACTGCTCTGGGCAAATGTGCTCACTGCCCCCTAGTGTGGGTGTTCACTAGTGTGCATGCATGTGGGTGTTTCACTGGACAGATGGGTTAAATGCGGAGGTCTGATTACACAGTTGGCAAATGGTTCTAAATTCTAATTCTAAAAAGGTCAAACGAAACTAAAGTGTGAGGAAGCGAAAGTTAAGTATATTGTTCCAACCGCTTTAGCCGAGCACGTTATTCCTCCTAATGAATAGTTACCCATTCATCTATGTCTCCTCATTATTCACCACCATCACTGTAATATCCGGAATATTTTGGCAACTTAGGATGTTTCGGTAATACCGTTTTCTTACCTGGAAATAAGATTATAGACTTAAGAACTGTTGTTCTGCAATAGCTTGCGTACTAGCTTCAGTCTTAACTGAGGTTGCCATGACAAAAAAGCAATTCTCAGACTTTAGAATGTTCTGTAATATGGCCCCAGACATCTGAAGGGCCTCTAAAAGCTACATCACCAAAAACTCTTACACAAAATGAGCATGAATACGCTGCCTGGTGCTTTGTTTGATGATGACATTTTGGCGTGGGTTTAATCCATCCCTTTCGAAAGCCTGTATAATGAGTACTTGGCTAGTCGATTACTCCTGCCCCTCACTAAACTGAATCTAATATTTTAGTGTTTTCAGTATCCCCTAGTGTCAGTATTTTATCAGCTCCTTACTGTACATACTTCTCATGCAATCAAATATGAAGATTCCTTGTGATTCACAACCTGTTACTACTTCACTTTTACCAATAAGTTTCAGGACATAATTTATACTGGTACATGGTGGGTTTGTATGTATGTTTGGGGCATTATTGATGCCTTTATGGTTTGTTACAGTTTTTCGCAGTAGACAGAGTGTCTGGGGAAGTGTTCAAGGCAACTGGGCTGATGGATTCCCATACCTCTTTGCTTGTTTACAGCAGCACCAGCAGATAGCTTGCATGGTTCACCAGGGCCCTTTTCTTGCAGACAGATTCCACTCAGATTAGTCAACACTAGTCTGTCTTTGTCCCAGTTTGCCTTGCATTCCTAGCACAATGACAAACAGAGCCTGGTTAGAAGATTCTTCTCTCTCTGCCTGGTGCCTCTTAAATTAAAACCGAATGAGTGCATAGTTCCTCCTACAACAGCAGGCTGAATGAAGTCATTTTGCAGGCCTCCTCACAGAGTCAGTGGTTCAGGGAACATAATGAGCAAAGCACCCTTCTGGTTGCCAGGTGGATGAATACCTTACTGAAGAAAGTTTCATGTTCATCTGAAACAAAAGTACAAATAATAATATGAAAAAATAGTGTTTACTTACTTAATATCACTATGTGTAAATGAACCAGTGTGAATGTGTGTTTTGTTTTTTCACTAGAGGCATTCGATGATTCAGTTGTGGATGTTCACAGTATTCTAATTCAGTTTGTTTTGATATCCATATACACAAATGTATAGTACAACAAAGTTTTTGATATTCTTGGGTATATAAAACATTTACAAAATATGTTTAGTCTTTTTAATTCACATACAGCATCATGGGGGCAAAAGGTGGCCTTACCTCTGTAGTGGCTTGTTTACAGCAGCACCAGTAACATTTTCTTTATTCCAATAATGATGCCTATACTGAAACCTTGAGTGTTACTTAAATCTTCTAAACTTATGTTTAGAAGATTCTGTGTACTTCAATGATTAAGTTACGAAATCAGTGAGAGATGTCTGATGTGAAATGCTCCATGAATGCTCCTAGAGAAACCTACCACGTCAGACCTCTTTATATATAAGATGTCCAAAGTGTTTAATGGCTCTAAAAGCTACATCACAGAAAGTTTTTACATGAAATGTTTAAAAATACACTGCATAATGTCCCGGCCATAATTTTAAGATAGTTTTGAGAAGATTTTGGCCTAAATTGCATTTTTAAAAGCTTTTAAAGGCAGAGAGTTACATGTAGGGTCTTACAAGGCCAAATAGTCCCCAAAGAAATCTTGAGTTGCAAAATTTATCCAATTAAACCATTTCACTTCAAACCATTCGACTTTTGAAAAATCAGGGGAATTCTTCTTTAAGATTCTGAAAGTAGACTATCAAGCTTAAACTTCTTAAACACTTCACTACTCCAACGGAATAAATTCACAACTATCATATCACACATTGTGAGGATGAAGTCTTACAGGCTAGATTTGTTACAGGACTGAACTGGATTGCACCCCCCCCCCCCCCCCCCCCCCCGCCCCAATAAAACAAGCGTTTCTGCTGGTATGAATCTGATATTTTTACCTGGTCATGAATCACACCTCCATCTCTAGTAATAAAAGTACTAGTAAAAATTTTTGATTGAAGTTATTTAAAGTGTCATGTTCCTCAGTTTTAATTAGTGTTACACATAACAAAAGTATTTATTGTATTTATCCAATGTTCATTGTCACATTGGACTTTGTGCAAAGTATAGTGTCATGAGTTCATAAAACACTCTCTGGGGGTGGGGGGGGGGGGGGGGGGGGGGGGGGGGGGGGGGGGGGGGGGGGGGTTGTAAGTACTTGAAGTGTTCAGTCAGCCTTACGGTAGAGTTCAGAAGGCAGGCTGTCCCAGGAATATCTGAGTTCTTGCTGGAGCTTGTGAGGCCTCTTCTCTCATTTATTTAAATGTTATTTTTTTCTCTACACCATGTTGCCTTTGTGCACTGTATGCCACTTGTGAGATCCACTTCTTTGAAGAAGCTGTATTTATGTATAATATTGACCTGCTTTGCATTTGATATCTTACCTGTCCCTCATAGCACTCTCTCTGTTTCTTCATGCGCAAGTGAAGATCATTTGAATGCCGTATTCTATCCTACCACAACTGTTATCGGTTTTTGGAAAAGTATGCTATGAAAATATAACTTTTCCTAGGATTGTTAGTCTTCTGGTTGTTTGAAGAATCCTGTGCAGAATGAAATTTGAATGCCACAGACTTGTGTCTTTAGGTCTTGACAAATATGTTGAATTTGACAGGGCAAACCCTTCGCCTGGCAGCATATTTCATGAAGCGGCATGTCAATCTCCGATGTGTTATCAGACAACACTACCAAGGTGAGTTAACTCACAGTAATGTGGACAGCTCATTGAGACTTGGGTTCATCAATTTTGACAGAAGTTAGCCAAAGCTAAAGTCAACAGCCAAACCAATCCAGTCCCTCCTTTCAGTGTTCTCACCAAAGCCTCATCCCCAGAGCATGTGCACACGTTACATAGGACAGAATGCCTGAATGCTGGTGTTAAAGCATTTGTGATGGATTTTGTCATTTTTTTCTTAGAAGAACTGTGTAAGTGAAAAATCATAGAATATAAATAGCCTGTATTAATAAAACATAAGAGAGGCCTGTCTCTAAGAATACTCCATCAGTTATTTGCAACAGCAATAATAAACTGATAAAAATACAGTATAAAATACAATAGAGTGCTAGCCTTGCACTTCCCAGGGGTAGGTATCAGGAAGAGTATAATTTCAACAGGTGTTAACATAGCATTGCCAAATTTCTACTACCTTTGATATAATTCTTCCTGTTGAACTTCATACACGCTAAGCACACCAAGATAAGTCACCAGAATAAGTTTGATTTGAATAAGACCGTTCACCCCAGAGATAAGGGGGGAGGGAGTATTATTTTGGCAGGTGTAAAATACTGACTATGTAAAATCTGATATTTTAGAAATAATTAGGGTAATTTTGTTCAGTATGACATTTTCAAAGAATCTGAAGAGAAACAAAAGTCATGTGTCAATAATTATGAGGAAAACAATGATACTGTAGTGTCACAAGATCAGAAGTGAACTTTGTTCTATGTAAGGGCTCTTAATACTTATAGTTAGGAATGAAAGGCATTCAGTCCCCCAAGTGCTGTGCCAGCAGCCAACATATTTAGTTAATGAAGGAAAATTAAAGTTGTTTACGTAGAAAACACTGAAATCGCAAATGGAATCTGTAGCATCTATATGCCTGAACATGCACGCAAATGGAGAGGGATACCCCTGGTGTGAAGACCAGTCTCACCCCCCCCCCCCCCCCCGCATTCTCTGTTAATTTTTCAAAAACCTTCAGCAAGTTAGCACGTTTCACTGTTATGCAGTCCTGTAGAGAAAACTGTAAATCGTGTCACCATTTTAAGTTGTGTGCTGATTTTGTTGCGTGAATATATTTGAATATATTTATATTGTATAGTTTAAATACAAGCATGATTCTCTTGCCCTCTGTTGCACACTGTGGCCACTACCAGACAGAAGCTTTGCTGTGTTTAAATATGTTCTGCATATATGCAAATTTATTTGTGGTTCTTTCCCTCCCATCTGTGCAGAACTGCGTGTTTTTCCTGAGCGATTTATTGTGTGCGTGAGCCTTCCCGAGAATGACATGGCACTCTTTGGAAACTTGAAGATGGTAGGAACTGTTTATAATATCCACTTGCCTAGTAGCACAAAATATAGAATGTCTTTCTGAGCACTGTTCAAAAGCCAAAGTGATGCCACTAAATGCCATATTTGCATGAATGTTCATGTGGCCTCAATCCAAAGTTTTACTCTTTTATCTCAAAGTTTTACTCTACTTTTATCTACTTACAGAGTGTGAGAAATAATGTGAGAATGTGAGCACAGTACCACTCTTTCTTTTCTGATAGAAACGTGTCTATTGACTTATTTACTGATACCAACTGATCTGATATTTATTCCTTTAAAATCTTTTAAGCACTTCACTTAAAATGGCCATTTGAAAGTATTGCTCAAACACTCTACATGAAGATTGACACAGCCAACCACATCACATAGCATCACATTTCTTCAGTTCAGTCATAGTAATTCATACATGCAAAACAGATATCACCATGTAATGCACACGCACACACCTCTTCTATGCTGCTTGTCCTTCTGGGACGCGGGGGAGCTGGAGCCTATCCCAGCAGTCATTGGCGGAAGGCAGGATACACCCTGGACAGACCACCAGTCCATCGCAGGGCAGACAGACAGACAGTCAGACATATATATTCACATCATACTCAGAGTAAACCAACTCAGACACAGGGAGAACATGCAAACTCAACACAGAAAGGATATTGGTCAGTGGGGTGCTGGAGTCACTCCCAGCGGTCATTGGGCGGAAGGTATAATACAAAATGAGCCAATTTTAGAATAAAAGAATTGTAATTTTAGTATACTTAGATAGCTACTTACTGTTCTTATGCTATGATTGACTGAAGCTTATAACTTTAAATGTTGAGTAGGGAAAAAAGGAAAACACTTCATCAACTGGGAATTCCTACTCGGAATGTCGGAAAAGGCATTCACAAAGCAGAGTTCAGCATTAGATTGTTTTTTTCAATATAACTGTTCACACTGTCAAAACAGTAAAGAGCTGGTACAACAATTATGAGGTACCTTTTAAATGAGATTGTTGTAGTATTTGCTTTTGATCAGTCAACATAACCACTGTAGTTTTTTTAAATCTATAACATTGATCTTCAACTTTAATGTTTTTTAGAATGTAGACGGATCACAAATGTTGAATTTATCACTCATATCACTAATGTTGCTATCTAGTTACTAACAGCCCTTGTGGTTATGGAGACATGTTTTTCCCATTCAGATAGGATTTTTTTAATTTTTCTTCTAATATTCAATGTTTGATATATTGTGCAACAATTGACTGAACTCTTTGTAATTGAAGAAAAAACACTGCCCCCCTAGGACTGGAGACCTGGTTTCTGTGGTAGCCCTCAAACCTTAGCCTTAATCTGTTCATTTGCTGAAAGTCAAATACACTGTGCTCACTGCCTATGGCTGTGGTGATGTTCATTTTCTTGCATGGAGCCTGGATTTTCTCAGCAGGATGTTTAATTGTATAATTGGCTACCTAGGTGAACAGTGTAGTTCAGTCAAGCGGCAGACATGGGGTCTGTATCACATCCCTCCCTTAGACACCCTGTTGTTTCCTTGTGTCCTTAAACTAATGTTAACATTAAGGTCTTTTCAAATCCTGCCCTTCTATTAAATCTGTGAGGAGCCACCCAAGAAGTACAAAATACATGTCTCCCATTGATCCCGGTACTTTTTCTGTTAAATCATTTGTTATTGTTTTTCTTCAAGGCATTTTCTTTCTTTCCCTCTTTTTTCCATGTCTTGCTCTGGCTTTCAATGAAAGCAGCAATTGTCATAATTTGAGTAGAGAGATCCAGTTTGAGAGTGCAAAGTTCAGATTGTGTAACCAAATTTTCCAGTGGAGAGAAGCAAGGCTCTAGTTTTCTTGTTCTCCTCCCCAGGATGTGGTTCTCTGGGCTCGTATGTGTCGTGGGGACTGGCTGGTTGGAGGCTTGTGGTGGCTTTTTCGCTCACTCATCCTCTCTGGTGGTTTGGAGGAAAGAGAGAGTGTTAGCTGGACGTTCTCACATGACAAAACACATTTGTTTACCTTCATTTCTCTGCTCTTATTTGTCAGCAGGCCTGTTTTCTACTTCGCTTTCTACTTGTCCAGAAACACACACACATACACACACACACACACACACACACATACACACACTTCTAAACTTATCCTTCTGGATCAAAGGGGGGAGCTGGAGCGTATCATTGGCACTATCATTAGTAGGCATCATGACACCCATGGCCAAGAGAGCATATATGGTCTGGCTTTCCTTGGCCCCCTTCTTTCATCATTACTGAGCAGGATGCTAGTCTATGCAGAAGTCTATGTAGATGTATCAGAATTTAGCTGTCTCCTCTAAATGTGTTAAGCTGTCCAGTTTCATTGTATTAGTTGCAGTTTGAAAAGATGCAGTGGCTGACTTTCAGACTATGGGGAAACATCTGTCAGCTTCATGGCATTTTGGGATAGGGCGAGACCTGGCTATCAGGTGTAATTGGTCATGACTATGTTGGGGACCAAATTGGGTATACAATAAAACTAATAAAAATACATTAAGATGCCTCTTGCTGCCACTGTATTTAAAGCAGGTGATTGTCGAACTAAGCAGCCTAAAAAGGAATCGTAGCATTGTTATTGCATTTGTACTGTGAGTAAAGCACAATATACGGTATTTTGTAAGTGTAAGTATACCCTTCTCTTTATTTTTTTTTAAGACCTCATCAGCAATTAATCGATGTTGACTCAACTTTCATCATTTAATTGTGTCATGACTCATCATGACAAATAAAAGGGAAGCACACTGAATAAATAAAAAAATATATTTTAATAATAAATAAACTTAAGGTTCTGATGCAAAAATCTCAAGGACAAAAACCTAAAATCCACAATAACTCCAAAATAAACAAACAAACTGAACCATAATACCCAGAAGAACAAAAGAAAATGGCCCAGGACACAAACCACAAAACAAAAGAGAAGCTGTCCCACAAGCACACCACACAGGTGTAAATAGTGTTCTTGATTAGGCCTTCAGCCGCACCCACTACAACACCACCTGTAATGGCACAGGCCTGTAATGGCACAGGTCTGTCACAATTGTAAAATTTTGCAAACTCCTACATTCAAAAAACTGTAAACTCCTACATTCAACTAATTATCTATTCATCTGAATTTTCTCAAACCCTAAACCTTAAGCTAACCATAACCTCAAACCCGAACCTAACCCTCACCCCTGACCTAAGCCTAACTCTGGTACTAAACTGAGCATGTATAAATAATCCAGTGGTGGCTAATAATCCAGTATGAATAATCCAGTGGTGACCTCAAATACACCTTTTCTGTATGCATGTTAATTTTTCATTTTTGAGTAATCGATTACTGGTCTTTACTTTGGGGAACTACACCACAAAATTACTCTGTCACTAGTGGGTGGTTTGCAAAATGTTAATAGTAGCCATAGAGTTCGGTCATGAGGCCAAAAGATCCAAAGGTCATAATTTGACAGCAAATGGTGACATAATGTGTGGTTTCTTTGTGCAGCCATAGCTATTGTGACACTCCAAAACATCAGTATGTTTGCCATCTATACTGTGGGTTGTAAGATTAGTCACATCCTGAGTTGTGGTCTACAGAATGCGGTTATAGGAGAAATGCAGTCATTGCTAATGTATGATTGATTCTGGTCTGTTTCTCAAGCCACAGAGGGACGGAAAAAATTATCATAAAAAACATTCTAGTAGAGATGCACTGACATGAAATTTCTGGGCAGATACGTAACACCTAGTTGTGATCAGTAGTGATACACATAACTAGTTTTTATTTTTTTATTCTGCATATTAGTGCTCACTGGACCATAATTCATACAAAGTGCAGGGAGAATAAGACAGTTTAAAACTCTTGATCACTGATTTGTTTTACATACATTGTGACAAAAGTATGTAAACACCCAAATATCATGCCCTTACACGTCATTCCATGATTTGGTTCCATTAGTGTGTTCCTCTGCTGCTGCTGTAGCAGCCTCCACTCTTCTAGGAAAGTTTCCGCTAGGTTTTGGAGTATTGCTGCAGGGAGCATTAGAAAGTGCATTAGTAGGATTGTGTACTGATGTTGGCTGGCACTGTGCAGGCCAGTGAAGTTATTATCCCTCTTCCCAACTTCATTGTAGGCTCCTAAGCATTTGGGCAGGGGGTGTTCTACTGGTATGCACCAAAACCAGATTTGTTTGTCAGACTGCCGGGTACCGAAGTGTGATTCATTAATCCATAGATCATGTTTCCACTGCTCCAAAGAAGTGTGCCTTATGCCACTTAAGATGACATTTGGCATTACCAAAGTTGATATTAGGCTTCTGTGCAACTATTTGGCAACAGTAACTCAGTCCATGAAGTTCTTTTTGCTGACTTTGCTGCCAAGCAGTTTGGAACTGATGATTTTATTGCTTACATATTGCTTACATAAGCAGACTTTTCTGACATTATCATTAATGGTTGATGGCAGCTTAACTGCTGAGTGAAAACGACATTTGTTTCATCAGAGTATCCATAAATGCTAATTGGTGTGAAGTGTATTCATATACTTTTTTTCTTGCTCAAAATGGCAGTCTGTGACAAAGTCTAAAATTGGTCATGTTCTATCAAAGTAATCATGTGTATCAAAGTAAATGCATTCATTCCCCCCAAAACAAGTACTGTATTTGCATGATGTTGGGGACAGTCCTACTTGCATCAGCCAATCACTTGAAGTTCTATCTATAATCCGATATCTCACTCATTTTTCCACAACTTTTGCCACAAAAACAATAAACGAATGGCTTAACTTGCTTTTTGTTAAAGTTACTGACATGATGCATATATCAGACCACTCAACGTCATTGAGCTCTGATGACAGCATCAGTAGATAATTCAACTCAGAAAATCACCCAAAATCCTGATAATATTGCTCAGATTTTTGGCCTTCATATTCCAACAAAGGGTTAAAAAAGCGATGTGTTTCACACACCAGATCACTCATCTGACTGTCCTCACCATCCAGAGTGATTTCATCTACCTGTGATCATCCAGCCAGCAATCCAGCTCCAAAATCACACAAAACCCATTTGCTATTGCTATATCTCTGCTTTTAGTCTTCATTTATAAGCAAAGGGTTGAAAATGGCAACATGATTTACGCACCAGAACACTCAGAGGAACCTGCCATTACTAACAGAGAAACCAGCTCTAACATCCCACAACCCAGAAATACAGCACAAACTCACCAGATTACTGTAAAACCTGCAATTAGCTCTCTGCTTTAGCCTTCATATAGCAACAAAAGGATTAAAACAGCGATGCAGTTCACACATCACAATGACCATTAGGGCGTGCCCTGTGTCCAGAGTGACTCTGTAAAGATTTGATGATTCGGTCAATGACCTGGTTCAGAAATAACACTGTTCAGATCCTGTGTTTACGTCCATTTAAATGCCCATTTAAATGTCTAAACTCTACATGTACGACCTAAAGCTTCTCCTTGTGTCTCAAAACAGTCCTTTCAGTCTTCAGTTTACATTGATTTTGAGTGTTACAAATATCTATCAAATATGCTATTCAATTTGTAATTAAAAATGAAGCCTGTCTGTGTATCAGAGTTTAAGCACTCAGCATGAATCCAAGAGGACTTCAATAAAAAATCAGTAAAAAACATGGCCACCTTGTGCACCTTTATTTTTACTCATAATAACCAATAGAATGAATCACAATCAAAATTATTGCACTTTCAGCTCACAGACACTCCAGACTAACAATTTCTGAAAAGATATTTGAGGTGTCACTTGTTTTCAAAATCTCTATAAGCAAAAAATAACAAAATTATTCAGGCACTACGTACATTTTGATCAAAAATTACCCAAATTCATAAATATATCAACTTTCTGTTAGCATTTACATGTCAATAATGGCATATCTGTGTAGCCCAAGGCATATCTGTGTAGCTCCTGAAAATGACTGGCCTTGTAAATACTTTATATTTATAATTGTAGTTTACACAAAATAACAAACAGTTCCCCTGTATTACTGAATGCTTGAGTCTGTGGGTACATGCTTCTTTCCTACACAGCTTTTCACTGTTAAGGTCTTCAGCTAGTGTTAAGATTTATACAAGGTTTCCACTGTGCTATAATCATGATGATAAAGCTATGGTCTAGGCCAGAATGTCCAGTCTTAACCTGCAACCACACTGGCCCTTTGCGGATTTCATTGCAAGAAAGCAAGAGCACACATGATCAGTTGTTTAAAGACTGAGACTGACTGAGTAAACAAGTGGAATCAGGTGTGCTCTTTTTTGTTTGGATAAAAACCTGGGCCTTTGAGGATAAGATTGGACACCCCAGGTCTATGCGAACTTAACCCCAGGAATTTGCGGTTCTTGGAATCATCAACTGAAAGAAAGTGCAAGAGTAAGCTATGGTATCTTTCTGAAAAATACTGAATGGAATAATGTCTCTGGTAATGTCGCTTGGCACTCACAGTTTAGAAAAATCGAATTAATCAGCTAACATTAACCATTACTGAACTAACGTTACCTCCAACACAACCTCAAATCAGGACTGCCCATACTCTTCTGATTATTTTGCTCCACCGCACAAACAAAATAAAGGCTGTTGCAGGAAAAAATCACAAATAATGAACAAATTCTCTCAGTTAAATAACATTTCGAAAACTTTCAGCCCAATTTGACCAAATTTTGTTGCAGCCAACAAATTTCATGTACTGGGCCCGAATAGAGCGTTGGGAATAATGAACAGGTATTGCAGTGTGAAATAATCAGAGAACAGTGATGTGGCATCTGGTGCGTCCCACGCCAGGCTGACAGCATTTTTGCATGTAGATGTAAACACAGCGAAGAGAAAGATGGACGCTGCTGTTGCAGTTGTAGAATGGAACAGTGAAACAAAGGTTTGTTGAGCAATGTTACGTGCAGCAAACCTGGTATCTGGTACATTTATATAAGGTTCTTGATATATTAGCACATTTGTTATCTCAGGTTCTCTTTGAAGGAACAGACATAATAGTGTGTACTGTCCTCTTTTTGACACACAGGAATGGGTCCACAATTGCTCACTTTGTTTTCTTTTTCTCTTCAGAACACAAAACTGGCAGCATCACACTTCTGTAGCCAAGACTGACTGACAGTTTCTTGTAATGTATAATGTTGCCAGTCTCCTGATCAAAACACAGCACCAATTTATGGCCTAATCTGACATAGTGACCATGTGTGTGTGAGAGGGGGATAAGGTATCTGTTGATCACAAGTTTAAGAATACTACCTTATGTTATTGTTCTCGGGATATCAGCCCTCAATTCACATATAGAGTGCCCTGCAGTGAAATAGCAGAGCTGGCTACCACATAGTGGACAGAAAAATTAGCCTACTGACCAAGTTCATTCCATGTGCCCCTTTCCCAAGCGCTGAACAGTTTGAAGTCTCTTTTGTAGCCTTTTTTTTCTTCCCTAGACAGTGGATTGCCACTACCATGCAGAGTTTTTTCCCATGCGTGGGCATAATTTTTGGCAAAAAAAAAGAAAGAACATGCTGAATGTTGGTAAATCTGTCAGGGAATATATATATCTTTATAAATGATTGGTTTACAAAAAAGGAAAAAGAGCATTAAAACAATAAAATAATTTACAAAATCAGCTAAACAGTTGAAAGTTCACTGGAGGTGGGTAGAGATAAGAACTTTAAAATAGTGGTTTATATGAGCAAACAGAGCTTTAGAGTGTCCTGTGATAAATTCCATTTAGGTCACTGTTACTAAAAAGATTTTTCTAGTTTTGTGCAGCTATAAGCACCTGAAGGGTGATCCTATGACTGGAGTCTGATCATTTACATTATTTTCATTCTCTTGCAATATAATTGGGTCTCAATAAAAGTGTCTGCCAAATAATATAAAATGTTTGCAAAAAATAATGAAGCGATTACTCATAGTAAAACGTCTTATAGTGGAATCCTGTTTTTGAATGTATAAATAAATACATTTTTAAAATGACCAATTATTGGTATTAGTATTGGCCACAAGGTGTAACTTATTGTTTGTTAGGCTCCAGAAACGTCCTTATTAGAAGCTGTGTTTTGTTCCCACTTTTGTACTGGACTGTAGCTGTAAGTTTTAGATATTTTAACCATAGGCCATCTATGTGCCAGATGTTATTGTTGAATTTCTAGAGTATTTCATGTTTTGAATGTTCCAGTTTCCTTACTATTTGCTTTAGGACAAACAGTGAAAGAGCATGTAAACTCTTAAATAAGTTAATCAAATGATTTTTCAAATAAAAGTAATATTGAAAGCTTGTATGACTTGATATACAATGTAAAGTATGTATGTGTAATGTAATGTAAAATGTAGAGAATATTACATACTTCTGTTTAACCAAGTGATCTGTACTGCTTAAATGCTTAAATACATGAAACTTTAGATTTACTGGACTCTGCCTATCAAAGTCTAACAGATCTTGTACTGATCTAGGTATTTAATTCTACAATAAATAGTCTGTCTTTACCCTATCATTAGCGTAGCCCTTTAGTCTAGTCTTTTATGAAATCAAATATGTTTGGGCTTGGGAGCTTGTTTTTGTATGGGTTAAATGCTGCCCAATGATCCTATACCTGTAGAGATTGCTGTCTTAAGGACCTGCTCTGTTCTTGCTCAGTCAAGTATTAGGCTGTTGATAGGGCTTCATTAGCTTTGTTGAAGGCACATTCAGTAAGATTCAATAAGCTGCTTTTATCTTTGTGTTCTGTCCTTCTTCTCTTTCACCTTCTTATGGCTGCTTTTCCTTTAGGATGGGGAAAAATGAATGACAACTTCAAAGCATTGTATTTGTGTGTATTTTTGTTTTTTCGTAAAGCTAGCAGGGAATTTGTTTCAGTGGATTTGTCGGCATTGGAAATCCCATGAATAAAACATAAAAACACATAGTAAAATAATCTAATATAATTCAAGAATATCTTGTTAATTTGAAGCATGGATAGCTTGTGAAAAAAACATTCACTATTCTAAAAATGGAGATTTATCTAAGCCATTGTTGACTTCATTGCTGAAAGGGAATTACAACTTACTCATTTGTAATGTTTAGACAGAACAGTGCCACTGGCCCACACCTGGAAGAGCAGAGTTCAAGTTTTTTACCTTTTAGGATATGCAGTATCACCTGTGCTCACGGTGTGTGCATTTTCCAAACATGCATCAATTATATATGCATGAAATACGATTGCTTTTCTCAACTTATATCTGTTTCTCAATTTGACTGAGCACTTCTAGGCTTCCTTTAGAACTTTCCATGTGAACCAGACCTTTTAACACTTCCAAGTCAATGGGTGTAAGATGTCAGCATCAGATGTTTGCAACACTGATGACTCTGAATTGTCAACCCCAGATTACAATATTAAGAACTAAAGTAGGACTTGATACTTTTCCTAGTTCCTCTATGCATGACTACATATGCATGTGACAGTTATACTTTTTAATATATATATATATATATATATATATATATACATATATATGTGTGTGTGTTACTTCAGAGTGACTTATTAAGAGCAAGAAAAAACAACTGCTTAACTCATGCAAGCATATCACATTAAATATGATGTTTTAGGCTGAGAGAGCAATGAAATCATTATCATTTTTTAAGTGCAGGCAAATAAAAAGAGGGATTTGCCTTTTTGTTTTAAAGGCAGTGCTGTACAATCCCCATGGCCTGTTCTCATGACTACACCAAATGTCTCCAAGTATTAACAAGTCAGTACAATGGATTTTGTTTAGGGCAATTTCTATCCTTTTCCCTCCTTGCTTTTTCTCCCTTCCTTCTTCTTTTTTTTCTTTGCTTCTTGGGGCAGTCATGGGCTGGAGGTTAGGGAACTGGCCCTGTGACCGGAAGGTTGCCGGTTTGATCCCCAGAGCCAACAGTCTGTGACTGAGGTGCCCTTGAGCAAGACACCTAACCCCCAACTGCTCCCTGGGCGCTGCGGATAGGGCTGCCCACCGTTCCAGGTAAATGTGCTCACTGCCCCCTTGTATGTATGTGGTGCTTCTCTTCACAGATGGGCTAAATGCGGAGGTGAAATTTCCCTGTTGTGGGACTAATAAGGGTCACTTAACTTCTACTTCCTTGTTTTTCATGGCAAATCTAGTTTGTAAGCTGCATGAAACTTACTTTCTGTGAAACTTTTTAGTTTTACAATGCAATTCAATAACAAAGTTGCAGGCAATGTATTTGATTACTCCACTAGTTCACAAGATCAGTAGTGTGCATGATTAGATATGTGTGTGTGTGTATGTGTGTGTGTGTGTGTGTGTGTGTGTGTGTATTTTTGGCAATACACACACACAGACACTATATTGCCAAAAGTATTCAATCACCCATCCAGATCATTAAATTCAGGTGTTCCAGTCACTTCCATGGCCACAGGTGTATAAAAATAAAGCACCTAGGCCTGCAGACTGCTTCTACAAATATTAGTGAAAGAATGGGTCGCTCTCAGGAGCTCAGTGAATTCCAGCTTGGTACAGTGATAGGACACCACCTGTGCAAGTCCAGTCGTGAAATTTCCTCACTACTAAATATTCCACAGTCAACTGTCAGTCGTATTATAATAAAGTGGAAGCAATTGGAAATGACAGCAACTCAGCCACAAAGTGGTCAGCCACGTAAAATGACAGAGTGGGGTCAGTGGATGCTGACTAGCATAGTGCGCAGAGGTCACCAACTTTCTGCAGAGTCAATCGCTGCAGACCTCCAAATGTCATGTGGCCTTCAGATCAGCTCAAGAACATGGAATGAGTTTCATGGAATGAGTTTCCATGGCTGAGCAGTTGCATCAAAGCAGTATGTCACCAAGTGCAATGCAAAGCATGGAATGCAGTGGTGTAAAGCGCTGCCGCTGGGCTCTAGAGCAGTGGAGACGTGTTCTCTGGAGTGACCGATCACACTTCTCCATCTGCCAATCCGATGGATGAGTCTGGGTTTGGCGGTTGCCAGGAGAACGTTACTTGTCTGACTGCATTGTGGCAAGTGTAAAGTTTGGTGGAGGGGGATTATGGTGTGGGGTTGTTTTTCAGGAGTTGGGCTCAGCCCCTTAGTTCCAGTGAAAGGAACTCTTAATGCTTCAGCACCAAGAGATTGTGGGCAATTTCATGCTCCCAACTTTGTGGGAACAGTTTGGGGACGGCCCCTTCCTGTTCCAACATGACTGCGCACCAGTGCACAAAGCAAGGTCCATAAAGACATTGATGAGTGAGTTTGGTGAGGAAGAACTTGACTGGCCTGCACAGAGTGCTGACCTCAACCCAATAGAACACCTTTGTGATGAATTGGAGTGGAGACCTCTCTGTCTCTAATTCTGACCTCACAAATGTGCTTCTGGAAGATCTGTAAAAAATTCCCATAATAAACATACTCCTAACCCTTGTGGAAAGCCTTCCCAGAAGAGCTGAAGCTATTATAGCTGCAAAGGGTGGGCTGACATCATATTAAACCCTGTGGATTAAGAATGTGATCTCAGTCATTTCCATATGCGTGTGAAGGCAGATGAGCAATTTTTTTTTTTTCACAAGTAAAATTGTGCTTTCCCTTAATTTTCAAGCATTTGAAGTTGCATGAAAGTTTCACCATCTAAAGCCAGTCTCTCCCTCGCCTTCTTCTTGTTCTCTTTCTGAATCTATGTACTCTTTACTTCTACCCATGTCAACTGTAGGGATTGTGTTTCAGGTGCTGTAGTAGTGACAGAGTTTTGCCATCAAGCAAATTAAGTATTATTAATAATATTAAGTATTTCCATAGGAAGCCAGTGAAAATATTTCCTCTTCTTTTCATCATGGTTTGTCTTTTTCAAGGCTGAGCAGAGTGGACAAAGCAGGTCGGGGTATTTTTCTGGCCCCAGAGAAACCATAGACCCATTAAACAGCTCCACAATAACAAAGAGGGCTGCCCTTCAAAAGATGTGAGTATTATTCTGATGCAAATCTTTCAAGTTTGGGATGCTGCTAAGACTCACATAATTTTATTTATTGTTTTTATTTACAGAACCAGGCAGGCTGATGCCCGTCCGGAACCTGAACATAAAATCCTGGTCCAGAACCAGCTACCAAGGGATGCAGAACACTTTGTCCTGCAAGAAAAAGAGACTGATGAGGATGAAGTCATGGATGTGTCCATGCAGACAGCTTCCAAGGGAGATAAGGTGAGTGCTACTGTGCTACATACACTGCAAAAGTGATTTAATGGCAAAAAGAGTATCTTACAATGTAGGTAGGAATATCATATATAATATGGTAAATATAATAAATTGTTTCTTGTTGTGCAATATTATATGATTGTTTTTTAATAATATTATGATATTATGATTTTAATAATATTATAAATAGATTATTCAGTCCAAATAAAAAATATCCAGGATGGTAACTTTATAGGAGAAAGCTAAAATGTTTGTTTTCTACTTTTAATATAAGTTAATGTAAAATGATTTTATTCTAAGCAATTTTGGAGTATCTATTTCCATTGTTATCAGTTTCTATTGGTCCATTCATTATCAGGCATCTCCTGAGCTCAAGTCATTTAAAAAAATAAAATATGCAAAAAATGTGTATTTGTACTTGCCTCTATTTCAAAACACTTTCACTTGCCAACATATAATTATTTAAAGTGTGTCTCTTTTAGACAGGATGCAGTGATCATAGTGAGCAGGTCGAGCAGAACTTGGAGGCTGAGGATTGTGCAAAGAAGCATGACATGGACCATGACTCTGAAAGCAACCCACAAGACCATCAGACAACTGGGAGGAGGAGAAGACGCCTCCCAAGCAGCCCCATGGAAGACTTTAACCATCGCGAGGCCAAAAAGGCATGTGTTCGAGAGCTTTTCATTGGCGCTGAAACACACAGTTGTTCCACCATGGCCCTGATGCAGAGCTCCACACTGGGCCCCTCTCCCAGTTGCCCTGGTGCTGCTGCTCAGGCTTCTTCTGAGGGCATGTTGGAAGAGGAGCTGCTTACACATGGAAAACAGTCCCCACGCCTCCCCCTCAGCAACAGCAACGCCAAGCACACTAACCAAAGCAGACTGGCCGCAAGTCTGAGAGGCCTATCTGTCAGGGCTGTATCCTCCAGCTCTTCTATTAGTTCCAGATCGGCCGCCAAAGAGGAGAAGCCGAGTGTGCCCAGAATATCCCGATTACGCCGACTCAAGAAATCCTAAGGGGGACCAGCGGCATAAAGCAGGAGAGGATCCCTGACGCCACTGAGATAGATGTTGCCATACACCCTCCCACTGTAATGCTGTCTGTCAGTAGGGGTGCATCAAACATACACACACATTTGTATTTATACAGTGTCAGGACAAGGGATCATGCATCCATTCCATGTTTAATAAATACATATACAGTACTGTACGAAAGTTTTAGGCATGTAAGCAAATTTTTAACAGCTTACCTTAGCAGTGAGTTTATCACAATATACATTAAAATAAAGGCATATTCATAATTCAGATAAACATAGAGACACAGAGACTTGTTAATATCATCAATTACATCATGAGCACAATTTAATGAAGCACTGATTGGTCAAACCAGGAGTTGCTTTATAACTACATATAATACTGGGCTTTCTCGAAGAGAGGTTTGAAAATGGTTAAACATCCAGAAAATCACTATTATATATGTATATATATATATATATATATATATATATATATATATATACAATCATTATTCATTAATATTCTATAAATTTTGTTCATTCAAATATTAACATTTTTCTCTTTTCTGAAAATGTGTCTTGGGTGCCTAAGACTTTCGCACAGTACTGTAAGTAAATATAATTATAAGTCCCATATATACACCGCAGGTACCATTTGGGTGTTGGCTCATTCTCAGCACTGCAGTAACACTGATGTGGTGGTGGTGTGTTAGTGTGTGTTGTGCTGGTGCGAGTGGATAAGACACAGCAATGCCCTTGGAGTTTGTCCACTCACTGTCCACTCTATTAGATACGCCTACCTAGTTGGTCCACCTTGTAGATGTAAAGTCAGAGACAGCTCATGTGTCAGCATAGTTTGTGTTGGTCATCCTCTAGTCCTTCATCAGTGGTCACAGGATGCTGCCCACAGGACTTTGTTGGCTGGATATTTTTGGTTTGTGGACTATTCTCAGTCTCAAAAGAAAAACTGACCATATTGTACAAAACAGCCCTAAAATGTGGCCTGTAAATAGGACAGAATATATATCTTTTAGTCATCATTTTTCTTTGTTTGAAAATTTTCTGAATTCTACAGCGCTCTGTTGTTTATTTCCTGGTCTAGATCGAAAAAAAAAACAGATTTTGCCAAACTAAACATGAAAAGTGTGTTTTACGTCGTGAACGTGGTTTCCGATTTCGACATCTAATGAGAGCAACAGTGGCCCTATGTTCCACCCATTGAATATATCGCCCAATTAGTGGTGCATCTGGTTACTCCATAATTGTCACGCTTTGTTCATACATCTTGTGCATTTTTGTTACATTTAAGGCTTTCAAGGATAAGTTTTTCAACTTTTGAAAGTTTCAACTTTTCAACATAGCTTTCAACTATTGCTGCTCGATGATTTATCCATAGATCTCACATGAGCACTGCATAGTCTGCAGAAGAGATTGCTTAAAAGATTGTTTAAAAGCCCTTTTTGAACAAGAAGGCTACAGTCATGGATTCTATTTTAGCAACAGACGATTTGAACAGCTGGGATTCAGCCTGCGCTACTTCAGATGGTTCAAACTAGAATAATTTGTGAACGGAGTTCAAAAAATTAATGGTTTTCATAATGTATAAATTTGACAGTATTAATACATATAGCACTGTGCAAAATTCAAACACATAAGCAAATTTAACATATTAACATTTCTCTCAAGTGTTTCTGCCAATTAAAAAAAGAATTTCAGGTTTTAAAAAGTAGTTGAGATGTCATGAGCTAGCTGCGTATTCTCATTCAAATCCGCCACCAGCACTTCTGATTTAATGTAATGAAGGGCTGATTAATCAGACTAAGTATTGGATGATAACTACTAAAATTGGGCTGCCTCAATGAGAGATTTGGAAATGGTTATGTAATTTTATTATTGCTATATAATATTTTAATAAAATTTTATTATTAGTTTCTACTTTAACAATAAGGCTGACCTCTCTTGCCTTGCCAACGCAAAACAAACAAAAAGTCAGAGAAACTTGAAGCTAACCCAACATAGCCAAAAGCTAGCAAGATAGACCACCTGTCTGTAGCTGCCTGTCTCTCAGTCTTCCGTTTATCTGTAAATAAACATTGTTCTTTCTCCATTCTTTCATTCATACATTCCTTCATTTGTCCATTTATCCAGTCATCCATGGCTAATAGTGTTGAAAGGAGACCTTTCAGAGAGGGTAATTTGCCACACCCACACAGTTCTCAGATAGAACTGGTCAGCAAGTCTGTTTTATCATATTTGTGTCTTGCATTTTCCACTCAAGCTTTGTTAGATGGTTAAATTAAGTTTAATGTCAAACATTTTTAATATTGTATTCTGTGTTCTCTGGGTCTATAATATAATATCTATTGTTTGACCCTACTGTAAGAGATTATGGACATCTGAGTTCAAGCTCACAAAAGACTGGAAGCGGTCTACTGTGACAGCTTTATCCTGTGAGAATAAAATGCTTCAAAGGGAGCCACACAAATATAATAGTGCTCTAAACAAAAACATGCATCATGTTTAGATTGAGTTTTCTGTTCAAGATCTGAACTTCAGACAAATAGGAGCCACCAAGGACACCATGGCTTCAAGCCCAAATCACTGGCTCCATCTGTCTGAAGTATCAAATCTTCTAGCTTTAGCTGAGCACATAATTGATTTCTGTGCACTCTCACAAGCATGCTCTCTGAGTCCTTACGCGAGCTGTGTTTTTCACTCTCGGAGTCAGCTGTCTACTCCCTGTGGTTGTAATTTGTAAATCTGTTATTACTTTTTATTACAGCCAGAATGTTTTGCAAAAGGAAAGCAAGTAAGTTCATGTCACTGTTAAATCTTTGGCTGTGTGGAATGCATTTTTGTTTGGTATAATATACTGGATGTGCATAATAAATTCATTTGCAAAAACATAGACCTTCATTGTCTGTGAGATATTACCATCTTTGTTCATGCAGAATCTCAAGTACAATTTTAATGTTTGAGTAGTAATCATAATAAATCAAATGTGTATGCCAATTACTAGTACAAATAATTTATACTTTTATTTGGTGGCTAACTGCTAGAACATTTGAAATAAACCTTGTCAAACTGTGCATGAGGATATCAATTTTACTACTTTAATATGTGTCTGTCACTCATGTCAGAACAATATTTGCTTCATAAATAGTAAGTGAAACAAAATAGCAGTTGATGGATGAGTCTGGGTTTTTGGTGGATGCCAGGAGAATGCTACCTTCTAGAGTGCATAGTAACAACAGTAGTTTGGTGGAGGAGGGATAATGGGAGTGAGAGTCCGAGAGAGTAAAAGTCAGAGACAGCGAGTGTCTGAGCCTGCTGGTGAGAGTCTCAGCTAGTGAGTAAGAGTCTGAGCGAGCGAGTGAGAGCCTGAGCCAGCAAGTGAGTCTGAGCCAGCTAGTGAGTCTGAGCAAGTGAGTGAGAGTCTGAGCGAGTGAGAATCCGAGCAAGCGTGCGAATGACTGAGAAGTCTGAGTGAGTGAAAGTCCAAGTGATCGAGCTAGTGAGAGAGCGAGCGAGTGAGTCTGAGCCAGCGAGTGAGAGTCTGAGCCAGCAAGTGAGAGTCTGAGCCAGCGAGTGAACGTCTGAGTCAGCGAGTGAACGTCTGAGCCAGTGAGTGAGTCAGATTGAGCGTGCAAGAGTCCGAGTGAGCGAACAAGAGTCCGAGTGAGCAAACGAGAGTCTGAGTGAGTGAATGAGCGTCTGTGCAAGTGAGTGAGAGTCTGAGCAAGGGAGTGAGAGTCTGAGCGAGCGAATGAGAGTACGAGTGAGCGAGCGACAGTCTGAGTGAGTGAGCGAGTCAGAGTGAGTGAATGAGAGTATGAGTGAGCAAACGAGAGTCTGAGTTAGCCAGCATCCAAGTGAGTGAGAGCCCGTGTGAGCGAGCAAGAGACAGAGTGAGCGTCCGAGTGAGTGTCCAAGCGAGTGAGAATCTGAGCAAGCGAATGACTGAGAAGTGTGAGTGAGTGAGTGAAAGTCCAAGTGATTGAGCGAGTGAGAGTCTGAGCCAGCAAGTGAGAGTCTGAACCAGCCAGTGAGAGTGAGCGAAAGAGTGAGTCTGAGCCAGCGAGTGAGCGTCTGAGGGAGCGAATGAGAGTTCAAGTGAGTGAGCGAGAGTCTGAGCGAGTGAGCGTCCGAGTGAGAGCCCGAGCGAGCGAGAATGTGAGCGAGTGGGAGTCTGAGTGAGCGAGTGAGAGTCTGAGCGAGCGAGCAAGAGAGTTTGAACAAATGAGTGAGAGTCCAAGCAAGTGAGAATCCGAGCAAGCGAGCGAATGACTGAGAAGTCTAAGCGAGTGAGTGATAATCCAAGCAAGTTAGTGAGTGAGAGTCCGAGCAAGTGAGAGTCCGAGCAAGTGAGGGAGTGAGAATCTGAGCAAGCGAGCAAATGACTGAGAAGTCTGAGTGAGTGAAAGTCAGTGATTGAGCAAGCGAATAGAATCAGAGCAAGCGAGAATCCCAGCAAGCGAGTGAGAGTCCGAGCAAGCGAGAGCCTAAGCGAGCCAGTGAGAGTCCAAGTGAGCGAGCGAATGACTGAGAGTCTGAGTGAGTGAGAATCAGAGTGAGCGAGTGTCCGAGTGAGAGTCTGAGTGAGTGTATGAGAGTTTGAGGGAGCAGGCATCCTAGTGAGTGAGAGTCCATGTGAGCGAGCAAGAGTCTGAGCGAGCGTCCGAGTGAGCGAAAAAGAGCCAGAGCGAGAGAGAGCCCGAGCGAGCGAGAGTGTGAGCTCTTGGGAGTCTGAGTGAGCGAGTGACAGTCTGAGCGGGTGAGAGTCTGAGCGAGCGAGCAAGAGAGTTTGAACAAGTGAGCGAGAATCCAAGCAAGCGAGCGAATGACTGAGAAGTCTAAGCAAGTGAGTGAGAATCCGAGCAAGTGAGCGAGTGAGAGTTCGAGCAAGTGAACGAGTGAAAATCTGAGCAAGCGAGCAAATGACTGAGAAGTCTGAGTGATTGAACAAGCGAATGAGAATCAGAGTGAGCGAGAATCCAAGCAAGAGTCCCAGTGAGTTAGTGAGTGAGAGTCCCAGTGAGTTTGCCAGCGAGAGTCTGAGTGAGTCAGTGAGAGTCTGAGAGATTGAGTGAGACCCAGAGTGAGAGTCCGAGCTAGTGAGGAAGCCTGAGGGAGTCCCGGTGAGTGGGTGTGAGTCCAAGTAATCGAGTGAGAGTCTGAGCGTGCGAGTGAGGGCCCAAGTGAGTGAGACTCCCAGTGAGTGAGTGAGAGCCCCGAGTGAGTGAGAGAGAGCCAGAGTGAGTGAGACTCACAATGAGTGAATGAGACAGACTGAGTCAGTGAGACTCTCAGTGAGAGAGAGCCTCAGTGAGACTTCCAGTGAGTGAGTGAAAGCCCGAGTGAGAGACAGCCCGAGTGAGAGAGACTCCCAGTGAGTGAGTGAGAGAGAGCCCGAGTGAGTGAGAGCCCAAGTTAGACTCCCAGTGAGTGAGTGAGTGAGAGAGAGCCTGAGTGAGACTCCCAGTTAGTGAGTGAGAGAGAGCCCGAGTGAGTGAGTGAAAGCCCAAGTGAGACTCCTAGTGAATGAGTGAGAGAGAGCCTGAGTGAGTGAGTGAGAGTCCAAGTGAGTGGGCGAGAGTTCGAGTGAGCTAGCGAGCGAGGGAGTGAGCGAGTAAGAGTCCAAGTGAGAGAGTGACTGAAAGTCCGAGTGAGTGAGTGAGAGTCCCAGTGAGTCAGTGATGAGATAACAACAACAGGCCCCTCACTCAGCTGGTCCTGAAGCACAGTTCAACACACACACACACCAACACATCACAGAGTAACTCTTCACAGGCTCAGGACCAGAACTCACCAGGAAACCTAATTAAAATGAACCAAATTACAAAACAGCTTAAACAATATAATCTCACCTATTGGAAAGCATAGCTTGGACAGCATAGCAGGTTATCTGACCACACTGACTGACCCTAAACAGGTCTACCCTGACGAAGTACAGACTCAGTCAGCACCGCTGGGACTGTAGAGAAGGGCAGACCCAGGAAGTCTTGGCTATCCATGGATCAAAGACAGCAGAATAGGCCTGAGACAGAGCTGCACTTTTTGACTGAATGCACCAAATTTACTAAGATTACAATAGAATTCTTTAGTAAAATCAGCAAAACGTGCTGTATTTGAGAATCATCCCCCCACAGAGAAGCTGCCATACGTTAGAGAGCATAGGAGAGATAGGAGAGCATAGAGTTCTGCACACTGGCAGCGCAGTATGTTCACACCTGCCACACTCTGAGGGAGTCCCAGTGAGTGAGAGAGTGTTCAAGAGTCAGAGTGAGAATCTGAGTGTGTGGTAGGATTGAACGTTTATTTTATCTTATTTACAATTGGTATGAAATATTTGTCTGCCTCTGTGTATTTTGAACTGCAACCAAAACCAAATTCTTTGCATACCTGACTAGTAAAGCTTGATTCTGATCCTGACATCAATTTATCTGCTCAAAACAAATGAAGATTTGGATGTAATTTGAATGGGTTGAGGGACATTTTTGGACATTTACCAAGTATTTGGTATTTACCAAGATGAGTTTGATGACAGTCCAAGTCTAGTGTTTGTTAGCAAGTTAGCTTAGCATCTCCAGATATAAACAAATGAAGCAAACTTAAGATATCAAACATGTCTTAGCTGATTGACTGTATCTAGGGTAAGTGATAAATCATGTTAATATCATATTTGTCTTTCAACATGGGCTTTCAGAGTTCACAAGCAAACTCATGGCCATAATGCTCCACGCATTTAAACAGCTACTGCATGCTTAAAAATAATGGTTGTTGGATGGCTCCAAAAGGTTTTACAAAACCTTAACATTATGTGGAGGTTCTTTAAAAAGATGCAAGAAGCACCCAGGGAAAGGTTCTTTAGGGAAGCATAGATCATTCTTCTATGACATAACATCACCCCAAAGACCCTTTTGAACTTTTTTTTTTTTGGAAGTGCAAAGTTTGAAGTTTTTGATCTGCAGTGTTTTGAACTTCATCAGCAGAACACATGTTTCTGCTGTGTGGCACAAGAAAGAGGAGATCCAATTTAAACAAGATTTAATTATTTTCATACAAAATATTTAATAAATATGACTGTCAAAAAAAATAGCCAGGAATGATCTCTTTACAAGCTCAAATGTGGATGCTGAATGTTGCCATAATTTCATAGAATTAACAAAAGAGAAGTACACTGGTTTGTCTTTTTTAGAGAGCCTCATAAAAAAAGAATAAAACAAAAATACAATGTGCACAGCAACAACAAATGGCCTTCTAAGAGCAAGGCAGTCATGTACAAAAGGAGCCCAGCTATCATCCTTTGGTTCAGACCTTAGTGTGATGCAATTGATTCTGCTAATCAAGTCTTTAGGAGATAATCTTATAGGCCTAGTAATATGAGTTGACTGTGTTGTTCGTTTTTTTTTTTTTTTTTGCTTTCAACTGCAAGGAAAGAAGAGGTATCAGTTTGGGGGTATCATTGCCACAGTGTACACACAAAATGTATACATATCACATACTGTACAAGTTTTCATGCAATGCCATGTTCTCGTGAAAAAAAAAATTAATATGAAGCATATTGGGGGGAAAAAATCATTCAAATACAACCCCAATTCCAATGAAGTTGGGACGTTGTGTAAAACATAAAAACAGAATACAATAATTTGCAAATTCTTTTCAACCTATGTTCAATTGAATACACTACAATGACAAGATATTTAATGTTCAAATGGATAAACTTGTAAATATTGACTCATTTTGCATTTGATGCCTGCAACATGTTCCAAAGAAGTTGGGACAGGGGCATGTTTACCACTGTGTTACATCACCTTTCCTTTTAACAACACTCAATAAGTGTTTGGGAACTGAGGACACTAATTGTTGAAGCTTTGTAGGTGGAATTCTTTCCCATTCTTGCTTGATGTAGAACTTCTCAATTGCTCAACAGTCCGGGGTCTCCGTTGTTGTATTTTGCACTTCATTATGTGCTACACATTTTCAATAGGAGACATGTCTGGACTGCAGGCAGGCCAGTCAAGTACCTGCACTCTTTTACTATGAAGCCACGCTGTTGTAACACATGCAGAATGTGGCTTGGCATTGCCTTTCTGACATAAGCAGGGACGTCCCTGAAAAAGACGTTGCTTGGATGGCAGCATATGTTGCTCCAAAACCTGTATGTACCTTTCAGCATTAATGGTGCCTTCACAGATGTGCAAGTTACCCATGCCATGGGCACTAACACACCCCCATACCATCAGAGATGCTGGCTTTTGAACTTTGTGCTGATAACAAACTGGACAGTCCTTTTCCTCTTTGGAAAATGGACACGACGTCCATGAGTTCCAAAAACAGTTTGAAATGTAGACTTGTCAGACCACAGGACACTTTTCCACTTTGTGTCAGTCCATCTCAGATGAGCTCGGGCCCAGAGAAGCCAGTGGCGTTTCTGGGTGTTGTTGATATATGGCTTTCACTTTGCATGGCAGAGTTTTAACTTGCACTTGTAGATGGAGCGACGAACTGTGTCCACTGACGGTGGTTTTCTGAAGTGTTCCTGAGCCCATGTGGTAATATCCGTTACAGAATGATGTCGGTTTTTAATGCAGTGCCACCTGAGGGATCGAAGGTCACAGGCTTTCAATGTTGGTTTTCTGCCTTGCTGCTTACTTGCAGAGATTTCTCCAGATTCTCTGAATCTTTTGATGATATTATGGACTGTAGATGATGAAATCCATAAATTCCTTGCAATTGCACGTTAACAAACGTTCTTAAACTGTTGGACTATTTGCTCATGCAGTTGTTCACAAAGTGGTGAACCTTGCACCATCCTTGCTTGTGGACGACTGAGCCTTTCAGGGATGCTCCCTTTATACCCAATTATGACACTTACCTGTTTCCACTTACAGTAGTGCTCAAAATAATAGCAGTGCCCCAACAGCAGCAAGATAAATCAATGTTTTTGTTAAAATTTCAACCTCTACACCACAAGTAAGTTTTTGGAGGGTATAATAAGGGTATAGAAAACCAACAAACCCAACAGGCCACCCATGCATACTGCAGATTCTGTGAAATTGAATGATTAACTGAAAAGGGTGTGTTCAAATAAATAGCAGTGGTGAGTTCAATTAGGGAGGCCGTCACTTAGGGTGGGCATTCTGGGAAAAAAGGGTATAAACAGGTGATCCTTATTTAAGGAGCAAGGCAACTGACATGCTGGCTGTGCATTTGTCCTGAAAAAACAAGAAAAATGGGTCGTTCAAGACACTGTTCTAAAGATGAGCGTTTTTTAATAAAGAAACTAATAAAAGAGGGGAAAACCTATAAAGAAGTACAGAAAGTGATTGGCTGTTCAGCTAAAATGATCTCCAATGCTTTGAAATGGGAAGAAAAACCAGAAAAACGTGGAAGAAAAAGAAAAACAACTCCTCGAATGGATAGGAGAATAGCCAAACTGGTAAAGGCTCAGCCAATGATCGGCTCCAAGAGGATCAAGGAAGACCTTCAGTTGACTGTGAGTACTGGTACAATCAGAAGACGTCTTGTTGAAATCAACCTACCAGCAAGAAGCCCCCGCAAAGTCCCACTGTTAAATAAAAGACATGTGCAGAAGCGGTTAGAATTTGCCAAAGAACACATTGAGTGGCCTGAGAAGAAATGGCGTAACATTTTTGTGGACTGATGAAAGCAAGGTTCTTCTTTTGGGTCCAAGGGTCACAGACAGTACGTCAGACGTCCTGCAAGCACAGAATACAAGCCACAGTACTCAGTGAAGACGGTTAAGCATGGTGGTGGAAGCATCATGATATGGGGATGTTTCTCCTACTACGGTGTGGTCCTATTATCGCATACCAGGGATCATGGATCAATTTGAGTACATCAGGATATTGGAAGAAGTCATGCTGCCATATGCTGAAGAGGAAATGCCTTTGAGGTGGACCTTTCAACAAGATAATGACCAAAACATACCAGCAAGCGAGCAAAGCATGGTTCCAACGAACATGATTCAACTGATGGAGTGGCCAGCACAATCCCCGACCTTAATCCCATAGAAAACTTGTGGGCTGACATAAAAAATGCAGTGCATGAGGCAAAACCAAGAAACGCAGGGGAATTGTGGAATATAGTACAATTGGCCTGGCTGCAATACCTGTTGACCGTTGCCAGAAATTGGTTGACTCCATGCACCACAGATGTGAAGCAGTTATCAGAAACCGTGGTTTTGCAACAAAATATTAGTTTAGGATACTCAACCAAGTTGACTTATCAAGAATTTCTTAGTTTGTGCAGTACATTTTTGAGTTTCCAAGAAAAGATGTCAACGCTGCTATTTTTTTTGAACATTACGTTTCTGACTTTCTGTGAAATATCATTATTATTATTTGAGTTTTAATTACTTTTCCCAATTGTCCTGCTTTGGAATAGAATGTGCTGTGTCCCCAATGCATTGTGTTCATTAAAGTACAATTTGTTAGAAGAATTTTGACATTTACTCATTTTTTTAAAGACACTGCTATTATTTTGAGCACAACTGTACATGTTCCCAATTAACAGGTGTTTTTTGAGCATTCCTCAACTTTCCCAGTCTTTTGTTGCCCCTATACCACCTTCTTTGGAGCAAGTTGCAGGCATCAAATTCAAAACGAGTGAATATTTGCAAAAACAATAAAGTTTATCCCTTTGAACATTAAATATCTTGTCTTTGTAGTGTGTTCAATTGAATATAGGTAGAAAAGGATTTGTAAATCATCGTATTCTGTTTTTATGTTTTACACAATGTCCCAATTTCATTGGAATTGGGGTTGTACATCCTGAAACGGCACACGCTCACATTGTGTGATATGATGTTAGCTGTATATTTCTTCCTGTAGAGTGTTTGAGTAGTACGAGCATAAAGCATACTTTTAGATGCTCATCTTAAGTTCAATTAACAACAGCTCATTTTAAAACTTAGTTGTTTTTAAAGAAAAAAAACATTCAGTTTGTTACAGTGTTGGCCAATACGCAAGAAAAAAAAATAGTATCATCCATCTCTATACACAATCTATAGAATTAATTACATGGAAACTAAGTAGCTTTGATATACAGATCTCTCTACACCAAATAAGAGTGAAAGAAGCTTCCTTCACTCTTTTCTCGGGCTATTAGATCAGCATGTGACTTGTGTAATTAGAAAATCTTTCAGGGCTGTAAGGAGAGGTGAAATTGGCCTTGTGCGATGTGTGAACTAGAACTGGAACTAAATTCTGCAGCATACACTCTTAAGAATCAAGGTTCCTAAATTTGGCTAGGATGTATGGTTCCAGGAAAAAACTTTACTTGGTTTAGAACCTTTAGTTCTTTAAACTTTCTCATTTAGATCTCATTTACAAACATGGTTCTTTGAAGACTTCTCCACAGTAAAGTTCTTCAGGAAAAATAGTGCGATTCTTCTAGGGCATCATGCCAAAGAACCTTTTTTTGGCATCTTTATTTTTAAGAGTGTATCGATCTCCAGGAGCTGGTTTGGGTGTTCTCATTGCCCCCCCCCCCACTGTTCAAGTATTTAACACCTAGCTTATGATGTCATGCAAACTAAATCGGAGGCAAAATCATTTATATTAGCAATGTTTTAAAGACATTCTCTAATTTCAGTAGGTTAACCCATAAAAAGAAAAACAGATAACCAAAAGCAGATTTGTTCCTTTACATTGCTTTTCATTTGTGACAACCAACGTGTTTGCCACCAAAGCCATGTAATAAAACAAAAGCAGCTGTTTTTCTTACGTTCCTCACCTCACCTGTCAAAATGGATACAACAGAGTTTTCAAAATAATATCTAACAATATACCAAAGGAAAAAAAAACTTTCAGGCTCACACATGCCCAACCTATTCTTAAAAATAGCTCTTTTTCTCTTCAAAATTTTGGCATCTATAAAACATGAAACTAATTTGTTGTCAAAATAAGAAGCCATAAGCTTAAAAAGCTTTCAAAACCTTCAAAACTAGACAGTACACATAAATAAAAGGAATGATATTTTAAGGCTCTTGATTATTAAGTTAATAAATCAAATATACACAGTGATTAATTAAGAACAAATGTACATATCTACACAACATTTCTAAATGAACAATTCTTCATATTGGCAGCAGCTGTGAACAGACCCTTGCCTGGGGCCAGACAGTGCCAATTTCTTGCTACCTGCCTTACAGTCTAGTGTTGCTTACATTTGGCCATGTACTGCCCCTGGTCGTACTTACTGTTGCAGACATAATCCACTGCATAATCATCTGTAAGGTCCTTGTAATGTGGCATACACATGTGAAATGAGTGACAAGGCTACTGCTGTTTACAATATAGAATCTAAAACTGAGGTTTCATTTATGAGAGGACACAGCGCAAGTCCATAAAAGCTTCAGTACTGAGAAATCGTTCTCCTGTAGCTTTTCACTGGAATTAACACTGGGCAATTATTTAAACTAGAGGTTAATATCCAATAAATCTTTGGTTGAAAAGATTTCAAGCTAGACCTGTCACAACTATTACATAATCGCCTGATGACCATTATTGTCCACAGTTGTTAGATTTCACAGTAATGTTTACAGTGCAACAAACAGAATCTGAATCTTTAACACTGACACCTTTAGTGGGCAGTGGTCAGTAATGTTTATTTATATGAGCTCCATATCAGTTGGAGCTACTAGGAAGTGGTTATATTAACAACTAGAAAGCAAGATTGGCCACATTAGTTGTGTACTTTAATAGCTTCATAAAATTAGCAAAAAGACAATTACTTCATTAATCAGGCTTAATAGACCTTTGTTGCATTTCTGACAATGCATTCTCTTGGTTGCATCTAGTGCTAGAACAGGGAGTGTTGTTCCCACTGGTATTAGAAACACAGACTATTCATGCTTTTTGAAAGCTTGAAAGCCGAAAATAATAGTAACATCTCAGGGCTAAAGCTATCAATGAACATTGTGCTTTGTATCCTTATAAATGATGGTAAGAAGAATTTTAATTAAGGTCTACTGAGCCTAAGCTCTAAGGCAGGAATTAACTACATTCTGGACAGTCTCGACCCAGGCAAGACAGACACATCCTGCACCAAGTAAAGAAAAATAATAAATAATATTTTTTCTGTGTATTTTTCTGCATTTGTCTTTTTTCCTTTGTCATGTTAAAAAGTCTGTTGATGTGGTGAGGAGCTGCACAGGCACTTTTAGTACACAATAATAGTAAAATCTAACCAGAGAGAGCCCCAACAATCAATAGAAAAAACTACTTGAGCAGTGATATTGTCATTATAATAATAATAGTAAAAAAAAACCTTAAGACCATCTGAAAATAGTACAAAGACTCAAAGATACTCAAACGTATCCACAAAAATAGACATTGGAAATGTATGTGGTGCTGGTAGTGTTGTCGTTTTTGTAAAGCAGGAAGACACTTGCAAACTAGTTTTTGCATGGACGTGAAATACAGCACTTTGGTTTTTCCAGCCAACCACAACAACTATCAGTTGTAAGCCAGTGTAAGCCAGCTTGTCGAAACTTAAATTAACACAGGGACTCCGCAAATAATAAACCTTAGAGTCAAAGGTACGACACAACAGTTTGAAATGATTCAGCCTCCTCAAGCCTCTGTGCTATCAGTACATGGGTACTGAGGAGGGGTTTGGTCATGTGGCAACACAGTTGCCTGCTATACGATGTACTCCATCCTATTTAAACTGTGCACTGTCTCCAAGTCTCTGTTGTCCTGTTTGTTAGTCCAGTTGGGGGTTTTGGTAGGTGTTCGCTCCTCCTTCTCCACTAACGTGTAGGCTGGTTGCTTGGTGAATCGCGCTTTCTGCATGTGCTTCTCCATCTCCTCCTCCTCAACCTCTGTATTGTGTGTCCTAATTTTGGCAATGATCGAGTTCTTCCCCTCGTAGTCTTTTATGGCAACACTATGGGCTGCATGTTTTTCAATTGGGTTCTTGATCTGGTTTAGCTGCTCACGCACGTTGTTGGTGGTGTTGTCCTCGGTGGCCGAGGCTGCTGTATTGCCATGGGCATTCTGTTTCCGACGGCGACGAATACACCACAGGAAGGACATTACAAAGGCCATGATCCAGAGAATGATGAAGATGGAGCTGAGCAGAGGAACCAGATAGTCTAGAAAAAAAGGCAAAATTATGTTACTAAACATTAACAGTATGTCACACAAGTTCACAAGTCTTTAAAGACCATCAAAAGGTTCTTAAAAACTGGTTCTTTTTATTGTCCTTGCAAATAACCCTTTTTGTCACCTACATATCTTATCTTCTATAAGTCTCCCACTACAGTTGAAATATTTGGAATTACTGTTTTCAATTATATAAAACCAATGTTGTTGCAAGTGCATTTATAAAACGATTAACACTGCAGGAAGCTGTTTAGAAATGTTTTTTTAGATGTGTTCAGAATGAGATGTACTGAGATGTATATATTTTTAATGAATAAGAAAGAAGAATATTATTGAGAATTAAGTTAAGATAAAATTGATATCCAGAATTCCTCATATCTCAAGGCATGTAACTTTTCCTCAAAAATGAATTACTGTAAATCTATCATTATAATCTAAAAACTTCCTAAAACTATTGAATAAAGTCTCTTTAAATACCTTCTGGTGTCTAGCTGACCATTTTTCAATACACTGTATAAGATTGATTTAAATAAATAGCATCAATATGAGCAGAGATTCCAAACTTTAAAACTGTGCCATGTGATAAACACATCATATATAAAGTTGTTCATTCCTAACACTGGACAACAGAATGCTCCTGCCATAATTTAGGGCAGTTCTACGTTAAAATAAAGGATCATAATCAATCCTTATTCAGGATCTATGTCCATTTATGTCCAACTTATTGGACATGATTATTTTCTCAGTAACAGCTTTGTATTGTCGAATGCGACAAGCAATTTGCTCATTCTCACTTAACATGGCCAGTCTTCATGGAACACTAGCAAGAATTATTCCCAAGTTACCAAGTAAGTATGCCATTTGGCACAAGTTGAAGCAGCACAACACTCTGCATTTTGATGAATGGCATGCATGAAGAGGACCCTGATGTCAAATCTCTGCTCTGTCCAGCTGGCAAAGCTGATGTAACGTTCCACAGCCCGTATGACTGAAGACTCCTTAGAGCTTCTGGGACCCAGTTGGCTATGGCTGTGGAAACACCTTTAAGCCATCATTTTTATGGTGTATACAGAATTACTCTCAAGGACAGTTAATGCCTCTGAAGCTCAAAGTGATGTTTCTACCATGCAGGAGTAAGAGTTTTTGATTCCATATAATGAAAATATAAACAGTTTCATACTTTTTTAATCCACAGAAATGCACATGAATTTAAGATGTCTGGCAGTTCATTTTAGAGCTTGACCAAGATGGCAGCATGGTAACATACGCAGTGTCCTCTCCGGGTCTGTCTAATGGTGCTGTGTACTGCCTGTGTTCTGGTTTGTATTTATTGTTAATTTTTTTATATTCATTTATTGCAGTGCATTGTATATTGTATTGCTGTGAACTTGTTTCACTGTGTACTTGTACATGGCTAATATGACAATAAAGCCTTGATTTGAAGAAAATGAGATGTGGTACATTTGAAATAATGGACATGCTTGGCATCCCTCTTTTCTTGACCAAATGTTACTTCTCAAGTCTAGTGAAGGACCAAAGTTTATACACTGCAATGCTGTATCTCCGGGAATATAGTTTGAATAACTGGACTGGCCCTTGAGAACATTCAAGTGTATCATAAAGTGAATGTAAGTTACATTTCACTTGCAGCATTGTTATTTAATTCTACTATTACTACTACTAATAATTATAATAACAATAATAATAGTACATGATACTTATATATCACTTTTTAAGGACCTTTACCTTTGCATTTCTGTATGAGTGTGTGTAAATATAAGCATAATATTAGAAGAAAATTTTAAGAAAGGAATGCTTAATTTGTGGTTGAATCATCAAAATCTCATTAAAATATCAGTAACAACAGAAATACTAAATTTCAGTGTTAATAAGTACAGATACAGGCATCCATGTACATGATAATCAGTTGTGTTTAAATACTGTCAACATGTAATTTGAATCAAAATTTGCTAACCGAAATCTTTATCAGCTCACTAGTCTTTCAATTACAAGTAAGTACAAATAGCAGCACAAGAAAGAATTCAGTGACAGTGGATCTGTTAAATGGTTTCATTTTATTTATTTATTTATTATTGCAAAGTCTGATTGAATTAAAACGTATAAATCGTACACTATATTGCCAAAAGTCTTCACTCATCTGGCTTCACACACATACAAACCTGAGTGACGTCCCATTCTTAATCCATAGGGTTTGATATGTCGGCCCACCCTTTGCAGCTATAACAGCTTCATTTCTTCTGGGAAGGCTTTCCACAAGGGTTAGAAGTGTGTTTATGGGAATTTTTGACCGTTCTTCCAGAAGTGCATTTGTGAGGTCAGTCTGAGGTCAGACTGTGCACTGGTGCGCAGTCATGTTGGAACAAGAAGGGGCCGTCCCCAAACTGTTCCCACAAAGTTGGGAGCATGAAATTGTCCAAAATCTCTGAAGCATTAAGAGTTCCTTTCACTGGAACTAAGGGGCCAAACCCAACTCCTGAAAAACAACCCCACACCATAACCCCCCCTCCACCAAACTTACACTTGGCACAATGCAATCAGACAAACACCGTTCTCCTGGCAACAGCCAAACCCAGACTTGTCCATCGGATTCGCAGACGGAGAAGCGTGATTCTTCATTCCAGAGAACATGTCTACACTGCTCTAGAGTCCAATGGCGGCACTTAACACCACTGCATTCAACGCTTTGCATTGCGCTTGGTGATGCAAGGCTTGGACGCAGCTGCTCAGCCATGGAAACCCATTCCATGAAGCTCTCTACGCTGTTCTTGAGCTAATCTGAAGGCCACACGACATTTGGATGTCTGTAGTGATTGACTCTGCAGAAAGTTGCCGACCTCTGTGCACTATGCACCCCAACATCCGCTGACCCCACTCTGTCATTTAACGTGGCCAACCACTTCGTGGCTGAGTTGCTGTCATTTCCAATCACTTCTTTGTTATAATACCACTGACAGTTGACTGCGCAATATTTAGTATTGAGGAAATTTCACAACTTAACTTGTTGCACAGGTTGTCCTATCACGGTACCACGCTGGAATCCACTGAGCTCCTGAGAGTGACCATTCTTTCACTAATGTTTGTAGAAGCAGGGTTAGGTCTAGGTGCTTGGTTTTATACACCTCTGGACATGGAAGTGATTGGAACACCTGAATTTAATGATTTGGATGGGTGAGTGAATACTTTTGGAAATAAAGTGTATACAGTTGTATAGAAAAGTTTGAAGTGAAAGGTTTGAAAAGTTAACATGTTCTGCTATATCAGGCTACAGTTGCTTGTTTCAAATGTTGCTGAAGTTGAATCAGTATACAAATCACTGCATGTTTGGTGCCATTTGGCAGTGTCATGAATTGGGCATGGACCAGTCAGTGCATTATTCTGGGCTCGTTGCTAAGTGCACTACAATTTGGATTGTTGTCACCCACTGTTTTCCTTCTTTTTTCACTGTTTATTTACTGAGAGGTTTGTACCTGTTTTGCTGGGGTTTTGCCTCTGCTGCAAACGCACTCCTGTGACAGCTGTAATAATAGAGCTGTTGCCAGTCCGCTTGCTCACCAGGTCTATAATCCGATCAGTGATCTCTTTAATAGGGCTCCTGTCCAACCTTGGCTCTTCAATAAACTATAGACAAGAATTTGAATAGTAAAATAATAAGTAATCAATCAATCGCACAGAAATCTTATCTACAAATGGCAAGTGTAAAGGTTAGCAAGTTTTCTAACCTTTAGAACTAATCACTTGTTTGAAGACTGAGACCAACTGATTAATCAACTGAAATAAGGTGTGCTTCTGCTTGTTTGAAATAAAAACTGATCTGAATTACATCATATCTAATGCAAAAATTCTTCAGAAAACATGAAAGAATGTGTACTCACTATGCTGACATGAATCTCATTGCTGGCAGAGAAGGACGGATCGCAGGTGATGGAAACACCATACTCTGAGGACAGGTTCTTCACCACATACACCTGTCTCAGCTCATTACACACATGTTCTATACTCAGACCCTGCAGAGACAGAGAAAAGCAATGTCCTTTGTCTGAAACTGGAAATACTGGAGAAACTGACGTGAAGATGAGGGGACAAAACTAAATAAGATGAATGGGTTCTAAATTCCATAGTCTTGCTTTCTGTCATGCTCAGAATGGTTGGCCGTAAGAATGCTTGGCTGTTTCTCAAGACTTGCATGATTACTGCCTTGGTGATACAGTGGTGCATTTCTATCTGTGATGCTACGGCATATTAATTAAGGAATGTCTCAGTTCAGACAAGAATACTATGTCTATGCGTAATGGCCAAAGCTTCAGCAATGCAGAGTGTAACCTTCTATAGGGACCTATGTTTAAGTCCAGAGAGTGCTTTAAGTGATCACATGTAGACAGCACACTCATCTTTAAGTGATAACATGTAGACAGCAGCCTTCCCCCTGAAGCTAAGCCGCCTACAGCCCCAAGCAAGTCAAGCACATCTGCTCAGTAGCCAGTGAGTGTTCTCCATGATGCAAAGCCTGCCTTTACAGGCATCAAAAGAAAGCATTTACAACACTGTGTCTTTTTGCATTACAGTAGTGTGTCATGATTCACCCCTCCCAGTCCTGCCCATGTGCGTTTGTTTTGTTTCTTCCTGGTCCTGCCCCCTTGTTTCCAGACCCTGCCCCTGATTGTTACCACCTGTTTTCCATCTGTCCCGCATTAGCCCTTTTGTATTTAAGCTCCGTGTTTGTCCTGGTTTGTTGCTGGTCTTTGTTTGAGGTGTTAGTATTGTTTGAAGTGTTTGGTCTTGGATTGGATTGTTTGTTTATTCTGTGTTGTTTGTCATGTCTGTACCCCAATCTCTCCGTGTTGGCTACCTGACCCTGGACCGTCTTGACCCTGAGTTTGGATTTGCCCATGATAAATCTCGCTTGTCTTCACACGTGTCTGCCTCCTCATCGCTCCCAAACGTTACACAGTAACTGCAAGTATTTTGGTGCCTTGTCAAAACTGAATTTGCTAACTTTTAAGAAAATACATTTTTACAAAATTTGCAAATATCAAAAGCAATCTGTCAAACTCATAACTTAATAGAATTTTCAATTAAATTAAAAGCCTTTTGGCTGACTAATGTGGCTGAGGTTGTGCCTGTTGCGATAAAATTGTGTGGCTCACTGCTCACTGCATTATGTGGAAGAGACTTTCAACAATTTAACAATGAAAAGATGGGCTTAATAATATGACAGCAAGAAAATAAGTCAATCTCTACTTCGAAAGGATGACCCACTCGAGGCATGGTCTCTTTACTGAAGGTGAATGTGATGTTGGCACAGCTGTTGTCCTGGTAAGGGAAGCTATGCTGGCATTTGGAGTTTGGTGGAGGGGGTGCGGAGGGCCAGCACTCTCCCAGGCCATGGCAGGGCTTCACAAAACAATGCTCCTCTTTGATGGAGATACAAGACTGGCCCAACCGGCATCCACCATGGCCTTTACCGATCCGACAAGACTTCGGCCCACACCACATCTGAGGAAAAACGGACCAACAGAGCATTTCACGTTATGCATTCAACAAGAACAACACTGTAAAACCTAACAAGAATTTAGCAAAGTGACCCATTGCTAAATCTGTGGCAAGCTTTAAAACTCTCCATGCCAAATACAGACCAAATTTGTGGAAAGGAGTAGCAAGAAGTTTACAGCATATGTCTGAAAGCTACATCTATAACATCATAATCATCACTCTAAAGTTGCTCAAAGAATGAAGTCTACAGATTAAATTAAAAAAGAGAGAAGTCTCAAATAGCAGGGGAGCTACATTATACCTCTCCAGTAGACCAGGTAATTGTGCAATTATTAGCATGTTAAGCATAATGTTATATATGTATGGCCTCCTTGGCCTTTAAATATTTAGGTACCTAGTGACTGAGCTGGTCCCCATTTGCCTGCTCTAAAGCTCAAAAGGATTTAATCCACGATACTAAATAATATCACAATAACAAAAAAAAAGACTATATTAATTAGCCAGATTTCTTAGGTTAGCAAACTTATAAACCTTGGATCAGATGTACATGCTCTCTAACATTTTTGATAGCTTTAAGTGGTTTTCATATAGATCCTCTTCTTGTGTTGAAATTAATCCCTTTTTATTCCCTTATGATGTGTCGCAGCACCCCATGCACAGCATTGCAGCATATTGAAAAATCCTGAAAGACTGAGTCTAGTTACGTAAGCTATTTTAAAAAATACACTGCTCAAAAAAATAAAGGGAACACTCAAATAACACATCCTAGATCTGAATGAGTGAAATATTCTCATTGAATACTTTGTTCTGTACAAAGTTGAATGTGCTGACAACAAAATCAGACAAAAATAATCAATGGAAATCAAATTTATTAACCAATGGAGGCCTGGATTTGGAGTCACACACAAAATTAAAGTGGAAAAACACACTACAGGCTGATCCAACTTTGATGTAATGTCCTTAAAACAAGCCAAAATTAGGCTCAGTATTGTGTGTGGCCTCCACGTGCCTGTATGACCTCCCTACAATGCCTGGGCATGCTCCTGATGAGGTGGCGGATGGTCTCCTGAGGGATCTCCTCCCAGACCTGGACTAAAGCATCCGCCAACTCCTGGACAGTTTGTGGATGGAGCGAGACATGATTGTTTGTTTTGTTATGTTTTACTTCTGGTATGTATACTTGCTTTTGTATGTCTCTGTTTTTATGTGCCATGGTCCTATTTTTATTGGGGCCTTTCGGCCAGATCATGTTTGTAAATGAGAACTGGTTCTCAAACATTTTACCTGGAAAAATAAAGGTAAAAAAAAAAAAATGTCCCAGATGTGCTCAGTAGGATTCAGGTTTGGGCAACAGGCGGGCCAGTCCATAGCTTCAATGCCTTCATCTTGCAGGAACTGCTGACACACTCCAGCCACATGAGGTCTAGCATTGTCCTGCATTAGGAGGAACCCAGGGCCAACCGCACCAGCATATGGTGTCACAAGGGGTCTGAGGATCTCCTCTCGGTACCTAATGGCAGTCAGGCTACCTCTGGCGAGCACATGGAGAGCTGTGCGGCCCTCCAAAGAAATGCCACCCCACACCATTACTGACCCACTGCCAAACCGGTCATGCCAAATTGGTCAATTTTCCAATCCTGGTGTTCTCTGGCAAATGCCAAGCGTCCTGCATGGTGTTAGACTGTGAGCACAACCCCCATCTGTGGACGTCGGGCCCTCATACCACCCTCATGGAGTCGGTTTCTAACCGTTTGTGCAGACACATGCACATTTGTGGCCTACTAGAGGTCATTTTGCAGGGCTCTGGCAGTGCTCCTCCTGTACCTCCTTGCACAAAGGCGGAGGTAGCGGTCCTGCTGCTGGGTTGTTGCCCTCCTACGGCCTCCTCCACGTCTCCTGGTGTACTGGCCTGTCTCCTGGTAGTGCCTCCAGCCTCTGGACACTACGCTGACAGACACAGCAAACCTTCTTGCCACAGCTCGTATTGATGTGCCATCCTGGATGAGCTGCACTACCTGAGCCACTTCTGTGGGTTGTAGAGTTCGTCTCATGCTACCACGAGTGTGAAAGCACCACCAACATTCAAAAGTGACCAAAACATCAGCCAGAAAGCGTAGGTACTGAGAAGTGGTCTGTGGTCCCCACCTGCAGAACCACTCCTTTATTGAGTGTGTCTTGCTAATTGCCAATAAATTCTATCTGTTTTCTATTCCATTTGCACAACAGCTGTGAAATTGATTGTCAATCAGTGTTGCTTCCAAAGTGGACAGTTTGATTTCACAGAAGTTTGATTTACTTGGAGTTATATTGTGTTGTTTAAGTGTTCCCTTTATTTTTTTGAGCAGTGTATTTAGGGAACAGCATTTAGCAATAGGTCAGTTATCACCTTGTATGTAGGCTAAAATCATACACACCCTGGTGCAGTGGACCTTTCCATTATGACACTGACAGGTGTTGCAGTCTTCTTCCCATTTTACACCATCAGCGGTAATTTGACCTCCGTCAGAAATGCAGGGCCTCCCCGTGACTAAGTGAGAGAGGAAGATAAAGGAAGGTAAGAAAAAACAACTTTCAATGAGCACTTGCAGACAACTTTGTGTTCCTTGTGGATTGAGCTTTGTAATTGTCCTCCCTGCACCCAAATGCATCAGAGCAAGTGGTCTGTGATCAGTCAATTCACAGCTTGGGATTTTATGCTCCCTGGCTAAAAAGTGTATTGTTACCCTAGTGCTTTACTGGATTACAATATATTTCCAAAAGTATTCACTCACCCATCCAGATCATTAAATTCAGGTGTTCTAATCACTTCCATGGCCACAGGTGTATAAAACCAAGCACCTAGGCCTGCAGACTGCTTCTACAAACATTAGTGAAAGAATGGGTCGCTCTCAGGAGCTCAGTGAATAACAGCGCGGTACTGTGATAGGACGCGACCTGTGCAACAAGTCCAGTCGTGAAATTTCCTCACTACTAAATATTCCACTGTCAACTGTCAGTGGTATTATAACAAAGTGGAAGTGACTGGGAACGAAAGCAACTCAGCCACGAAGTGGTTGGCCACATAAAATGACAGAGCGGGGTCAGTGGATGCTGGGGTGCATAGTGCGCAGAGGTCGCCAACTTTCTGCAGTCAATCACTACAGACCGCCAAACTTCATGTGGCCTTCAGATTAGCTCAAGAACAGTGTAGAGAGCTTCATGGAATGGGTTCCCATGGCTGAGCAGCTGCAGCCAAGCCTTACATCATCAAGCGCAATGCAAAGCGTCAAATGCAGTGGTGTAAAGCGCCACCACTGGACTCTAGAGCAATGGAGACATGTTCTCCGGAGTGATGAATCACGCTTCTCCACTTGGCAATTCGATGGATGAGTCTGGGTTTGGTGGTTGCCAGGAGAACGGCACTTGACTGACTGCATTGTGCGAATCTAAAGTTTGGTGGAGGGGGGATTATGGTGTGGGGTTATTTTTCAGGAGTTGAGCTCGGCCCCTTAGTTCCAGTGAAAGGAACTCTTAATGCTTCAGCACCAAGAGATTTTGGACAATTTCATGCTCCCAAATTTGTGGGAACAGTTTGGGGGCGGCCCCTTCCTGTTCCAAAATGACTGTGCACCAGTGCACAAAGCAAGGTCCACAAAGACATGGATGAAAGAGTTTGGTGTGGAAGAACTTGATTGGCCTCAACCTGACAGAACACCTTTGGGATGAATTGGAGCGGAGACTGCGAGCCAGGCCTTCTCGTCCAACATCAGTGTCTGACCTCACAAATGCGCTTCTGGAAGAACAATCAAAAATTCCCATTAACACACTCCTAACCCTTGTGGAATTCGTTCCCAGAAGAGTTGAAGCTGTTATAGCTGCAAAGGGTGGCCTGACATCATATTAAACTCTATTAAGAATGGGATGTCACTGAAGTTCATATGCATGTGAAGGCAGGCGAGTGAATACTTTTGGCAATATAGCGTATGTGGTAAAAGAAGATGGTGTGTAAGATTGTGCTCACTTTCTTGACAATGAGGCCCAGTCCGTTCAGGTGGACAAAGGCAGTGATAGCCGTCGATCTCATCTATGCATGTAGCACCAAAGGCACAAGGTGAGGACTGGCACTCGTTAATATCTGAAGGGAATCACAAACACTTCCTTTACTTTCTTAGAAGCACAAACAGGAACATTTGGGAGTAATTAGGTAGTAAGGCTAGAGAAAAAATACGTTCTACAGAAAGCATCTGACCAAGCAACTACTTAATTAAAGAACTTTAATAGCCTTGATCTAATGTATAGCTATGTTCAGCTGATAGTAATTTCATTAGTGCAGGCTATATTTACAGTTATGCCTGCATCAAACAGCAAAGCCTGAGGAATGCCTCATAATAAGGAGCTAAGTGGCCAGATGAAAGTTTTTAAAGGGGACAAATGAACTCTAATCAGTGCTGAGCTCATAATATGAGGACTGAGCTTGGCACTCTGCCAGAAATGGCCGGCTAACTGGCTGTCTAGACAATTATGTCCCAACGCTGACTTTTTTGAAGGACAGAATTATTGCCAGGACTGACTATGGTTGAAGGACCCCATCATTCAAAAGGCTCACACTCACTTATGCGACAGTCAGGGCCAGCAAAGCCTGGGGCACACTCACACCGGTACCAGTTCTCTCCATCTACACAAGTCCCACTGTTGTAGCTAGAGAGGGAAAGAAACAAAGAAACAAAGAAAGAAAATGATCACGGCAATGCTAAAACTTTCTCCCTTATACATTACAATTCAGGAAGACATTTCAACAAAGCTTTTACCATTGCATGCATGAGTCATTCTAATGTTGAATTCGATACTTTACAGTGGAATTCCCCCTTAAGAAGCAATGCCCAAAGCGCAATGAGCTATTTTTCTTTCTCTTTTTTTCATGTTGAACTGAACTCAAACGATCTCTTGATCAGTTGAAGCAGAAAGTCGAGCGGGGGGCACGGTAGACGGCAGGGCTGAGCACACCTTTGGAATGACAGCAAGAAAAGGGCGTGCCTGTTTCCCAGCACACTGCCTGCAGAGTGTGAGAAAGTTCGGCACAGCTGTACAGGCTTGTTTACAGGAGCAGGCTGCGTGCACAAAAAAACTATTTGCCTGGACTTACCATGGGTGTGGACTGCAGTCGTTGGTATCTGAAAAAGAAAGAGACAGAATGAGTTTTGCTTTTTTTTTCACGTGTTAGTGCAGCAGAGAACATGTCAAAGCTTGCGTGTGTGCAAAGAGGTTATTATTAACGGACCTCCTTTGCCTTTTAAAAGTACTAGAGTCTGACTGATATAACTGGCTGAGCAATAAAGTAGTATTTAGCAGCTTGTTTTATATTGTAATGAACAGGCACCTTAGAGGACAGTTATGTTTTTTAAATTCCTAAAGTGCTAAATTGACAGTCACCACCTGCATTCTTCTATCGTTGTAATACAGGTGGAACTGGTTAATTTTAGAGAAAAAAAAAAACTGAATTGTTGCTGCAGTCACACCTAACCTTTAGCATGAGCATAATGTTATAACACCAAAAAAACCTGACATGAAGAGAACAGGGAAGCTCCAACCCTGGCACTATTTATATTATTTAAGACATTGCAAGTTGGTATTTAAACATTGGGACTGTTGAGAACTGATAATCACCTGTGGCCTTTTACAGTTGCCAATCACCTCAACAGTAACCATTTAACTAAAGCTATTAGTGTTAAATTTTTCATCACATTAAATTACATTAGCTGATATTATCAGTATTAACCAGTATTTGCAGCACCTTAACATAGGCATCTATGTTAGTGACAAAATGTACATATTAACCTTCAATGACAAGCACTTCACAACCTTTTATCACTTTTACACATGACTAGGCTAGAGTGAGAGTCAGAGATGTAGAGGAAGACAGGAAATGAATGTGCAGAGAAAAAAGAAGCATAGGGGTGGGCTGGGGGTTGTGGACATCTGTCTCTACTTTCCTCATTTAATTTTTTTTCCTATTCTCCTTCATTGCCAATGGCAGTCTACAATATTTAGACAGAGAGAGAGAGAGAGAGAGAGAGAGAGAGAGGAAGGTGAGCAAAGAAGAAGAATGGAAGCAACAAGCAAGTAAGCCAACATCTACATTGCCAAAAAAGGTTTAAGATTTAAGAGAAAACATCTTAAATGTAGACTATACATCTAATATTTGTCAGAATGAGACGGGAGTATACTATAATGGAGTATACTGTAATATAATGGAGTATATTGTAATACTAGATCCATTTCTAGATACTGTTATGTATATAAAGTAATGAGTAAAATGATCTGCTTGTGCATTAAAGAAGGTCTAGAAATAGACCAACCAAGCTTCCCATATTGTTAGAACAAGATAAAAGAGAGAATTATTACAAATTTGGCTTGCATTTAAGAGGCATTGCTTTACTCAACAACTGTTTCAGGAGCAGAGCACCTAAAGAGAAGATTAAAGACAAACATCAGATTATCTATTTCTATTTTAGCATCTTTCTCCTTTACCCTCAAAACTCTGACTTTCTTGGTGTTTCCTCAAGGAAGCCATACTTACTCTGAGAACAGGTGGCACCCTCCCAACCTTCTTTACACACACAGGTGAAAGATTCGCCACTGACTACACAGGTGCCTCCATTCTCACAAGGGTTGGGCAGACAGCTGCTGTTCTTGGCTGTAGAGGAAGCACAGAGAAGAAAAGGTCAGAGCCTTCCAGTCAAAACCTCTTAACTTCACACCTAAACAGCTATTATTTGCACTTTAACTACTTGATCTTTGTGATTATAAGGGCAATTGAATTTTTTCAGTTCACACTCATTTTTTTTAGTTCACACTAGAGTTTGACATACGTTATATGTCTCCCATCTCTGAAAGCATTTGGGCTGTCTTTTCTCTCTTCTTTTGTTGTCAGTTCACTTTTCTTACTAAGAGTGAACTGATACAGAATTTACAATATGATAACGATAACAAGAACAACTCGTTGATAAATATCACTGACATTGCTATGGCACAACTAAATCAGTAATATAATGATTGCTGTAAGCATTTACATTATTCTTGACCAGATCCACTCACAAAAGCATGTGAACATAACACTGGAAGTGTTACCCAGGGACTCTTTTTGGTATAACAGTGTGCATGTACAGTCGTATGCAAAAGTTTTAGAACCCTGGGTCAAATTACATATGAAAACAGTTAACATATCCACACCTAAATATAGCATTTTTCTGCACAATTTTCTTTTTATTTGATGAATTTAACATGTTGACAGTATTACTTAACAGTAATTGTACAAAATGTGCAAAAAGGTGTTCTCTGTAGAGGATTTTCACTTCACTTCACTGTTTTCACTTACACAATCAACACCTTGTGTACATGACTGCTTTCTCTTACAGGCATGTTAGTGGCATTTCTGCCTCAACAGGGAATCAAACTTCTACTCTCTTTTGTTTAGGGTGATGCCGCTATGCCATCCATTTGAATTTGAGTTGAAAAAAAAATGGAAATGCCCAGCCCACTTTAATGACATGTTGGCTGCCAATATACTTATTTAAACGTTTTTTTAAATGTGGTATGGTAGATTAGTTAACCTTTGAATGAGTCAGTGACATTTAAACTGAATTTTGGATAGCTGATAATTAGATGCTGCTTTTTGTGGTTCTTATTGGTGTCAGACTGAATTTTGTCTGAGTATATCTGGGCTCTGACCACATTTTCAGGCCCACATAAAGCTCTAAGGGAATACTGATGAAGTTCAGCTTACAGAGATGGTGTTTATGGCATTTTGTGCACCAACTTTACTGAACTCACCTATGTTGCAAGTTGCACCCTCCCAGCCTGGTGAGCACCTGCATGTAAAGGTATCCCCCTCATCATGGCAGGTACCACCATTGTTACATGTGGCTTCATCACACTGGCTCTCACCTGAAATTAAAAATTCTTACTGAGTTCGAACAGTGTGTCAAAAATTTCAGTGATTTTTTTCAGTATTGCAAACTGCTAAACAATCCAATACTTTAACTTTCACTACGTTTTTACATAGGCTAATATTGATGTTATATTTTTCCTATTCTTGCATACTGCTGCATTATGAATTTGTTTTATTAAAATTTAAAGAATTCAGAGGCATTAAAGAGTCAGAAGGAATAAACACACTACAATATGGTGTGCATGTGCTGCTGCAAGTCACCCTGTAAAGTATGAAATAATACTATAAAATTCAGAGCTGTCAAGTCAGGAGTTTTTTTAGTCCACGTCATGTGTCTTTACATATTAATGTCACACACACAGGCTCAAAAAGAAAGTCTGCTTCAATGTTTAGATCAGAAATGCAAAAATCAATATCATACTGATAAAGATATGATGATAATTCACTCAAATCCTCAGAAGACATTTCCTTCAACAACTTATCTTTGTATGCTCTTTCAATGCACTCGCACATGAGATTCATCAGGGAAGGGACCCAAAGCACAGCAGCATTAATGTTAAATGATTTAGTTCAACATGATTACAAGATCGATTGTTAATCATTTCAATATTTGTTGAAATAAATAACACTGCAATGTTCATGATGACTACCCCATTCTTATTTGGATGTGTTAGAGAAAGACTCTTACGGGAGTGGCAAGTCTTTCCCTTCCAGCCATTTCTGCATTCACAGTAAAAGTCATTCACCAGGTCTTGACATGTTCCCTTGTTTAGACATGGATTCAAGCTGCAGTCATCTGTGTCTGGCAGACAGGAAGAAAGATGTTTTAGTTAGGTCTAAATGCACAGGTATAGGGGAAAAAAAGAGATTCATTTCAAGAAAAAAAGACATACTAATTTCACAGCGTGCTCCTTCCCAGCCATCAGCACAAATGCACTGATACACATTCACTTTGTCAATGCATGTTCCACCATTTTGGCATGGATTACTCTCACAATCATTTATATCTGAAAAATAAAATATGCGTTAGTCATAAGAAAGTAGTTTAAAAAGTAGTTACTGATAAATAGGCAAAAAGGTTAATCAAATGTGTAAAATTCTTTTACCACTTATCCATTTTACAGTCATGTTGCTGTTTGATAAAATTATATATTACCATAAATTCTGGATAAATTTGATTATAGATGTCACTTAATTATGTGACTTAAATGGAAGCAAACGTAAATGTAATGTAAAAATTCTGCATGGAAATAGGATAGCCTGTAAACGGTCAAAGTAATTGTTTTGAGTTAATGAAGCTCTAATGAATACACACGCTTTCTAAACCGCTTTTCTTTCTGGGTCATGGAGGTGCCAGAGAATATCCTAGCGATCGTTAGGCAGAATGCAGGACCCTGGACAGGTCACCAGTTCATCGCAGGGCACACAGACAGACATATACATCCACACACACACTCACAACTAGGGGCATTTAGTGTGTCCAATTGACTGACTGCATGTCTTGCAACTCCACACAGAAAGGACCCTAGTCACTCTACTCAGGAATTAAACCCTGGCTTTGTTTTCTGAGAGGTGACAGCGCTACCCACTGTGCCACCGCACTGCCCTAGTTCTGATGAATAGTGCAATGGAAATTCAGTCTTACTCTCATGGCAGTAAGTGCCTCTGAAGCCTTCCTGACACTCGCAGGTGAACTGGCCCCCTGCCTGGCTCCTGCAGCGACCATGAGGTCCACACACATTGGAGGAGATATAGCGTACCCCCTCTGGTGTACTATTGGATGCAACAGCTACTGTGCAGCTGTCAATCACTAAAGGACAGGAAAGAAAAAAGAGGTTAAAGATTGTTTTTTTCTCTGAATGTCTGCATAGTGAAATTGTTAAGCTGTAAACCTGAGTCATTCAGAGTGGTTTGATGCGAAATGCCCCACTCAAACTCACAGAGTCAGAACTGTTTGCATTATAAATTTTGCAATTATAAGAATTACAAAAATCATAAAAGTTCACAAGACACCTGTAGGTTCATGAGTGGTTTAGGATAGCAAATAAAATGGCTATACTTGCACTGTAGACACTGTAACCCCTGGTTCATATCTCTGTTGTTCACAAAAATATGAGTTTCTTTACAATGCATCATTTTACAACAAACCACTCTAAATGACTCAACAAATGACGTGCTCAAAACTGAAAAAATATTGAGAATTTCCCTTTAAAGGAGTACTCCAGATTTTTTCAAGCTAATCTCAAATGGCTGCATCTACTGCATTTGGCTGATTACCACAGACACATTTATTTAAACACATGTAGCAACTGCCCAATGGCTTTTATAGTAATTGTGTATTAAGTAAATTACTTTTCTGCTCTTCTAAGTACAAGGAAATCCATGGAAATTATACTCTGTAATCAACTGCACAACACAATTTGGCAAATATAGATTAGGTCTAAATATTCCTTTAATTTATTTTAAGGAAATAATAGTAATAGTAATCTTAAACTGCTTATTCTCTTGTGAAATCTGATGTGACTGATTGCGTGCTGCCACCTTGATGATTTACTAAAATCTTTTTCTGCTTCATTCTAATAGCAATCCTCTTTTCTTCCTGTCTGCTCCCACAGACATGGGAATGGATAATATGGCTATATAACAAACATTAGTGATCTTCCCTGGCTAAGACAAAAGAATGGCACAACAGGCTTATCTAGCTGTGTGGTTGGTCTGCCTCACACAGCCACAAAACCACCAGCGCCGCAACCAAAACACATTACCCACCAAGGCATTAGCCATTACCAGAAAGAACACACACAGAGCTGTAAAGACACTGCCAGACCTTCAGGAAGATCTTGGAAAGTATGTGTGTGTCTGTGTGTAGAAGAGTTCCTGCAAAATAGCTCATATTGGCAGATTGAGGCTAAACACTCTTATGAAACCCAATATGACGCCTCCGCCGTGTTTTTCCCTCAGGAAGCAGCTTAAAAATGGCACGCAACAAACAGATCACCTTACTGCAGGCCTATGAGGGTATAAGGAGGGGGTGCGGAGAGCACCCGGGTGTGCGGAAAGCCTCACCTTGGCATGAAGTGGTGCGGCAATGGTCCTTGAGGTGAGAGCAGTTCTTGCCCTCATAGTCGTCCGAGCATTTGCAGAAGTAGTCAGACGCCAGGTTGAAGCACAGCGCGCCATTTTGACAGGGGCTGGGCCGACAGTAATCAATATCAAGCTAAAGAAGAGACATTTTTGAGAAGAAATAAGGGAAACTGAGAGAAAGAAGGCCTAAATGATGAGGGGAAAGCGATATCCAGACATTTTTCAAGGCTTACAAAACAGAAAAACCCACAGCATCCTCCCTACTGGCTCTGCCAGGAAACAGCACAGTGAAATGCTCAGGAGAATGAAAACAAGTAAGAGGAATATTTTAGAGAAACAGGCAGAGTCTGCTGCTGTCTCTCAAAGCTTAGGGAATGCTTGGTGAGTGTGTGATTTGTAAGACCTTTGAAAAAGCTACAAAATAAAGGTTCCTAAACAGTTCCAAGTTAAAGATACAGATATCTAAATCACGTAGATGTACAATTCTAGGAAAGTTCTAGAATTTCCATTATGTCACAGTTCCTTAAACTTTAAAAATATTCTTCATACTTTTATACATTTTATTTACAAAAAATGCTTCTTTCAAAAACCATCCACTGTTTATTCACAGAATCTTCTATAGTACTGCTCCAAAGAAACCTTTTGGGTTATTTTTATAGTATTCATACAGCAGAACCACAGAGGGGCACATCCCAGGCTGTACCATACGTATGTATGTACTGTTCTCAACAAGTTTTGTCCTCTTGTTCACACCAGAGCTTTTGGAAATTACTCTACAGGTTAGAGATTTTTCAGAATTCAATGCATGAATGTCTCTTTCTGAAGATATGTGTTGTTCTGTGTTGTTTCTGTGTGGTTTATATGAATTTATATGATTACATAATTTATCATACGTTACCATTAACTCATCAGTCTGCACATATGAATCCCCCTTGTTTACACTGTTCTTTATTTACTTAATACACCATTGTGTTGTAGTGTCATGCACTCTATGAAACTTAGTGTTTATATTTCAACTAAATATCTCTTCACTTCAAAACGTTCGACAAGTTTTATGCTGTATTATCACCTACTCCTCCTGGCATGATCATGTGAGGATTTTCAAATAATCTTGTGTTCTTGTGTGTTGCAGAAAACAGGAAAACAATTGTGTCTTCAGAAATTCTGATATGTGTGAACAAGGCTGGAGTAGTAAGCTTGCCAAAATTTTTTGTTACCTGACAAAGTTGACCAGAGAAGCCAGCAGGACACAGGCACTGAAAGCTATTCATTTCATCCTCACATCGGCCTCCATTAAGGCAAGGGCTACTAGCACACTCGTCAACGTCCTTCTCGCAGTGCTCGCCCGAAAATCCAGGCGGACAGACGCAACGGTAGCCGTTCACTAAATCCTGAGAGAAAAGAGATGAATCATAATCACCAAATGGGATAATTTAGGAAGCCACTCTAGACAGAGAGGGAACAGAGCATTAATGATGGAGTCACATTTTCAATGGTATAATGAAAAACAGACAACAGATTACAACAAATTTTCAAACTTTTGGAATTGCCTGATAGCTAGGGAATTTAGTTAAAGCTCAATTTAAGAATAAGCTTAATCTCCAATCTTGCAATTCATTTTTAGTACTATTGCAACAAGACAAAAAGGGAAAAAGCTAGAGTGGGGGAGTCGTCTGAAGAATTAAGCAACGGAAAGAACACACTCTAAATGCCATAAACATCGACACATTTTCCTGTGTCAACATTGCCACCAACAATGATGTTTATAGTAAGTTAAGGGGCTTGAAACTGTCTTACCCTGCATGTTCCTCCATTCAGGCACTGGCCCTGGCAGTCATTGATATCTGCAAAACAAAAGTGACAGGATTTGAACACTTTTTGAATTTAATATTATAAATCACTGAAACTCTAACTGCCATACAGCTCATCTACTCTGCATTCCAAGCATGCGGTTTCCATCAGCCAAGATACACATAGACACTAGCTAAGCTGCTTATCCTCCTGGGACATAGGAGTGCTGGAGCCTATCCCAGCGGTCATTGGGCAGAAGGTAGAAAACAGGTCACCAGTGCATCACAGGACAGACACACAGACAAATACACTCAGATGTATTCACACCTAGGGGCAATTTGGAATATCCAATCCAATTCGCCTGACCACGTCTTTGGTCTGTTTCAACCTTTCATAAATTATCTTTTGTAGTACTTTCAATTAGCGTTGCATTCTATTTTATTTTACATTTTGCACAGTGTCCCAGAGAAAGTTATTGTCAGAGAAAGATGAGTCAGGAGAGGTCCCAAAAGTCGTTTTTTAGTTCAAAGTACTTCTGCATTTAGCTTTGTTCCATTTGATGATTACATATATTAGTCCAGCTTACACATCATCAGGTGGTTTGATTATGAGTACCGTCCCGTGATGCTGCGTTTAATGTCCCATTAGTTTCATCACTGGATATGACTAACATGCTTCTTCTGTTTAAATCACTGAAAGGCACAAGTTTAGGGTTTAGCCAACTGATTGATAAAGCTGAAAGACATGAGACAGAGAGGAGCCAAAGCTCGCCAACTCACTGATGTCGCAGTTCTGACCCGTCCACCCTGGGAGACACTCGCAGAAATATCCACCAATCAGGTTGCGGCAGGATTTTGCGTGCACACAAGGCTTGTCGTCACACTCATTGGCATCTTTATATATATATTAAAAATAAATTAAAAGTATATAAAAATAATGCAAACCTGATGAAATCTGCACATTTAAAATATCAAGAGGGAGTTTTTAAAGAACTCACATTCCACATTTTTCTTGCATTTTTTGTATTGACCCTACTGACTGAGTAGTGAACAGCACATTTGAAACCTACAACATTAAAGTGTTTTATTTCAGAAAAGTGAAAAAATGGGCCCTTTAAACTTTTCAGCACAAGGCTGAAAAGATGACCAACCCTTTTTTGTTTGTTTGAGCGCTCTCACCAATCAGACATGTCTTGCCAATCCACTGTGAGGGGCAGCTACATTTAAATCCATTAACCAGATCCTGGCAAGTGCCTCCATGGTTACATGGGTTTGGTGTACAGTCATCTACATCTATAAAGTAAGAGGTCAGGTTAGACACAATATATATGCAAGCCAAGTGTGTATTAGTGAATATAGGGATGTTTATCAACTGTAGATTATCATCAAAATAAGGGCACTTAAGCTATGGAACTCAATATATTTTACAGAATATAGCAGAATCTTGGTTAGGATGTATTTACTAATAGGATACAGTATTTTGAGAGAAAAACAAATCAAAATACTACATCCTATTAGTAAATACATCCTAATCAAGATTCTGTCAATATATTGAGTTTCACAGCTTCACTGCCCTTATTTTGATGATTATTTAAACATTTTAAAAGGTAAAACAATAAAAATGGTTGTAACTAAACCATAACAAATGCACAGTCTCACAGTCACAGTCATTCACAACCCTAGATATACATATATATTTAATATGTCTTATTTTGAGATTGTGTTATATTTTTTTAGCTTCTGCAGATTAACTCAGTTTAAAGCACCAACAGATTATCTACAGAGGTTTCAATTGCTAAAGAATCCGGTCATATCTCAGGATTTAGTTGATTTAGTTGAGTTAGGGTTATGATCAGGTTTAGATTATGTTTAGGATTAGGGTGAGGTCCAGGGTTGGTGAAATAGCTAATTTAATTGATAATTAGTTGAGGTTAAATGCAAAGTAAGCATCTACAGTGGGCTTTTTTAGTGATACGTTTTTATTTAGTGATACTGCCTTCTTCTATTGGCAGAGCATTCTTCCCTGAGGCATTATTTTCCTGACAGAAGCTAAATGATTTGCATTATGTCTTCCAATACAATTAGCTAAAGATGAAGCCAAAAACATCTAGAAATACACTGAACAGTCTTAAAAATACTTTTAAGAAATATTAGATATATTGACTAGATTTACAATGGTGTCATTTGCCAAGATATCATTTTTTGCCTGTATGTGAAATTAAATCGACAGGTGAAGCTGAGAAAGCAATCCTGTTTCTACTGCATATTTTCACAGGGTTCTCCCCTAAGCAAAATAATGTGCAACTATGAGAACAAAAAAGGAAAGATGAATCACCAAGCGCACAGTTGCAGAGACAGTCATACTTGTTTATGGATACATATCTAATATTCTTACTGATATTGCAGGACGGGCCGCTCCAGCCAGCTGCGCATGAGCACTCATAACCCTGACTAATCTCCTTACAGCTTCCACCATTAGCACATGGGTTGGAAAGGCAGGCGCGTTCCGCTGTAAACACAACACATCCATGCTAAACTCTTACTTATTTCATTTATAAAGATGACAAAACGTTGCTCATTCATTCATTTAGCCATGCTGAAGTTATAAGGAGTGTGACTGCTAATTCACACACATACACACACACACACAAACATTCCAAATACACATATACATATGCAGCTGAGATCATATGTATATATGTATTTGGAATGCACTATTTGTCCCATTTTCAAAATAGTGAATACAAAATGGCTTTCATTCACTTATATATATGGACCATAAGGACTGTAACTTTTTTTTATTACTGACTGTAATTATTGAAGGGGAGGAAGCATTAGAAACTAAAAAAATGGCTTCTCCTCATCAAACAAGCTCCTTGTTAATATGCAGTTTCTAACACTGAATTTTGGTTACTGTCTAATCTGCCTAAATCTGTACACTACTTGACAGTGTTCTAAAAGTACCAACAATAGCTGAGTAGTGCCCAGAAAAGTATAAACTGTTGTTCTGATATCTTGATAATGAACATACCATCATATCACTTAACCACACCTTTTCCTCTTAAAGGCATTTGTGCTAATGAAGGCTTCTGTCACTCACACAGTAATTAAATAATTTTGCCATACATGCTCAAGCTGACCTGACCAATGCACTGTGACTGTCAGCCTATGGCTCCCTTTTCTTCTATGTGAAATGAGAAGGAGATAATCTTTCATCACAGAATGAATGCTTAAACTCTACTGACTGGCAGAGACCTACATTGACGTGGTTGACCTTGCTGTCAGCACTCGGAAGGCTTTAGACTAGGTCATGTGGTGGGAGGAAACGAAGGTTTGAGAAAAGAACTGTGATGACCTATTTGGCAGATTTCATCACTACACCCATCCTGCCACTTGACTGTCAAAAAAGATCTACAGGCAGGCCGGATCACAACAGCAGATTAGCTGATCTGAGAGCCCTAAACCAGGGGCTTCAAAATCCTGTCTTGGACCGCCGGAGTCCTCCACAGTTTGGTGTTTTTCTACACATCTAAAGCAACTCAGCAGCCAATGCTAGGTTTAGCAGGTGTGTTAAAAGCAAGAAAATCACCAGACTGCACTGGACTCCCACCTACCCCCCAGACTCCCTGGACTCCCTGAAGGAACTGTCAGAGCAGACATCTAACAACTCCTGAGCTCTCACTGGAAAATAGGAGTGGGATTAAACAATGCGGTAGCGGAACTAAAAAAATTGGTCCTGCTCAGACTTCTGCTACAAAGCTGGGTGGGTGACGGTTGGCACATGTTGTTTACAAGCTTTCTACAACTGGTCTAGAGCTTTCTATAATGTGTCTTAAGAGCACAGTACGAGCTTTTGACACAAGCATGTTCTTGAGGGACCAGTGTTCCATGCATGTTTTTGGTAAATTAACAGAATGTAAAACCCGTTTTTCTTATTAAAACTAAATATTTTCTATAATATATATTCAAAAAGCAACAATGGTTAAAATGCCTCTCACTACTGTTACCGTCCTGGCCAGGAAATCCAAAAAAGTCCTCTTCAACTGGACCAGGTCGTTTTCAGAACTAGAACACCCCTCACTGAAGTACTGCATTATTAGAGCTCTTCTGTAGTCATATTTCAATAAAAAGACATAAATGTATGAGCTCACCTCTCTCACAGTTGGTTCCAGAGTAGCCATCAGCACAGGAACACTGATATTTGTCTGGTCCTGTGTTGCTGCATGTCCCTCCTTTCAGACAGGGCTGGTAAGTGCCACAGTAGTTCAAATCTGAGAAAATAAAACATTGTTATATGTGCTCTATAGTTGTCAGTGGTTTTCATATATCTCTTTATCATGTTACTCTCATAGGCCTCCAACTGTAGTCATCGGTTGTCCTTGCGTAATCTTAATACTTTAGTTCAATGACATGATGATGTTTTTATTTATTCAATATTCACTGTAGTAAATGCATTACCTTGTTCTTTATTCACACTGCTTGTGATGTATTATTGGTTTGCTGTGTGTTGTTTACCCAAGAAAGATGGGCTCCCCCTTTGAGTCTCGGTTCAAGTTGCACATTTATTTGGCACACCTATACTCACTGGTCATTTTATCAGAAACGCACTCATAACTTCTTAACACCTATTAACATGGCACTGCCATGTTGGTATCACTATTATGCTGAAAATGATCACCTAAACAATATTTGGTGATGCTAAGGTGGTCCATTTGCACTGCTTGATGGGGAGGCTGAGAAACTGTGCAGCAACAAATGTAACTGTAGATATACAAAGCAACTATTTGGTAGGTGTGCCTGATAAAGTGTTCAATGAGATTAAATTTTCAAAAGTAAAGATGGCAAAAAGATTTTGATGGATTAGTATCAATAGCTTTCATTCACTGAAAGTTTTTTTCTTTTAGGGAACTCTTTTAGGGAACTAAACTCTTGCATTAGCATTGCTCTAGTTACACACAAGAGAAATCAAGCACCTTTATTACAGAGTTGTCCGCCCCAGTTGGTGTCACAGAGGCACTGCCATGGTTCTACACATGTTCCATGCACACAGCCAGGATGAGGGATGCACTTATCACAATACAGGCCCTGCCAGCCATACAGACAGCTATGGAGGAATGACACAAACATATGCACAATCGTTCATCATACACTGGCATACACATTGATGCATGGCTACTATGAACAGTCAACAAGAACACTTTGACTTTGACAGAAAAATCTTCAGAGCGAGGCCTAAATGGGGCCATATGACAATCCTACTCAAAAAAAAGAAAAAAAAAGAAAAAAGGCTCTCTTGAAGCATTTCTCACACCACAGGCCAAGATGTATTATTTCAAGACATACATAGAAAGTTTACGGCTTCCCTTTTAGACAACAGACTTAAAACACCGCCATGGTTCACTGGGGGGAAACAAAGGGTTGACAGCTTCTACTGGTTTGTAAACTATTTAGCACCAAACCATGCAAACAACAAACACCAGCTTTTAAAACTCCTCTGGGCCCCTTAACTGAGTTAATATTAGCCTGTGGCAAGACACTTTGTTTCAGTTTGAGTGCGGTTTCTTGGCTCTAGGGCTGTTCTGACAGCTGCGGTGATGTGTGTGTGTGTGTGTGTGTGTGTGTGTGTGTGTGTGTGTGTGTGTGTGTGTGTGTGCATCTAGAGTGACTAGAGATGTTGCAGTATGTTAAATTAGACAGACAGGCAATAAATAATGTACAGAATTTATGCACAATAGTACTTACTGTACTTAACACTGGGCTTGGTGGGCACTACAAGCGTTTTGTGGGGTTCTTGATAACAGCTGACACTAAATGGGGCTTCAAGCTGTTCTCTCTCATATTCATGCATTGTGAAGAGCAAGTATCTATGAATATGACACTGCCCTTGCCCCAATGTCCTTGTGTAATTCGAACTCTGCCTGTGCATTTATAGATGTGTGACGAAATAGAGCACAATCGATATATTGCATGGCCAATAACATCAACCAATACTGATGACCTGCAGTTTTACCAGTAACCACTCTTCATTTTTTAAATAAGGTGAATTTATTCACTGTTTAGGAGACATAATAAAATCCACTTGCATAAGGAAAGGACTAACAAAAAAGATAAATGAAAAAAAAAAGTTCAAAAAAGACAAAGAGAAAATGGGACTTCTATGTAAATCCATGCAAGACCTAGTAGACCAAAATTGTCACCATCAGAAAAACAGTTCTAAAGCTTTTGTCTTTGAAAATCAACCTCTTGATCTTGCTTCAGATCTCAAAAAATCCACAGGTGCTTCTGTCCATATTTCCACTGTGGGAAGACATCTCAACGCTACGGGTCAGAAACCATGTGTAGCTGTCAAGACGACTGCTTTGACTGAAAGTTAAATAAATGGAAGAAGGTTCTGACTTTCACAGGGTAAGGTAAATTGTATTCAAACCTAACCTTTAGCATTAAAAATGCACATGAAAATCACACAGTATCTGCTTAGTTGCAGTTGTATATTTAAAGACAGCCCATTGGAACTCCACCTCATTCCCTTGTAGTGAGTCCCCATCAGGACAAGGCAAGAGAAAGACACTTTGACCACAGGGTACCTCTTAGCTCCTAATTAAAAGCCTTCTAAAAAAGCTATAGTGACAGCTTTTCAATGCTCTTCCTTTTAGGCCAAATGCAACTGTAATTAAATAGTGCTTCTTTGACCAATTAAAAATGGAAAAAAAGCTCTTCTACAGAGTATACTGATGAGTTAGTGACTCTCTTGAGAATTCTGCAGCAGGAAAACAGACTGCCCTCTGGGATAAAAAGAAAACAATTAGCTTGGGGCAGCGGCTCAGCTGTAAAAATAAACACGGTGGTTAAGTAAACCTCAGTCACTGATTAAAGAGGGCTATTCTTAAATGTTAGCAAAGCCTTCTCCATGAGAAAAAAAAATATTTGAAAACGTTTCCGGTCAGCGGTTTACTCACTCTTCCTTTTCTCTCACCAAACTCTTCAAGAGTGGGAAGTGTACAACTGGTAGTAAACTGGCAGAAAAAAAAAATCACTCCAAAAGGCCTTGACATTTCAAGTTTAGGATGGACTGAAGTGCCTTGCAATTCAATGGCTGTGCAAATAACTTTAAATATGGAAATTACATTGCCAAGTGCAACCCAGAGCTGTTACTGCGTGCATAATCACTTTTTTAAAAGGTGCCTTTGCACGCAGATTAAGTAATACTAAGGATGAGAAATTAACTTAAGTAAACAGGGACGCTTTCAGCAAAGTTGGACAAAGCTGGCCTAGACCAAGTTCTAACCCTAAAGCTTCATTTGCCTGAGGCCGCTGACCAGGTCAAACAAACACTATAAATTCAACCACACATCACCAGTATGACTTCTAGGCAGTGGTCAAACAAATGACACATTAATGGTGCTGCAAGTCAGTTTGAAAATAACAGTTACCCAAAAATGCATTCAGCTTTTCCTGATTATAGACTTCAACAGCTACAAGACAACAGCCCAGGATTCTGCAGAAAGGACAATGTAAAAACTTTGCTGGCTTTAATCCTCTTGCCTGCAGTTAGTCAACTTTTCAACATAACAGCCAAGTTGACAATTAGACTGTATCACCCTTGGCTGAAGATGTGTAATTGCTTTAGTTCAGCTCAAAAGACAATGCTAAATTCTTATTTATTTTTAACAGTTCTCAGCAATAGTAAGTCATGATAGCCAAACTGTTGATTACCAATCATTTGAACATTTACTGAAATAGGGAAAACTCTTTAATAACTAAGGCAGAGCATGCCACAACTTGCGGAGAACACCCAGCTTGCAAGTTGCATAAGAAGTTTATGAGCTCACAGTTTCTCTTCTCTCCTTGACACAAACGAGTTATACATGACACGTCTTTATGACTGGATCATTTACTTTGATAAGTATTCTTTGAGGTATGCAGAAATTGCCTTCTGAACACATAGTAACAGCCACCTTCTGAGTGAACTAAATATTAAAAAGTTGGTTCAGCCCAAATTTTTACACCATTTTCTCCTTACCCCAGAAGTCATATATCTGCCATGACATGTTTAGCGTCCAAAGTTTGCTTCTTTAATCTTTGACTGGAGTCATGGAAGTCATGGAGGTCATGAAAACTTACGGCTACCATGGTAACACACTGCATGCTTGAATTTTTTTAGTGTCTCAGAGAGAGCTTAAATGTTTTTTTTTTCTATAAAATGTATACAGTAGTAGCAGCAACCTTGAAGCCTGAACTTTGTCTCTACATTTTTACAGATAACAGCATGCCATGTCAACAGTATATTTGACACTGTATGTCAACCTGAGCAAGTTAGTTTGAGATACTCAACATGGTTGAAATAAGATGGTTTAGGTAAGCAGTTTGCCAATTCTACTTACATTACATTAGTCTACATAACATAGCTTCAGCACACATCTGAAGAATCAGTGGTTGGACACCAAACATATCTTGGATGGCAATTTTGGGTAATTTGAATATCAAGAAGTATGTGCAGTTAACTGCATGCAAGTTAGCAGCGTCTTAATTCTGTTATCCTAATCTACAACATTAACCATAAATCATTGCTATGCTGCATTCAATGACCCAGTAAGTTTGAGTTGTTTTCGTCATGGATCCTTGTTTCATATGAAAATAAGCGCAAGGTTTAGAACTAGAACACCACAAACTCACGTACACTCAGAATTACTATACAATTTCTTTAGGGCCGAATTCATAAACCATTAACTGAACAAGCAGTGCATTTTAAAGGCCAATTAAGTATTCTGCTTGACCTACTGATAAATGTTGTGCATTTGCCATAAAGAAGTGGAAAAATAGACAACAAACCAACAACAATGTTGGTTAAATTGGACCACATTTAGTGCTCTCTGGCCCACTCAACAACATGCCATTACTGACACTACCCCAAGTGCCATTTTGCCAGTGCTAGAATAGAATGTCAACAGGCTGTGCTTTTCATTGTCTTTGGACAGGAAGAGAACTGGAGCTGCTCTCAGAGACTGGCAGAGCAGGCAGGAGACAACATTCTGTTAGGATTTGACCATGACGCACTCTCTGGAGCTCTACAGCCTGGCAGTCAGCTGCAAGAGGAGACTCTGAGCCTGTACTGTTTCTACTCCCACTCTTCAATAAGGCTTAAATTACCCGAAAGCTCAAAATGTCAAGTAGCCAAGCAACATGGCCAAGACGACGAACAAAAAAACCCATACAGACTGTCTGGGAACTTGCAGACAAGAATTCTTTCAAAATGTTAATTGTATCATAAAGAAGAGGCGGATAAAGTGACTCACTCGCAGTCTCCTGGTAGTTTGCAGGATCCATGCTCGATGCTACATCCCTGCCTGCAGATAGCTGGTGAAAAAGAAGTAGGGAAATCAAGGAGAGAAGGAGAGAAAAAACATAAGTTTGTGGTCTGTCCATCTGCATTGTACGATGTCAGACCATGCTGTTCTCCCCTCACCCATGGGAATGTTTCTGGAATGTAAGGGGGTATCTATCAAATCCCTAATCCACCCACAGAGCCCATTCAAGCTCAATCTAATTTGAGGCCTGTCGTCAAGCCTTGAGGCACATTAACCTCAGCGTTCTCCATTGGCAGGAGCTTTACATAATAGAATCAGAAGCCAAACCACCCTCTCCTGCCTTCTAAAATGGCTCCTGCACCCACTTAATAGCTTTTTTTAAGGAATAACACAGGTCCCAAAACTATAACTACTTTGATCCTTTTTGTGGACTGATAAGATTTTATGAGCAAAAAAAGAACTGTGGAGAATTGTTACTTTTCAATTGTGGACAGATTTACAGTGAGTTTCAGGAGACTTATACTACATTGACATACTCTTTGTAACACACCCGCACTGACACCAAAGCAAAAAGCACCTAGCACCTACCAAATTAGCTTGCTCAGCAAACTTAGTTTTGTTTTTGCTTTGTCTGGCATTTTGCTTTGTCTGGCATAACCTTCAGGTTAACTATGAGAAATGTGCTACATTCCTCTTCTTTCTTTATTGTTGCTAACTGTAGCCATTCGCTTGCTAACTAGCAAGTTAGCCAAGCAATGTAACAAAATTACTTTTAGCTTATGGAGTAGTTTTCTACAGTAAGCCAAATTTAGTATTGTAAATTAAATGTCTGGCTTACAAACAGCTTAGTCTGCCATTTTTTTACCTGGTCTGTAAAGATGGAGTCTTAGATTCCCCCAAGGCAGAACTAGTGAGAGCAAGCTGGTGAGGGCATGTAAACAGGACTGAAATAGGGGACTGGTTCAGACTGGATCTCTTTGCCTAGCTTACCTGTGTTGCAGTCAGGGCCCATCCATCCTTCTAGGCAGGTCTTATTGCCATTCTGGTCACAAGTGTAATGTCCAAAGAACTCGTCCCGTGGCCGGCAGAACTTGTTGCAGCCAAAGCCATAGTAGTGTTCCTCACAAGTTACCCGGATTTGATACTCAAACTGGGCAATGGGACCGTTGTGTGTCAGCTTCTGCCACTGGTGATTTGGGTTGATCATTCCAGAGTGGTAAGCCTTCTCAATGAGTCTTCCAGCTGGACCTGCATGGTTGATATGTTAGTGTAAGAGTTCAGCAGGACAACAAAAAGTCTAAAGACTCAAATAGGGTTTATAAGGCCCTTTAATGTTTCTTACTGTTTATATGCTGCTCTTATTGCCAGTTCCAAATGTCCTAAACTAAAGGAACCACAGTTACCAAAATTACAGTGCACAAACACCAAGAAGGCTTTTGAATGCCAGCAGAACTCTAAAGACCAACACTTTCACTCTCACACATGTTCCCACACGCAAATATTTCCTCAAGCTCTTCCACACCCCAAAAACTGTATGCTTAAGAGGAATGAGGAAGCAACATGTAGACTCCAATGAACAAAGATGCATTTTATATACACTGAAAGTTCGTATGGCCTTCAATCAACAGAGTCCTCCGTCTTTTAGCGACTTTATTAGACATACCTACCTTGGCGGTACACCTTGCAAGCGTACATTTAGAGATTATAGCTCACTTTTTGCCATGCGCATCTTGTTAGTCAAGTCCTAGCCTTTCAATTGAGCCACTGTTGGCTGGACAGTTTCAGTCGGTGGCCTTCAAGTGACATTAAAGTGTGTAAAAACCCCAAAACAGTGCTGCGTCTGATGAAGACATATTAACTTGTCAATACCATAGTGGTGTCACTGCTGTATTGAGAATGATCTACCACTACGTCTCGGCAATATGACAATATTTATCGTTTTTCATGATAAATTATGTCACAATATGCTTTTATGAGCCTATCCTCAGTACTTAAAACTTCCCACCTCTATTTTTCATTAGAAAGAGAGCATAATCGGTCCTGTAATAAGATTTAGCACAGCACAGGATATGAAATGATAAATATAAATCATTATATTCACAGTATTTTTTTGAAGGGGTATTTTTTTAAACGTGGCACTTTTTGTTTTTTTACAAAATATATATCTTGACATATTGTGTCACAACATGTCATAAAACTGATAAAATGGCTAGTGAGTGCAGGTACAAGATAGTGTGCCTAATAACCTGGAAAACACAGCATATGCCCACAATATTCAAGGAATATTTACAGCTTCAACCACACTCACATTTCCCCTCCATTTGGTCTCCTCCCAAGTGTATAAACCACACAGAAGGTAAAAAGAAGCAGCCCACATATCTTTCTGTTTAATTCCTATGTCAGGCTGAAAAAGAGAAATTGCTGGCACAACATAATTTTTATCCTTCACAGCACCATCCTAATTTTCATTATTATTTTTAATTATTTTAATAAAAATTAATTGGTTTACTTAAGGATGTATCGAAATTTCAGTTATCAAAACGTTTCAGCTTAAAATGATCAAAAATGACACTTTCAGTTTTCAGCTGAAAATTTTAATGATGATAAAAGTGAGGAACACTGATTAAAATCTGTTTTTTTACCACTGCTCTCTGGTTATTTGATTGTCTAGAAGTACTTGAAGGTAAGTTTTAATAGACCTCAGATGGGGGGGGGGGCAAAAACAATAAAACTATTTAAAATTTAGATTTAGAATCTTTTCCTTTAGAGTGTCAAACCCCCAATAACTTCTGCACTACAGGTTTGACACCGCTTAAAACAAGGCATTCTGCTCAATACGACTTCATTTTTATAACCAGGAATTTTCATCTTGGTGCATCACTAGCTTGAATCACTACTTTAGTCATAGATTAATTAATACACTTATGCACAATAGTATATATTAAACAACAAACTACATGTACTGACAATGTAAATTAGTTGGCTCAATGGTTTTAATAAGTATGAAATTTGTGTGCCCCCACTATCCAATGTCACTAACGTTCAAGATCTCTGCAGTGGTCTCTTCAAGCCTTTGTCCTAAAACCTGCTCAAAGTACCAAAAAATAATTCTTTAAAGCATAAAAAATCAGTTGATACCATTTTTATAAAAAAACTAAAATTTAAATCAATCATTCTTATTTTATTTTACATTCATTAAGATCTGAAACACTCTGTATAGACATACAAAGACAACAACCTGACTCAAATTGCAGCGTTTTTTAAACTTTCATTTAAAAAAGAAAACTAAAATGCATGAATAGTGAAAATGTAATGCACTAGCATGATATTTAATGCTAGATATCTTATAGAATCAGAGGGGATTCTCTTTTATCCTACAAAATCCAGTTCAACATGTTCTGCTGGATATTAGTTTAGTGCCATGTCTAATTCTCGTCAAAAACTAGCAATGGGAATTTTTCACTTACATATATGCTGATGTTGATACATATTTATATAATGCAAAAATTAGGACTAAAAATGTGTATTTTTATTAAAGTGTAATATTAAATGTATTTCCGGAGAGTAACAAATATAGTAAGCTAAACAAAATGCAGACATTTTAGTAAGTAGCCCAAAAGTCATGGGCAGTCATGGGCTGGAGGTTAGGTAACTGGCCCTGTGACCAGAAGGTTGCTGGTTTGATCCCAAGTGCCAACAGTCCATGACTGAGGTGTCCTTGAGCAAGACACCTAACCCCCAATTGCTCCCTGGGCGCTGTGGATAGGGCTGCCCACCGTTCCGGGCAAGTGTGCTCACTGCCCCCTAGTGTGTATGTAGTGTTTCACGGATGGGTTAAATGCAGAGGTGGAATTTCCCTGTTTGCGGGATTAAAAAAGTATAACTTAACCTAAAATGCTCTTCCAGAGAACAATAAATATATTACTAAATTTCACAAACCAGTCAAGCATCTGTCCCATTTTTAAAAGCAATTATCCAATTACAGATATGATTTTGATATCAGTGGCCAATGAGACATGAGAGCAGTTGATATGGAAGAGCATAAGCAGGCCTATATTTCATAAAGTTATGGAATGTTGAAAGTCACTGTGGCATTTCGCTAGCAGTCTGCAGCTTGTGGCCAGAGCCAGATTTCATGTCCTTACTACCTGCAGCCTGCTCCACTTCACCGTGAAGTGAGGAAGTAACATTAAACAGACAAAAGAGCCTCTCCTCTTTCAGGACATAGAGCGTAAAGGTTACATCTCAAAAATAAAAGTGTCCTTGTCTTCTCATCTGCATTTTAATCCTAGAGCGGTAAACATACACAGTACATTCAGCATAGTCACATAAACTCCATAAATGTTAAATTAACTCCTGTGTACTCTTATTTTAGCAAGTATGACACAAATGTAAATATTCTAATAGCATAAGTGACTCTAAAGATAGAAATTGTATGGCCGCCAATGTAAATTTACTAATAGCATAAGTGACTCTTAAGATAGCAAATAGATATTAAAGATCACATTCTACAAATTTTGTGTTTACTATTTATATATTTTATATTTTTTCTGCTTACAAACTAAATGAATAAATAGTCCATTTATTAATTTAATGAATAATCCAGTTTTCTTTATCTGCTGTATGTAGCATATGGTTGATTATGACAGACAATAATTTCTTTGTTTCAACAATTTAGTATTGCTGTTCTTTGAAAAGAAATGTAAATTGTTCACACATTTATAAAGGAAGACAATCAGCAAATGCAAATGCTGAAGCTTTTTGGGTTTTTATTGTCTTTTTTTATAGGGAAGTTACTGTCCATGGCAATCAACCATACACTACAGATTACAGTGGATATAAAAAGTCTACACACCCCTGTTCAAATGCCAGGTTTTTGTGATGTAAAAAAATGACAGCAAGACAAATAATTTCACAACTGTTTCCACCTTTAATGTGACCTATAACGTGTACAATGCAATTGAAAAACAAACAGAAACCTTTACATTGGAAAAATATAAAATAAACTGAAAATAACCTGGTTGCATAAATATGCACACCCTTAAACTAATACTTTGTTGCAGCACCTTTGGCTTTTATTACAGCACTCAGTCTTTTTGGGTAGGAGCCTATCAGTGTGGCACATCTTGATGTGGCAATATTTGCCCACTCTTCTTTGCAATACGCTCCAAATCTGACAGATTGCGAGGGCATCTCCTGTGCACAGCCCTCTTCAGATCACCCCACAGATGTTTGATGGGATTCAGGTCTGTACTCTGGCTGGGCCATTCCAAAGTCTTAATCTTATTCTGGTGAAGCCATTCTTTTGTTGATTTAGATGTATGCTTTGGGTCATTGTCGTGCTGAAAGATGAAGTTCCTCTTCATCTTCAGCTTTCTAACAGAAGGCCGAAGGTTTTGTGCCAACACTGACTGGTATTTGGAACTGTTCATAATTCCGTCCACCCTGACTAAGGCCCCAGTTCCAGCTGAAGAAAAACAGCCCCAAAGCATGCCACCACCATGCTTCACTGTAGGTATGGTGTTCTTTTGGTGATGAGCAGTGTTGTTTTTGCACCAAATATACCTTTTGGAATTATGTCCAAAAAGTTCAACCTTGGTTTCATCAGACCACATGCGTTTGGGAGATTTCAGATGTCTTTTTGCCAAATTATGACGGGCTTGTATGTTTTTCTTTGAAAGACAAGGCTTTCGTCTTGCCACCCTACCCCATAGCCCAGACATATGAAGAAGATGAGAGATTGTTATCACATGTACTGCACAGCCATTACTTGCCAGAAATTCTTGCAGCTCCTTCAGTGTTGCTGTCGGCCTCTTGGCAGCCTCCCTGACCAGTTTTCTTCTTGTCTTATCATCAATTTTGGACAGATGTCCTGTTCTTGGTAATGTCACTGTTGTGCCAGGTTTTCTGCACTTGATGATAGTCTTCACTGTGTTCCATGGTATATTTAATGATTTGGAAATTCTTTTGTAGCCTTCACCTAACTGATATCTTTGAATAATGAGATCCTTCTGATGCTCTAGCAGCTCTTTGCGGACCATGGCTTGTGCTGGAAGATGTGGCTATAAAAATGTCAGGACAAGCCTACTAGAACAGCTGAACTTTATTTGGGGTTGATCAGAGGCACTTTAACAGGTGTGTGCTGACTCCAATTTAACATGAGTTTGAATGTAATTGGTTAAATCTCAACACAGCCACACCCCCAGTTATAAAAGGGTGTGCACACTTATGCATCCACATTATCTCAGTTGTTTATTTTTACTTCACCTCCCTGAAAGATTTCTGTTTGTTTTTCAATTGCATTGTACAGGTTATAGGTCACATTAAAAGTGGAAAAAGTTGTAAGATGATTTGTCTTGCTGTCATTTTTTTACATCACAAAAACCTGGCATTTGAACAGGGGTGTGTAGACAAACAGTACATACATGTACTAAGCATATTTTTTAAATGAACAGGTCTGTGAGTCTACTATAAGCTCCACAGCTCCACAGAATATAGCCCTCACATTTCTGCAAATATTTTATTCTATCTTTTCATGGGACGACACTATAGAAATGAAACTCGGATATAACTTAAAGTAGTCAGTGCACAGCTTGTATAGCAGTATAGATTTACTGTCCTCTGAAAAGAACTCAACACATAGCTATTAATGTCTACACAAATGAGTCCACCTGAAAGTGAACATGTCCAGATTGTGCCCAGTTGTGTCGTTGTCCCTCCCTGATGTCATGTGACTCGTTAGAGTTGCAAGGTTCCAGTGTAAATTAGGTGTTTTGGGTATTATTTGTATATTCAACATGGCACCTCATGGCAAAGAACTCTCTGAGGATGTGAGAAATAGAATTGTTGCACAAAGACGCCTAGGCTATAAGACTGCTAACACCCTGAAACTGAGCAATAGCACTGTGGCCAAGGTCACACAGTGGTTTTCCAGAACAGGTTCCACTTGGAACAGGCCTGGGCAGGGTCGACCAAGGAAGTTGAGTCCATGTGTTCAGTGTCATATCCAGAGGTTGGCTTCAAAAAATAGACACGAGTGCTACCAGCATTGCTGCAGAGGTTGAAGAAGAGGGAGGTCAATAGTCTACTCAGTCTGCATGGCCGTAGTACCAGAAGGAAGCCTCTTCTGAAGCTGATGCAGTTCATTGAGGGAAACATGTATTGTGACGTTCTGAAGCAGAGCATGATCCCATCCCTTCAGAAACTGCGCTGCATGGCAGTTTTCCAACACGACAATGACCCCAAACACAACTCCAAGATGATAACTGCCTTGCTGAAGGTAAAGGTGATGGACTGCCATCAGTATGTTTTCAGACCTAAACCCAATATAGCACCTGTGGGGCATCCTCAAGCAAAAGGTGGAGGAGCGCAAGGTGTCAAACATCCACCAGCTCTGTGATGTCATCATGGAGGACTGAAAGAGGATTCCAGTAGCAACCTGTGCAGATCTGGTGAATTCCATGCCCAAGAAGGTGAAGGCAGCGCAAGATATTAATTGTGGTCACACAAAATATTGACACTTTGAGCACAATTTGGACATGTTGACTGTGAGGTGGACTTGTATTGCCAGCTATTTAGACATCAATGGCTGTGTGTTGAGTTCTTTTCAGAGGCCAGTAAATCTATACTGCTATACAAGCTGCACACTGACTACTTTGTTATAAACAAGTTTCATTTCTATAGTGTTGTCCAATCAAAAGATGTAATAAAATATTTGCAGAAATGTGAGGGGTGCACTCACTTTTGTGAGATACTGCACATGTAGTAAATGTAACATCAGCCAGAAGAGCATGTTGATGTCTATGACCATGTTGAAAAAGCTTTCATGATAGCACTGCAACTAAGTTTCTGTAGGCTTCTGTTGTCTGAAGACGGCATCATGCTGGATCCTTTGTCTTATGGAGTAGTTTAGTAGCCAAAATATAAATAATGCCATAGATATGCTAGAAGCAACCTCCTACTCCTTTGCACTGAAAAAAATATTGCACAAAATGAAGTCTTCTGTTGAACTTAAACACTATTATATAACAACAGCAGCCACTCTAGCAGTTGGCTACAACAGCCAAAGCATATGAGTAAATCCCATTGAAATTAATACCAGCTAATGCTATTGACTCTATGGGTCAACCATTAAACAGGCATCTCTCAACCCACACAGAGCTACAACTCTGCCAGGGCTTAACCATGTTTGCTCCTACAGAGTTGTGTTGCAGCTCACTGTGGACATTAATGCAGAAAGAGGTCAAGGGGTACAAATGAACATGTGCTGAAGCTATGCAGCAGTAATAGTATGGCTATGCACCTGCCATAACTCATCAGCTGTGTTTAAAAAACATTTTTATAAGCATGAGGCCACTTCAACTCATGCTCTTTTTGTAAGCCCCTCACCACACATACATAATCTTAACCCCCCCAACATACACAGAGTCACTCGTTCCCCTTATCCTCTTCCCTGTCCTGTAGCACCTGTCAACACACTTAGTTTAATGGCCAGTGGGCTAAGAGAGGAGGGGGTTTAAAAAAACTTAGCTGCACTTTCTGCCTTTAACTCCTAAGAGTCCAGAGTTATTACAATTGTTTTGCTACATGCAAACACAGTTAAGTACACTGGCAAAAATGTAAATAACAGGTTTTCTTTTTGCTAATTCAAATTATAAGAGAATAACTATAAAAGAAATAGGGATGCAAGATGATTTCAGAATCATGTCAGTAATGGCAAACAACAAATAAAAATAGATCAGTATTGGATGACTGTTTAGATTTGACCTATCTGATGAAGTATTGTATTCTGGAAGAGCAGAACATTTAGGAGATGCTAGTCTTCTGTGTTAAAAATGTCTGCAATTGATACATATAATGAATGCAATATTTCTCTGTAATGTTAATACATATAGATGTCTTACCAATATTTATTTATTGGCATAAGTAGATAGAAAAGGGTCCAACAGTATTAGAACACAGCTGAAAATGTGTTAAAAGCTGAATCTTTTCAATTTTAACATGATTTTTTCTTAGTATTTGATATGTATTTCTTTTGTTTTAATGATGGTGTGAACATCAGCTGGCATGAACTCCCTAAATTCAGATCAAAGAGATCAAATGGGATATGGATTAAAACTAGAATCTGCATTTACGATCAGATTTATCTGTTTGCTTCAGTGAGCTACAAGTGAGAAACCACTTATAATGGCATATAAATAGCATAGAACAGAAAAATGAAAGGCACTCTCTGGCAAAAATTAAAGTATAACTTACTTTCACCAGCAGTATCATTATGGAAGTCCAAGGCCTCCACTATCAATGTGTAGGACCTCTGTAGGAAATAAGAAAAAAGATGCTGGTAAGCAATTAAACCGAAAAAAAAAGACACATCAAATATCATCTGAGCAATGGCAAAACCTAACCATTAGAACAGATAAAAATCTAACGGGTTGCACCAAAGCAACACACTCCACCAAAGCTTTTCTGGCCAAAATTCTTTACTGTGAATGAGCAGTCAGCTGAGCAATAATCATTGTTACACTAATCTGTTTTGAATGAGGCTGGCCCCATTACTGAAGATTAGAACACAGTCAAACTTAACAGACGCTCCACACACAGCAGGAAGCTGTCTGACTTGGGCCAGTCCCGGTCAAACTGTCATCCCATAGATGACATCTAATCCCTGTAAAGCACCAGTGCACACAATACTGGATGACAAGGTCAATAAGGTCACTGAATAATTTTTACGGCACCTGGAGGCTGCAAAAAATAAAGGTGTGAAGGTGTTCTTTGGAGTGATGCCATAGAAAAGGGGTGACCAATCTTGGTCTCGCATCAACCCAAATCCAGGTACCTAAACACCTAATCCAGGTAGTGAAGGCCTTCAGAAGTATCTCAATATTCAAGCCAAATGTATTGGATCTTAACTCTCCAGGACCAGGATTAGGCATGTCTACCATAGAAGAACCCCTTTTGGTTCCATTAAGAGCCTTTCAATTGAGTTTTTTGAAAAAAAAAAAAAACTATTAAAATTAAAATATTCTTTAAGGAACCAACATGTGTTATTTTATTGCACTATTCCAGCAAACCTTAAGAGTGACTTCTTCCAACTCGCTGTTCATATGAAAACTGGCAACATTTTTTCAGATGAGAAACACCTCATGAGCCTTATCTGTATCTTTATCAAAAATTCCCATTTTGCTGGCTCAAGTTTGTTAAATCACTCTGCGCTGCCCGCACAGTTTCATTAGCAGCTGCCGCTGACTCAGAAAGTGCTATCAATGCACATGCAGGTAAGACATGCTGTAGCCTATATCTTCTTTGTTGTCATTCTGATAGGCAAAGGTGTAAAGAGTACTGAAAATCCCTACTCAAGTATGAATACTGTTACTGTAATGATAATTTACTCAAGTAAATAAAATTTCTCAAGTAAGAGTAAATAAGAAGATCATTAAAAAACTACCGAAGTACTGAGTTACTGAGTTACTTTTTTGTATTTACACGGTCACTGAAAAAAGTTCTGAGAGTTGAGACTCATCACAGTTTGCTCTGCTAGAGCACATTAACACACCTTTCTGTAAACCTGGTTTACATTAAACTGCATGCATTTCATGGTTAGATGATTATACAAGATTTCCTAGTTTCTCTGTTTCCAATAAATTATTTTAAAAAGTGTTGCTGTTTAATTAAGTTAATTTAAGAGAAAAAACAGACCAAAATTACAAGTTGATTTTAGTGAGATTCCCGCTGGGCACCAACTCTCTGGACTCTAGCTTACATTAATAGCTGTAACCCTCTACTGAAAGTAAACACATTCACAGCCTTCGAGCTGTATATTTTCACTGATATCTGTTCAGAACACTTACACCATTATAATCAGCAGCAACATAAGCAAGTTACTCAGCTTTGCTTTTTTACTTTACTATATTTCACTGGTAATCATGCTGATCACTTCAATCAGACAATCAGACATTATTACTGCATTTACCAACTACACAGCTTCTCACAGTTAAAGACAAACACCACAAACAGGCAGAATGGGGGGGTACAGAGAGGAAGAGAAAGAGAGAGACAGAGTAAGAGATAGAGACAGAGGAAGACAGAGAGAATGAGGGGTAGGAAGAGAGAGGAAGAGGGAGAAAGAGAGGAACACAGAGAGAGAGGAACAGAGAGAGACAGAGAGAGAGAGAGAGAGAGAGAGAGAGACAGAGGTGGGGAGGGATCAGGCCAATCAGCCTAAATAATGACAGCACTGACCAGAGTTGATGAAGATCCTGTATTAGACTAGATTTCTTGTCTAAATAAACAACCATTAATCTCCAATACAGCACCTAAACTAGGCTGCATAAACAGGTAAACTGTAGTCTAAAGCAGCTGTAATAAAATATACACAACCGATTTCAATTTTAATAAACAGAAGCTTATAAAAGACAGAATAAAAACCGTAAACATAGTACCTGTTTAGCTTGGATCAGCTACCTCTGATAATGCTGCCTCAGGCTGGAGTCAAGCTGTGAGAGTTGATCTCAGCAGGTTTTGTGTTTGGCCACTGATAATAAGGCCGTTTTCTTTAGTTCATGTGAAAATTAATAGCTAAACATGAACATTTGGACATGGTCTGTTCACCGTGTATGCTGGTTAAGAGCTCTTCTATCTTTGTCCACTGGACATCTCTGTAGTGTTTTTTTGGTGAATATTTTCAATTTAACCGCTTGTCGTTCATATTGGTTTCTGAGCTGATATGGTCTTGATTTATTTTTACTCTGTAACATTATGAAAATTAAAGTAGTGAAGTAAAAGTAAAAGAAGTAAAAGCTATTTCATCAAGTATATCAAGTAAAAGTACTATGATTTAATTCTACTCCAAAAAGTACCATTACAAGGAAAACTGTACTTAATTACAGTAACAAGAGTAAATGTAATTAGTTACTTACACATCTGCTGATAAGTTAGCTTGCTTTTTCTGGGTTGATTTTGGTTATAACTACAAAATATAATCTAGCCTGACTGAGCAATTAAACCTCGTAATAGCCTGTGAAACACCAGAAGGTACTGGAGGATTAGTTACACAAGGGTCATTTTTGACTGAAAGCACAACCTCTAGCTTGCTAGCTGGATAACTTTTGCTTTGTTGAGCCAGTGCAAAAGTTTCCTACAAATATTTATGAAACCTATACAAAAGACCTGCTGCAACATAAATGTTAAGCATTCAGGAAGGATATGATAATCATATGATGTTAGCTAATCAACTGAAAATGTGCAGTCTTTGTCTTTTTTAGCTGTATCAGGCACATCACTGGGCTGCAATGAAGTATCTCCAGATGATGTTATGTGAACATAAATCTTTCCACCCAAGCCTCTATATATTTACCACAAAACAGCTAGGTTAAACTGTATGTTTATTACACTGTATGTTCTGTTTGTACACAGATTTTTATTTAATGTCACAAACTATAATTTTAAGCTAGCAAATTTATGAATATGAATATACTTCAGACTAGAGTTGTTACAGTGCACTAAAACTATTACTAAAACAAAAACTAGCAATGAAAATGCAATGTGCTTATAAAATGTAAGAACACAAGAACTAAATTAGAACAATAACAGTGACTGCAAAACTAACTGACAAGTAATAGTATTAATGGGTAACATGTTTTTTTGTTTTGTTTTTGTATCTTCAGTGTGTGAACAAGACTTTAGAAGTGGATCCCTTGAGTGTTTGGTTATCTGAGCAAAGTGTTTATAATTATATCAAAGACTGATACTAATTAAACACTAAACTAAAACTATTAACACATCCTTAAAACTAACTGAAACTAACCTGAAAAAACCTAAATGAAAAACCAAACAAAAATAAAAACTAATACAAATTTAAAAACTATCAAAAACTAACCCTGCTTCTGACAACTTTTAGTCACCTTAAACTGTTCTTCTGGTGGAAAAATGACTAATAAGCCCTTAGTAATCTGAATTCCATTCTGAATGTGTGTGTTTGCTCAGAATTTATCACAGTGCATCTAACAATAAAGGCAGCATCACACTTCTTATATACAGAGACAGAAAACACATAGCACACAATTCCACATCCTTATCTATACCAGGGGCAGATTTTAATGAGTTAAAGAGGTCTCCACCAAAGTCTCTGAATGTATCTCTGATGATATGTTAGGTAAGACAGAACTGAGCATTTTAATTTATCCTGATCAGGTCAGTTCCCTTGCTTTTGGGGTCATTTGTGTGCAGCATATTCTTCTTTTTCCCAATGGAAAAGAATGTGGAGCAGGGATCTGAGAGTTGGGTGGATGTAGGTGGGGGGTATCTGCTTTTAGAACAACTCTCATGCAGAATGAAATCTCTGGAGGGCCTGGCTAAATTTCAGCACTTCTGAAACGCTTTGTCTGACTTAAGGTCATCATGGCTCTCACCGGTATCAGGTAACAAGAACCAGAGAGAGAGAGAGAGGGAGAGAGACAAAGCGAAACAGAGCTACTGCCTGAGAGCAGAAAGAGAAAGAGAAGGAAAAAAGCAGCATGCGTGTGTAAAAAGTTAGTAATATAGTAGTTTAAGTAACATATTAGATTTCTTAAAATGTAAAGAAAGTCATTCAGGGTGGGTTTGTGTGAAACCCTTGTCCATTCCAGAGAAACCTAGAATTGTTCACAGTGATCGTGTGTTTAGAGTCAGCACAGTGATGGTGATAGGAACCAGATGTCCACCTCTTAAAGCTCCCTCACAGAAAGCTATGACAAATTTTTGTTTTTAAAAGCCATTCATGCTTGAGAGGTACATTCAGGATGAAACAGCACAAGAAAACTCATCATCAATATTACATATAAACTCAGAGGATATGTGTAGGTTCACTTGTGATTTTGGATAGCAAATAAAAAGTTTCTGTTTGTGTTGTAGACACTGCAACCCCAGGCTCCAATCACCACCACTGCAAAGACATCTGAGTCGCTACAATGAACCATTTATCACCAAACCACCCTGAATTATTTTGATGGAATTTAATACGGAGACTGAGACCCCTGGAGTAGGTCGGTCTTTGTTCGCTTCAAAACGAACTTGTTTGAAGTTTGAAGACAATCAAAGACATCTAAACAGTGCAAAGACAAAATGAACAGACATCTCCTCTCTGCTCAGCTTCTTTCTTTTCTTCTTTTTGCATGTTCTCCCCGTGTCTGCGTGGGTTTCCTCCGGGTTCTCCGGTTTCCTCCCACAGTCCAAAGACATGCAGTCAGGCCAATTGGACATGCTAAATTGCCCATAGGTGTGAGTGTGTGAGTGACTGTCTGTGTCTGTCTGTCTGCCCTGCGATGGACTGGCGGTCTGTCCGGGGTGTATCCTGCCTTTCGCCCGAAGACTGCTGGGATAGGCTCCAGCACCCCCCCGCGACCATGATGGAGAAGCGGCTTAGAAAATGGATGGATGGATGGATGGATGGATGGAGTTTTGGATGCTGTTTTAACATGTGACATTTGTTTTATTAGTTCTTCATAAGCTCTGAATCAGTAATTATAGAATAGCACAAATGCTTAATTTTCTGTTTTGGTCCAGAATCAAGAGAACTGAACTACACATATAAACGCACCCTAAAACAGCTGAGGACCAACGTCATATAAAGCATTCTGAAGGCCAGAGGCAGGTAGCATGTATGAGAGAGAAAGAGTATGTGTGTGTGAATGCCATTATCTCCTCTTGCACAGCTGAAGCACCTCCTCATAGCACTTACTTGCCACATTCGCACCCTTTGCCCTCTCTGCACAGCTTCATGGAATTTCCAGCATAACCATGGTCCTCAAGACATGACAGAGGCTCATCCCCGAGCCATCCAAATAAACCTTTTTAACTACCCTTAACTCACCTTCCAGAAGCACACTACCTCATAGGCATTGTCATGTTTCATTTAGTAAAAGAGAGAAGGATATATATATATATATATATATATATATATATATATATATATATATATATATATTATATATATACAGTACTGTGTGAAAGTGTTAGGCATCTAAGCAAAAACCTCAGCAGTGAGTTTATCACAGTATACATTAAAATAAAGTCATATTCATAATTTAAATAAACATAAAAACAGTTAAAAAGTAACAAGAATTTCTTGGGCCCATATTTTTCCTTGACACCTTCACAGCCACCACAGAGACTTGTTAATATCATCAATTACATCATGAGCACAATTTAATGAAGCACTGATTGGTCAAACCAGGAGTTGTTTTTTAACTACATATAATCCTCGAGGAGAGGTTTGAAAATGGTTAAACACACAAACGTGTGTGTGTGTGTGTGGTGTGTGTGTGTGTGTGTGTGTGTGTGTATATATATATATATATATATACACACACAGACACATATACACACAAACACACACACACACACACTTCTTCTTCTTTCGGCTACTCCCTTTAGAGGTCGCCACAGCGGATCATCTGCCTCCATACACATATATATATATATATATATATATATATATATATATATATATATATATATATATATATATATATATGTACACACGCACACTATACTTCCAAAAGTAATCTCTTGTCTGCCTTCATATGTATATGACATTGAGTGAGATCCCATTCTTAATCCATAAGTTGTATTATGATGACACTGATGTTGGACGAGAAGGCCTGGCTCGTAGTCTCCGTTCTAGTTCAGCCCAAAGGTGTTCTAGGGGGTTGAGGTCAGGACTCTGTGCAGGCCAGTCAAGTTCTTCTACACCTCGCCCGTCCATGTCTTTATAGACCTTGATTTTTGCACTGGTGCGCAGTCATGTTGGAACAGGAAGGGGCCATCCCCAAACTGTCCCCACAAAGTTGGGAGCATGAAATTGTCCAAAATCTCTTGGTGCTGAAGCATTAAGAGTTCCTTTCACTGGAACTAAGGGGCCGAGCCCAACTCCTGAAAAACAACCCCACACCATAATCCCCCCTCCACCAAACTTTACACTTGGCACAATGCAGTCAGACAAGTACCGTTCCCCTGGCAACCGCCAAACCCAGACTCGTCCATCGGATTTCCAGACGGAGAAGCGTGATTGGTCACTCCAGAGAACACATCTCCACTGCTCCAGAGTCCAGTGGCAGCGCTTTACATTTACAGCATTTTGGCCGATGCTCTTGTCCAAAGCGACTTACAACTAGATTTTTTTTTTTTTACACAGGTAGGCGGAGGTGGTGTTAGGAGTCTTGCCCAAGTTCTCTTATTGGTAATTCCATGCTTCCATTCAATTCTCTACGCTGTTCTTGAGCTGATCTGAAGGCCACATGAAATTTGGAGGTCTGTAGCAGTTGACTCTGCAGAAAGTTGGCAACGTCTGCGCACTATGCACCTCAGCATCTGCTGACCCTGTCATTTTACGTGGCCAACCACTTTGTGGCTGAGTTGCTGTCGTTCCCAATTGCTTCTACTTTGTTATAATCCCACTGACAGTTGACTTGCCCAGGTGGCGTCCTATCACGGTACCATGCTGGAATTCACTGAGCTCCTGAGAGCGACCCATTCTTTCACTAATGTTTGTAGAAGCAGTCTGCATGCCTAGGTGCTTGGTTTTATACACCTGTGGCAAAGTGACTGGACCACCTGAATTCAATGATTCGGATGGGTGAGTGAATACTTTTGGAAATATAGTGTGTGTGTGTGTGTGTGTGTGTGTGTGTGTGTGTGTGCATATATATATATATATATATATATATATATATATATATATATGAACACAACCCCCTTTCAAAAAAAGCTGGGACACTGTGGTAAATGTAATAAAAACAAAATGCAATAATATGCAAATCATTTACACCTCATAATTTATTGAAAATAGTAAAAAGACAACATATCAAATGTTGAAAGTGAGAAATGTTATTGTTTTTTGAAAAATATATGACTATTTTCAATTTGATGCCAACAACACGTTCCAAAAAAGTTGGTATCAATGGGAAAACGTTCCACTTTTAAAACCACAGCATTGTTCTCCTCAGTTCCCAAACACTTACAGTTAAAACTGTTATTAAAAGAAGAGGTGATAGAGAACAGTGGTAAACATGCCCCCCATCCCAACTTTTTTGGAACGTGTTGTTGGCATCAAATTTAAAATAGGCACATATTTTTCAAAAAATGATAACATTTCTCAATTTCAACATTTGATATATATTTTTTAGTATTTTCCTTTAAAACATGGTTTATATGATTTGCATATCATTGCATTCTACTTTTATTTACATTCTGCTCAGCATCCCAACCTTTTCATAATATTGCTATAACCAGACATTTTTTAAAAAAATCTGCACCATTTCTGTTGGTCCAACAATGTAAAGGGTAACACAATACATATACCCACTCCTTCTCATGTCTCCAAAATGGTAATGTTTAATGAAACTTACTGTAAGCATTATTTGGGTAATTGTCATTGGTCCATTCACCATGAGTCAGAAGTGTACACAGTGGTGATGATAGGAACCAGATGTCTGAACCCCTTAAAATCCCAAGCTTATTACATACAAGTGCTATTATTCAGTAACTACATAGATTGCAGTACAAACACTTCTCTCGTGCAACTCTTGCAAACTATTCTCTCTTGCGACTCTCGTGAAAATTCCTTGGTTATAGAAAAGTGCAGTAAAACTTAGACCCACAGGTGGTTCCAGGCCATTTAAGGGGTTAAAGGAGCAATATGTAATACTGACAACAAGCGTTTAAAATAGGTACTACAGTTGAAATTTAAAATATATAAAGTTGTCTGCCTCCGCCTCTCATCCCCAAACTCAAAACATGCGCGGGTTGCCAGCTTGAAGACACTGAACCTACATGAACCAGTGCAACATTAAAACTAAGAAGTAAGCAATGACGAGTCATATTCTAAGTTGATCAGCAAATGCACATGCTTGCAATGTTTTATACTGTTTGCAAATTATGAATCAGTTCATGTGGATTTTTTTAACCTCTTTCAGTGTTAGATAGATGCATGGCTGGCTATGTACTGTAGCCACCTTACCTGGTGCTGCAGTTATGTTCTGGCACCCCAACTTCTTGTTTGAATTTTGTTGTTACAATTTAAATAATGCAGCACTTCTGGCGCCTCAGCCTGTTCACTAGATTCATGTTTGAATTTTCCTGTTCCACATTAAACATTGCAAGCTGGCGAACAGAAAGCCTTGATAACCCAGCAACACACGAACCACAGTAATATCAATGTTTGTTTTACTGTTTCATTCATTAAAAAGATTAGGAAAGCTCTATCTAAATCCTACAACATCATGGGGTGGGAACTGGCAAAAATGGGAAGTTATGAGTAATTCTGGCAGAAAGACTTAGTCCGTCTATTTTATAAATGAAAATAAATAAGTAAACAGACATGCACCTGACATAAAAAAATAAAAATTTTCATAGTGTGCATAGCAGACTGAACTAGGTAACTGTACTTGCACATACAGACTAACATCTTGTATGTCTTCTATCCATATCTTGTACAATCTAGAAGATTCTATATCAATATTCTATCCTCTGAGTACCTGCATATCATTTATTATCTCCCTCAGACTAACTGCACATATGGAATGTATACAACAGCACATTTTATAGTTTTATTTCAGAACTTATTACTGTACAGCTATACATTAGAATAGGGCAATACTAGTATATATTGTGAATATGTGTATATTCAGAGTCAGTGTGTATATATATATATATATATATATATATATATATATATATATATTGTATTTAAATTCTATGAGAGGGCTATGCACCTAAGATTTTTCACTCACTTTCCACCAGTGTAAATGTGATTTTATTTAAAAGTCGAACTTTAACGTCTAGACTTTATATTAGGGGTGGGCAATATGAATTTTATTGTTACTGTAATAAATCATGGCACATTATGCTTTTCTGAGTATATTATAGATATCATCACAAAGTAGAGCACTAAACAACTACATGATTCATTAGGAAGACCATATTATTAGTCCTTTTAAACTGGATTTACTGTACTGCAACACTATACTCATAATTTATCGCAGAATTTGGAAAAATGTCATGTATTATGACATTTCATTGTTTCATTTTCATTGAATTTCATGTATTATGAAAAGGTCTTCAAGTAGTGTGACATTTTATCATATGTTATTTGATATGATATTTCTATCCATCTTTCATCCATGGAAAGGTTTTTTTTGGGAATCAAAAGTGGTTATTCACTGGCACACCTCACAAAGAACATTTCTGGCACCTTTATTGTGTATGCAGGTGCAACACTTGCACATCTTCCAAGGCACATGTTCATAGCTGAATGTAGAATGTGGAGTGAAGAGCTTTTACCCAAGCAAAATATATAGTTTAAGGAAAATGACACAAAAATACCAAGAAAAAAAAAAACTAATTTTCACAAGAGATGTATTAGGCCACAGTTACCACCCAGCTTAAATAAATAAATAAATAAATAAATGCCTGCATAATACTACTTCAATCCATCTCACTCCATAACTCACAATCTAGTTATCAGTTCTGGATGCCTGCTGCTGCCAGGTTCATTTTTCCCATGCTCGCCACTGACCTCTGTGTTGTCTTTGAACTCTCTCAACCCCCCTCCACCCCAACCAGCTACAACTCCTCCCCTCTTCTCATCCCAGCTAGCAACAGCCCCCGAAATAGCTTTGTGTTTCTCTTATCATCCTGGGTCTATGCCGGCTCTGTCTGTCCAGGCCTTCATAGCACTAAACACACTTCATCTGAGCTGCTAGACAACACTCCCTTCTTTCCCTCAAGATTTGCTCTGAGGACATGACAGTCAAAAATGCATCGCTGTTGCCATAAATGGCTAGGCCTGCTCTAGAGGTGGCCTGTGCTTGGCATGGTGTAAGAGAGCGTGGGAATCTGTCGCTGGCTTGCACCTTCATCGATAAGACTAAAAGCATGTGATAAAAAAGGCAAAGATGCAATGGAAAGTGAAAAATGTCAACAGAGGTTGGAGATTGCTATCAATCACTCCAACAGTTTCAACATTGCCGGCTTGGTGAAAGTTCATCATGGCCCAAGGGTGGATATGCTTGCTGTTTGCCACAATCTCAAATCTTTGCACAACTGTCCTAGTCACTGAAGTTGTAAAAACTAGATATTTACTTATATTGAAATTGTGTTCAAATGCTAATATCCGATCATTTTAATGTATATACCGTTAAATGCTGATACATACACATTTACAAAATGTAGAAACTGGGACTAAATCCACTTGTACTAGTTTTACAGAGAAATAACATTTATTTCTAGAGTGTTACAAATGTAGTAAAATGGATAAAAGACAGATATTTCAGTGCATTAGCCCACAACGACCTTAACTTTCTGCTCTTCTGGAGTACAAGAAATACTACAATTGAAATAACTGGCACACTGATCAAATCTAAACAACTCTCTGAGGTTTTCAAGCAACTATCTGCATCCCTAGTAACAACACACAATAAAATGCAATGGCACTGAGAAGCTTCTGCTTTCAGCTAAAAGAACAGACCATGCACCCCCTTTTTTATGAACAGGGGAAGGACTGGGAGATTGAACTGAGAAACAGGGAGGAGATAAGCTGGTTGTGGGCTGTGAAAACTGAAGGAAGAGGTAAAAATGCATAAGATGTTTGAAGAAAAGTGAATTAATGGCATATCCAACAAAGCAGACCACAACTGACAATTCTGTCAATACTCATCAGAAAATGGATAAGTTCTCTGCCCCTTCAGCCAGCGAAAAGGAGCCTAACATACCCAGATCAATCACTTCCTAACTTTGCTAACTTTTGTACTGATGATCTTAAGAGTGTGGAAAGCCATTCAACTGCAAAAAGACTGCTTAAGTTGGATTGCTCAAAGTACTGGTTAGCTCTCTGGCTTCCTTCCCCAGTAAGCCCAAAAGCATTAGCCAACTAACAGAAAAGATAAAATAATCAAGTAATCCACACTTGCCTGTAAAGCGGCTGTGGACTTCCAAATGTTCCTCCCATTCAACATCTGTCATCACAAAGGGGTTTCCTCAGTATCTCACTCTAGAGACAGTGTGTTACCAATGTAGGCATGTTTACAACAAAATGTAGTGGTGGTTAAATTTTTTGCTTTAACCCAGACCAGCATGATGCACATGACACATTCCCAGTTCCAGACCTCCTGCCTCCAAGCTCGTTATATCCCTAATGGCCACTGAAGAGAATCAGTAGCAGGTTTTGTGGGAGATCCCTATCAGTGCTACAAGATAAGAACCTCCTGAGAAAAGCTTCTGACAGTTCTCTCTTTGCTCTTTCAGCCATGAATACAGTGGAAATTCCTTCCTCTGACATCCTCTGTCACTCGTAGGTACACACACAAGCACAGCAGTCCCTCTTATAATCTCTACAGCAACAATAATTAAGTAATGCAACAATAACCAACAATAATTAAGTAATACACTGTTTCTTTTTAAACCACTGCATAAACTAAACTAGGGAGCATTTAAAACTACTTTACAGTACATACACAGTGCTGTGCAAAAGGCACTTAAGCACATTATTTCAAACCATTAATCTCAACAATACATGTGTTTTTGCTTGTAAAATTATCATATATCCTTAGAATAAATTCAAGTAAACATAATACAGTAAAATGTAACAAGAAGTTATTTTCTTTTTTCTTTAGTAGTTATCTTGTGAGCTAGTTTATATATATATATATATATATATATATATATTTCTTTTTTTAGGGGCCTAAAATTATGCGTAGTATCGTCTATAAATACTCGGTGGGGCTGTCCATCTGTCTAGGTTTCTTTCTGTAAGAGAGACAATTTGCTAACTAATCATTGGCAATTCTTAGATTAGGGTAAATTATTAATCAAACATGTTTTTTAATAGAGTAATCAAGTATAATTGCTCTAATTATATCATATCATTGAAGACAGTGAACACAAGCAAGACTAAGTAAACCAGCAGAGGTTGAGCATCGCACATGAGCTGTCAAATAGGTCAGCTTGCAACTTTTTGGGAGAGCAACAGAACATACAACACTTCTCACCATGTTCTGTTAAATCAGGGCAGCTTCGGCAATGGTATGCTCATTGCTTACTCAGCAACAAAAATACTCGTTTAAGTACAATACTCTCAGTCTGCAATGGCACTCCACAGAATGTCATTTAAGCCACAGAACATTTTCGGGAGAAAAAAAAAGACACATGCAATTAACCCTTACACCAAATCAAAACAGGACCATAGAAGCCAAACATTATTCGAAAGTGCCAGTAGCATTTTCCCCTCAGGGGCTGCACACAGACAGCGCACCTGTGTACTATGGACCACTGATTACCACTCTCAGAAGTTTAAATAGAGTAAACACAAGTTGAGAAACCAAAACAAATGACATGTTTTGTTGACTTTCTAAAGTGAAAATAATTGAACACATCCTCTGCTGTGAACTTAAATATGGCATTTTTCTTATTTTGCACATCTTAGTGCACAATCTCTATTTATTTGTTTAACATATTGGGAATGAATAAAACAACCTGTGGTACCCATGTTAATTCACCAAGCAAACAGTAAATGTGGATTATTATAAGTGATTGAGGATGTGTGCTTATTTCCACTTACAAAACGTTGTTTTTAACAAATCATGGGAATTTGGCAACATGCTTTTGCATACAACTGTATGCATACATACACTATATTTCCAAAAGTATCCACGTAAAATAACAGAGCGGGGTCAGCTGATGCTAAGGTGCATAGCGCGCAGAGGTCACCAACTTTCTGCAGAGTCAATCGCTACAGACCGCCAAACTTCATGTCGCCTTCAGATCAGCTCAAGAACAGCATAGAGAGCTTCATGGAATGGTTTTCCATGGCCGAGCAGCTGCATCCCAGCCTTACATCACCAAGCACAATGCCAAGCATGCAATGCAGTTGTGTAAAGCGCTGCCACTATACTTTAGAGCAGTGCAGATGTGTTCTCTGTCTGGAAATCCAATAGATGAGTCTCGGTTTGGTGGTTGCCAGGAGAACGGTACTTGTCTGACTGCATTGTGCCAAGTGTAAAGTTTGGTGGAGGGGGGATTATATTGTGGGGTTGTTTTTCAGGAGTTGGGCTTGGCTCCTTAGTTCCAGTGAAAGGAACTCTTAAAGCTTCAGCACCAAGAGATTTTGGACAATTTCATGCTCCCAACTTTGTGGGAACAGTTTGGGGACGGCCCCTTCTTGATAAAAACATGACTGTACACCAGTGCACAAAGCAAGGTCCATAAAGACATGGACGGGCGAGTTTGGTGTGGAAGAACTTGACTGGCCTGCACAGAGTCCTGACATCCCCATAGAACACCTTTGGAATGAATTAGAGCAGAGACTGTGAGCCAGGCCTTCTCGTCCAACATCAGTGTCTGACCTCACAAATGTGCTTCTGGAAGAATGGTCAAAAATTCCCATAAACACACTCCAAAATCTTGTGCAAAGCCTTCCCAAAAGAGTTGAAGCTGTTATAGCTGCAAAGGGTGGGCCGACATCATATTAAACACTATGAATTAAGAATGAGATCTCACTCAATTTCATATGCGTGTGAAGCCAGACGACCGAATACTTCTGAAAATATAGCGTATATCTATATATACAACAAGAGAATAAGAAGGCTGGATGCATTTTATATGTTTTTGTTCAAATTTACCAGTGACATCACCCATAACAATACGCATACAGGGTACCAGAGTCCATTGTTCTGATTAGCCCACTGAGGTATCAATCAGGCCTTATATTGTTGCTGTCAGAACAAAACATCATATCTCCATAATTTTACTTTTCAGAAAAAGAAAAGCACTCTTAACTCCTAATAGAAGTCAATTTAAAAAGACTTCATTTCTAAATAATAAATGGAGCATTTCTGTTGGTACAGTACCATGACATTTTATCATAATCTAAAGGGCAACTGGTGTTTACAAAAACTGAAAAAACAAACAAAAAAACAACAAAAACGGAGATATAACTATATAATATGTATACTCAAAAGAGTAATGAATAAGAGAGGTTACAAGTTAAGCTTTTTGCGGTATTTGAGGTACAATTAATAGATTGAAGAAAAGCAGAAAACCTAATTTTGACGTGTTTTTTTTGTTGTTGTTGCCATGCTGTTGTCCTCTCTCTGCAGGCCTCAGGTGTATTCAGAACCCCGGGGCCAGAGAGCCGCACTGCAATGTGCTGAAGTGGCCAGTATGTGAAGTAAGGCCAGGGACGGGTTTGTCTAGAAGCCGATCTCATCACTGCTGAGTCCAACGGCGCTTCCTGTTGCTTGTCCTGGGCCGGCATTATTCCTGGACCAGCTCCATTATGCACAGTAATCCTCCCTGTAGCCAGCTTGGCCAAGCCATTGTTCACTTGCTCCATGTTCGCTGGAGCTGACTCTAGCTGGGTGGGCCATACCCCAACTCTTTTTTTTCTCTCTTTATGTCCATCTCTGTGCTTCACTAAAAAACCAAGACCAATAAGAAACAACAGCTGCCTGCTTTTTCAAAGGCACTCAGAAAAAAGAGGCTTGAAATAGCTGTGAATCATCTGATGGACCTGATGGAAAAGTGTAGCTAGGTCAATGTACCAGCTATGGAGCCTCCTTAAAAGTGATTTTTTCTTCATAATTTCTGCATCAGTCAGTTGTTACCATATAAAATAAGTCATCTGAAGTGTTTTTATGTGAAATAATAGATATAGAACACCTTAATGAATCATATTACTTTACAATGATGGTGATAGGAACCAGAATGTCTACAATGCCAAAATGTCTACAATGCAAATCTAGCAATTATTATGCCATCCAATATGACCCCCTGTCACCTGAGTGTTTATATGCAATGTTGATGGTAAAGTAGTGGGAAATCTGAAAACAAGTTTTCATTGGGTTTTGCTTTCCAGCACCCTCTAAGTACCTCTGCATCTTGCATAACACTGTTGTCGTTTTTCAGTTGACATAATTTGAAAATACCTGTTGTCCTTTACATAGTGTTTTAAGTTCATGATGAATGAACCAAAAGAAATGACATAACATGGAAAAAAGTCTAGTTCCATTGAATTACATTAAAATAAAGTATATTTTTTCTTCTGTGAAATTACCATTTTGGAGATCCAAGGTTTTGTTCCAACAAACTTTGTGAAATAGCTTTCTTTGAAGTAGCTTTTAGAGACATTCAATACAATTCATTAAATGTCTGGTTTCTATCACCACTGTAACAATTCTTACTTCACAGGTTTCTCTATAATGGCACATTAAACCACTCAGAACACTCACGTTAAACCACTCTAAATGTCTCTATTTACATCTTGATGACTCAATTATGCAGTGGAGAAAACACATGGTGCATGTGGCATGGTTAAGAGGCAAAGTGTCTGCTGTTCAGTAAGGGATAACTCAAAGTCCAAGCCTTTTTTGGTACACCTAAAGGGTGCACTTACTGACTGTAGCCAATCTGTTGTTTTGTCAGCTCATCCTCTACTCTGTGCATTAATGTTGCCCAAATAAAATCTGGTCAGGGGTGGTCCTTTTCCATAAATGAAAATAGCAGGGCTGAGAAACTATATATACAGTCAGTAATTGTACAAACTTACAAAGTTAAACTTACAGAGTGCACCTATAGTGTAAGTGTATCTGATAAAATGGCCAAAAAACATAGGAACAATACTGGCAACAAAGTGTTGTTGGTAATGCCAATGAATATGAATGCTTTATGGAATTAACACATGAAAAAAGTAATTAAGAAAACATACATTCTTCTTCAATTCCTTAAAGAACTGATCACAAAAAAGACTAGGAAATCTGGCGAGTTAGGAATTAGGAATCTCATGATAGTTCTTTCTCAACTACATAGCAATGTAATTTGCAGTGTTTCAGCTATGTATATATATATGTATATTTCACTGCTGTTGGCCTGACACTGCTGCTGAAAAAACATTGCAAGGAAACATTGCATTCATCTAAAGAACACAGCATAAGACTCTACTTCAGACTGTACAATGCAGTTCCTAAAGGATTTTGTTCCATTACATTTTATGTTCATCATGTGCTGCTGGCTTATGGAGCAAGCAAAGAATAAAATATGTAAATTTGAGGAAAAGCCATGCAAAGAGGTCCAGTTATCTCACCTTTGTTGTTTGTATTAAGCATTCTCTATTGGTATCTTGTTAAACCAGCTAAACATTTTTTGTGCCTTTACAACTGTTCTGCACTTCATTATTAAATTAACAAATCTTATTATCCCTTTAGCACTACTAATGTAACCATAGGCCAGTTCCCCTCATATTAGCTTCTTTATCCTATTTAGAGTTATTCAACACAGTGAAAATCTGTAATATGATCAAGTAACAGCCAACATCACCTCTGAGAGTTTTAGCTGCATGGAAAATATTCAATGGGCAAAAGGGGAAAAATGTAACCAACAGACAAATATGTTGAATGAGTTCAATCCAATGAATGCATTGTGTCAAACACATTTGCCTATCATAAGAAAGACAATAAAATAAGTCCTGTCACACTAACCAAAATCAGTCTACTGAGGAGCAGTCTACATCACAAACCTTTTACTGCAGCATGTACCTTAGAATGTAGCCTTCTGCATTGTTTGACCTTACAAAAATTAAATATATTAAAGTGCCATCCATCCATCCATTCTCTAAGCCGCTGGAGCCTATCCCAGTGGTCATCGGGCGGAAGGCAGGATATACCCTGGACAGGTCGCCAGTCCATCGCAGGGCATTAAATTCTATTTAATAATTGTATTAAAATAAAATAATATTAAAGTGGTTGATCATATTCAAAAACATCACCTCTTCTCTTTTGACATGGACCAAAACTTCAACATGCATGTGGGAAATCCTGTCAGCAGATGCAGATGTTAATACCATTGCTCCTGCAGCTTCAACAGGTCAGCCTATTTGTAAGATGAAACGAAACAGGCCAAAATGTATCTGAATAAGATCTCAGTAAACTTCACAAAGCCTAACCTTCATTAGTTTTTGTACTTCAAATGAACATTCACCCAGGTCTAGCATCAAGACTGAATTCATGTCTAATCTCATTAAAGGTTCTTTATTTAAATGCATAGTTCTTTAAATGTGTGTGTGTGTGGGGGGGGGGTAGCTCTTTCACATCACACTCACACATTTAATTTACAAAAACAGGTCTTTAAAGAAATACTCATTGCAAGGTTCTTCAGGCACCAATCCAAAATTTTCAACTTTTACTGATGATCTAGAACCACAGAACGGGCTGTGCATTGCTAAAGTCAGAGTGTGTTTATGATCCAAGCTGGGAACGAGAAAAAAAAGGCCATCGCAATGACTATACAGCACAAGTAATATATTCAAGAACTATCACTTTCCCAACTTAGAAACTGGGCTATGTCTTTACACCGGTTTCCTGAAAAGCTGATTGAAGCCAGACGACAACTTCTAACCACACAGATTAAAACACTTTCTTGGAACTGCCAGTTAATCCTTTAGGGCATACTCTTTCCCATTTCACCTAGAGTCCTAGAAGGTCAGGCAAAACATTGACCATTCATATCTGAAAAATGCCATAGAAAGTGCGAAAACATATGAAGCTAAACTGTGTTTTGAGATATAATTCTTAAACCAGAATTCTTCTGGTCGTTTTGCATGACTCAGTCTTTGAGATGTTAAGTCATTTAGAGGGGTTTAATGTGACATAATGTACAACCACAATTCCAGTGAAGTTGGGACGTTGTGTAAAACAAATAAAAACAGAATACGATGATTTGCAAATCCTTTTCAACCTGTATTCAATTGAATACACTACAAAGACAAGATATTTAATGTTCAAATGGATAAACTTTATAGTTTTTTGCAAATATTCACTCATTTTGAATTTGATACCTACAACACATTCCAAAGAAGTTGGGACAGGGGCAACAAAAGACTGGAAAAAACACCTGTTTGGAACATTCCACAGGTGAACAGGTTAATTGGAAACAGGTGAGTGTCATGATTGGGTATAAAGGGATCCCTGAAAGGCTCAGTTGTTCACAAACAAGGATGGGGCGAGGTTCACCACTTTGTGAACAACTGCGTGAGCAAATAGTCCAACAGTTTAAGAACGTTTCTCAATGTGTAATTGCAAGGAATCTAGGGACTTCATCATCTACAGTCCATATTATTATCAAAAGATTCAGAGCATCTGGAGATATCTCTGCAAGTAAGCAGCAAGGCAGAAAACCAACATTGAATGCCTGTGACCTTCAATCCCTCAGGCGGCACTGCATTAAAAACTGACATTATTCTGTAACTGAATTCAGGAACACTTCAGAAAACCACCGTCAGTGGACACAGATCGTCGCTCCATCTACCAGTGCAAGTTAAAACTGTGCCATGCAAAGTGAAAGCCATATATCAACAACACCCAGAAACGCCTGCCTGCAGTCCAGACCTGTCTCCCATTGAAAATGTGCAGCGCATTATGAAGCGCAAAATACGACAATGGAGGCACCGGACTGTTGAGCAATTGAAAAGTTCTACATCAAGCAAGAATGGGAAAGAATTCCACCTACAAAGCTTTAACAATTAGTGTCCTCAGTTCCCAAATGCTTATTGAGTGCTGTTAAAAGGAAAGGTGATGTAACACAGTGGTAAACATGCCCCTGTCCCAACTTCTTTGGAACGTGTTGCAGGCATCAAATTCAAAATGAGTGAATATTTGCAAAAAACAATAAAGTTTATCCGTTTGAACAATAAATATCTTGTCTTTGTAGCATATTCAATTGAATATAGGTTGAAAAGAATTTGCAAATCATCATATTCCGTTTTTATTTATGCTTTACACAACGTCCCAACTTCACTGGAATTGGGGTTGTATTTTCAAAAGTGTTTTACACTGATGGTTATAGGAATGTGAATACAGCCATTTTATTTGCAATCGCAAACGATCACCTTACATTTCTTAGTGGTCTTGTTTTTCATATATAATAATGATAATGGAAAAATAGTAGTAAATGCAATAAAGCAGGTTTTCTTTGAAGACTACTGCACCTTCCAGAACCCTGCATGTACCTTTCCACGATTAATGTATTTAAAAAAAAAACAATTTTGGAATTTACCATAAAACTATTGTAAAGCCATGTCTCAGGCATCAGGCAACACATTCATAACCAATTCAAAGTTTCTATAGAATGGTGCATTTTACTTCAAACCACTCTCAATGACTTGTGTTTACATCGTAACCATTTATTGCACTGACAACTTTAAAAAAATCATGGTTCTTTTTAAAGAAGATGCTGAGATAAAAAAGTTTGTGAAACCATTAAAGAACTCCATACACTACCAGTTCCAGTATAACATTAACTACGTTGTCTTGTTTAGGACTGCCCTGTTACTCAATCAGGTCATGCAGTGAAAGCCTAAATTATTGCCAGACAACAACAGCTATCGTCACATTTGTCACTGGGCCAGTCATTTTCACATTTGAGTGTGGGAAATATTATCTAACTAATAAACAAATTTGCTGACTAGCTGCAAACCAGTTGATTGTTGAGGCATTGGCCTGTAGTAGTGGTTCCCTTGTACCCAGTGACCTGCACATTTAGGTGTTTTCTCTGCCCTCAACACACCTGATCCAATTCATCAGCTTGTGAACAACCCCTTCCTACACATTCGGAAAAGAAAGGCATCTCAGCTTAACTGACTGCACTGCTTGTCTTGAGCTGAGACCTTATCACAGGCACTTTCTCCTCTTGGGCGTCTAGATATGCACAGTGGTGGCATCACTGGGGTTCAAACTCACAACTTACTAATGTTGCGGTGAATTCTTAGATTACTGCATCATTAAGGACACTGAGCAAGTGCAGGAGCTTGCAAGTCTAAGAATTATTCCCCTACCAAGAGGTTAAGAATTTGAACCCCAGAGATGCCACAGCTGTCCATTAGGAGAAAATGCCTGGTGGGCTTGTCTAATGCAAAGACATAGTAACAACAGCAGAACAAAGAAAAAAGGGATTCTTTATAGAGCTCATGGTTCTAAACAGAACCATTCCCTTCGTGTACGAACAATCTATTTCAAGAGTGCATTTACCTTATAATTGTAAGTTGAGCTGGCTTTTTTTTGGATCATGCAAAGTTACATGTAAGTCCAGAAAAGAGGCTCCCATCCAAAGCCAGCCACTCTGAGATAACACGAGCATGCCGTGCACACACCAACAGAAGATAACTGGAGCCCGCCACTTACCGGCCACGCGAAACTGAACCGTAAAACAATCCTGGCCTTGTCCGCGACTGCCGTGCCCTTGGTGGTGAACGTATTACCCCCGAGAATGGGCGTAGACCCGGTGCCGAAGCTGCACGGGCCCGCGGCGGACACGCGCGACTGGTATTCCTTGAGGCAGACCCTGAAGTACGTGTCGCATTGGTCAGGCGCGCACGCGCGCTCAGCGCCGCCGCTCCGCGCGCCCCCGCAGCACGCGCCGCTTTGAAGCTCGCCGCGCGTGTTCTGCATGGCCAGGATCTCCAGTTCGAAGTGTCCAGACGCAGTGCACACCTGTTCAGGGGAGGTCAGAGACACAGACGTTGGAGGAAACACACTTAAAAAGTCGAGAAACCGCGCCTGCCCACTTTCAGACTCTCTCCAGCTGTTCTAACAATGCACTCCAGAGAGCATGCGCATATCATTATTATAATGAAGTAATTAAATATGAACGCGATACAGACACCGCTTACTGGTGATATTTACCCAGGTAAGCTGATTCAGCTGATCTAAATATCGTAAATATTCTTTAAATTCTGGTAATATTTTCTAAAATCTAGGCTGTCAAACTATCCTATACGTTTCAATGCTGATCGGTGGACTTAGGCTAACAGAATACACCACCTGAAGTTTTACACCTACAGAGTTACAGCAGGACATTCCGACCAGACGCCAGCCCCGCTCCCTGAGACCCTAACAACATACTGCTCGCTTTCTCAGATCCGAGAAACACGTCCAAGCGTTTGCTGCGGCGTCCGCTTCGGAGGGAGTGTTTAGAGCCTGTAGTCTGAACCTGAAGTGCGCACAAAGCGCGGCTGAATCAGCGCTCTAAAGAAAGAACGCAGCTAACTCACACCGACAAGACGTCGACACAGAAGTAAAGAAGCGCAGTATAAACGAGTCCAAAGCTCACAGCGCAAGCATGGACGTGAAACATGAATAAATAAAAGATTGAGGCGGAGAAAGAAAGACAGAACGTACCTTCGTGCGCCAGCACAAGAAAAAGACATGGAGGCAAAACGCTGCGAACGCTGAGCTCCGTGGCAAAAGCATGCCGCTGCCGCTTCACTTCCGAACTACACGGGTCTACTACAGCCGCCTCACGGCTCTCACGCGCTCCTCGCCTTGAACATGCACGGGTAGACAGCACCACACTCTTTCAGAAGAGTCCGCTCAAAGTTTGTTTCCTCCTCCTTCCAAGTGAAAAAAGGAGACTCCTGATGCAGCCTTAACTCCAGCGGATCAGAAACGCCTGTCTTCTCATCCGCTGTTGGTGTCTTTTCTTCGCTAGTTTTCTCCTCTCTCGGTGGAAAGGGTTCGTTATACAGAAGCCATTAGAGCGAGCGTCGTCCGCGAGCGGCTGGAGAAGTGAACTGTGCTCCGTGGGCAGCGGGTTCAGCGCGCAGTGAGCAGGGCTGCCGAACGCATGCGTCACTTTAATATTCAAGAGCTGTTGGAGGCTGGCTGGCGTAGAGTCCCTCCCAGACTCCAGAATACAGTACGGATCAACTTCATCTTGTTGGAGTCGAGGTGCCTTCTTATAGGGTACAATTTATATTATATATTATATATATATATATATATATATATATATATATATATATATATATATATGATTATATAGTTGATTATATATTATATATATAATCAACCAGTGACACAGTGTTATTAATTTATCTCAGCACTCTGGAAATTTCTCTCCGTTTCCTTTCTGATCAAATCATTTTTTTAAGGAGAAAAGTTTTAAGGTGGAATGTCAGGGAAATGGCATCCAGAATAGACCTTATTTTTTAATAATGTTTGCGCTTTGGTTTTGTCATCGTCGTGCACTCTGTTTGCCTGCTAAAGGGCAATGTGTAAGAGGAAGGAAAGTAAAATGTTTGTCGTTACTCCAAACTTAACTTTGTCTTGTCAGGCAGAACAGAGTGCTGCACAGGTCCAGCAGGCGTGAATGTTAGTATAGCAATGTTATAGTAATGTTAGATAACTCCAGCTTGACTGAAAGACTGCTGCTTCCACAGTAAATCAGTGCTTTAATTCAGCTCATTTCATATCAGAGATTGTCAGAGTTGACACAGCATCATACAAAACTGAGAGTGAGAGAAAATAAATGTCATAAAGGTATGATAGTACAACCCCACCTCCAAAAAAGTTGAGACGCTGTGCAGAATGTGAATGAAAATTCAATGCAGTGATATGCAAGTCATGTAAAACATATTTTTAAAGACAACATATCTAATGTTGAAATTGAGAAATTTTATTATTTTTAAAAAACACATGCCCATGTTGAATTTTATCCCAACAACACGTTCCAAAAAAGTTGGGATGGGGATATGTTTTCCACTGTGTTTCATCACCTGTTCTTTACACTCTGTAACCATTTGGGAACTGAGGAGAGCAATTTCTGTAGTTTTGAAAGTGTGAAAATGTTTTCTCACTCTTGTTTGATATAGAATTTCAGCTGCTCAACATTTCAGGGGTTTTTTTTTGTTGTATTTCTTGTTTCATAAAGTGTCAAGTGTTTTCAGTGGTTTTCAGGTGGTCTGGATTGCAGGCAGGTCAGTTGAGCACCTGGACTATATTAATATGGAGCAATGCTGCTGTGATACATGTGGTTTGGCACTGTCAGGCTAAAGTAAGCAAAGCCTTCCTTGAAAAAGACGTCATCTCAATGGCACCATATGTTGCCAAAACATGCATATATCATTTAGCATTAATGGTGCCTTCATAGATGTGCATGGCACCCACACCTTGTGCATAATGCCCCCCCTAAACTATTGTGCCTGAACTAAACTATACTGACTTTTGAATTGTGCGCTGATAACAAGCTGAGTTGTCTTTATCCCAGAGGACACAGTATCCATGATTTCCAAAAGGAATTTCAAGTGTTGATTTGTCGGGCCATAGAGCACTTTTCCGCTTCCCCTCAGTCCATTTTAAATAAGCTCCGGCCCAGAGAAGGTGGCAGCGTTTCTGGATCCTGTTTATATATGTTTTCTTTTTTGCATTTAAGAGTTTTAATTAGCATTTGAGGATGCAGTGCCAAACTGTTTTCATAGACAGTGTTTTTCGGAAATTGCAGTGATTTCCACAGAATGTCTTTTTTTTAATGCAGTGCCATCTGAGGGCCCAAAGATAATGACCAGCAAATACTATTTTTCGGCCGCGTCCCTTGCATACAGAGATATCTCTAGATTCTCTGAGTCTTTTAATGATATTATGTAGACAATGAAAAGCAAAAGTTCTTTGCTGTTTTATGTTGAGAAACGTTTTTCTTGAATTGTAGCACTATTTGATGGTGCAGTCTTTCAGAGTCTTCCACTTGTCAGAGTGGTGAACCCTCCTTATCTTTACTTCTGGAAGACTCCGCCTCTCTGGGATGCTTTGTATACCCAGTCATGTTACTGACCTGTTTCCAATTAACCGCCAGGTGTTTTTTACCAGCCTTTTTTTTTGGAAACGATGTTAATCAAATTCAAAATGGTCATATTTGTTTAAAAAAAAAAAAATCCTCACTTTCAACATTTGATACATTGTGTTTGAAGCATTTTCAATTAACTACAGGGTTTATATGTTATGCCGATCATTGCGTTGTGTTTTTTTAAAATCATTTTTCATACCATCCCAACTTTTTGGGAAATGTGGTTGAATATGCAAACAGACCCTGTTAGTATGTTTACATTTTGTTATTGCTAGCATTACTTGTTAGCATGGAATGACTTGCCTTTATAGTTGGCCAGTTTGTTTATCAATTCAATTCAGTTTTATGTCTATTGAGCATTAACAGTGCATTATACAAAATTGTGAGTGAGAAAGAACAATGAATATTATAATTAATGTACAGGGGTTGGACAATGAAACGGAAACACCTGGTTTTAGACCACAATAATTTATTAGTATGGTGTATTGCCTCCTTTTGCGGCCAATACAGCGTCAATTCATCTTGGGAATGACATATACAAGTCCTGCACAGTGGTCAGAGGGATTTTAAGCCATTCTTCTTGCAGGATAGTGGCCAGGTCACTATGTGATGCTGGTGGAGGAAAACATTTCCTGACTTGCTCCTCCAAAACACCCCAAAGTGGCTCATTAATATTTACATCTGGTGATTGTGCAGGCCATGGGAGATGTTCAACTTCACTTTCATGTTCATCAAACCAATCTTTCACCAGTCTTGCTGTTGGTGCATTGGTGCATTGTCATCCTGATACACTGCACCGCCTTCAGGATACAATGTTTGAACCATTGGATGCACATGGTCCTCCAGAATGGTTCGGTAGTCCTTGACAGTGATGCGCCCATCTAGCACAAGTATTGGGCCAAGGGAATGCCATGATATGGCAGCCCAAACCATCACTGATCCACCCCCATGCTTCATTCTGGGCATGCAACAGTCTGGGTGGTACGCTTCTTTGGGGCTTCTCCACACCGTAACTCTCCCGGATGTGGGGAAAACTGTAAAAGTGGACTCATCAGAGAACAATACATGTTTCACATTGTCCACAGCCCAAGATTTGCGCTCCTTTCACCATTGAAACCGACGTTTGAACCTAATTGAACCTTCACACTCTCCTCTTACTGGTGCAAACTGCCATTAATGAAGATTGGCCACCAGGCTGGTCCAATTTAGCCACGAAACCTCCCACACTAAAATGACAGGTGTTTCACTTTCATTGTCCAACCCCTGTATACTACATATTAACACAGAGCTCATTTCCCTGCTGGAAAAAACAGCATTGACCATCATGAAAGGCTTGCTAGTCTGTTCACCCAGCCAAGAAAGTGTTTTGGGAGACTATTTTGCCTCATCATGGCCTGCATGTATCCTTCCACCATGAATGGATTAAAATAAATTGATTAACATGACATTTTAGGCCAAAACTTTCACCAAACTATCATAAAACAATGTGTCAGTCATTGGGCATCATAACCAGCGACCTATCAGCAATACTGTTTTTTTTCTAGAATGAAGCATTTCATATCAAACCAGACTTGTTTACATCTTAATGTTTTATGTAGAAATTCTGAACCTCTGATGGAGTTCCACTTTAAATTGAAATACGCTTCTTTGTGGCCCCCAAAATGGGGATAACTGGCTTATATGTCATTGGCCTTAAAAGTCAACATGATGGGTGCTTAAAAGGTACTTTCACAGGCCATAGATTTCTCAGTTGTGGTGTGAACTTTGCCGCATTAATGTGCAGCCACTCCTGCAGCATATGTGAGTACACCAACCACAAAGGCATGAGTTTATGGCCCCAACAGCTCTTGTTGTCTTCTTGTGGATATGGGGAAAAAGCCTATGAAATCGTCTAAAATATAGGTACTATGGAACTGTTAATATAGAGTATGGAATTTCAGTCACCTGTGCCATGGATAGATGTGTTTACGAGTACAGTGGATTGTCTGCCTTTTCCGCAGTTATGCGACAGCCACAAAGAGCATTCCCCCAGACCCTGATGTACACAAACAGAAGGCAAAAGAGTAGTTAATCTGTAACTAGAACAACATTTCACCTTCTTATTTTATAACTACTGTGGTGTGAGGAATGAGCAACCTATTGCATGATTTCTTCTGAGAAGTAGCCAGAATCGTCTACAGGACACTTCCAGATATCTCTCACATAGCTCAGTAGTTCATGCTCATGTGAACTGTCTCCCTAGTCTTGCTCGTATTATCTCTGCCAATCAGATCAGAGTAGATTAGGACAAAAAGAAAAGAAATTTGGAAGAATAACAGATTATTTTGTTGTCTTGTGAACTACAATGTAGATCAACAGAAACTCTGCTGATGCAAAACATATTACTACGGAAAATGCCCAATAGGTGTTTAGTAGGGTTATGATTTTATAGAGCTAAAAATTCTGAGTACTCAAAAAGGCTTATGTAGTTTTCTTTTTATATTTTAGTTTTCAGGTCATATCTCAACATATTTTGTTAACTCAAATCAACAGCTGAAATAGTCTTAAATAAAATAAATTAAATATTAAATAAATTTATAAATATTTTAGCATCGAAAGCGGAGCTGCCCATTATTATTTATAGTTTCTGATAATTACCGTGTATATCTCTTTTTGTTTCATTAGTTCTCATCATACAGAAGTTTTTTATGCATATTATTCCCATGCAAAAGATTAGACGTGGATATATTTTACATGATTGTTATTTAAACCCTGCTCAAGGTTTTGCCCTATAATCAGTAGATCATTTCTTGAGTTTGAATCCCACAAGCTGCCACAACCAAAAAGCTAATTATGATAAAGTTGCTGTTGACACTTTCACTGGGTCACCAGTATGGGCCAATATTACTGGCCAACCAATACATCAGTCAGGCCCTAGTTTTACAAAGTATGTGGAAACGTGTCTATATTATTGTCCATGGTAAGAGACTGTATGCTATTATTACTAAGTGCCACTAACTTTTCAGGCTTCTAAATGGGTGCTGGTCCATGATTGTATTCATCCATCTTGTTGTTGTTGCCCTCTTCCTCTTTATCTTTCAACTATTCCAAGCATAGACTGGTGACCTGTCCAGGGTGCATCCTGCCTTCTACCCAATGACTGCTGGTTCCAGCTCCCCCAGCGACCCAGAAGGATAACCAGCTTAGAAGGTGTGTGTGTGTGTGCGTGTGTATTCCAAACATAATGGTATCTTCTGAGTATATGTCCAAAATAAGATTCAGTTTTGTTATCTTTGCTCTAAGTGAGATGTGAGGCTTGATTCGTTTGAGGACCCAATCCATTGTATGATAGTCTAATCTAAATCTTAATTTGTTACTTATCTGACTCTGATTTGTGTGGCCACTTAAACGAGAGCATTTGCATGTTTAAGTCCATGTGCCTTACTGATATTTCCTGTCTGTGAGGTTCAAGATTAAAGGTGAGCTAGCCCCTTTGTCCTGGCTGCAGTGCCTCTGAAACATTCCAAGCCCTTGAGGGATCTCACATTACTCACATTATTCAAACGGTTGCTCTGTGTAATAAGGGTTAATTAGGCTTACTCTTTAAACTTTGAGACTTGACCACTTTCTCATCCAAAGGAATTTTTTTTGGGATGAAATTATATGCTCATTTCCTTTTTTGTCCGAGGGCTTCAGATTTCTGAGTCAGAAAGACCGACAGATCATACCGAAGGATGTTGAGCACCGTAGGTTTTTGAGGCTGTTCACAAAAGGACCGCTGATCATACATTCATCAGACCTATACTTTTAGGTTCTGTAAAACGATTTACTTTTGGTGATGAATTTGTGAGCCAGCTGGTATAATTTGTTTCCCAAAAAAGTTTTTGGGAGCCATATAAATATTCTTAGAACATCATTCTCACACTCCTAGTACCCACATTTAGCAGTCACTTTAGGTTGGACATTTCAATCCACACAGTTTTGTCACATTGCTGTGAAGTTTGGAATTGCTGGATAAGATGTGTACCATGTTTTAGATCATATTCTACACCGACTGCTTCACATATTTGTGACATTTTCTCAACATTTGAAACAGAAACAAATAATTTCAGCTTCTTTACAGTGTGAAGGCAATTTACTTCTTTTGGTTAATTACATCTTAGTCATCGATGGCTGGATTGAAGCTAAACTATGTAGGGTCGATCTAATGATCTGAACTGGGCACCCCTGATTTAGCACAATTTAACCAAGAAAGAATATTTTAATTGAACATGCTGGAAATGTTTTGAGATACATGAACACTCTAGGTATGTTACCAGTGCTGCTGGTTTGAGGAGTGTCTGGGGAACTGTAATGAGGAAAACTCCAGTTTAACTAGACCTCCTCTGCTGAAAAACTGAGAGAGGGCTGGAAGAGTTAAGGAGAAACAGGGAGGAGACAGGGTAGTTTGCAAAATTTTGGCTGCCTTTGTTCAATTTCCCTGTTTTGTATGTGTTTCTGTGTGTAAATATGTGTAAAGGTTAACAAATTTAGAGAGAACATATGCAAGCCCATTTTAATGCACAATTACTGTTTACTGGTAACAAGCTTATCTTTAGTACAGAGGATGCAGTTTCCTTGTTTTCCAACAAAAATAACAAATGTCAGACCACAGGACACTTTTTTACTTTGCTTCAGTCCGTCTTTAATGAGCTTGGGCCCAGAGAAGCCTTTAGTGTTTCTAGATCATGTTTATATATGGTTCTTAGCCAATATTTTTGACCTTTTCCTTTGCATAGAGAGATTGTTCTGTATTCTCATAATCTTTGAATTATGTACTGTTTAATTATGTAGTTATTATGTACTGTAGGTTCTTTGCTATTTTATGTTGATGTCTTTGTCTACTTTATTCTTGAAGTCTTTTCCCAAGTGGTAAACGCCTACACCATCTTTACTTCTAAAAGTCTCAGCCTTTCTGGGATGCTCTTTATACCCAATCTTGTTACTAACCTGCTGTTCGATGTTCCACCAGGTGTTTTTTAACATTACACAAATGACCAGTCTTCTGTTGCCCCTCTCCCAACTTTTTCTGGGATGGGGGCGTTTCCCCAACATTTTCTCCCCAGTTTAGTCATGACCAATTTCACCCACTAGCAAGCATACAATATGAGCTATTGGGGGACCGTTAGGAGGGAGAAAGCTTCCCCAGAGAATTGCTGCACATGCAATTTCATTGGACAGCCGAATGTACTTGGAGGAAAGTGCCAGGTCAGTTAGATCAGCTAACAGATGCCTGTGCTGACTAGCATCGTGCTGAGTGATTAGGGGAGAGCGGAGCCTTCCTACCCACCCCTCCAGAGGGGTGGCCAATTGTGCTCTCTTGGACTCCCAGCCACAGATGGCTGTAGCATCACCAGGGATTTGATGAGAAGGCCAACGCTTAGACAGTTGCATCACTTGGGAGAGTGTCCCAACTTTTTTTGAAAAGTTATTTGTAGATTTATTTATGAAGGTATATGAAGGTTGTGTATAATTAGCCAAGGTGGAACCATGAAAACCAGATGTATGCTGGTCAAAAAGATCGTGACACAGAGAGAGTCTTTAGAGGAAACTTTACAGAGACTATAATTTGTTTTCAAATAGGACATATATCCTAGCATGACCTAACATTATGGGTAGCCCTCTTCTAGTATTAATGCAATTAATTAATGTATTAATGACCACACATGAGTGAAGTGAGTGTTTAAGATGAGATTCAGCTAAGGATTAAAATCCATTAGTATAGGCTATCAGATTGGACCATAATTTATGGAACCTCTTCCTTAGCCCTGTGCCTCAGCCTTCCAACAGGATCAGCTAAGGCCCTTGAGCATAACTAAATCAACTCAAGCTGCAGGAACAAAGGGCTCAGCGGCTGCTGGAGAGATGGCTATCTATTGTTGTCGGACACTCAATGCCATATACCAATCCAATTACTTAAGCCTGTTGCCACCTCTCCTATTACAGTGGCCCATTGAGGCAGGCTTGAGTGCAGCTTGAGTCCCTTTGACAAGAATGTGGTGGAACAGATTATGTCCTTAATGAGAAATGCCCTGTGCTTTCATTCAAAGCTTACCCTTTATGCTCTCAGCACCAATGATCATTCTTGGACCAGACAATCGGTACACTCTTACACTAATACACATACATACAAATAAAGTAGACACAAAAATGAACTTTACAACATTACACTATATTTGCTTACTAAACTACCTAAACCACACAAAATTTGAAGGGCCCATTGATTGAATTTTCCCTGAAGTCCTTTTCTAACATTTCCTGAAACTCACGCATTTTGGTAACAGGATTTCATGCATATTTATTTTTCTATCAATTAATGTTCTTGTTCTATGAGAAGTGTGTTTAAGCTGTTTTTCTGTGTTTTAACCCATATTCTTTCACAGCCATCTCCTTCTTAGAAAGGACTAACAGTGTATTTTACACATCATTTATAAAATATTGTTTATGGAGCAAATGACATGCAGCAAATATCAATGTAGCCAAGCCAAAACAAACATAGGGACTCATAAGTTAAATAGTAAAAACATAACATATGCTTAAAAGTTATAATAATCATAATATTGAATAAAAAAATCAATAAACCATAAAAAACATAAAATTACAACAAAACAGTAAAGAAGAAGAACTAAGGATATATGAAAACATAATGAATAAAATAAAAATAAAATAATAAGAAATAAAAGAAATAAAGAAATAAAAGATGTAAAACAATAGCTTGGCAACATAAAAAACAAAAACACAACAATAAAAATGAAACAATAACTCAAAACATAGTAAAACAGTTGTAGGCCGATTGGAGGTGGGAAGTCCTAGCCAATGGACGGAACTAACTGCGAGGAAGAAAAGAAATTATATATGGTTATTATGGAGAACAAGTCTTGGGAAAAAACTAACTGTAAAAATAAATAATAATAAAAACATGAACAAAAAACAAAAAAGCATGAATAAATAAATAAATGTGAGTTATAAAATCATGAATAAATAAATAAGTAATTAAAAGTGGGTTAGAAATTCATAATAAATAAATATGTATGTGTTTATGAGCTGCAAATGAATTAACATTTTATTAATTTATCTATTTATTTATTAATTTATTTATACATTTCTTCCTCCAGTCCATGCTAATGTGGAGGGCAACACTAATGTAACTCTAACAAACAATTTTCTGAGGCTGGCTTGCAAGCCACTAGTACTGTTACTGGTGCGTTTCATCCTCCATGGGTTAGAACTTGGTTCTACATTTCAGTGAAAAAGCTTTGAAGAGCTTTTACGTTATGTGAAGGTCATTTCAGATTCATTGCGCTCTCACATAATGCCTCTCTGAAGAAGTCTTATGGGTTCTTCCACAGTGGCAGCTTGTTTGAGAATGAGGGATTGTTAGATCATTAGACATACATCAAATTAATATAATATTCCAGCAAATACTGTAACTTGTCTTTTTTTTGTATCTGGCTTTTCGGAAAGTTTTTTATCGCTGCAGTATTTGTGTGCGCACAAACCACAGATTGTTAGAATCCTAAATGAATAAATACCCTTCGTAAGTTTGGCTTGTCATTTTTCAATCTCAGATATAGGACAGGCAGCGAACACTGTGACATGTCTCACAGCATCAGTAAAAGTGCAAACAGCTGGGTTCTTGGACCATTCCACATTTGGACATTTACTGGCAGACAAACAGAGAATGTGGAGGAGGATGGGGTTTAAAGAACTTCAATGCTTTTCGGAAATAATGACGTACTAATGTTGTTCCAAAAATAATACTGTTGTGGACAGTCAACATGTGCTCTCACTTGGGAGAGAAGAAGGGAAAGGATGAGAGATTCTGAGTGAGGGATGGAGGGAAAACAGTAAAATAAAATGGGAAAGGCAAAGAGACATTAAAGCTTTTGGAAAACTTCTGCTAGTTGGACTTTTGTGCCTCCTTTCATTCCATCTTTGTGCTCAACAATGTATTTTCAGATGTGTGCAGAACTGTACATGTGAACACTGTGTTCAAATATTTGGAATTACTTATCATGTTAGCAACTGCAATTGTTTTACATGCACACACATTTTCTAAATCGCTTATGCTTCTGGCTCGCGAGTGGTGCTGGAGCCTCTCGCAGCGGTCATTTGGCAACAGGCGAAATACACCCTGGAAAGGTTGCTAGTCCATCGCATGGCAGACAGACAGACATATATGCTCACACTCATCCTAGGGTGCACTCACACCAGTTGGCCTGACTGCATGTCCTTGGACTGTGGGATCCACACAGATATGTGGACAAAAATATAATAGTGATTCATTGATCGACTTTGACTTACATTTGAATTAAAACAGTAGAAGGACAAGATATGTAATGCTTCACTTTAACAACTTAATTTAACTTAATGTTTTATAAATCTATGCTTATTCTGAAATTGATGCCTGCAACATGTTGCAAAAAAGGCAGGAGCAATTTTAGTCTAGGAATATTGTGAAATGTTCAAAAAACCTGTCATCTTAACAGGTGATGCAGTCAATTCTGAGTATAGAAGGAGCATACAGAAAAGGCCTAGACATTTATGAGCAAGCATGGGACGAGGCTCTTCACACATCACACACAGCCAGAAACATTGCCGACTTCTCTTATTTTGAGCTTATCTGAAATAGATGATGCACAGTATAAACATAATTATATTACTGTCAAACTTTTAGACTATCCAAGGAAATAATGGATATCATGTTCTCCAGGCCAAAGAATGAAGGGAACATCCAAACTGTTACCAGCATAAAGCTCAAAATTGTAAAAAGTGTAGGCACCAAGTGAACACAGAAGACACTTTTTGGAGCAACAAATACTGCCTTCTAGATGATGTCTTTTTCAGGGACATCTATGCAAGTAATTGGACAAACTAACAATCTTAAACGAATCTGGCATTTTTATTGATCTGTTGCAATCCTTTGCAGTTAATGACTGCCTGAGGTCTGGGACCCATAGACATCACCAGGTGCTAGGTTTCTTCCGTCTTGATGCTCTGCCAGGAGTTTCCTTTAGAACCTGCTTATTCTGTTTTGCCTTCAGTTTCACCTTCAGTAAGTAAAATCTTCTGTCATCCAATACATATCTTTTGGGCCTTCTGGTGTTTCTGAAGTAACCAGTGCAACCTCTTTTAAGAATGTGCCTTGGAATTCATATTGAGAGTTAACACCAACAGATTCCAAAATTTCAATTTCTTAAAAATGAGTGAGGGGTGTGTGTATGAAAATTGTTGTAACTCCCACATCCTTCACCTGATTTGAATGTAATGTTCAATTAAAGCTAGAAGTACTTATAGAGATTATTTAATTTCAACTCCAATTTGCCATATTAGGAAGCTAAAATAGCGATAACATTGTAGATGTCCAAATATTTATGAACTGAATATTTATTTTCAAAGTCAAGTCAAAGTTTATTTATATAACGCTTTTCACAACAGGTGTTGTCACAAACTAGCTTTACAGAAAAATCTGGGCCAAGCCCCCATGAGCGTTGCCAGTGACGACAGTGGCAAGGAGAAACTCCCTAAGAGCGGGAGGAAGAAACCTTGAGAGGAACCAAGACTAAGAAGGGAAGTTTCAACACAAATTACAAATTACAGTGACATGCTAATAATAAAATAACGATAGTGGAATTTATCATCAACCACTTGCTCAAGATGTTAGATTTTGTGGCAAGTTTTGAAATAAGTTCAGTAATATTATACAAAACATTAAAACTCAAAATAAGAAAAAGTTGCTATGTCAACTATATTTAAGACATTATGTTTCTCAGTCAGATATGATTTTATTTAAAAAGTGTACTTTTTTTGAAGTTTTATATTTTGCATACATACAAACAACATAAATACAAACAGTACATAAATAAATACTGACCAAGTATGATTTTTTTTAAAGTTACAAATATCTCAATAAGAAGACAGTTCCAGACGTTTTGCTTCTCTCCAGTCACTGCATGATTTATTAAATTCCATCAGCAGCACCTGATTTTACCTGATTAAATTTAATGAAGGACCGATCAGCTGAAGCAGATATTGGCAACTGTAAATACTGATTTTCCTTGAGGTGAGCTTTGGAAATTCTCAAGCCTACATGTTTACATACATCAAATTGTAACTGTTTATTTGTATGTACTCTCATGTTAATTGTTTATTTGAACAAATAGTTGCTTACTGCCCATATAAAAGCTCTATATATTATATTCAACTTCTGTACAGAACAGCAATGTTTCGACTTACATTTGTGTTTGCATGTGTAACATGCACACGTATTTATATGCACATTCAGACTGTGAAGGAAGCGGTCCAGAGTTTTTGAGCTTTCTTGCTGATAATACTGCTCAGACTTTTGGGAGGTGGGGGGATCTCTGGTGCTGATCCTGGCCAGATGACTCACGCTAAAGCCAGCGGTATTCGGGGGAGTGAGACAGAGTGAGAGTGAGTGAGTGAGTGAGTGAGTGAGTGAGAGAGAGAGAGAGAGAGAGAGAGTGCTTGGGAACATTTCTCTGCTCCATGCTCCTCATACAAGCTTTTGGAACATTTACCCCTTTTTTGTTTACAAAACCAGCTTTTACTGAGCATGGCTCAGGCGACTGAAACCATCAGCCCTGGAATAAATATTATTCTCCCCTGAGATGTGGTATCTCCGTTGTTATTTTCAACATTTATCTTAAACCTGCCCTTGTGAAATGAATAATGGCTGTTTCATTGATGTTGGAGTGTGTGGGGTGATGGCAGCTACATGTCTATGTATAATTGTGCAGAGAGAGAGAGAGAGAGAGAGAGAGAGAGAGAGAGAAAGAGAGAGAGAGAGAGAGAGAGAGATGGGTAGAAGCACAATCTGGGTAATACTCTCTTTCTTATCTGCTGCATAACGGCTCATAGAAGGATCCAGAAATTTGAGTTTCCACATCACCCTTTAGAAGTCACTGTCTTCCCCCTGGCAATAAGAAAACCACATCATAATTTGATAGTGAAAGCGTCTAATTTTTCACATTTTCAGTACGATTCAGTAGATTCATTTGCAATCCAAAACCCACAGTGACAGTACACGTGTCTTCCGAGATGTAATGCTGATGTTGGTAACAGTGGCAAATCAGAAAAAGTATGTTTTAACTGGGGACTATTTTTCTTAACAATGCCCTGCATGTACCAACTCACTATGAATAGATTTCAAAATCTAAAGGTGTCACTTCATTTAGTACACTGTCTTGTTTCTATACTCATTGCCCATTTTCTCAGCTCTTCTTACCATATGGTAATACAAAGCTGCCCTCTGGAAAAATCACACACTATAGTCCATCTCTGCATTTCTCTGCATACTTCATTCGCCTTAATCCTTAAAAGAACTATTTTAAAATGAGTGCACAGCATCAACAAACATGCTTGTTATACAAAGTCTAAAGAGGATCTCAATTATCAGCTTCTTTACACAGAGTGAATGAGTAAAGTCCTCCTCAGAGAGATTGTGGGAGTAGCAGTAAAATGAAGCAGGCATGAGAGAACAAAAATGGTTGAGTTTCAAAACATGTTTTAAACAACAAGGACATTTTTCATGACATATTAATAGAACAGCATGAATAAATCTTATGTGCTTGGAGTGTATTCAGTATTCAGCCATCACTATTTTCTCCAGAGTGAGTGTTTGTGTGTGGTGCACTGGTATAAGTGAATCCGATATAGCAGTGCAATGGAAGTGCAAACCCAAACCGATTAAAATATGACAGTGTATAATTAAGTGTTTAATTAAATACATATTTACACTTAGCAAAACCCTGATTTACCTTCAATATGAGTATGAGTATTAATATAGAACAGCTTCTCATCATAATACTACAATACATTATTAAATAACTCAGAAATATGTTTACTGATTTAGTTTCAAAATCATGTATAGCCTCTGCAAGCATTTATGGAATGACACAGAGGGTCAGGGTCAAGGCAACAGACTTCTGTGGCCATGTCAGCTAAAACAGGAACTGACCACACGCACCAATCTCCCTGACCCTCACTCCGGCAGACAGAGGGTTACTAGATAATGTCATGTAAATGGTCTTAATGGTCAACCCCTCATCCCTCTACTAGAATAGGCACATTCCAACCCACAGAGTTATAGACTAAAGATTCAGAGGTCAAAGGGAGAGGTTATAACCACAGAGGGCGAAAGGATTCCACCTCTTCAGTCAGACAGCTTTATTTGTTTTAACAGGCAACATGTAAGCAGGAATGTAAAAGGTACAGGCGAACTGTACTAAAGTGAAAGTATTTGTGGTTTGTGTAAATTAAACATAGAGGAAAGGTGAACTACTATAACAGCCTGGCTTACTCCTTTTACAAAACAGAGAAACCCTGACACATTAATGAAAATTGTAATTTGTGTGCAGTCAAATATATTGTGTATTTCAGGTATTTTAGAACAACTTCAAACACACCTCAGCCTCTTAAGTGTTCTTAAAACCCGAACCGTCCATTCTATAATTACTATTTCAGAGCTATAGTTCATCTGTTTCTCTGCATACTTCTCATTGCATACTACATGGATACCAAAATACGTGTAAAAACAGCATCAGAAACATACTAAACAAGTTCAGTAGAGAGGAGGCGATGGTAACAAGCATAATGATTCTACTAAATAAAAGTGAGCTAAAATTACCAACGTATTTTTTTCAGTTCCCAGAAATCATTAAGTCTTTTCTGAAGGCCTACAAGACTCCAAGTGTTCCCCTATGTTAAACACAACAAGCAAATTCCTGATTTGTTGTTTCTTTGATTCCTCAGCATTTGTCTATGTCCTAATCCAGGGTCAAACAAGATGTGGCTAGTTGTGGTCAGTGACTGTGGTTCCTCCCATACATCCCTGTGCGAGCATGTTTCCCACATGAGGAATCATACAAAATACACATTACCAAAGGGGTGTGGCAAAGAAGCCTCTGATGTGTTGTCAAGGCACAAGGACAAAGAGCCAAAGAGATGAGCTTGTTTTTACTGGTTTTCTTCCCCATACATACAAGGATATTGTGAGCCATTGCTATAGTTAAGTGCTTCAATGATGGCAAAGGCCTAAAGCAGATTTACTCATTTGTAGCTGTCAGGGCTATATATACTGTCTCTGAATAATATATGTCTGATCCCCATGACTGAAAGGGTGAGTAAGCAGCTAAGACCTGGTTCTCTGTCGGTACGTCAACACAGTTAGCGCAAGTGAAGCAGATCAGCACTTCAGGGCTCGGCATGGGGCCGACAGGGCCAAAAGTGGGTTTTTGTGTTTGTGGGGCAGATAAAGTGAGAGGGTGTCAGTGGAGAACATGCTCAATAATCAACTGGCACCTGCTGAAAGCTGAATGTGTTTTGATCCTGTTAGTGAAGGAGCAGCAATGGGAAAGCCTTCTACCTACGCACTCAGAAAGTCTGATCCGATTATCTCCCGCTAATGCTACCATAATTACGTTAACACTTAATGCCCTGGCGTCATTTTCCCCCTCAGCCTGATGCCTCATATCAAGTGCTGAGTAGAGATGTACGTATATAGAGTATGTACTTTATTTCATAAATCATACTTGGCTGAAATCATTGAGTGACGTGGAGAAACGACAGGTGAGGGTGAGTGCTTAGATGCTGTAAGACCCATTCATTGCTGTGAGTTCAAGTATTTCATTTTATCCTGCGGTTGTTTTAAAGCCACAGGGAACCAAAATCCATGGTTGCTTTTTAATTGGGTTAATGTTGGCCTTGTAGTCACACAATATGCATGTTCAAAATAGGCCCTATGAATATCTTATGTCTAAATGTACTTCACCAGAATTTCTCCCCTTTTTAATGTGAATTAAGAGGGTTATCTCCTTGTTCCCAGGGTCCTAGTTACCCAGAGCCTTTAATTCATGTTTTATATTTAAATTTCCAGGACACTGCCCCATGTTCTTCTGTATGTATCATATAAAGGTTTGATGTACCTCTGTATATTACACTAAGGAGACCTATGGAATGGAAGTTCTAATTTTTAATAAGTTCTAATGTTTAATTTTTAATAAGTTCTAATGTTTAATTTTAGCCTGCTGTTGTTTTAAAGCCCCAGTGAACCTAAGTGATTGCTTTTTAATGTTTTTAATTTGATGTTGGATTAACATCGCCTTTGTGGTCACACTATATGCACGCTGAAAAAAATGATGTCAAATATACAGTCTATACTTGGTATTATTGTAAAGTTATTATAAGATTATTTAACTTATTTCTAGACATTTTTACTTGTTTTTTATTTTAGTAAATCACATTATCTCACTACCCCTCCATGGATCACCACCTTATCATGGTGGAGAGGTTTGCATGCTTGCATGCTAGGAGCTATGTTGTCTGGAGCAAAAGCTCCTGGTAGGGTCTCCCAGGGCAAACTGGTCCTAGGTGACAGGTCAGAAAAAGTGTGATCCATAAATACCCTTATGAAAACAAAACCAAATCAGGACTTGTGTACCCTGCCCGGATCAGGGTTACCGGGGCCCCACCCTGGAGGTGGCCAGCTCATTTACTCATGGTGCCCGGGCCGGGCCCAGCATGAAGGAGTTACATGAGTCCCCCCTCCCATCGACCCACCATCGACTGCCGGGAGGGGCAGTAGTAGGGGTTTGGTGCTTTGTGGATCGGGCAGTGTCCGAAGGCGTGGGCCTTGGCGTTCTGATCCTCGGCTGGAACTTGGAATGTTACCTCACTGATGGGGAAGGAGCCTGAGTTGGTGCGCGAGGTTGAGAGATACTGGCTAAATATAGTCGGGCTCACCTCAACACACAGCTTGGGCTCTGGGTCCAATCTCCTTGAGAGGGGCTGGACTTTATTCCCTTCTAGAGTTGCCCATGGTGAGAGGCGGCAGGCAGATGTGGGTTTTCTCATAGCCCCTCGACTCGGCACCTGTATGTTGGGGTTTTCTCCGGTGGATGAGAGGGTAGCTTCCCTATGCCTTCGGGTTGGGGAACAGGTCCTGACTGTTGTCTGTGCTTATGCACCGAACAGCAGTTCAGAGTACCCAGCCTTCTTAGAGTCCTTGGGAAGGGTGCTTGAAAGTGCTCCTCCTGGAGACTCTATTGTCCTCACAAACAGCATGTTTGAACACAAGGATGTCCATAAGTGCACATGGCACCAGGACACCCTAGGCCGCAGTTCAATGATTGACTTTGTAGTCATGTGTTTTGGACACTCGGGTAAAGAGAGGAGCTGAGCTGTCAACTGATCACCACCTGGTGGTGAGTTGGATCAGGTGGTGGGGAAAGATGCCGGTCAGACCAGGCAAACCCAAACGTATAGCGAGGGTTTGCTGGGAACATCTGGCAGAAGAACCTGTCAGATTGATCTTCAACTCACACCTCCGTCAGAACTTTGACCAGATATCGGGGGAGGTGCGGGACATTGACTCAGAATGGGCCATGTTCCGCTCCTCCATTGTTGAAGTGGCTGATTGTAGCTGTGGCCACTAGCACTGTATATGGTGGAGATGGTGTGCTGCTGACTTCGACTGAAGACGTCATTGGGCGGTGGAAGGAATACTTTGAGGACCTTCTCAATCCCACTGACACGTTCTTCAGTGAGGAGGCAGAGTCTGGGGACACAGGAATAGGCTTGTCCATTACTGAGGCCGAAGTTGCTAAGGTAGTTAAAAAGCTCCTTGGTGGCAAGGCTCCAAGGGGGGATGAGATCCGTCCTGAGTTCCTCAAGGCTCTGGATGTTGTGGGGCTGTCTTGGCTGACACGCCTTTTCAGCATTGCGTGGACATTGGGGGCGGTGCCACTGGATTGGCAGACTGGGGTGGTGGTGCCTCTTTTTAAAAGCTCCAACTACAGGGTAATCACACTCCTCAGCCTCCCTGGTAAGGTCTATGCAGGGGTACTGGAGAAGAGAGTCCGGCTTATAGTCGAACCTCGGATTCAGGAGGAGCAGTGCGGGTTCCGCCCTGGTCGTGGAACACTGGACCAACTCTTCACCCTCTCCAGGATTCTGGAGGGTGCATGGGAGTTTTCCCAACCAGTCCACATGTGCTTTGTGGATTTGGAGAAGGCATTTGACTGTGTTCCCCGGGGTATTCTGTGGGAGGTGCTTTGGGAGTACAGGGTACATATCTCTTTGCTACAAGCCATTGTACAAACAAAGCAGGAGTTTGGTTCGCATGGCCAGCAGTAAGTCAGACTCGTTCCCAGTGAGAGTTGGACTCCGTCAGGGCTGCCCTTTGTCACCGATTCTATTCATAATTTTTAAGGATAGAATTTCTAGGTGCAGTCAGGGGATGGAGGGTGTCCGGTCGGTGACCTCAGGGTCACATTGCTGCTGTTTGCGGATGATGTGGTCCTATTGGAGACATCAGGCTGTGAACTTCGGCTTTCACTGGATCATTTGCAGCTGAGTGTGAAGCAGCTGGGATGAGAATTAGTACCTCCAAATCTGAGGCCATGGTTCTCAGGCAGAAAAGGGTGGAGAGTTCTCTCTGGGTCAGGGATAAGCTCTTGCCTCAAATGGAGGAGTTTAAGTATCTCAGGGTCTTGTTTACGAGTGATGGTAAAAGGGGGCGGGAGATTGACAGGTGGATTGGTGCTGGGTCAGCAGTGATGCAGGCTGTTTACCGGTCTGTTGTGGTAAAGAAAGAGCTGAGCCATAAGGCAAGGCTCTCGATTTACCGGTCGATCTACGTTCCCACCCTCACCTATGGTCATGAGCTTTGGGTAATGACCGAAAGAATGAGTTCGTGAATACAAGTGGCTGAAATGAATTTCCTCCGCAGGGTCTCTGGACTCTCCCTTAGAGATAGGGTGAGAAGTTTGGTCATCCAGGAGGGACTCAGAGCAGAGCCGCTGCTTCTCCACGTTGAGAGGAGCCAGCTGAGGTGGTTTGGGCATCTGGTTAGGATGCCTCCTGGATGCCTCCCTCGGGAGGTGTCACAGGCAAGTCCACCCGGGAGGAGACCCCAGGGAAGACCCGGGACATGCTGGCGTGACTATATTGCCCAGCTGGCCTGGGAGCGCCTCGGAATCCCCCCCGGGGAGCTAGTGGAAGTGGCTGGGGAAAGGGAGGTCTGGGCCTCATTGCTTAGGATGCTGCCCCCGTGACTCGAACCCCGGAAAAGCGGAAGATAATAGATGGATGGATGGATGGATGGATGGATGGATGGATGGATGGACATTATCTCACTTTTATCGGCAGATAATTTTACTTGTTTCAAGCATACTTCTTACAACAGGGAAAAATGATCTGTTAATATAGTGAAAGAATCTGACTTAACAAAACCACTGAACCCAGTAAAATGTTTAGAAGTAAGTTACATAAATGTCTGCTTAAATTTCACTTTGAATAAAAATTCACAAAATGCAAATTTTCACAAAGAACAAATTTTTTTTGCAGTGCATATTCAAAGTGGCCCCAAGAAAAGAGACCCATGGCTACAGAAAAAGCATCGCGGTAGCAATAGCAAACTGTAGGTTTATATTTGACGTGCTGTAAGTGCATGCCAAAAATGTAAGAAGAAGCTAGAACAAAGCTACAAAATGCTAACATAGCAAGCCTACTTTGATAATTCTCTGCATGTAGGCCTGAGCAATCAGGATTTCCCTGTACCTTTGTCTGTAGTTCTACTTGAGCATAACAGCAAAGTTGGAGTCTTGCACAAAGGGATGTCAGTCAATCAATTAGAATATTAGGCCACACCTAGAGAGTTCTCTGGTAGGTCTGATGAGCTGTTTTTTAAGCAATGTTTTCTCATAATTCTGTCTTGCACAATTAAAGATTGTAAGATTTGGAGATTTGGAAATGTGTAATTGCACAAAACAAGCAGAAAAACATTTTGTAACATGATTGTGCTTTGTCCCCCTCCTCCAAGTGGATGAACATGATGATTGTCAGTGTGCTGAAAGAGCATTCAATGAGGAGTCAAAACTTGGTGAATTACATGTCTTTCGAGAATGTGACTGAATTTTCTACTATTGTCATCTTGTTTTTATCAGTATAATGTTGCATTTGAGACTTAAACATCCACACTTTTCATAGGGCCTGTGACACTAATGCATAAAGATATGTGTCCTTGTCAGAAAAACTTCTCGCTTGACACTTCTGACTTTCAAATATATTATTTAGGGCTTACTGGGCGACTTGCAGTACACACACACACACACACACACACACACACACACACACACACACACATTTTAGCTGGTTTTTCTTTTAACTTTAACAAAATAGCCTGAGACTTTTTTAAACTCTGAACCTCTTTTTAAGTAAATATTCATATCTAGATTCAAAGCAAATTACCCATAGCCTTGCACTCTTAAAATAAATTTATGTATGCACACATGTCTTGGCTTCTACTCTCATGTGGCACATCCTGTCAGACAGGGAGACAAAAATGTTAAACTGATTAGACCGCGCTGGCTGGGGGAATGCAACAGCGTTTCCTCAGTGACAAGTAGGCCATCTTGAGTCGTGATGAATGCTCTCATTTCATGCTCGCAAGTACCCTCTCTATGTCCGCTTGAAGCCTCCGTGAAGAGTCGCATTACCACAGCTGTGTGGGAACCCTACGTCATGGCTAAGACTGCTTGCGTCCAGCATAAGGGCTAGCGTTAGCTGTAGTGTTAGTGTGAGAGCCTACTGACAGTAAACTTTGGGGGTGGGGGCGGGCATGATCAGGAGTTGCGGGTTGGGGGGGTGGGGGGTGGGGGGGACTTGGGTTGTGCCAAGTGTGGAACTGCTGGCATGATGTGGTCATTTCATGAGGAAACAAGAAGGGGGGTGGATTAGAGGATGTGAAGACGGCTGAATGAATTTCTGTCCGCTTTCTGAAACAACATGAGCTCTCCTGGCCTGGCCCCTTTGGTGGGAACGCTATGGGACGGGGGGGAGGGGGGGGGTGTTTGGGGGTCGGGGCTTCACTTGCTCAGTGTGCCATGTGACAGGCGCCCAATGAAGTGGAACCGTGTCCTCTTCAAACAGGAAAAGGGTCGCTGAGGCTCGTGAGGCCAATTACCCACATTTCCCATGCATAGGAAAAGACGTTTTGATAATCCTCCCCTCCCCTTCCTTGTTTTAAACACTTCCTTTCTCCTTTTACTTTTTGCCTTTACTCCCCCAGCCTTCCAGATGTTAAATTTGACCTTAGACTACTAAAAATATATATCTTACGTTGCAAGAGACATTAAACCCCCAATGAAAGTAAAGATAAAAGGTTGAGAGGTTTCTTAAAAATTACACATAGTACATCATTTTAATATTAAACACAAAAAATTATGTTTCTCCTGCTGTGTCAGAAAGGCATGTGTGGAACAATTTCCCCATGTAATGCAGTTTTTTTTTATTTGTTTTAAGTATGTTAGTTATTATATATATATATATATATATATATATATATATATATATATATATATATATATATATATATATATACATATATTTTTTTTTTGGAAATATATATAATATATTTCAAAAAGTTGGTATGGGGCATGTTTACCACTGTATTTCTCTTCACATAACAAAACTGTAAGCATTTGGGAACTGAGGAGAACAATTGCTGTAGTTTTGAAAGTGAAATGTTCTTATTTGATATAGGATTTCAGCAGGTCAACAGATCAGGGTGTTCCTTGCTGTATTTTTCATTTCATAATGCATGAAATGTTATCAGTGGTGACTGGTCTGGACTGCAAGCAGGTCAGTTTAACAATCAAACTCTTTTAATAGGGAGCAATGCTGTTGTTATACATAATGTGGTTTGACTTTGTCTTGCTTGAATAAGCAAGGCCTTCCCTGAAAAAGACGCTGTCTGGATGGCAGCACATGTTGCCAAAACATGTATCTGTTGTTCAGCATTAATGGTGCCTTTACAGAGGTGCAAGTCAGTCATGCCATGTGCACTAATACACTTCTACACTGACTTTTGAACTATAATATATTTTCAATAAATTTATATTCATAAATTTTCAAACTTGCAATAAATTTCAAGGTGTTGTTGGTAATATGTCTTAGACATCCTCTTCCTCTTTTCTTCAGTTGTTTATACTCCACGCAGTCTTAAGCAAGTAAAAAAAGTAATTACAGATTTCTCTCATGCAGCATGCCATCTTCTCCAGCAACACTCTTTCTGGGAGGTGTTACAGATCTTTAGAAACTAAATCAACCTGATGACTTTGTGCTTTGTGTTTATCATATCACATGTCGTTTGCATGTAAGATTGCAAGTAAGATTTCATACCTTTGTTAAAATGCATTAATGAAACAATGTTTTTTTCCATAGTTCTTCTACATTAAATGTTGGCCTTTGTGTTATATATTGTATATTGTATTGCGTACTGTTTACTATATGATTGTTACATTGGAAGGTCATTGTCACTGTTGGAACAAAACCCTCCAATTGCATCTGTTTATTTTTAATCATTAAGTGAAAATTTTGATCAAAAAATGTTGGAGATGGAGCTGCTGGGTAGAAGGAGAAGAGGTGGACCTCAGAGAAGGTTTATGGCTGCAGTGAAGGAGACATGGAGATGGTTGGTGTGAAAGTAGAGGAGGCAATGGATAGGGCAAGATGGAGGCAGATGATCCGCTGTGGCGACCCCTAAAGGGAGCAGCCGAAAGAAGAAGAAGAAGAAGAAGAAGAAGTGAAAATTTTGATGATGAATGTATCAACATAATTGTTCAAAAATTACTTGCAATGAAATCTCTTTACATTAATTTAACATGTCTATTCTTTCCAAGATACAAAGTAAAAATGTTTTTTATTATTATTTTTTGCAAATTAGCTAGCCAACTTAGTCATATCATTTAAGTAGAATTGTTGTTATCTATTGATTTATGTCATTTTGGTTACTTATATAGAATGTTGCTACTACAGCCCGATCTATATATTGATTGGCCAAAAATATCAACCAATGCGGTTTTAGCACTGTCGTTCGGGTCATGCAAAATCCTTGTATCTTTTTGTTATTTTATAATATAATATTATAATATTATAATATAATATTTTATAATAACTTTTGTTATTTTTTACTCAAGCTACCCATTGCATTGTATTAAGATTTAATGATGGACAGACCAGCAGATATGATTCAAAATTACTTGGAAAAAATATTTACAGTACATTACATTTATATTAACCTCCATTAAAAATTAGGAATGTTTGTACAAAACATATTATGTATTCAGTGAACCCAAACTTAACCTTCAGCAATACATTATAGCATAATTTGTCACAAATGGTTTTTGAGCAATGCCATACCACTTTCTTTTCTAGGGCATCGTTTTGTAAAAGAGATGTGTAAACTTTAAAAGATTTTAAGGACACATAGTATAAAGACTCTTTTCATCCTAGAACCTTTACATGACGTAGAGATTCTTAAAATTTTAAAAAGGTTCACACTCACACATCTCTTTTACATGAATGGTTCTTGAAAGAACCATCCACTAAATGGTTCCTCTATCATGGAATGTAAAGATATATATATATATATATATATATATATATATATATATATATATATATATATATATTCTTTATGGATTTGCAAGTGAATATTACACAAGGAAAGTTTACCAGTGTTTAACAATTATCAAAATTTACATTTACATTTTTTTAATTTAAAAAAATTGTCCATTTAATTCTAACAATTCTAGTCTATTTCTAATAAAGAGAGGGCGCAATTGAATAAAGGGATATAAATGAATTATGATAACATAATAGCTATACATAAGATACATGACAGATGTTAAAGGATGTAGCCCCTTCAAAACAGTTTTAACATGGAAACTTATAACAGTATAGCCATGAAGGTAGAAAATATAATGAATGAATATGACTTCAGCTCAAAACTTGCTTTATGTAGGTTCACCACAGAAGAGGTAAGTCAGTCAAAGTTTACTAATGTAGTGCTTTTTATGACAAGTGTAAAAAAAAAGAAAAAAAGAGGTACAACAATGGCTATGATTATGTGGTTTGAGTCTATGCATGCAGCAGTATCACCCAGAGGGTCAGTTCATTTAAATGTTGTACAGCAGGAATCTCCAGTGTGGTCAAACTGGTCCAAAAGGTGGGTGAGCAGTCCAAATGGCACTGTACAGCCTGCAACTTTGGCAAGCTGGTACAAACTGTTGCGCTGATGACATTTGCATCTCACTGCTGCCATCTCAGTTTGTTTCCTTGAGGGACCTAATGTATTTACGCATGTTTGGCAAAAGAAGGCTTTGTGCCTGTGTCAACATTGGTTCTGGACTGTATGTGTGCTTTGCTCAAAAAAGTATATTTACACAGTGATTGGTCTGCAAGGAATGAACAATGTGCTGCTAATTAAGTGTTTAGCAGTGGGAAAGTCTCAACAATTCCAGGCTAACTAATGATGCCACTGTTTTGAAGTTACAGAAGCTGCTTTAAGGTGCTGGTTTATCGGAGGATATGTTCAAAGACCTGGCTGTTACGAGCTCCCCTCATGACTTCTGACACAACTCTGCCCTCCCTGACCCTCTTTAGCAGCCAGGGCGGGAGGCATGAGAAAAGTCAAACAAAACAACCTTTTGGCATTCTAAGCCATCTGAAGCAGTGCAGCTTTGTCACTTGGCATTTTTCATGTGCTATGAATTTCGTGTCTTATTTTAAAGTGTTGTGGGTCTGTAACTTTATGGTTGAAAACTGCAACTGTTTCTGGAAGAGCTCTGGCTTTCCTGTCACTGATATATTGGGCGAGATTCATAAAACTTGGTAGTAACAGCGCTGTGCCACAATAAAAAAATGTGTGGAAATATTAAATAAGAGCTATTCATAAAGACGTAGGCAAACTTCTCTTTTTTATTGCTGTGGTATTTTTACCCATGTCTTCAGCAAGTGCCAGTCAAAATCAACATGTTAATGAGGTCATACATACTATTTCCACAATATTTGTGATTTCACAAAAAACAGTGCATTGACATTTATCCACCTACTCAGCTTACAGCTGTTTAGACCTGTCTTTTCATGTTGAAGATGGAGGTGGTTAGTGATTTAAACTTACAATGTCTACTGGCCTCCATTTAGCCTGCAACTGCCTTATTTAGTTATCTTAATTAGTCATTTTTTTATTTTGGTGTTTTTTTATTTGGTGTTTTTTGTTTTCCTTTTGTCTCTTCAAGGCTACAATTTACTCATCTTCTAATGGCAACTTCCAGCATGATAATACAACATGTCACAAACCAAAAGTCATCTCAAACTGGTTTCATGAACATGACAAGTTGAGTGTTCTGCAGTGGCCTTCGCAGTCACCAGATCTGAATCCAATCGAACACCTTTTGGATGTGTAAGAATGGGAGATTTGCAGCATGAAAATGCACCTGTACAAAAGTATTCATTTTTATGCTATTTTCTTTTATTATTTTACCTATTTGAAATGGCATAATTCTCTCTAGTTTACAAGTTATTTTGTCTGATATGTTCGTATGTTCTTCATACACCTCAAAGAAACACAAAGAGCAGCTCTTTTTGGCTGCCAAAATGGCCACAGTGAAAGAAATGAAAACAAAGAAACAAAGAAAACCAAAATAAAAATAGAGCTATGAATTTTACTGGGAAAGAATAGTTCATTTTCTAACAAATAACAGTGCATTGCTTGGTATAGATGGTTTTATCTATTAATCCCGACCTGTATAAAATCTTAAAATGAGAAATTTGACATACCTCAACTAAATTTAGAACAATTTCAATTTCAAAAATATTTTGCATTGGCTCTCAAAAAAAGTGTTAACAAAAGTTATTCCTAGAATCATTTACTTTCCTAGAAAGTCCAAGCTAAGAACCTTTTAGGAATCTGTATGATTTGAAAGGGAAACGTCTTATGTTAGACTTCTTATGTTAAACCTTCACATTTTCACACAAGAACCAACATAATTCAGATCATTGTAATGTAGCACCAATGTCTTTTTTAAAACTACACATACTAAAAAACGGCTTTAAAAACTGTCGTCACACATTTTCTATCTTTATAACTGTGCCTGAATTGTCAGGCCTTTATAAAGTGAATTCTTTGTGTGTGGGAAAAATGAGGGGGCAGAGGGAGGGGGAGGAGGGAGATCAAGGGGGAGGGGTATAGTGAGAAAGAGAGAGAGAGAGAGAGAGACTGTGAACGGAAACTGAACCTTGACTACATGTTCTACAAGAAAAACTCTGCAAATCACTATGAAACTTAAACATGTTGTCAAACGACCCAGTGTGACTTAGTGAAAATATTGATGCTGGCGAGGCAGCCAAGTCCACAGCGGCCCATGACGTAGCGCTTTTTTCCATGACACTTTTGATGATTGTTTCCAAATGGCCCTGTCAGTATTAATAAATCCAAATCCAGAAGGTCCATTTTGTTTCAAAGTAAACTCAATCCTTTGACCTACAAGGCCAGACGGCTCATATGAACACATAAAAGCAATAAGTTGAAGTGGAACAGGCAACACTGAAAGATGATGTATGCTTTTGTGTGTGAAGGAATGGAATGTCAGGGGTGGTGGTGGTGGGAGGACCACATTAATTCTGTTTCCTAACACACAAATTGAAAAGCAAAATGTTTTTTTTTTCAGGGAACCAAAAACTAAGCAATAAATTCTGATGCTGAATAACGTTACACATGAGGTCGAGGTACTGAACTGATTAATCCAGTTTGGATGAAAACAAATACTGTTAAAGAAGCAATGTGTTCAATGTTTATTTGTATTTGTTATTACAACCCCAATTCCAATTAAGTTGGGATGCTGTGTAAAACATAAATAAAAACAGAATACGATGATTTGCAAATTCTTTTCAACCTATATTCAATTGAATACACTACAGAGACAAGATATTTAATGTTCAAACGGATAAACTTAATTGCTTTTTGCAAATATTCACTCATTTTAAATTTAATGCCTGCAACATGTTCCAAAGAAGTTGGGACAGGGGCATGTTTACCACTGTGTTACATCACCTTTCCTTTTAACAACACTCAATAAGTGTTTGGGAACTGAGGACACTAATTGTCGAAGCTTTGTAGGTGGAATTCTTTCCCATTCTTGCTTGATGTACAATTTCAGTTGCTCAACAGTCCAGGGTCTCTGTTGTCATGTTTTGTGCTTCATAATGCGCCACATATTTTCAATGGGAGACAGGTCTGGACTGCAGGCAGACCAGTCTAGTGCCCACATTCTTTTACTATGAAGCCACGCTGTTGTAACACGTGCAGAATGTGGCTTGGCATTGTCTTGCTGAAATAAGCAGGGACGCCCCTGAAAAAGATGTTGTTTGGATGTCAGCTTATGTTGCTTGAAAACCTGTATGTACCTTTCAGCATTAACGGTGCCCAAGTTACCCATGCCATGGGCACAAACACACCCCCATGCCATCAGAGATGCTGGCTTTTGAACTTTGCGCTGGTAACAATCCTGACAGTCCTTTTCCTCTTTGGCCCGGAGGACACGACGTCCATGATTTCCAAAAACAATTTGAATTGTGCACTCGTCAGACCACAGGTCACTTTGCATTAGTCCATCTCAGATGAGCTCGGGCCCAGAGAAGCCGGCGGCGTTTCTGGGTGTTGTTGATATATGGCTTTTGCTTTGCATGGCAGAGTTTTAACTTGCACTTGTAGATGGAGCGACGAACAGGTTCACTGACAATGGTTTTTTGAAGTGTTCCTGAGCCCATATGTTAATATCAGTTACAGAATGATGTTGGTTTTTAATTCAGTGCCGACCAGAGGCATCGAAGGTCACGGGCATTCAATGTTGGTTTTCTGCCTTGCAGAGATTTCTCCAGATTCTCTGAATCTTTTGATGATATTATGGACAGTAGATGATGAAATCCATAAATTCCTTGCAATTGCACATTGAGAAACGTTCTTAAACTGTTGGACTATTTGCTCACGCAGTTGTTCACAAAGTGGTGAACCTCGCCCCATCCTTGCTTGTGGGCGACTGAGCCTTCAAGGATGCTTCCTTTATACCCAATCGTGACATTCACCTGTTTGCAATTAACCTGTTCACCTGTGGAATGTTCCAAACAGGTGTTTTTTGAGCATTCCTCATCTATCACAGTCTTTTGGTGCCTGTGTACCAACTTCTTCGGAATGTGTTGCAGGCATCAAATTCAAAATGAGTGAATATTTGCAAAAAAAAATAAAGTTTGTCTGTTTGAACATTAAATATCATGTCTTTGTAGTGTATTCAATTGAATATAGGTTGAAAAGGATTTGCAAATCATCGTATTCTGTTTTTATTTATGTTTTACACAACGTCCCAACTTCATTGGAATTGGGGTTGTAATAAAATTAAGTATACAAACCCTATTTCAAAAAAAGTTGTGACAGTAGGTAAAAATAATAAAAGAAACATAATAAAAGAGAGAGCAGTGACCTTTAAGATGTATTTTTACAGGTATTTAATTGAAAAACACACAAAGAAGAGATATATAATATTAGCTTATCAATCAATTATACGCTAATTCCAAATTTAATGCCTGCAACACATTCTAAAAAAAGCTGAGACCGGGGAAATGTAAGACTAGGAAATTTGTGGAATGATCAAAAACACTTGTTTTTTTTTTAAACAGGTGAATAAGTAACATGTGAGTATAAGTATGAGTATAAAAGGAGCATTGACAAAATGATCAGTTTTCACTTTGCAAAAAACTGCATAAATTGTCCAACAGGTAAAGAACAACATTTCTTAATGCACAATTGCAAGGCATCTCAGGCTTCCCCATCTGTAGTCCACAACATTTTTAAAAGATTTAGAGAATCTGGAAAAGTCTCTGTGTGTAAAGGACAAGGCCAAAATGCCTGATAATCAACAGTTTGTTGTTACAACTACAAATAAAATTTAAGTCTCTCAAGCTGGAAACCACATTTATCAATCAATCCAAAAAGGCCTCTGTATTCTTCTGCAAAAGCTTGTCTAAGATGGACGGATGTAAACTGGAAATGTGTGCTGTGGTCTGACAAGTGCTTTTAAATTGTTTTTTGGGAACAACACTTTGGACATTGCGTTCTCAGGGTCAAAGAAGAAAAGGACAAATTGGTACCAGAGTTCAAAAGTTCAAAACTCAGCATATAGTATGAAGGTGTGTTAATGCCAATGGCAGGGGTAAAGTGCATATTTTTGAAAGCAGTATTAATGCTGAGAGGTACAGTGTTTATGAACAACTTATCCTGCCATTTAGACAACATTTTTTCATAGACATCCTTGCTTGTTTCACTGGGACAATGCCAAGCCACATTCAGCATGTGTTACAACAGTGTGGCTTTGTAGTTACAAAGTACAGTAAGTAGAGTGCAGGAGCTTGCCTGGCCTGTTGAGCAGCTGAAGTGTTACATTAAGCAAGAATGGGGAAAAATAATATTTTTTTAGAACATGTTGAAAGTATCAAATATGGTGCGCAGTCATGTTAGAACAGGAAGGGGCCATCCCCAAACTGTTCCCACAAAGTTGGGAAAATGAAATTGTCCAAAATCTCTTGGTCTGCTGAAGCATTAAGAGTTCCTTTCACTGGAAAAAACAACGCCACACCGCAATCCCCCCTCGACCAAACTTTACACTTGGCACAATGCAGTCAGACAAGTACTGTTCTCCTGGCAACTGTCAAACCCAGACATGTGATTTGTCACTCCACAGAACACGTCGCCACTGCTCTAGAGTCCAGTGGAGGTGCTTGGTGACGTAAGGCTTGGATGCAGCTGCCTGGCCATGGAAACCCATTCCATGTAGCTCTCTACACTGTTCTTGAGCTCATCTGAAGGCCACATGAAGTTTGGAGGTCTGTAGAGATTGACTCTGCAGAAAGTTGGTGACCTCTGTCTGTCAACACACAGCCATTGGTGTCTAAATAGCTAGCAACACAAATGAATCCACCTCACAGTGAACATGTCCAAATTGTACCCAATTTTGTTGTCGTCCCTTCCTGGTGTCATGTGACTTGTTACAGTTACAAGGTTCAGGGTGTGAATGGGGAGCAGAGCTGTTAAATTTATTGTTTTGGGTACAATTCGCTCATACTGGCCACTGGATATTCAACATGGCACCTCATGGCAAATAACTCTCTGAGAATGTGAGAAATAGAATTGTTGCTCTCCACAAAGACGCCTAGACTATAAGAAGATTGCTAACATCCTGAAACTGAGCGATACCATGGTGGCCAAGGTCATATAAGTGGTTTTCCAGGACAGGTTCCACTCGGAACAGGCCTCGCATGGGTCGACCAAAGAAGTTGAGTCCATGTGTTCAGCATCATATTCAGAGGTTGGCTTCAAAAAATAGATGCATGAGTGCTGCAAGCATTGCTGCAGAGGTCGAAGAAGGAGGTCAGCCTGTCAGTGCTCAGACCGTACGCTGCACAATGCATCAACTTGGTTTACATGGCCGTCGTCCCAGAAGAAAGCCTCTTCTGAAGTTGATGCACAAAAAAGCCTGCAAACAGTTTGCTGAAGACAAGCAGTCCGAGAATATGGATTACTGGAACCATGTCCTGTGGTCTGATGAGACCAAGATAAACTTGTTTGGCTCAAATGGTGTCCAGCATGTGTGGTGGCACCCTGGTGAGGAGTATCAAGACAGCTGTTTTTTGCCTACGGTCAAGCATGGTGGTGGTAGCATCATGGTCTGGAGCTGCATGAGTGCTGCTGCCACTGGGGAGTTTTAATTCATTGAGGGAAACATGAATTCCACCATGTACTGTGACATTCTGAAGCAGAGCATGATCTCCTCCCTCCTGAAACTGCGCTGCATTTTCCAACTCAATAAATGACCCCAAACACACCTCCAAGATGACAACTGCCTTGCTGAAGGTAAAGGTGATGGACTGGCCAAGTATGTCTCCAGACCTAAACCAATAGAGCACCTGTGGGGCATCCTCAAGCAAAAGGTGGAGGAGTGCAAGGTGTCTAACATCCATCAGCTCTGTGATGTCATCATGGAGGAGTGGAAGAGGATTCCAGTAGCAACCTGTGCAGATCTGGTGAATTCCATACCGAAGAGGTTTAAGGCAGCGTAAGGTAATAATGGTGGTCACACACAATATTGACACTTTGAGCGCAATTTGGACATGTTGACTGTGAGGTGGACTCACTTGTCTTATCAGCTATTAACACATTAATGGCTGTGTGTTGAGTTCTTTTCAGATCTGTACTGCTATACAAGCTGCACACTGACTACTTTAAGTTATATCCAATATATATATATTTCTATAGTGTAGTCCCATCAAAAGATATAATAAAGTATTTGCAGAAATGTGAGGGGTGTACTTACTTTTGCAAAAGGATTTGCAAATCATTGCTATCTGTTCTTATTTTCCTATGGTCCCAGCTTTTTTGGAATAGGGTATTTGGTATACTATACTAGGCAACAATACTGTCCTCCACGCTGCTAACTATGGTTGCCCTGTCTGGGCAAGCACCCCACACTATACAGTTATATAAGATTTCATCGCCTACTTGTGTAAAAAGATCAAACTGTAAGTCACTCTGGATTAGAGTGTCTGTCAAGTGCCATTATTGTAAAGAATTTAGCTTGTAATACAATATTTTACGGTTCCCCTTCCCTTTGTAACATCCTGGACTGTATGGCACTCCACAGCATTTTTTAAAGGACTGTTTGAAGATAAACTTGAAATGTCACTGTGTGGAGAAAGATTTGGATTTGACTCTTGATTTCTGAATGCCTGAAAACAAGGAATCAATTTCTTTAGAGTTATCTCTCAGCTTGACTTTCCAGAGACAAAGCTGTAATAGCAAGGTGTAATGACAGAGTGCAGTTATACATTGCCATCCAGCCTGTTACACTGCAAAAAATATTATTAGCTTTAAATAAGTTTATCTGGTGAAACCATCTTATTCTACTGGCAGAAAAATTTGCTTGTCTGAAGAAATAATACAGATCATTTAGCTTAAAATTATCTGCACAAAGCCAAGCAGAAATGTGCGGTAAACAGATATATTGTTAATTTCTTAAAACATTTTACATTTTGATAGCATGAATCTTAATTCTGGCACCCTATGTGCAGTTCAGTTTCAGCCCTGAATCAAACAACCCATAGCCCAGTAAAAGTGGTTGGGAACCTCTGCATTATTTCACTAGATACTATTCACTGGCTGTTAGAAAACAGAAAGCAGTGGAATGGAACATTATCATGGCATCTTACTGGGGTCAAAGACTCCAGGAAGTGCTCATGTTCATGTAGTGTGTCAACAAGCATTTAATAATATGCTAATGACCTTGCTCTTCCTGCCAAGGGTCAGTGCCCTCATTTAAAACATATGAGTGAGCTCAAATGAGATAGTTTGTCTGCAGTGGCAGACTTACTGAAGAAAAATGTATACTCCACATATTTAACACAACTCCTAGTCCAGACTTATTTCTAACAGCCTTTTCCTGCATCTTTGATGGACTTCTAAGATCAGGCTTTTACATGACGAGGAAACAGGTTACAGGTTGCAAGCTCCGTGAAACAATTTCAAAGTAACCCCTTAAACTCTGCTAGGATTTGTGTTTGAGGTGGTGATGGTTGATCTCCAAGAGTCCTGTAGCCCATGTACAGAATGAGTGAGATACTCAATAAGGAGTAACAGTTTTTTCAGGATTCTAGAAGTACCAATGTATTTAGGATTTCATTTCTTGCAACCTTCACTTAACCTAAAGTCCCTAATCAAATGCCAAACCCGATCTCCTAGTTGATAGGAGGATGTAAGACCCTGGTGTTGGTCAGTGTTCTCCTTAAAATGCCTCAGTGTAGCTGAGATCTGTTGATGCGTCTTCTCCCAAACCCTCTTGCTACTGTGCATCCATGCATCTAAGCAGGAAACTCAGTGACTGGAACTGCCCTGGGTGCCACCAGGGTTGGTATCTTGACACACACTGGAATGGTGTCACCCCCATGGATGAACAGATGAACGAGTTTTGGGCCATTTCAGCCCAAATGAGATAACGTGACCAGTAAGAGAGATTATTATGACAGTACAGTCTCAAAAATTTTCCCAACTCCTGGACAGCCCTTTCACACTGACCATTCAACTGAGGGTAATATCCTGAGGTAAGGCTAACAGATACCAGAAACATGCCGCCTAGACTTGTGGGACTGGGGACATCTATCTAATAAAATATCTTCAGGAATACCACAGGAATTTAAAAAAATCATGATAGAAGAGTTTCTCTGCTGTTTGAAATGCAAAATGGAAAATTCCCAAAACCATCAAGACAGCTAAAAAGTCAACAGCAACACGTAATTAGGCACCAGAAGGGGTGTTAGCTTATAAGGGGGGAGTGTTTTAAGGACAGTACACTGTGAACAAATGGAAAATAAGGCAACGAACTTATGGACTTCTCTACTGAGCGACTCCCAATGTCTCCCTGATGACAGTTGTTGAGTTCGAGTATCACATGGGTGACCTGACACTAGAAAGGAGTGAGCTCAAGTGATTAGTTTCAGCAGGATATTGGCTGTGAATAGTAACTTTATTGAGAGCTTTTCCTTACCAAGCTCCTACCTTATGAAAGTGACTCACACCTAGGTGGAATGTTTAGGCTCAGAGTCAAGTCGAGTGTCTACTTCACCCTGAACAACTCTTAATAGGCCATAATAGGGGGACCATGCTACTACTTTGTGGTCTGACAAGGAGATAAGGGGGTTAGGTTTCTTTAACCAGGTCAAACCTAGAAATTAAAACAAAAAGGTGAGAGTTAGGGCACTAGCTAGGAGTTTTATATACTTAGTAACCAGTGACAGTGGTTCTTTGTTACAGGTTCTCCATCCAATGCAGCAACACAGAGAGGGATCTCGAGGTTCTCCATTGGAATTTGTAACTGATGAATCAAAGACTTGTCGATCCCTACTATTGACACCATTACAAAATGTAATGAGCAAAACAGGCTTGTTCTATCTGCTACTACCTGCCAGAGTATAAAATTCCATTGCATATTCTACTAAAGATCAATTTCCCTGATGGAGTCTAGACAACAGATCCCCACATGCAGTCACACTCCCCTTATGTGACTGATCTAAAACATTAAACGTGACTCTAAACGTGACAATAGGAATGCTGATCTAAACTAGCTGGAGAATTGTCTAAGAATCCAGAGCACTGAAGCAAAAATCCACAGCAAGTATTAGGAGTTCCATCATATTCGTCAGGCTTACTGACTGAAAAGGTGCCATTAGAAATGTTAGGCTTTACAGGTGGACTAATGGGGTTATTAGTAGCCCCAGCACTAGTATTACTAGCACTAGTACACTACAAGTATTAGTAGCACCAGCTGGTGCTTGAATCTGAACAGTGAGCTTTTTCATGTTGGTGACTAACCGAGCCATCATGTGCCTGTTGTTCCAATTGTTGATGAGCTATAGAAGTCTCCAGACTCCAGCACAATTTCCAGCAGGTGTTGGTGTCACCCTAACCATTGGCCTTGTTTGGAAACAGCCTTCTAAATCTCTTCTGCATTGTTGGCAAGGTACTATGTAACGCACCCACAGAGATCAGACGGGTGCAGACATGATAAAAGCACAGATACTTTACTTGGGTTGTGACAACACAACAACAAAAGATAAAAACACAGAGCAAAAAGGGAGAGTCAAGAAACCAGTCTGAAATACATGGGATAGCATAAAGGAAAAGGCAAACAAACCAGAAATTCGCAAAGACAAAATCGTAATCTGAAAACCAAGCAAAGTAGAAAAAAACACTGCAAGAACAAACAGCCAGAAACAACACTTTGCAAGCACTGAACACAATAGCACTACCTCGAAAAGTGTATTGTCCTGTAATTTACCATGATAATTATATAGTCATATTGCCCAGTTCAATTTAGAACTTATTTAAGCTGTGATAGGGTTCTAGCATTGGTTAATCTTACCTCTGTCTGATTTTTCTTTGCCACTCTCACACTTAGCTTGCTCACTAATTGTATCAAAAATTTGGCCGTGAGTTTGAACACTGTGATAAAACATCTTATGTTGATTTTCTAAGTGAAAATAAGGCAAAGCGTCATCTACATTGAATGACATGACTCTATGTTGTTTTTCTCTATGGGAAAAATACATTGCTTTTTCAAAATTCACACCTTGTAGCATACAAAATGTTCAAATGCCAATATTATTTTACCTAAATTGACCCTGGCTCTGTGATATTATAAAGCAAACACGAATATTGCATACAAGCATCCTAAAACTCCTACATATTTAATAGGTGTCACTAATTTACATGAAAATAATTCATACAATACTAAACAGTCAACACATAACTACTTCCAAAGCCACTAAACTATTCACAACTGAATTCCTGTGACCTTTAAACCTTCAGACAGCAAAGCTGAATAAACTAGGATGTTTCTGTGATCGATATCACTACATGGACTCAGGAATACTTTGACAATGTCAACAAATACAGTTTGTCACTGCATCTACAAATGCAAGGTTGTATTATGCACAGTGGAAGCCATTCATCAACAATGTCCAGAAATGCTGTTGATTCTCCTGCTGATTGGATTGATGCACAGTGAAAATGTGTATAGTGGTCTGACAAGTCAACCTTTCAGATTGTTATGTAAATATTGGACATAGTGTTTTCCAGGCCAAAGAAGAAAGAAAAAAAACCCCACCCACATTGTTACCAGTGTAAAGCTCAAAAGCCAGTGTCTGCCATGGTATGGTGAGTATTAATGGATAATATATATGCACTGTTTGGAGCAACATATGCTGCTTTTCAGATGCTGTCTTTTTCAGAGACATCCATGCTTATTTCAATATAACAATGGCAAGCAACATTCTGCACGTGTAACGAGGAGCGAGGTAGCGGACGCATGTGCGGAGGTAAGCAACTTTTATTGAGGGCAAATCCAAAATCAGGGTCATAACGGTCCAGGTTCATGTAGCCAACACGGAGAGATTCAGATACAGACATGACGAGAACCACAAACAACCAAACAGTTCTAACAACAACAAAAACCAATACAAAGACCAGCAAAGACCAAGTGCAAACACAGGGCTCAAATACAACAGGGATAACTAGGGACAGGCAGAAACCAGGTGGCGACAATCAGGGGTGGAGTCATGAAATGAGGGGGCTGGACCAAAACAAACACATATGGGTAAACCAAAACAAAGGAGCACATGGAGTAGTGGGAGGAGCCAAATGTGACAACATATAACAACAGCATCAGAGAGCGCGTAATCAGAGAGGGCAGGTCTCCTACAAAAACATGGTGCATTACAAAGTGCAAAGTATAAATATGAAGCCCCATATGGTTGTGCAGCTAAAGATTTGTACAACTGATTGGCAAAAAATTCTGCTTTCAAACTGGATCAAATGGGGTCATCAGTCCTCAAATAATTATTAAGTACCATGCTCTTGTTGTCAAGATTGGCCCCTCCCAGTCCTGTCCATGTGCATTTGTTTTGGTTTTCAAGTCCTGCCCCTTGTTTGGTTACTCCGCCCCAGATTGTTTTCACCTATCCCTCATCTTCCTGGTGTGTATTTAAGCCCTGTGTTTGCCCTTTTTTTTCGCTGGTCTTTGTAACGGTCTTTGTTTGATGTTTGCTTTGTTTCTCTGTTATTGATTGTATTCTGGTTTTGACATATCTGCCCCACGATCTCTCCGTATTGAATCAATGACCTTGGACTGTTTTGACCACGACCCTGGATTTGCCCTCAATAACAGTTGCTTACCTCTGCACATGCGTCCGCTACCTCGCTCCCCGTCAAACTTGTTGTAACATTGTAACGTCTTACGGGCATCAAATTTGGAATGAGCATATCGCTGTTGTCGGAAGAAAACCTCGTATCTCCAAAATGGTAACTTTACAGGAGAAGGAAAAAACCTACTTTACCTTTAATGTACATCAATGGAACCAGACATTTTCCCAAGTCATTTTGGGCCATTTCTTTTAGACCATTCATCATGAAATGTACATACAATGTAAAGAGTAACATGTATTTTCAAATTATGTCAAAAACTGAAAAATGTCAAAAATGGAGATACACGTTTTTCTTCTGACAACAGTGATGTACAAGATATGTTCATAAGGTGCAACATCAAATTCTGTCTTTTTGTACTATTTCCAATTAAATACAGCTTAAATTAAATTTTCTAATTACTGTTTTTTTTGGTTTTCTTAGTCCTTCACACACTTCCAACTTTTTTGAAAATGGTTGTATATATTAAACCAAGAAAACACAGTTGGAACCTAGCTGAACTCACTGGTAAACAATTTACTGTTACTGAATGCTGTTTTCATGAAAATGAAAATACAGTTTAATTTCTCTATTATTTGTGTTATTGTGGTTCACAATTTCTTAGAGAAAAAATGGATACAAATCTGAAAAATAAGATATAAAAAAATAGGAGATTAAAAAAATTCGAAATGTAAAATAGAAATGGAGATAGGAGAGGGTTTCAAAATGTATGGAGTTGAAAAAGTATCACCCTCAGAACTCATTGGTTGCATTGGTTAGTCCCTACAGGACTAAATGGTCATGTAATATTACATTGGCAACAATTTCTTAGAGATGTGCATATGGATACATAGAAGCTATTTGGTTACATAATAAAAGACATTATGTATATTTTGTCTACACAGTTCTTTGGCATTCCTCCAGAAGAAGCCAGAACTTGTTGTCTCTGGCTTATTGCTAGTCTGAGGACACAGATCAGTGCATGAGTATACAGTCCCCTTTCATGGTCACACACAAAAATGCAGCTCTCTAGGGGCAACTGTTTATCCTGGGTGATATTTCAGAAATGCATTTCCACTCACAAAGCCCAGGCAACAAAAACAAACACATTGATATATGAGAAATGCCAAAAAAACAGCCACAGTCATTTCTGAACTGGGGCTGTAGACAGCAACAGGCTGACACTCTCACTCAACACGTAGAACTGTGCAACAATTGTTGTGTAAGTTGTCTGGGGGCGCTGAAATAATACTACGCATTGAAGGTTGCTGAGTTTATTCTGAAGAAAGACACAGACAGTTTAAGTTATGTCTCATTCTCAGCCTCAGTTGTAACTAAAGGATAAAGAGCCACTGCTCTCAGGGAAGGAGACTCATGAGGTACCATGTTGAATATCCAGTGGCCAGTATGAGCGAATTGTACCCAAAACAATAAATGTAACATCTCTGCTCTCCATTCACACCCAGTGATATATGGTGATGCAGTGCTTTCAGAAGTGGCAAGAATGTAGCAATGTCTGTGAGAACATGGCGATACTCCAAGAAGATATCAAAGTTTGAGTCATTAGCTGTCCTGTAAAAAGTATCTACCCATGCTGCTGCTGCAAAAAACCCCAAAACAAACAAACAAACAAGAAAACATCTGCATCGGTCTGTTCATTGCTGACACAGGCACTTTGAACGTCTTTTTAACCAGGTTGTTAATCACCAATATTAGCCTACACTGCAAAAATAATATGTTGGCAAGTGAAAACATGTTAAGTCTAGTCGATGGATCTACAATTACTCACTATGAGATTGATGTTAGAATATTAGACTGAACATGTTTCCAGTAGGTGGACAGTAGGTGACAAGCAAATAAAAGCACAAAGAAAAAAAATTTGTACATTCACTTTGACATTTATTTAAATGTAAATATTTAAAAATATATTTAACTTCTTTATTTTTTTGTAAATACACATTTATAGTAGTGACATGCAAAGCAAAATTCATAAGTGATTCATAGCATTTTAATACACCATATAGTAAAATGACATGCAAAGCAAAATTCATAAATGATTCATAGCAGTTTAAGGAGCTGTTAATACACCTTATAGTAGTGACATGCAAAGCAAAATTCATAAGTGATTCATAGCATTTTTAAGAGGTGTTTATACACCATGTGCATAAACAGTGACAAAGTGATTTTCAATTAAACATCTACAATTATTTTTCCTACCTTTGCAGCAAGACGCAATGACTGTGACAAGGAGTCAATAAACACCACAAGTAGGAACACCTTTTCAATTGGCAAGACCAAAGTTCAGAACAGCTCAAACTCAAATCAGCAAACTACAAACTCTTAGCTTCTGAACCTGGGACTGGATAATACAGACGTGTTTGTTAAAATTCTTTTCTAAAACAAAGAACTAAAATACACCACCTCACATGACCATTACTTAAGTGGTATTACATTTACTTTGTTTCTTTTCTTCTTATATTGTTTTAAATTCTGTGAAAAACAAAACAAAAATACAAAAAATAAACAAAATGGAGCAAGTCACTGCAACTTCTTGAGGAGCATAACAGTATCAATCTGAGTGTGAAGATATGATACCATCACTGCTGCTGGTTGTCAGTCCTCTTCTGGCTATGAAAAAACCATACAAGAGCAGTCAAATTTGTGCAATTCTACATGTACAGGATAAGCCTATTTATAGTGAAAGTGCATGAAATCATGAATTAAACTTCAAAATCAAGGGTCAATAAAACTTACAATGAGAAGGGACACAGTTCTTCAGTTCATCTTTCTGAAGTTCTGTGATCCTGTAACATCTGTTCACTCTTTGTCCTGGTATTTCTGTTTGCCTATTTCTTGGTTTCCTAGTGCTGTGTGTTTTTTGTTTATCTGCCATGTTTTCTTTTGACATGTGCTTTTGTTGTCATGTTGGCTGCTTCCTGTCCTGCCCTGTCTGCACCTGTTCTTTGTCTCCCATCTCCGCCCTCTCATTAGTTAAGGTGTTTCTTGTTTTCTCTTAGTATTTATAGCTCTGTGTTTGCTCAGTCCCTTCGTCTTGCATTCTGTGACTTTATATCCTGTTGTGTGGTTCCCCTTGTTCTGGAGTTATCTGTCCCATTCTCCTATGCCCCGATGTTTGTGAACTCTGCACTGTGTGTAAATAAAAGCAACTCGCACTTGCATCCTGCCCCAGTGCCTCGTATGTTACAGTCCTTTCTTTTAAAAGGGCCACCTTCTCTTTCTCCAACTGCAGCTGAAATTTCAGGGAAGACACTTCAGCACTTGATGGTGTATAACTCTCAGGCCAGGGCGTCTCTGTAGTACAAGATCAAATTAAATTACCAAATAGTAAAAATGTACCAGTTCTGCATCATTATATCTAACAATCAAGTTGGCTTGGCAAACAAATGTTTCTTCCTGCTTAACTAAAGGTGAACAGTTTACAACACTTCAGCTAGCACTGGTTATAGAAAACAACTGTAATTTATTTGTGTTGCTCTCACCCATGGAAGCATACTATTTGTACACTTATCAAAATTTTATGTCTTAAAATAAATAAATGTATAGTAGTGACTAAAGCTACCATCAAAGTCCTTATTAAACCAAAAAAAAAAAAAAAAAAATATATATATATATATATATATATATATATATATATAATTTTTTTAAATATTTTTTTTAAATATATATATGCTCCTTCCAATTTGTTCTTTATAAATTCATTTCATGTACGTTTGATTTTTTGAAAAATATAATACCATTTTCTGTTTTGGAACATCCTATTTCATTTATTTTTTAGTGAGGCCTTCCCTTTCCACTATAGAGCCAGCAGCCTTTAGCGTGTTTTTCGCATCTAAGGATACATGTATAGTGCACTTGGAAAATGTGTAAAAATCTTCCTAATTCTAACACTGGCGGCACGGTGGCGTGGTGGGTAGCGCTGTCGCCTCACAGCGAGGAGTGCCTGGGTTCGATTCCCCGGCCGGGTGGCCAGGGTCCTCTCTGCGTGGAGTTTGCATGTTCTCCCCGTGTCTGCGTTGGTTTCCTCCCACAGTCCAAAGACATGCAGTCAGGTCAATTGGACATGTTACATTGCCCCTAGGTGTGAGTGACTGTCTATGTCGGTCTGTCTGTCTGCCCTGCGATGGACTGGCAACCTGTGTATACTGCCTTCCGCCCAAAGACTGCTGGGATAGGCTCCAGCATCCCCCCGTGACCCTGACGGAGAAGTGGCTTAGAAAATGGATGGATGGATGGATTATTCTAACACTGCGAAAATAAATCTAGCTTTCTGACTAAGCTCTACTGAATAACATAGGGATAGATGTGGCTAATGTAACAATAAAAAAGTGTGTGTGTGATATTTAATTAATAGGGACATAAACTGCATCACCTGATGACAGATATCATAACATTTAAAGTTATACTTTAATTTACAGCTTTGTGCCTAGACAGAACCTGTCCCCAGACTTGAATAAAACACTATTCCCTCAATGGGCAAATAATACAGTATAATACAGGGAGATTCACTCAAAAGAGGCCCTGAATATTCTGTTGTAACTCTCATTAGGATGAAGCAATCTGAACCAAAAAAACACACTTCATACCTTGACGTATGTGTAACCATTTGTGTTACATGTGATGCTGAAAGTGATCTCTCTGCCAGACACATTGCGACCCAGCATTCCCTGTTCCTGAACGCAGGGGTAACATGGCTTGATTGACGCTCCATTTACTGAGGAGCACATTGCACGGGGGGATTATTTTATTTTTACCTACAAATCTATTTCTGCTGTGGAGCCAGCAGTAAAAGAGCCGCATGTGGCTTAGGAGCCACGTGTTGCTGACGCCTGAGTTAGTGTCACTTAACTGGGAAAAATACTGGTTTAATGGTTAAGGACTAATAGCAGTTATGTTTTGTAGTAATCATTGATTATTAGGTGGTTTTGTTTTGATTCCACTAAAATATTTTTCTATAATAAATTATTCTCTAGTGAAGACCAAAGGTGTCTGGCAGGTGTATAAGAATGCTCTAAAGACATCAGAAGATTGGGTCTTCGAAGACAACTCAAAGAACTCGTGAAATGTTTTTATTTATGGTGCATTGTTCTGCACTAATGCATTTCAGGTTGAAAAGTTTGTAGTTTCCTTATTTGAGTTTGAGCAGCATGTTTAAGTGCCTGTTCTGAACATTGGTCTTGCCAATAAAAAAAGGACCTTCCTATGTGTTTATTGACTCAGCTTCTTTTCACGGTCATTGGGTCTTCCTGCAAAGGTAGGGAAAACAATTGTAGACATTTAACTGAAAATCACTATCACTATTTATACACATGGTGTATAAACACCTCTTAAAAATGCTATCACTTATGAATATTGTCTTGCATGTCACTTTACTATATAGACAGTGAATTACTCATTAATATAATAAATGGGCGGCATGGTGGCATGGTGGGTAGCGCTGTCGCCTCACAGCGAGGAGGGCCTGGGTTCGATCCTGTGTGGAGTTTGCATGTTCTCCCCGTGTCTGCGTGGGTTTCCTCCGGGTTCTCCGGTTTCCTCCCACAGTCCAAAGACATGCAGTCAGGCCAATTGGACATGCTACATTGCCCCTAGGTGTGAGTGTGTGAGTGACTGTCTTTGTCTGTCTGTCTGTCTGCCCTGCGATGGACTGGCGACCTGTCCAGGGTGTATCCTGCCTTCCGCCAGAAGGCTCCAGCATCCCCCCGCGACCCTGACGGAGAAGCGGCTTAGAAAATGGATGGATGGATGGATTACTCATTAATATTATTAGCACCTCCAGATGCAGAAAAAGGGCCACTGGCATCATGAAGGACCCCACTCACCTAGCACACACACTTTTTGTCCCGCTCCCCTCCCCTCAACATTTAACCTCAAAGTGTGTCAGTTACACAGCATAACCAATACACAGTTATGCTTGTGCCTTCTCCAAAACCATAAGTGAGGAAGAATCAGGTGCTCACTACTTGCCAGCCTTCTGGACCGTTTCATCCTTCTGGACTGTTTTGACCACCATGGAGCTTCACGCTGTACAATGCTATGCATACCCCACCTGCATAAACTGACCCTCCTGATGCTGCTGCTGCATAAGCTCAAACTATCTACTTAACCATTGCTCAGCTTGTTTTCATCATTTTGTATTCTAATATTTTATACTAATGCTGTTTGCTATCTGGTGTCGACCAGAAGAGGATGGGTTCCCCTTTTGAGTCTTGGTTTCTTTCCCTGCTCTTAGGACGTCTTAGCCACTGTTGCCACTGGGTTGTTCATGGGGGCTTGGGCCCAGGTTTGTAAAATCCCTGTTCATTTATACAGTGTTGTAAAACACTGTATAAATAAGCTTTGACTTGACTTAGACTTGAACATCACTAAAAATAAAACCTCCAAAGTAATTAGGATAACATTTATCCCAATAAAGTAAAACTTACTTTAAATAACATTTTCCTCAACAATATATAGACTGTTGAATTATCCCTCTTGCAAAGTACATTTTAAAGAAGAATTAGAGTAAAAAGGCGAAAGAATAGCACAGCGCTTAAGAAAAAATTAATTAAAAAGCACTTTCTGCCCAACGGGATAAAGCCAGGTCATTTTTATGTTGGCAGTCCAGAAATGATGACTTTTACTGAGAATAATAAAGTTATTCAAAATAAAAATGAGGACTTTTATTTTGAAAAACATCGCTTGGTAAAATGACATTGTAGTCCATATTAATATCATGTAAAACATGTATAGTTAACAAATGTTGATTGAACATGTTATGAAGTGTTTGTGTAAGATGATGTGAATGTTTTATGTAGACATCCTTCAAATAAAGTGCTACCAAAAAATCTTTGTGCATACAGGGCAAGGTCAAACACCAATACTGAATGCCTGTGACCTTCTATCCCTCAGATTACACTGCATTAAAAACCAATATGTTTAAGGGATGGATGTAACCACATAGGTTTAGAAAATCACTGTCAATTAACACAGTTTGTTGATGCATCTATAAATGCAAGTTAAGACCCTACAACACACAGCAGAAGCCATCATCAAGAACCTTGAGAAACACAGACAGATTCCCTGGGCTCACAGTTCATCCGAGATGGCTTGATGCAAAGCAGAAATCTGTGTTTGGTCGGACAAGTTTAATTTGAAATTCGTACATGGATGTGGAGTTCTCCAGGCCAAAGACAATCTGATTGCTTGAAAAGCATTCTTCCCATGTTGTTGCACTACAGTATGTGTTGGTCAACACACATGTATCACTCTACTGACCACCAATTACTAAAAACAACGGTTGAATTAAGTTGTTGTTAACCATTAGTCACACTTTATTAACATATACAGTTCTATGCAAATGTCTGATTAAACATATCATATACATGAAAATGTATTTATTTATTTTTTAACTGTAACAATATGTAGATACACAGCACAAATGGAATACAGAGACTATTTGAAATTGAATGTAAATGGGGAAAAACTCATTATTCATCACAATACTATACCACTTTATTCAACACGTTGACTACGCCGTTTTAATCATAGTTCTTATGGCTTTGAAAAGTTTGTTTTTTATTTATATTAAGTTTAATTTGGTGTGTGATTTCAGTTTTAACTTCAGTTAGTCTTAATAGTTTAGCATTTATTTAGTTTCATGATAATAGAAGAATGAAATGAAATGAACAGTAGACTGAACTCTGCTTGACTATAGCTTCCCACAAATATGGCCAAACACAAACGGGTCCCCCTCTAAACTCTCATCCATGTACTGAATAAACTAAAACTAAAGTGTTTGTCTCAGTAATTCTGTTTCATTTCAGTTCATTTTGCAGTTTTGCGTTTAGAAAACTGTTGTTTTTAATTTCATTACAGTTCACAAGCATATTTGTTCACTGTTAGTTTTCATTTTAGTTCACTATAATAACCCTGCTTTTAATTAGTCATTAAGCCGACTGGAATGCAAGGCTTGTGTGCTTGTCTACTAACGTCACAGAATTAGGAAAATGGATAAGCATTAAGAGAGTAATGACAGACTTGGTGGATCTTCAAGCCCCAGAAAAATGAAAGTTTTTCACGGCCACATGAAGGACACGCAGTAATGGAAACTAATGTTTGGTCCATGCTGCTACTGTTCGTGTCGAATGACAGCATTTTTCCACCCACCCTTGGAAAGGCTTTTTACTGTTAACTGAATTTTACTGCAGAGCTTTTCTCATTAGCATGTAAAGTCATGTCAAACAATAAAGTCATGTCAAACAATCTTTTGTGTCTTATTACAATGGCAAATCATCTTACTTGTGAACATTAGTAAAAGTTTAAAACGAAAAGTTATCAAAATATTCTTCTTGGGTGTTTTGCTCATGTATGATTTTACAATAACTCCTTGGTTAATGGTGCCAATTAACATCAATTGAATCTGAACAGTGCATTGCCTGAAGAAAATGCAGAGTGACAGCGCAACTTAAGCAGCTCCCAGATGGTTGCTTTGGCATTGCCAAGCAGTTACTCTGGTGTTTAGGTGGTAGGTAGAGTGCAGCTATTTGGTTGCTATGGAGATTTCCAGGCGCTTGCTAGGTGGTTACTGGAGGTTGTTATGTCTATTATTATTAGGGTGTTACTACTGGACGTGTATCATCGTGAAATTGTGGGTGCTCTAACTTTTGTACTCAATTCATTCCTCAGATCATACTGAACATTCCAGAGTTGGAGCTCAAAAACTGCAGGATGAAACAGAAAAAGAAAAAGACCTAATCTTAATCAAATATTTTATATAAGTAAGCCACTCTAGCTACATATTGTTCTACCACTGTATGTGTTTTCCTTCTAGTATCAGTTCTGAATCTTTAATTTTTAAAACACAGACATTAGGCATTCAGAAAAGAATGAAAGAAAAGGAATGGTAGTAGAAAAAGCAGCACCTGCTCACTTTTTTATATGTATTATTATTTAATCATTTTATTAAATTATATATTAATTCTATTTTTTTTAAGTTTGAACTGGAAAATCATTCTTTGCAGTCTATAATAAAGGAGCTCAGGAATTTAAAGGACAGGCTGTGTGACCACATAAATTAGGCCATGGGCTCAGCCCCTGATTTTGGTACAGTCTTGTCATGCCTCTGCTCCAACTCATCCCAAAGGTACTGGATGGAGCTCCATCACACCAAAGAATGCAGTTCCACTGCTCCACAGCCCAAGACATTTTTAAGTTTCAAAGCCAGCCTTCTAATTTTCCAAGGGGGGCGGGGGGGGCAGTTTAAGCACTATTCCATTACCTTTTTAGGCTCAAGTGAAGGGTGTTAGATGAAATTTCAGAGGGCTGAGGGGTCAAGCGAACTCAATTTTGGCAGCAGAACTTGCTCAGCCTGCTGCAAGTTGTGAATAATGTCTGTATATGCCAAGTCTATCGATACCCGTCCATTTGCACTTGCTCTCACCAAATTCAGTCACGCCGGAGCTCTCTGCTCACTGCCGGCGGCCTTTCCTGCGTCTTTATGGAAATGTAGGACCTGTACTGAACATATCTGGCACAGTAAACAATTTGATATGCTATTTACTGTTGCACAGTAGCTTAAAGTGGGACTAACAGAATTCAAAGTACAGAATTTTAATGCTATTAGATTAAATCAGAATGCATCACTCATCCAAAAAAGTTAGAAAGTCAACTCAATTTCATGAGCAAGTTAACTGCCTCAACAAGTAACCTAGGAGCTCCATATGATTTGAAACTAGAAAGGCCAGCATTTTGACTGTTCTGAGATTCTGAGACGTGACTATTTTAAAATGATAAAATTGCCTTAATTATTAGTATGACATTGTTATGTGATCAATATTGTGATATAAGTGTATATAAGTGTTTCTACCTTATAAAGCAATCAGCACTCATTCTGACCTTATACATTGGAATGGGGTTTGAGTTGTTTGAGCATTTTACAGTAGCAATACAATGGAATAGATCAGAGAATGTAGGCTATGGCATACAGAAACTCAATTACCTACACAGCTTTAGTTGAATACACTGTAGCTGGACAACAAGAAGCAAACATTTGAGCAGTATATGACATATTTTTTAATACGGTGGTATGGGGTTTGAGATTTAGCCGTGGTCTAACTGTCCGTCAGTGCAAGAGTGGTGCAGTTTGTGACAGAACTATGCTATGAAGAATATAGTTTAGTTATATTAAACAATATGCAACTATACTGAAATTAACTTTAATAAATTCAATAATACACATTTTGTTGCTGTCAAGTATCTCAACATTTTTAAAATTCATCTATCATCTAAACACAGCAGCTGGCCTTTACATTATTTGAAAATTTCATCATGATTGGACTAACAGAAATGTTCCAGAACTGCTTGTAATGAAATCTCTTTACATTAATGTATATTCAAAGTAAGTTTTTTTTTTAGATAATTGTTTTTCTTTGCACAGTGATGATTTGTTAGTTGAAAACGTGAATTTCACTGCATAATAACACAAAAAGTTGCCACCATACAAGTGAAGCATTACTTCTCTATTTTTTGTATAGCCTAATGTTATCTAGTTTTAGTAAATCTTCCCTAAATCTGCACTGTGAACTCTGAATAGCCCTAGGTAAAAAAAAAAAAACAACAAAAAAAAAAACTGCACAATGGAGGAAGAAATATCATTTAAGATTGATTATCAGCCCCCCAGACAACACTGATCAGTGACAAACTACACATAATTTTTTAAAACTGGGTGCATCAGTCTGTGCATTATGTTTTTCTCACTACTTTGAAGTCAGGTTTAAGATTATCATCAAACGACTGAAATCCATTGGAACTATTTGTTCTCTCTCTGGGAACTAAATGGCCTAAGCAAGGATGAATGAGAACGTGAGTTACCCTGACAAACCAACAGAAAAAAGAAAGCAAACATGGAAAACTGATAAGAAACCTGGCAGGCAGCATGCTTGAAACATGAAGCCAGGCAGTGGAGCTATTAGAGAGTTCTGCATGAGTGTGAAAGATAAGGAGTTAGAAGAAGAGCAGCAGAGAATGCAGCTAGCTGATGTGAAATGGACTGAGCACTGAAAAGGGGGGATACATATGTACATTTAATTGGCTGAAGCTAACTGGAGGAGTAGGATGAGCTAACAGAACACCAAATTAATACAATGAAACATCATATATCAAATCTCTAGTAATACCTTGCATTTTTCTGCATCAAGCATTCTGCAGTTGTCCAACTCCGTACAGTGCTGATATTAAGTATGCTGTGTTAAAGGTTGCTGCATAAAATTTTGTTTATATGTTATTGAAAAACAAATTGTAACCTTGGCATGTAATTAACAAGATATCTTGTGTGTCAATTCTCTTCTTGATACTTGTTTTCTTGTGTGCTCTGTTATGTTGCTGTAGCACTGTGAATTTCTCTTGTTGTGGGACTAATAAAGGATTCTTTATAAGGATCTTATGAACATAAAATCTTCTTCTTCTTTCGGCTGCTCCCTTTAGGGGTCGCCACATCGGATCATCTGCCTCCATCTTGCCCTATCCATTGCCTCCTGTACTTTTACACCAACCATCTCCATGTCCACCTTCACTACATCCATAAAGCTTCTCTGAGGTCTACCTCTTCTCCTTCTACCCGGCAGCTCCATCTCCAACATTCTTTGACCAATATATCAACTATTCCACCTCAATACATGTCCAAACCATCTCAACCTAGCCTCTCTGGCTTTATCTCCAAACTGCTCCACCTTCACTGTCCCTCTGATTTGCTCATTTCTAATCTTGTCCATCCTTGTCACTGCCAACGAAAATCTCAGCATCTTCATCTCCGCCACCTCCAGCTCAGCCTCCTGTCATTTAGACAGAGCCACAGTCTCCAAAACATACATCATAGCAGGACGCACTACTGTCTTGTAAACCTTCCCTTTCAGTCTTGCTGATATCCTTCTGTCACACATCAGCCCTGACACCCGTCTCCACCCACTCCATCCTGCCTGCACCCTCTTCTTCACCTCTTTTCTACACTGTCCATTGCTCTGGATGGTTGACCCAAGATATTTGAAGTCATTCACCTTTACGACCTCTACTCCTTGCATCTTCACCTTTCCACCTGCCTCCCTCTCATTCACACACATGTATTCTGTCTTGTCTCTACTGACCTTCATTCCTCTCCTCTCCAGTGCAAACCTCCACCTCTCCAGATTCTCTTCCACCTGATCTCTACTCTCACCACAAATTACAATGTAATCTGCAAACATCATGGTCCATGGAGCCTCCTGCCTGACCTCATCTGTCAACCTTTCCATCACCATTGCAAACAAGAAGGGGCTCAAAGCTGATCCCTGATGTAACCCTACTTTCACCATGAAACCACTTGTCACTCCAACTGCACACCTCACCACTGTCTCACTATCCTCATACATGTCCTGCACCACCCTAACATACTTTTCAGCTACACCTGACTTCCTCATACAGTACCACAGTTCCTCTCTTGGCACCCTATCATATGCCTTCTCTAGATATACAAAGACACAATGTAGCTCCTTCTGACCTTCTCTGTACTTCTCTACCAACACTCTCAATGCAAAAATCGCATCTGTGTTACTCTTTCTGGGCATGAAACCAAACTGCTGCTCACTGATCGCCTTAGCCTTGCTTCAACAACTCTTTCCCATACCTTCATGGTGTGGCTCATCAACTTTATACCTCTGTAGTTACTGCAGCTCTGCACATCACCCTTGTTCTTAAAAATGGGGACCAGTACACTGCTTCTCCACTCATCAGGCATCCTCTCACTCTCCAGGATTTTGTTAAACAACCTGGTTAAAAAGTCCACTGCCTTCTCTCCTAAACATCTCCATACCTCCACAGGTATGTCATCTGGACCAACTGCCTTTCCATTCTTCATCCTTTTTAAAGCTGCCCTCACTTCCACCTTACCAATTCTCTGCACTTCCTGATCCACTATCTCTCCCCCCGTTGTCCTCCTCTCTCTCTCGTTTTCCTCATTCATTAGTTCTTCAAAGTACTCCTTCCATCTACTCAACACTCTCTGTTCACTCACTAGTACATTTCCCTCTCTAACCTTTATCAGCCTAACCTGCTGTACATCCTTTCCAGCTCTATCTCTCTGTTTAGCCAAACGATACAAGTCCTTTACTCCTTCTTTACTGTCCAGCCTCTCATACAGCTCATCATAGGCCTGAGCCTTTGCCTTTGCCACCATTCTTTTCGCTATGCGACTAGCCTCACAGTACTCCTGCCTACTTCCTTCATCTCTCTGGTTATCCCACTTTTTCTTAGCTGCCTTCTTCTTCTGAATACTCTCCTGGACTTCCTCATTCCACCACCAACTTTCCTTGTCTTCTTTCCTCTGACCAGACGAAACACCCAACACCGTCTTGCCAGTTTCTCTCACCACCTTAGCTGTAGTTTCCCAGTCCTCAGGTAGCTCCTCACTGCCCCCAAGGGCCTGTTGCAATTTTTCCCTGAACTGCCTGCAACCATCCTCCTCCTTCAGCTTCCATATAATCTTTGGCTCTGTCTTCACTCTCTTCCTCTTCTTTGTTTCTAATCTCATTCTACAGACAACCACCCTATGCTGCCTTGCTACACTTTCCACTGGTACCACTTTACAATCTCCAATCTCCTTTAGGTGGCATCTCCTGCTAAGGACATAAACCACCTGTGTGCACCTCCCTCCACTCTTGTATGTCACCATGTGTTCTTCCCTCTTCTGAAAATACATGTTCACCACAGCCATTTCCATTCTCGTTGCGAAATCTACAACCATCTGACCTTCCGCATTTCTGTCTTTCACACCATACATACCCAGCACCTCTTCATCCCCTCTGTTCCCTTCACCAACATGTCCATTGAAGTCACCAATTCTCCTCTCTAGGGACACCATCTACCACTTCATCCATCTTACTCCAAAATTCCTCTTTCTCCTTTAACTGACAACCAACCTGTGGTGCATATGAACTGACCACATTCAAAATTACACCATCAACCTCCAACTTCAGGCTCATGATCCTGTCTGACACTCTCTTTACATCCAGAACACTTTTCCCAAGCTGTTCCTTTAGGATTATCCCTACTCCATTTCTCTTCCTCTCTACACCATGATAGAACAGTTTGAATCAACTTCCAATGTTCCTGGCCTTGCTTCCTTTCCATCTGGTCTCCTGGACACACAGAATATCTACCTTCCTTCTCTCCGTCATGTCTGCAAGCTCTCTGCCTTTACCAGTCATTGTCCCTATGTTCAGAGTCCCTACTCTAACCTCCACACTCCTGCCTTTCCTTCTCTCTCGCTGCCTTCTAACCCGCCTTCCTCCTCTCCTCTTTGATGGTCTTCGACCTACAGTAGTCCAATTTCCACCGGCACCCTGCTGGTCAACAGCACCGGAGGCAGTCGTTGTTAACACGGGCCTCGGCCGATCCGGTATGGCAATCATATTTGTGATCCGCATGATAGTTTTGGCACAAGTTTTATGCCGGATACCCTTCCTGACGCAACCCTCACCATTTATCCTGGCTTGGGACCGGCACCAGAAGTACACAAAGTACACCCCTAATGGCTGGTTTATCTTATGAACATAAAATAAGTGCAATATAAGTTATGGCACTGGAAACATGGGAACATCCATTGGAGAGGTAATTAGAATATCAAACTGATGATTGGTGCTACCAGCACAATATGTTAATAAATGCATACTGTACAGATTTATTGTAGTAGTTACTTGAGTAATCAGTTTCATAACAGGCAAAATAACACATTTGGACCTAAAGGGCCTGTATCCTACAGTTTACTTGTGTCTTTTTCCCTGATGTCCACCAGTTAGAGGCTGCAGTCCAAACCGCATGCTATATAGTATATAAAAATAGTATGCCACCATTAAAAGCACATTCATTGGGTTAATGTACAAAGTATGAAGATGCCTGATTGGGGACACAACCGGAGACTTTTTATGGTGCTACTCAGGTCACTGGCACAGTGTGCAGAAGAACTTCATTAACTCGTAACTTAAATGTATGAACTATATTGCAACATTGTGTTGAACAATTTTAAGCATAATTTTACTGGCATGTGATGTATTTGTCACACTCTTGTTGACAGACCTCTTTCAACATCAAGCTGTTTTCCATATTTATTTGCATAATTTCTTGAGTAGTTTAACTAAATCTTCTTTAGAATATTGAAATATTTCTTTTGCAATGTTATCAATTCATCTTCATCTTCTAGCACTAAAGGTTCTTCTGTACAGCCAACATCAACATGTGTCTTGTAAATTGACATCTTTTTTGTCAATTTTGAGGTCTTCTGTGTATTCCTTCTGTTTTGATCAGTAACTTCTGAAAAACAATTTCCCATTTTCAAAGCCTTTTTGGATGTTGTTATAATGTTGGTCCTTGTTCTTCCTGGCAACTCAGGAATTCAGGGTTTAGCACTGTTAGAAGATCCCTGTGCATCTTGATTTTGACTTTTCTTTCCTCTTTTTTTTTAACAATCTCCCTTTATCATCAGACATCCACTTTGATTTCTTTCAAAGTAAATAAGCTGTTTAGAGATATGAAAGGCAGATATGAAAGGCAGTACTCTTCTTTTATTTGGACACACTTGGCACTCACAACAGAACATATAAGCAGCTGCTGAGTTCCGGTTTCCATTTTTTTTTACAGACATTTAAGCAGTTCAAGTCCAGTGAATAACCAGAAATTGTACAAAAGTAAGCAGTAAACTGTCAGAGGACAAAAACTCTAAACAATAAATTCAAAACTTTATACAACTTATAGCCAGCCTGCAGCAATGGAAGTAAACAATTCCCACAGGTGTCCCAACTTTGGTTGTATTTGAATGTATTTTTGAAAAAGGTCCTATATAGCACTGAAAAGGATTGTGATATTGTTACAAGCTTGACATTGTAATAATAGAAGAACGGTGCTATATAGAACCATTTCCATTCCTCATTATTTAGGTATACTGCTTAAGAGATGCAGATAAAAGTTTATTTCATCATATGCATTCATATGAGGTTTTGTGGAGAATTTGTGTTTTTGACAAACATACACACATTTTCTAAACCATCTATCATGGTCCTCGGGCAGAAACAGGAAATATCCCGAGCAGGCTGCCAGTCAATTGCAGGGCAGACGCACACAGACACACCTAGGGGCAATTTAGCATGTCCAGCTGGCCACACTGCATGTCTCACTCACGTGGTGCAGCAGTAACGCTGCGGCCTGTCGACCATAACAGCAGCGCTTCGAACCTTGGGCTGGAGGTTAGGGAACTGGCCCTGTGACCGGAAGGTTGCTGGTTTGATCCCCAGTGCCAACAGTCCATGACTGAGGTGTCCTTGAGCAAGACACCTAACCCCCAATTGCTCCCTGGGCACCATGGATTGGGCTGCCCACTGCTCTGGGCAAGTGTGCTCACTGCCCCCTAGTGTGTGTGCATTCACTAATGGGTATGTGGTGTTTTACTTCATGCATGAGTTAAATCCGGAGGTGGAATTTCCCCATTTGTGGGATTAAAAAAGTATCACTTAACTCTGCACTATGGGAGGAAACCAGGACAAAACCCACACATACAAGGTGGGAACATGAAAACTCCATACGGAAAGAGCCCTGGTTGCCCATATGTGATTTACTGGAAAATGGATTTATTACATACAATTGTGCTCTACATTTTTGCATTTTTGTGTTTTCTTTGCTTATCTGGACAGACAGAGGTGTGTTAGGACACAGAAAATGCAAAATGTGCATGTATGGAGCTCAAAGGACAAGAATTAGGAACCACCATGAACCACTAAACCAAGTTCATCAAAATATAAGCATCTAAAATAGGGCAGTTTAACTAAATTCAATCATGTGTATATCAATGACTTAGTCGAATAAAATCAACTACCGAAATAACTACGACCGAAAACTAATTTAATAGTTGATTAATTGATGACGTCCTCACGCGTCTTCTTCTCGCTCACTAGGAATGTTTTGACATTACTGCTTACTGGAGAGTTAACAACAGCGCAATGGCATCCTCAAGTACAAAATCCTCAGAAGTGTTCTTCAGCTTACTAGATAAAGAAGTTTGATCTCTGTAAGATATGCCCTGTCCCAAATTGCTTACTAGCTCACTAAATGGTGAGTAAAAATAATGCATAAACCATTAGCAATTGACTCATTATTGTCATTATTGTCAATGTGTGAGGTACAGAAGTGTGTGATTTAGGACTAGGGGTGGGGGGATGGGGGTATCAATTCTTAGATTCTGAATCGATTCACAAATGTCAAAAATTTATTTTCTCAATTTTAATTTATAATGTAATGTTGATGGAACATAAAAGGCAAAACTTGGAGTCACAACCCCAAACGTTAAAAAGAGACATTTTGTCCATTCAACAAAAGTCAAACCACCTTGGGAGCCACAACATTTAATGTCCAATATGTCTCAGTGTGTGGTGATGTCCTAGTATAAGTTAAAAATATAAACACAGACTTTGCTCTGCTTTAGGCTTTAGCTATAGCCACTTCACTCCCATCTCCACTAGAAAACCTTTCCTCAAAAGTACAACAGCTTCTTGTAAATTATGTCAATGTAAATGCAGCACCATTTAAGGTGAAACAGGGAAATTTGAAAGAGAAGTGACTACATCTTCTTAACTTTTTAGTGTTTGACAGTCTCTCACTGCAGGTTTAACATTCTGGGAAACAAACTGTGGCGCTTATAAATGCGAATAAGTTAATTCGTCTCCAAATGTCCATCTTAAATCTCTGTCTCTGCCTTTTTGTTAGCTACTAGCCTGATGACAAATACAGTTTAAAGAAAATGGAGGACTGTGTAAAAGACGTGAAAGGCTGGATGTCATGTAACTTCCTCCTATTAAACAGTAACAAAACAGAGGTTCTCCTTCTGGGTCCAAAATTAGCAAGAAGTAAATTACCAAACTTAATCTTAAATCTCGCCGACTTTCCAGCCACAAACAATCTTGGCGTTATAATAGATTCAGATTTATCATTCGATCAACACATATGCAGCATCACTAGGACAGCTTTTCTACATCTTCGCAACATTGCCAAGATAAGAAATGCCCTATCCCTGTGTGATGCAGAAACACTAGTACACACTTTTATTACTTCTAGGCTAGACTACTGTAACGCACTACTGTCAGGATGCACGAGCAGGAATTTAAACAAACACCAACTAGTCCAAAACGCTGCAGCCAGGGTCCTCACTAAAACTAGAAAATTTGAGCATATTAGTCCAGTGCTATCATCACTTCATTGGCTGCCTATTAAATTCCGTATTGATTATAAAATCATTTTATTGACTTATAAAGCCCTACATGGTCTTGCTCCTGAGTACTTACAAGACCTTGTTTCTCATTATGAGCCATCACGACCACTCAGATCACAGAGTGCTGGCTTATTAATAGTCCCCAGAATTCAGAAGGTTTCATCTGGGGAAAGAGCTTTTTCTTATAAAGCCCCCAAACTCTGGAATGATCTTCCAGAAACTGTTCAGGACTCAGACACAGTCTCAGTCTTTAAGACTAGGCTGAAAACTCACTTGTTCAGTTTAGCTTTTGGTAGGTAATGTTCCCTCCTAGATAAAGGCAGCGGATCCAGGGGTCCATGGGAATTATAGTAAACTGAGACGCTGGTGCTGTCGTCCCACTGCTCGCACGCGGTCACTCAAGTTTGTGGATGGTGGAGCGGATGGATGCCAAACTGTTTCAGAGTGCTGCCGTGTCTGTGTCTCCTTCTGGTTCTCTCCTTTTAGTTAAGCTGTCATAGTCAGATCTGCCGGAGTCATTAGCCACACTCTGGAAATGTTTACATTCCCTGTTTATGTACAAATGGATAGAATAAAACTAATTCCATCTCCCTGCTTTCTTTCTGAGTATACAATCACCCATATGTCCGGCCGGACACTGAAGGACGACCGACTGCTGAGCCCTCCTGCTTCCCACTTCAGACCAGCTGCCCATGCCCCAGTTGCCACCACCTGCCTTGGACGAGCTGTCCACCCTACACTGATGTTCTCATAGACTCCTAGTTATTCCTAATACCAATATTACTGCTATTAATATTAGTAATATAATCACTTGTAGGTAGTTTGACCAGAGGATGGGTCCCCCCTGGTGAGCCTGGTTCCTCCCAATGTTTCTTCCTCAGTTCTGAGGGAGTTTTCCTTGCCACTGTTGCCCCTGGCTTGCCCACCGGGGGTTTCTGTACATTCTTACAGTCCTGTTGAAACTTTGTCTTTTCCGAAATTCTGTAAAGCTGCTTTGTGACAACATCCATTGTAAAAAGCGCTATACAAATAAATTTGATTTGATTTGATTTGATTTGATACTAGTCAGACGAGACTGTATTGCTATGTGACCTGCAGTCTGCCTGCCTGCCTCAGTCATTGAGAACCAGGGCTTTTATGCTATAGTCTAGTCTTGAAGATTTTTTACTGACACAGCGACCCCCCATTCTCTACAACATGACCAAAACCAAAGTTAGCTGTAGCCTTCTGCATGTACATCTACTGATCTTATTTCACCGTAACATTTTATCACACAAGTGGCAGTCTATGTCTCATGTGCTCCAAACAAGAGCAGTGAATGAGAGCCTTCTAGTTCACTCACCACATGACTTCCATTTTTTAAATTGATAACACAAATACTTTGCTTTAAAAGTACCAAGTCCTCACACAGTAAAAGAAAGAAAAAAAGGATGCATCAATATGCATCGATAACCGTTTTATAATCACATCGCAGCCCTCTGAATCATAATTGAATTGAATCATGAGGTGCCAAGAGATTCCCACCCCTATCTTGGATGTGGAGATAGTTGAGCTAATGTTAGTGTTAAATTCCATCCTACCTCATGTTATGAGCTGTAACATTTTCTATTTCAAAATGCATGTTCTCTGAAATTGTTAATGGAGTTGGAACAGAAAAGCAAGCAACTGTTATTCACAGCGACCCTGTTCACTTCCCAGATAACTTTTACATTTTTAAACATTATATTGTTGTCTGTCACTGGTGCGGTGAAATTTTATTGAATACAGGAGAGTGTTTCCAAACAGTTTTCTCTACTCCGTGCATGCTGGCCACCACTTTCAGAAAGTAGTTCTCCATGAATACATGGCAGCTGAACCAATGGTTACTAGTAAAACGAAATGTTTACACAAAACCATTCAAATTTAATTGTTCATTCAAAACAAGTTTGCCACAAACGTTTGCCATCCGCTCCATTAGAGCGCATCTTCTCTGCATTGGGGGGGGATTGGTCCTCTCTCAGAGGAGAGTAAGTCTCTAACAAAAGTACTGAGAGACTCTGTCTCACTAAAGACCTGTGACTGCAGCATTCAGTTTCAGCAAAGTGTAGACAGCCAGCAGAATGCACAAAGCACAGACAGCATGGTTTAGTTTTAAATTAGGTCGATTTTTTAAGATTTATTTGATTAAAGGAAAACAAAAGAAAAACTGACTTCATTTTTTTATATTTTATTGCTGCTACTTTCCACATCCTTTGTTATAAATTTTGACAGGAAAAATATACTGGAAAGTTAATTAAAACAGCAAATTCTTGATTGTCATTCATCTATATTGTCTTTATTATTACAACCCCAATTCCAATGAAGTTGGGACATGGTATAAAACATAAATAAAAACAGAATACGATGATTTGCAAATCCTTTTCAACCTATATTCAATTGAATACACTACAAAGACAAGATATTTAATGTTCAAATGGAGAAACTTTATTGTTTTTTGCAAATATTCACTCATTTTGAATTTGATGCCTGCAACACGTTCCAAAGAAGTTGGGACAGAGGCAACAAAAGACTGAGAAAATTGAGGAATGCTCAAAAACACCTGTTTGGAACATTCCACAGGTGAACAGGTTAATTGGAAACAGGTGAGTGTCATGATTGGGTATAAAGGGAGCATCCCTGAGATGGACTGACGCAAAGTGGAAAAGTGTCCTGTGGTCTGACGAGTCTACGTTTCAAATTGTTTTTGGAAATCATGGACGTCGTGTCCTCCAGGCCAAAGATGAAAAGGACTGTCCAGAATGTTTTCAGCGCAAAGTTCAAAAGCCAGCATCTCTGATGGTGTGGGGGTGTGTTAGTGCCCATGGCATGGGTAACTTGCACATCTGTGAAGGCACCATTAATGCTGAAAGGTACATACAGGTTTTGGAGCAACATATGCTGCCATCCAAGCAACATCTTTTTCAGGGACATCCCTGCTTATTTCAGCAAGACAATGCCAAGCCACATTCTGCACCTGTTACAACAGCATGGCTTTGTACTAAAAGAGTATTAGACTGGCCTGCCTGCAGTCCAGACCTGCCTCCCATTGAAAATGTGTGGCGCATTATGAAGTGCAAAATACGACAATGGAGACTGTTGAGCAACTGAAGTTGTACATCAAGCAAGAATGGGAAAGAATTCCACCTACATAGCTTCATCAATTAATGTCCTCAGTTCCCAAACGCTTATGGAGTGTTCCTAAAAGGAAAGGTGATGTAACACAGTGGTAAACATGCTTCTTTGGAACATGTTGCAGGCATTAAATTTAAAATGAGTGAATATTTGCAAAAAACAATAAAGTTTATCCGTTTGAACATTAAATATCTTGTCTTTGTAGTGTATTCAAGTGAATATAGGTTGATAAGAATTTGCAAATCATCATGTTCTGTTTTTATTTATGTTTTACACAATGTCCCAGCTTCATTGGAATTGGGCTTGTAGTTGGCAAAGGCATAAAACAACCTCAAGCTAAATTTAAAACCTAATAGCTACATAAGAGTTATTTCATAATGTAGTGAATTATAATCCAAATAATTGATTATCTATTTCAGTAATTGATTACTTTGTTTCAGTAATTTGACAAATTCTATAAAATATAGTTATTTATATTTGGCAGAAATAATAGCTATTTAATTTTTAGCTGTCATTTCTCATTTGCACAAATGTAGGTGAAGTACCTATTGTACGTATGTGCTACCCTAAATATGACTATAAATACTTTGACAACATATTGTTAATATAATATAAAATGTAGCTATTTAGAATATACTGAGAACAAGGCTATGTGTGAGTCTTGGCAAGTTGTCCTCTTTTAAAGATGTTTGAAGTAGGCCTAGTTACAGAAGAAAATCACAAAGAAATGGGAGTGCAGTGCCACTATCTACAAAGTTCTCTACATTAATGCACAGGTATGCAGGAGTTACGGAGTCTATTTCCCGGGATTTACCCCTAATGCTCAACTTTGAATACCTTGAGAAACTCATTGTCAGGCCCGAAAAAAAAGGAAAAGTAATAATCACCAGCAGTCAAAGTCCAATATGATTCTTGTTGTCTACATCATTTCAGCTCATTAGTGCCAAGGCAGTTGAAAAACTGTTTCAGGAGGGTATATACTTTTTGTAAAACTCCCTGTGGCTTCCTGAAATAGATCCTTATTTCCACCTTCTCTTTTCAGAATCCACCAAAATGCTCATATTAATTCTGGCTCAATTAATCCCAAAATCCACCCTTATTGGGCAATCATTCTGCTTGGCTGATCTGAAGGCCATTGTCACCGTGCAATTTGAAGGATTCTTTTATGTAAGGGAAGAATGGGGAGCTGACCCTCAAATGCCACAGATCAGGGCCACCGAGTGTGAGTGTGTGTTAATGTGTGTGCGGGAGCATGGATAGTGTTTCCTTGCCCAAGTGGCCGTGGGCAGCGCTGAGTGATTGGGCAATAGAGGGATCGTAAACTTTATAGCTTTGATGACTAAAGTGATATGAACAGAATTCATATGACAGAAGTGGCCGGCCAGGGTAATGGACTTTGTTATTGAAACAATTATTGGAATTATTTCATCCTGAGTGTGTAGTTTTATAAAAAATGTACAGCAAAAGGAAAACTAAAGTTTTCAAGCTCAATTTGACTGTATTGTTCTATGGTCTTGATACCACCTAGGTTAATTCAGATTATTTCTATAATAAGTTAATCTATCAAATATTTTTCAATTAACTGACTAATTTGACTAGGATATTCCTGTTTCAGTGAGATACATTTAAAAACTCAAAGCTTCTTCTTATTCACATAGTTGTAAAAATTAACAATGACTGTACCACAGCTAAATATTTAAATGAATTATCAAATGCTTGTTGAAGCCCTAGCCCTTATATAGTCATTTGAAAAGAACCAATGTAATGGGTCTACTTAGACTCTGCTAAAACTAGTGTTTTTGTTATTATGGATCTTCTGCAATGAGAATTTTTTTGTTTTTCTCATAAAATCTTGCTGACAAAAGCTAATATGTCTGCGCCTTAATTGTTGCAGCCCTGCTGTTAACTGAAAAAAGACTCGTTTGTCGTTATTATGCCCAGTGTGTTTATTTGAAGGCTCTTGTAGCAAAATTCCATTAATGGAGGCAAGGATCAGCTCTGTTCACCACAGACTTCCTTAGCCTTTTAGTATGATAATTCATCAAATGTTTGACAGGCTGATTGACAGCTGGTCTCAGCACTTGTTGTGCATGTGAATGTGCATGGGTCCACTGTCTGTAACACAATGGCAAAGGGGTCTGGGCCACTTCTTAGCAGGCCACTCTGTCTGGCCTCTGAACTTTGGCCTCCTTTTGGGGCACAACTGGTCTTTATCTTCATCTGAGGTCCAGAGTTGTCCAGGGTTCTGTCTGGAAGGACATGGATTTGGAGTGTGTGTGTGTGTGTGTGTATATGTGTGAGAGAGAGAGTGCTTTAGGTTGAGAAAGCCTCAGTGTTTTGGCTTTTCCCTCAGGCTATCTGCACAGAAGTGTTTTGAAGCAAAAGACAGACAACAGCCCACACAGTCAAACAGACGATGACAGCTGTCATTACTCAGTGTTCTTCACCAATGTGTATAAAACCCCATTTTCAATAAAGTTGGGGTGCTGTGCAAAATATAAAAAAATCAAAATGTAATGATGTGCAAATAATTTAACATTTCAACAGTACAAAGACAACAAATCAAATGTTGAAATTGAGAAATTTTATTGTTTTTGAAAAAATATATGCTTATTTTGAGATTGATGCCAACAACACATTTAAAAAAAATTGGGATGGGTTCATGTTTACCACTGTGCTCCATCACCTCTTCTTTTAACAACACTCCGTAAGTGTTTGGGAACTGAGGAGACAAATTGCTGTAGTTTTGAAAGTGTAATCTTTTCCTGTTCTTGTTTGACATAGCATTTCAGCTGCTCACCTGTTTGGGGTCTCCTTTGCTTTTGTTTTATTTTTCATTTCACAATGTGCCAAATGTTTTCAGTGGTGATGGGTCTGGACTGTAGGCAGGTCATTTTAGCACCCAGACTCTTTTAATACAGAGCAACACTGTCTTGCTGAAATAATCAAGGCCCCCCTGAAAATGACGTAATCCGGATGGCAGCATATGTTGCCTTAATGGTACCTTTACAGATCTGCCAGTCACCCATGCCCCCTACACCATCATGAATACTGGCTTTTGAACTGTGCACTGATAGCAAGTTGAGTGGTCTTTAGCCCGGAGGACACAGTGTCCATGATTTACAAAAAGAATTTCAAATGTTGATTCTTCAGACCACAGGACACTTTTCCACCACCCCCTCAGACTTTCCTTATATTGTTTTCTTCATTGTGTTTTAAAGTTTTAACTAACATTTTTGGATGCAGTGATGAACTATTTTCACAGACAGTGGTTTTCAGAAGTGTTTCTGAGCCCATGCAATGATTGCAGTGAAGAAACAAAAAAATTCTCAGGTATGTCGTGTCTGGGTAAGGTTTAACTCTATTGAGGTTAATGTTAAGGATGTACCAATACACACATCTTTACTTCCTTCTAGCAAGACCTATGCCTGATCCTTAAGTAACAGTCGATACACAGCATCAACACTGATAAGCGACTTAGGAAACCATTAATTTGCACTATGAAATCCAAGTCAGTAATTTTCTCTACAGTTAAAGTAAACCACATTGTTTACATTTCAACCATTGAATTACTCAGACACAAATAAATGCTGGAATTCCCTTTAACGACAACTACTGCAAAACCACTTTACAAAAGAGGCAGGTAACATATATGAACATATTGCTGCTGCTGGAACAAAACCTCATATCTCCATTTTTTGTCCTATTTCAGTTTTTGACATAATTTGAAAGCATCAGTTGTCTTTTACGTTGTGTGTAAATTTCATGATAAATGGACCAAGAGAAGTGACCCAAAATTAACTGGAATAAAGTCTGGTTCCATCAACTTACATTAAAAGCATAGCATGTTTATTCCTTTTTCTTTAACATTATAATTTTGGAGAAAGTTTTGTTCCCTGACAACAGTGATATGTATGATTTGTAGTGATGAAATGATCAAAGCATGTCTGTAAGTCAGTGATTGAAGCCTTTGGAATTTGCAGACTGCAGTGGGCTTTGATAGGGAATAGACCACCCTATGGTAACCTTTCAAGAACACATAAAAGGAAAGTGCCTTAGAGGAAGATACAGAGAGAAAAACCTGTGACTGGAGGGAAAGTGTGAGTCAGAGCAAAGCAGCATATTTGAGGTTGTGTTCAGACAAAGTGAAGCACAGCGATGATGGTGACATATGGTTTGTCTGCCTGCCTTCTGCAAGCCAATTTCCCATGTAATTATGCTATCAAGAGTAAGAGAGGGAGTGCCTAGACAAGCCTGCAGTCCGAACTTAACAGTGTACCTTTTAAAGGAAGGAGAGGGACAGGTCTTTTTCCTAACCTGTAATCTTCAGCCTAGTGCTTATTGCACTTTTTTGCATCCAAGTCACATAACTCATTACATGCTGCTTACAGTATGCCAACTGCTTCAGCAAAATACATGTACTTGTGCTACCAGCAGTGTGTCAGGTGCAGTTGCTCTGTTTTAAATCTCATATATACAGCGAAGCATATTTTAAAATGTTTGAATACATGCATATGTTGAATACAATAGTAAACTTGAGTGTTCTATTAAAATCCTTTCCACATGAATAACATATTACATAACTAAAACTATTCCTGGAACTAAACTGAAAGATAAAACTGTATTAATGTAACACATTTATTTGTTCCTGGGGAAATTGTAAGACCACAGAAGTTATTTATTTAGGGTGCATTCACTGCAGTCTATGCATGAGCCTAATGACTAGAAAGCTAGCCAGACAGCGCTATATAAGGTAACCTACAACATCTGCATGTATTCAACTATGAAAAGAACTTAGTTATTAGTATTAGTTAGATACAATGAACATTGATATATATGGAATGAACATTAATGTATATATATATATATGTTATATATATACAACAATTACATTGATATACATGGAATGAATATATATATATATATATATATATATATATATATATATATATATATATATATATATACTGTGTGCACAATTATTAGGCAAGTCTTATTATTGAGGATTATTTTTATTAATGACCAACTACAGGGCTCTCGGTTAATCCAAAATGTTAATAAACCTCAAACATGAATGTTTAAGAAAGTAAAAGTGAGTTTTGTTTTTCTTAGGAGAATATCTATATGTGCACATTTATTGGGCAACTATAATGGTGCACAATTATTACACAACTAAATGAAAATCACACATTATCCCATATCACTTTTTTATTTTCATCTGTTCAAGTGAGAATTATAAACAAACAACTCAAAGCTTTCCAATGAACATTTCTGAGAAATAAAAAAAATATATATTGTGACCAATACAGCTACCCTTCTTTTCAATAACAGTGATAAGCCTTCCATTCATGGAGTCTGTCAGTTTCTTGATCTGTTGACGATCAACTTTTTGGGCAGCAGCAACCACAGCCTCCCAGACACTGTTCAGAGAGGTGTCCTGTTTTCCTTCACTGTAAATCTCCCGTTTAAGAATTGCCCACAAGTTCTCAGTTGGGTTCAGGTCAGGTGAGGAAGGGGGCCATGTCATAAGTTTTTCATCTTTCATGCCTTTACTGGCGAGCCATGCAGAGGAGTACTTGGATGCATGTGATGGAGCATGTCCTGCATAAAAATCATTGTCTTTTTGAAAGATGCAGATTCTTCCTGTATCACTGCTTAAAGAAAGTGTCTTCTAAAAACTGGCAGTAGGCTTGGGAGTTGATTTTGAGCCCATCTTCAACCCGAAAAGGTTCAACAGTGACTTTCATTCAATATATATCAATGTTCATTCCATGTATATTAAAGTTCATTCCATATATATCACCTGGAGTGGCACACACTGCTATGTCAAAGAATGGATTCACACCGGACTTGGTATATGAATTTAGTGCTTCTCAAAAAAATTAGCCCATAGCCCATTAAAAAACTGAACACTAGGAAGAAAATGTTAGCCTGCTAGTTACATTTTAATCTCTCATCCAAACTGGACAGCACAGGGGTTTAATGGTTGTCATGTAGTTTATAGTATAGTGTTTTGTACAGTGTATTGTCTGTATTTATTGTCTGTTTGTAGTATCAGTGGCTTCAGGTTCCAGAGGAACTATATTTCAAGATGAGAAGGAATAAAAAATTGCCTTTGAGTCCTCTAAGATGTACTGCGCACAGGTCTGGCTCTTTGAGGTAATGCCGGCTGTGCTGTTTGCTGGAGACAAGTTCTCTCATTGCTGTCCCTACGTAGGTGGATAGCTGTTTTCACAGCTGATGCCTGTTGCTCCACAGAGAAATATACGGCCTTGTTTGTTTTCAGAGACAGCCCTGGACGCTTTGCTTGAAGTTCATATTTATTTTATGAAGGAGATATGCCCACGCTGAGCCAAAATCCCATTTTCTATTCCATTACAATTCTGCTGTACTACACCTTTGGACAGTGTGTCCAGCCAAAACTATTAACAGGAACAAGCGATGAACAAATCCTTCCTGAAAGACATATTTTATTATTTGCTGTCTATGATAGCACTAAGAGTAAATACAAATCCTTTTTTTTCTTGGAAAACACTTCTCACAAAACATAATTGCTGCATCCCTGTCACATTACAAACACAGTTCTTAATAAAAAAATTAGCAGCCTTGTTGATGAGCGCTAGTGCGAATGCATTCAGCGGTTTGCAGTTGCATGTAATTAGCAATGTTCCTTTTAAAGGATGATGACCAAAACATCACTGGTTGATCTTCCTCAGGCACATATTTGGGAAATGCCGGCCTTTATCTTGTAGATCACTGTTTTCACATCTGCTCTATGCAAAGCATCCAGGTTGCTTGTATACTGACCAGTGCTGGTAGTGTAATGTACACGTCTTCAATAGAGAAAAAGATGTTGGCTAGCTCACTTGCTCTCCCCACATTTCTTCTGAAACCACAGGCACTCGTAAGAAGTTTGTCTAGTAACAGCCTCTACACTTCTGAAAAGGCTATACACTAGATGTTGGAACACTGCTGTGAGGATTTGACTGCAATGAGCCACTGGGGCATTAGTGAGGTCAGGTAGTAAGCTCAATAGTTCTGGATCAAAAATGTAATTCAAGCTCATCCCAAAGGTACTGGACACTGCATCACTCCTGAGAATACAGTTCCACAAACTTCACAAGGACTTATACCTCTTCTGCCAACAGTTGGCATTGGGCATAGTGACAGGCTCATGTTCCACTGCTCCCAAGTGTCCTAAGTGTTGCCAGTGCATATATAAAACGATGGCAATATGGTGCTATTATTTTATGGGTTTCAATGATTAACAGAGCTGCAGATGATGATGTAATTGAGAAAGCTGTAAGAAAATGTTTTCATAATAAAATTTACATCCTGAATGCCTCTTTTTCAAAAAGCAGGCACCAAATCTTGCTGATCAAATAGTGACCCATAGTAATTTCAGGACAAGAAATCACTATAAATAGATCATTTGCTTAAGTTTATTATTTAGTATCATATTCGTCTTGTCATAACTTTTTCACAAAATGCTGTTAAGGCTAAATTATGGATTTACAGTTTGGTGTCTAGTTTATAACATTTTAATAGCTTTAATGCGCTGCATAGACATTTTGATTAAGATGTAGGGATAGCTGAAAAAAGCTGAATTAGCTCTAAATGCTCTTACTTTTCCTGTGACATGCGGTCCATCAGACTGCATACTTTGTGCACATCATACTAGCTGATGAAAGGCAGTTAGCTCATTGATGCAGACTACTACAGTATTGCCCTTGTTTCTGCTGCTTGTATACATGGCTAGACAGAGCCTCATCATCTGCACACCCCCCTCCCCATTCAGATCATTAGGGGAAGTCCCGTTGAGTAATGCAACAGGGGAGTGGGCGGAATAGGTGAAAGGGCCAGCAGCAGGCCTCACACACGCACACACAGACGTAGCAAAAGTTGGACTGGTACCACAGCTGGGTTGGGCCCACATACTGGGACAGAGCCTTTGGACTCGGCAGCAGGCTGGAATTTTCCCATTTGTATCAAGCTTGAGAAAGACACAAAGTGCCTCCAAGGTCTGTTCATTTCATTGCAAACGGACTGAGAAGGACTATGATGTGTGAGGTTTGGCGTACGCCCTGTTCTCTATGGCATAGGATCCCTGTTTGGTTTTTAACCCTTAGAGGTCTCTATTGTCTGTGATGGAAAAAAGCATGGTGTAAACAGATATGAATTCTTTAAGATTCTAAACCTTCCTGTACACAGAACATGGACATTTTCTTAACTTACATTAAAAGTAAAACACATTTTGACCTCTTCTGTGAAGCTGCCTTTTTGAAGATTAGATAATTTTTCTATAGACAGTGACAATTTGTATTCGTAAGTTAAGAAGATGTATTTTGTATTTTGTCATCGCTGGACATCATTACTAATAGAAAAGAAGTGTCGACTTTGACTTGGATAACATGTTACGATAATCAGTTCACTAGCTGTAAATGTTTCATAGGTTGGAACATTTCAGGAGTTAATGTAAAGTAATGCATTCTGTTTACACTTAAACAAACATCAATTAATGCAAGTGGTAATTTATTTGTGTATTTTATCTATGGTTCATCAATGCTTAATGTTCTTGGTTTGTTAACTAATGCAGTAAACTGGAAGTGCTGGTGGGAGGTGGCAGGGACAATGGATGCTGGAGCCTATCCCAACGGTCATTGGGCAGAAGGCCCTTATGTTAATTAGACAAACCTTAATGGAAAGAGTTACCTCAAAAATCCCTTAGTATTAGATATGTATTAAAATAGAATCACTATTATTTCTGTGTTTATAAACAGGGGCTTAGTACAAATGAGAAAAGTAGGCCGACCAGGCTAATAATGAGCATATTACTCATTACACAAACATTCAAATCTCTCAACAAGCAATTATTCCCACCAACTGAACTACTCTGCAACAATAAGTCATTATTGCTAAAAGCCTTATCGGCACATAGGGCTGGTTAAAGGAATAACCTTGTAAAAATGGTTAATGGAGCAAATAATTATGGAGGAGGGAAGTAAAATGGGGGTAAAGAAAAAGAGAGTGGGTGGGGAGCAACTGAGTTGAAAGATTTGAGGTAACTGGTGGAGTCTGCAGTAGTTGCGGCTCCAGTTCTACTGACTGTACAAGCTGTCCTCTTGTTCCAACACATTTTAATTGCTTCATCAATTCACCACATCATTTATTCCATATAAATAATATTTTGTAAAGCACTAATTTTTTCCTGCCATCAAAGCTGGCAAAAGAGGCCTCTTAGCAAGGACCAACAGAAACAGGGGGCTGTTAAAATGTCCCACCCCCCCTCATTGTAATAAGTCTTAAAGATTTACCCTTTAGTTTGCATAATGTTGGAAACTGCTTTTTTGGACAAATGGCTCTAGCAAAAATATATGAACTATATTTAATATAATGTAAAATATATAAATTATTTGTAGGTTCTTCACATTCATCACCAAACATGACTCTAAAGAAAGTGGCTTAAGAATCATCCACTGAAAGGTTCTGAGGGAATCAAAAGTGTTTTTTTTCTCCAGCATATTTTATTAGTGTAGATCAGGGCTGACCAAAGTGGGGTCACTAGTATCTCATTTCGCCTGCTAGAAAGTTACCCTACCCTCTTACCCAATACGAAACATATTTTTAAAATTTCTATATATATTGTTAAGTATTTTTGTAATAAAATGCATATGAGAAAATAACATTTTGTATGCTGTTTTATATTTTTGGTCCTTGGCCCACCACAAATATTGCTCTTCAGCACTATAGGACAAAATGTTTGGGCACCCCTGGTGATTTTCATATTTCAAAAGATCAAACTAGAATGTGGAAATGTAGTAATATTTCTCACAATGTGCCAGGAGGTTTCAACAAGATTGTTTTATGTTGTTCTGCCCAACGAGCGCTAGGATAGGCTCCAGCACCCCTCATGACCTGTCACGGTTGGCTCCTCTCACTACTCCATGTGCGTTTGTTTTAGTTTTAGTCCTGCCCCCTGTTTGGTTACTCCGCCCCTGATTGTTTTCACCTGACCCTCGTTATCCCTGTGTATTTAAGCCATGTGTTTGCCTCTTGTGTTTGCCGGTCTTTGTTTGAATCGCTGTGTTGTTTGATGTCTTGGTCTCTGTTTGTTGTTTGATTCTCTGTTTGCTGTTTATCCTGGTTTATGTCATGTCTGCCCTCCGATCTATCCGTGTTGGCTCTATGACCCTGGATTTGCCCTTAATAAATCTTGCTTATCTCAGCGTATGCGTCCGCCTCCTCACTCCGTGTTACTTGACCCAGGAGGATGTGTGTGTTTTAAAACATAGAAACTATTTCACAGTGAAAACATATTATATTTTTAAACAATTTCTTTTTAAGCAAATTTTATTGTTAAAGACCTAAACAGCCAGTAGATTTTAAGTGATATCAATTTCTGTAGAAAATCATGGCTATTAAGATGTTACTGTTATTTTCTAAGATCATGAATTTCAAAATCATATATTAAGATAATAAGAATTACAAGTATGCACTGACTTGAAAAGCATCAAAAATGTATTCCACAAATATTGGGTAAAATGCAGATGTACTTGTGTGTGCATTTGTGCAGGTTTAATCTTGTTTTAGTGCCTTCTTTAAGGCAAGGGGAGCAAGGACTTCAATGTGTGAGCTGTTTTGAACTTGCATAACAAAATCAAATGTTCCTTCTCTCTGTCAGTCCGTCTCTCATGGTGATTGGAGAGATTGGATACGGTTCTAAACTGTGGCCTACAAACACAAGCCGCAACTGTATTACTAAAAGAATATTATGCTACAACCTAGGGCTGGGCAAAATAACAGTGTTATGAGAAATTCATCATAAATGTTTTTCTGTGTTTGTTATGGGTTTTTGTCTGTCATACCTATTATATAGCTAAATGAGCTCTCCTATTGGACTTCAAGAGTTGAAAAAAGTTCTAACACGTTAAATTAAGTATCTGCAGAAATGTTAAGTTACAGAATAAATCAATTCATCATGTTGATTTCCAGTGGGTCAAAACAAATTTTGTGAGAAAAATGCATCACTCTATGTCTTCTGAAAGTTCTAGATATCCCACTGACTGTGAATATGAGCCACCGACTCAATGGGCTGTTAAGAATGGAAAACGGTGGAGGCAGCTCTATATCAGAGCTCACTACTAAAGGACTCACTGTGAAACTGCGACAAGTTAAAATATATGGCAATGTCTGTCAGAAGCTTCAAGTAAAACATGAAATTTTTTAACTAGAAGGCTATAGGAACACCAGCAGACATTATTAGCCTTATCGTTGCGGTATTCTTTCCTCATGTTTTGACTTTGTTTTAACATTTATAACAAACGTAACTATAACACATTCTGTGGTGTGATTTTGATAGTACAGATAGTATTTGACTGAAGTCACACTTGTCGCCACCACTGTATTGACACCAGTCAATGTGTCGATTACAGTAGCGCTTATAGAGTCACCCTTTACAACATGAGTTAATAATGCAACCTGACTGGTGAAATATAGTTATGGTATATTTAGTTGAAGTATGGTTCATGGTTGTAGTAACAACAGCATCAAAAAACAAAACGATGTAAGCTTTTGTAGAACACTGGTTGTCCAACGTCATGGGATACATAACTACTACTCACTTCTGTGACCACAATGACATTTGATGTAGTTGATTAAGAGACCCTTATTAGACCAACAAAAGGGAAATTTCACTTCCGCATTTAACCCATCCGTGAAGTGAAACACCACATACGCTCTAGTGAGCGCACACGCACGCACGCGCACACAGGGGGTTAGGTGTCTTGCTCAAGGACAACTCAGTCATGTGCTGTCAGCTCTGGGGATCGAACCAGCAACCTTCCAGTCACAGGGCTGGTTCCCTAACCTCCAGCCCACGACTGCCCCATATGAAATGTACAGCCCATAACTGTAGTACAAAAGACCGCATATCGTTGACCCTTCCACAGACAAAACAACCACATGATTTTAACAGGTTTAACTTGGTTAAGAAACCAGTACAATAGTGAAACCGGCGTTCTATACGCTCAGAAAGCCTGCTTATGCGACTGTAGCACTCCAGAAGCACTCAAAACCTTTAAAATGGGGAGAAGCGCTATGCAGTGAGCTCCTATGGTGAAAATATTGGAATGATTATAAACAGACATTTCTGACATGAAGCACACTTGCTATGTCATGAATCTGAAATAAAAACACGTTTTCTGACATAGAGAACTAAAACTGTCTTGGCTAAAGAAACCAGTACAATAGTGAACCCGGCGTTCTATACGCTCAGGAAGCCTGCTTATGCGACTGCAGCACTTCAGAAATGCGGTAACGCTTCAAAAATGGGGAGAAGCGCTATGCAGTGAGATGCTGAGCGGAAACCATTAGGGATGATTATAAACAGACATGTCTGAAATTAAATACACTTGCTATGTCTTAAATCTGAAATAAAAACACATTTTGTGACATAGAGACCTAAATCTCTAACTTGGCTAAAGAAACCAGTACAATAGTGAAGCCCTGCGTTCTATACGCTTTACAAGATAATTATAGATGTCTGGATATGTTACAGAAGGCAATAGCACACAATCAAGACTCAAACAAGACTTAACGAATTGATAGAAAACCTCAGAAAACCTCCTATTAAACTGACTTTTTCATGAGATCTTGATTTCGAAGCCATAGCCAGCATTGACTGTGCATACACAGACAATACCTTTGAAACTGTGAGAGTGCATGTGTTTTGATTTGTGCAGGTGTGTGTGTGTGTGTGTGTGTGTGTGTGTGTGTGTGTGTGGGTTGCGCGCACATTGGTGTGTCCCTAAGAGATTAGTGGATGGACTTTCTCATCCAGAGCTACTTTCTGTGTGTAGAGTGACAAATCATAACGGTAAGGGCAGTGTTTGACCCATTGCACTGCTCTTATTAGGCTCCTCGGGTCAGGTTCACACATTAGCACACACCAGACTCCAGTGTACGTGACTAAGCTAAGCCCTAAAACAAGTTTCTCTCTGTCTCTCTCTCTCTCTCTCTCTCTCTCATTCACCATGGATACAATCCTGAGGGTGATTTGAGGATTGTCATTGCATGACAAACTGAAGCAGCACAACACATAGCAGCACTACATGGTGGTTGGTATTGGGTAATACTGCTGCCCCCATACAGCAGGCTGGGGCACAATTACTTGCTTGGACAAAAACATGTTGCACAAATAAGGGCCTGTTCAGACATTGCATCAACATACAGTAGGCTCAGTGTGTTTAACAAACAGTAAAAAAAATCTATTTTGCATTCCTATCTAATTTATTAAAAAGATTTTCACTACAAATTCTATTAGCAGCATAACAGTTTGAGTGAAGAGTAGGGATATTTAAGCATGACTTAGAAAATTAGCATTTGACATGTCATACTTTTGCTTTAATAATGGCATGCATGCAAGCTGCAGTGAATCCAAGTCTTTGATCAGTAAATTCAATCCATATGAGAGTCATTTGAATATGAGCTCCACTAAAGCTTTAGTCCACATAAGACTAAAATAAAAATGGATCTTTATGTACAAAGGCCTCAAAATGTTTAGTGTCACGAATGTGCTTCAATTTGAAAAGTGATCTAAAAATGGTGCAGAATCTTGAATGTTACATCTTCACTTTAACTGTTCTAAACTTTTTTTGGTTTTAAATTGTTCAACATTCTAAAATGTTGTGTTTTTTTAACATTAAAACAAACTGCAGGTTTGCAATGTGGCAATGTCCCACTACATGTTTTCAGTGATCAGATCACTTTCAGATTTTACTTGATCTAATGAAGAGCCATGTGTAAACACTCCTAGGATGTATTGTGAGCTGATTACCACATTAATATACTATTATGTGAGTGGAAATACATTTGCCTAACACTGACTAGCAGGTGAGACAACCAACGAAACAAAAGATTAAATGATTTGAGTGGCTCAGGTTAGCCCTACACTAAGAATGGTCATGCACTCTGAGCCATTGAAAGCTTCTAAGCCTAGCTTCTTAGCTCATATAGTAATAGAGAAAAAGAGACCATTTTCTAGACCATGTCCTACATGGCTTACAGGCTCAAAATGAAGGTCTGGCTGAGGTTAGCTCTGAAATGCAAATTCAGCATTATACTGTTGAAGGTAAGATGGGAACAGTATAGTGCTTACATCCTTGAAAGAAACATCATTCACCAAGTTTTGAGTTCTCTTTGAACACTCCTTCTATGCACTTGTGATCAACAGATTCATCTGCTAGTAGGAATCATCTGAAGCACAACCCCTGTTGCAAAATATTCTTTTTGTTGCATGCAGTTGCATATTTCCACCACAGAGGTCTTTAAATCTGCAAATCATGCAGCTACCAAATAAACAAACATGACTCATGCTGCCCTGTAAACATGTTAGAGCATCAAGTAAGTCCAGTAAGGCACATTATCAGGAATGCACTTACTGCTTTCTTTTATCTACATTTATTTGTCTCAGATCAACCCACTCATGCATACTGCTGGTTGCAGCATTATATGACTGGGATGCTGGTGACTGTGAAATATGACTCAAATAACTGTGATCATCTCAAATAACTGCGATAAGATGATTATGTAATAAGTGTGACAGGCCTAGATAAACTCTTGACATGCCCAGTGGAAAATAGATAGGTAGATACAGTCAGGCTTTCCTAGGACTTCAGGAGCTAGACAAAGGCCTTAACAATTACAAAAGTGATGTTTTGTAATGTTTTAGTATACAATGATAGAGACCAATTTCTTGAGAAAAATACTTGATACATCATTGACTGTGCATACAATTGGTCGTCTAACTAGGTTTTACTCAGTTGCTACAAATCTGAAACAGCAACTTTATGCCAGGGCTATATAGGAAAACTTATTTCCTTATTATCTTATTTTCCATTACAAGCTTATAACATGTGGAATATATTTTCTAAGCTTCAGATGTCTGGCTTTGATCTAGAACAGCAAACAAATTTGTGTATTAATATTAGCTCTGACATACTATTAGAAACCCCATATAAGCTCAAAAAGAAATTGATTTCATTGAGTTAGATATTTGTTCTTCTTTTTGACCAAGTTTGGACATTTATGTCTGGAACTGAAGGCCCTGTTCCATCAGTCACGGTTCTCCATTGGTTAGCACTGTACCCATTCAGTATTTCACTCCATTGGCTTACGTGTGTCAACATGAGAGGGAAGCCTGTATTTGTGGCTCAAGTAGAGTGTTGAGCCATGAAAGGCCAGTATTTGTGTCTTGGCTTTGCATTTGCTGGCAGCCTGTATGAAACGGATGCTAATCTGCTTACAAACAAGCTTTTGGAAAAGGATTTTGAGGGACGAAGAACAAACAGTCTTGACAGATGAACTCCTTCTCTGTCGTGGGCTTGACTTCAGCTGGTAAACAGGAAATCTAAACCTCAGATGTTTCACCTTAGTCTCCTGATGTGGTTCTCAGGAGAGACCTTTTATATTATAAGAGAGAGTGGGGCATACCTTGATACATTCAGTTTTTTTTTTTCCTAATTGAGCATTTGAGCAAAATCAATATTTGTATAATTTTCATAGATATACCTATCTGCTACAACATGAAACCATACATTTTTTTCTAGGACATGCCAGTTGTGAACAATTCAGCCTCAAGTGATGAGTGGTGCATCGAAATGTTACAAATGACCCATAGGTGGTAATGGCTGCAATTGAGATTTAAACTAAGGGGCTAACACTTGCAAGAAAAGTCTGGTAAATCAATGCAAATGTTGTTTGAACTAAATGGGACTTCCAATCTTAAGGCACAAAACTATATGCATCAAAATATTCCAAAACAGCTAATATTAACAGGATATTTTGTTTTTGTTTTGTTTTTAACATGACATTTATGCTCTCAAAATAGTTCTAGAAATAAGCAGATTTATTTTGAACTGATTTGGGTGGGGGGGCTTATATTTTGATGTACTTTAATAGGCTTGACTGTAATTGTTAAAACTATGCCTGCCACATGGAGGCTATACTTTAGCCTAGCTTGGGTCATATGCACCAAAACAGAGCTAACAAGCAGGTGTGAATATTACAAACTCTTATGTTAACCTTGACCATAGAACAAAAACAGAATGTGAATGTGACCTATTTGAATATACATGCAAATTATGTTATGTTAAATTATGTTACATACCCTGCATTAGGTTGTGCCCCAGACTACTCTATTCGCACTGAACACAAGATTATTACCATGAGCACAATTCAAAGAACATAGCGATCAGCTGAGCAGCATGTTTGTTCTCCATCTTTCACCACTGAAGGAGGGTTTGAATGAATATAAACCTGGTATGGCTTGTCGGTCTGCATGCTTTTTGAATCTGGCTGCCAACAAAAAAGCAGCTTGGGCTGTCAAGTCAACCCCACTATGCGCTCTTTTGACCAAAGTCATAATGCGATGCATTGTTGCCAATGTCAATATCAGGGAGAAATCCAAGTTGTCTCAAATCATTGATTTGCATGCATTTCCGCAGTAGCTAAAATGTTGGCAGTCGAACAATCACCCCATTGAGGTGTGTAAGAACCTCTCAGGGCATGCAGAGGTCAAAGAGTCAGGCTGCCGCCCTCTGCCTTTCCCAGGGCCAGGTTTTATCAGAGCATGGCATCACAACATCAAATTAGAGAGAATGTGAAGACCATTTTGCTAATGAAGCAGCTACTGGTTTCTGATTCATTAATCACTATAATCTAACAGTAAAGGAAAAGTTGAAGGTCAAGATGAAGAAGATGAATTTAGACTAGTTAAGGATCATCATCTTGGACTCACTGTAGGTACAAAGTAAGAACCCGTAAATACTAGCTGCAAAGATAGTAGCTTACAGTCACATGACCACTTGTAATGTAAACACACTCACTTATACAGAGTGCTATTTACCGATAATTCATTCAGAGTCATTGAGATCCAAGTGTCTGGGACAATTGTCCTTGTTGGGCATATTACCAAACGTATCAGCATTGGGAACTGGAACTTCCTACGTACCACCATTTTTTCCATTACTACGTGAAAGAAGCACAATGCTGCCTTTATTTTTGACCTACAATAGTTTCTCAGATACAACCATGTTTCCAAAACAGTTGAGACACCATGCAGAATGTGAATTAAAAACAAAATGTAATGATGTGAAAATCATTTAGACTATATATGTTTAAACAGAAATTTTACTGTTTCCTGAAAGATATATGCCCATTTTGAATCTGATGCAAGTAAAATGGGACAGGGCAAGTTTACCACTTTGTTGCATCACCTTTTGTTTTAACAACACTGTAAATGTTTGGGAACTAAGGAGACCAATTATTGTAGCTATGATAGTGAAATGTTTTCCCATTCTTGCTTAATATAGGATTTCAGCTGTTCAACAGTTCGGAGTCTCCTTTGTTGTATTTTAAATTTATTATGCACTAAATGTTTTCAACAGAGGGCGGCATGGTGGCGTGGTGGGTAGCGCTGTCACCTCACAGCAAGGAGGGCCTAGGTTCGATTCCCCTGCCAGGTGACCGGGGTCCTCTTTGTGAGGAGTTTCCATGTTCTCCCTCTGTCTGCGTGGGTTTCCGTCCAAAGACATGCTAAATTGCCCCTGGGTGTGAGTGACTGTCTGTCTGTCTGCCCTGTGATAGACTGGCGACCTGTCCAGGGTGTATCCTGCCTTTTGCCCGAAGTCTGCTGGGATAGGCTCTGGCACCCCCCCGCGACCCTGATGGAGATGTGGCTTAGAAAATGGATGGATGGATGGATGGTTGTTTTCAACAGCTGACAGGTTGGGCCTGCAAGCAGGCCATGTTTAGCAACTGGACTCTTTTACTACAGAGCATGCTGCTGTTAAACATGCAGAATTTAGTTTAGCATTGTCTTCCAGAAATGAGCAAGACCATCCCTAAAAAAAAGACAGAGTCTAGATGGCAGCATATGTTGCTCCAAATTCTATATATATTGCTCAGCATTAATGATGCCTTCACATATGTGCAATTCACTCACTCTATGTGCACTAATGCACCCCCAAATGATCATGGATGCTGCTGTTTGAACTGTGCATTCATAAAAAGCTGGATGGTCTCTCTCCTCTGCAGCCCGGGTGGTGCGGCACCCAGGAATTTCACATTTTGATTTGTCAAACCACATACCCCTCATCTATTTTGCCTCAGTTCATCTTAAATGAGCACAGAACGAGCAGCAGTGTTTCTGGTTCCTGTTTATGCATGGTTTCTTCTTTGCATGGCATTGTTTTAACTTGCGTTTGTGGATACAGAAACAAACTGTGTTCACAGACTGTGGTTTTAAGTAGTGTTTCTGAGCCCATGCAGTGATTTCCACTACAGAATCAGGTCTGTTTTTAATGCACACCTGAACAGTGTGACACCTAAAGATCACAGCCAGCAAATATTGCTTTTCATTCTTGTGCTTTGCAAACAGAGACTTCCGATTATCTGAATCTTTTAATGATATTGTGTACTGTAGGTGATGAAATCCCCAAGTTCTTTGCTATTTTACGTATAGAAATGTTATTCTTGAATTGTGGCCCTATTTGTTTACACAGTCTTTCCCAGAGTGGTGAAATATTCCCATAAAATATCTTGCTATGCATCTTTTTTTGCTCAAAATGGCATATTGTGACACAAATAAATTTCAGTCTTTATATATGAAAATAAATGTGATGAGAAAAGGCGATATTAAAGCATCTAATAAAAGCTTTTTTTTACCTCAGCATTAAAGTATGTATGGAGCATAAGGGAATTTGTGTTCTCTAATGATTTAAGGCAAGCTAAAAACTCACATGAACTGAATTCTGAGGTCACTTCTGCTGTTTGGTTGATTGTGCAGAAGATATTTAGTGGGAGAACCACTGGAACTGGATGAAGCTCACAGACAAAAGGCTCCACCACTGTAATACTCAATTTTTACAGTCTCACCAGGAAAGTTCTGGCAGGTTCTTTAAGTGCTTTGATGGCACTTTTCCTCATTCTTTAATTCACTGAAGTCTCTTTCTAACAACCTCTGTGTCTTGGCTTATTTATAACTCCAGAGAAGAATCATTTTCCCCATGACTGCCTCTGCAAGTGAAGCCAAAAATGTGTTTCATTTCCAAAAGGTCCCCCACCCACCCTTTACGTATCTTCATAAATCGGAGTAGAGCAGTGAAAAAGCTAACCAAGTACCCTTCTTTCAGATAAGCAGTGCTGTGAAGAGGACTCAAGGATAATGGCTGCGTAATGTCTGTGAAAAATCTGGATCTAGATATGACACCATGTCATGGGTCAGCAGACTTTCCTTGAAGTTTGATGTCTGGATCACTTTTCACATTGTTAAATTAAGTTTTATGAACTGTGGTCTAATGATCAATGAATGTTTCTTTTTATTGCATGGAATGACATTAATATGTACATGGAGCTAAGATTTGGCTACACTCTTAGAGCCAGTTCATACTTAGTTTGGTTACCTTGGTCTGGACTTCAAATGCATTGATATCAATACTGGTATCATGTATTGGGCCAGTATTGCACTTATTTAGTCATAATAGTACAAATGAAAATTCACTTGTACCAACATTGCAATACCAACTGATGCTACATAATGTAAGCCTAGTTAGTGTTGCTGCGGTACTAAACAAACTCAGTGAAGGAGGCTTTGCTCACACAGCAAAGTGCTATCTGAGTGTTATCATGCCTTGTTTGTTTAAATAGAAATGCTCATGCCGTTCTTTCCACAGACTTTTATTCTGAAGGGCTAGGTATGGACAGTGGAGTTATTTTGGTAGTAGTGGTCTGGTTGGTGACAGTAGAGCTTGAATTAATCTGTGTGCTGGATAATTTCCCCTTGGCTGCACACTGTTTTGAATTGACATTAATGGACCAGAATCTTGACTCCTCCAAGTTTCTACTGACAACTCCTATCATCACAATAGCATACTTATACTCAGTCTGAAATAAATGGTTTTGATGCATCCTTAGTCCAGAGCAAAGCAGAAAATAATGCATTGTCACATTGTCACAGCTTAGCATTCACATTGTGTCAAAATAGCTTCAGAAACAAAAACAGCAACTCCTCTTTTCCACCTACCAAAGATACACTTCAGTGTGCTCTGAGTGAGTTCAGTGAGTTCTGATGGCACTGCACTTACAGAGCAATCGCACCAGGGTTCACTCTCTTCAGATCAAACCTGCCAAGTCTGAAAACCCCCTTAAAATGAAGAGGCAGAAAAGGGTTCTTTGCAGCAATACTTTAGATGGAGATAGAAGAGCCACTTTTGGTTCCATAAAGAACCTTTCAGCAGAGAGTGTTTTAGAAAATATATATAAGTATATATATATATGCATATATATATATAAGTGCAAGTATGAAGAACTTTGGTAAAGGACCCCCACTCAATGTCAAAGCCTATTAAAAGTTTATCTTACATTTGTGTGTCCAAGCTTTAGTCCAATTTTAAACTGGCTTGATATGGGGAAACTTTGAAGTAACTACTTGCAGCTTGGCAGTATGAAGCAATTAAAAAATAATTATGCAGCACATTTGATTTTTTACACAAGCCAAAAGGGTTCTTTGTGCAATGCCACAGAAAACCACTTATGGTTCCGTAAAGAACCATTCAATGGACAGTTCTTTAGAGAACATGTATTATACATGTATTGTTAATATATTGTGCATATACATGCATATACACGTATTGTTTATATATTGTGCATATACATGTATTGTTTATATATTGTGCATATACATGCATATACATGTATTGTTAATATATTGTCAAGGAGGATAAAAAAATAATAATTTGGCCATCTAGATTATAGTACAGCAGGTTAACAAAGCAGAGCAAATGCTAACCCAAGCAGTTGGTTGGCTACCCAACTAAACAAGGTTAAACATGTTTATCAAGTCAACCACGTTACCTGCAAATAAGCACCATCATATAAAGAGACTTTATTTAATTTTCTTTTTTCTCATGTCTGTGTTGTGTTGACCAGAATTAATTTGAAACAATGTTGTATGAATTTATCAGCATACCACAGAGTCAAGATGTCTGCACCTGCAGTTTTAAACTACGTGCAAGAGGCCTTAGATTAAGCAGTGATTCATGGACAAATGGCACGCTAAAACTTTTTCCTTTTTTTCTTTAAAAATGTACTAGGCTTTAAAATGAGCTATTTTTAATTGAAGCATGGCACTAAAGATTCAGTTAAGTAGGTTATCAGATTCAAACTACTAGAAATACACATCTATCAACATCACAACACACAGCGTCAATGCTTGCTACTTCAGGAACTGATCAGATTCATTATTTTGTCCGCTCCAAAATCTCCAAATCTGATGCAGCATTTTCTATTGATATCAGCCTGATACTTATTATTACATAAGTGCCGTCTCAAGTTTTATGGACGTTTTAAGCAGCTATGGTTTGCATAACCAAATAATAATAATAATAATAATAATGACGACTGGTGAATGTGCTCATAGTCAGAGGAGGCAGAAGTACACAAGTACCTTACTTAAGAATAAAGGTACTAGTAAATAAAATATTCAAGGAAAAGATGAAGTATGTATTACATTTCTTTAGTCAAGTAGACATATGCTCATAAATGTGTTTAAGGCAAAACAGTAACACAGTAAAAGTATTTCTACTTCAATTTTTAAACAGCTTTTTTATTGAGAGCTGGAGGTACACATCCATCAAAGTAAATGTAAACTAAATGCATAGTTTATACTAGAACTGCATGCCTCATCCACAAAAATCCACTTGTCTATTGCACCCAGACACATTCACATTGTTGACTTCCTTTATAAGAATTTGAGATGGACATTGTTGGAATCTCTACTACAAAAAATGTGAGATGTTTGTTATCAGATCATCAGATCAAATAGATCAACATCAGGTCAGGTCATTTGTTTTCAGACCTGGAGCACACACAAACACACACACACACACGCGCGCGCGCGCGCACACACACACACACACACACACACACACACACACACACACACACACACAATCCACTAATGTCCTACAGTGTCATTACATCTAGCTATAGGCTATTCCTAATAGTCTTGCAGTCATCATGCTACATATTCCAACACTTCAACCCTGATGCAAAACAAAAGCAACCAATCAGAAAGCTGAATTACACAAACACAACCAAGTAAAGTACAGATACATAAATAATTTCTGCTCATAGTTCCTGACAGGTTAGAGCTATTCTGCATAACAAAATACAGTATCACTGCAACCCCCGGCTCTTGCGGTCATCATCGCTCCCACAACATGCATTTGCATACACATGAAGGATCCACTCATAAAGACCACCTTATATGGACCAGTACTCAGACTTCAGACAGTTACAAGACTTTTCACATCACTACCTAAACACAGGGTTTTAGTCCATAGGCAGAGCCTAATTTTAGCCACATTCCTGCGTTTTAGAGCAGGAAGTGAGACTGCAGGCCTGTTCCTCATGGCCACTTGGTAGGCAGTTAGATCCCATTGTTTTGAAGTAAAACGTCCAAAATGTGTTTTAAACCAGTTTAAACTAGTTTGATAGAATAAGGCATATCATCAGAATATGACATGCATGTTGGGTTTTTCTAGATGAGTACAACCCAGCCCACATAGACTTGGAATACACTATCTATTTATTTAAAATAAGAAACTCAACGTTTGCAAAGTAAAAGGGAATGAATGTAGTTGTTAATCTCAGGAGACTGGAGGTCTGGCTCACTCTTCAAATAGCACAGCGTTAGTTGGGGAATGCGCAATTACGGTGCACAGGCCTTTGATCCCTCTTTTTCCATCAGGCCTAAATTGTCCTCACATTGAGCGCTGCAGTGTATCCTTGGGCACTCTCTGTGTGCTCGCTCTCTTTCATGTACTCCCCTCTGGAACTCAAACCATCCCCAGCCTGAAAACTGAGCTTTTCCCTGGCCATGCTCCAGTGCTGGAGTGAGCCCCTCTTTTGTTGTTATGTGTGTGTGTGTGTGCAAGTACACTGGAACAAGTGGGAGGCATAGTTACAGGGATTTTTAGCTGAATATGTGTGTGGGAGAGTGCATGAAACAACAGCTAGAGCCTGTGATTCTATTCAAAATACCCATTTATTTATATTATCAGTTAATTTATATTTAAATATTGCATGTTGTCCTTTACATTGTGGGAACATTCATGATAAATGAACCTACAGAAATGATCCAAAATGACCAAAAAGTTACAAGCCTAATTCCAAAAAAGTTGTGACCAAATGTGAAGTGCTAATAAAACAGAAAGCAATGATTAGTAAATTCTGTTTGTTCTGTATTACATTGAAAAACAGTGTAAAAAATGCAATATTTGATGTTTTACCTTGACCTTTTGGAAATATACTCATTCCAAATTTGATCCCTAGAATGCATTCCATAAAAAAAAATAATTAAACACTTGTTTTAGCACTTAAGACACAACTGAAAGTGAAAATTTCTGCCATCTCTGAAAAGGTGACATCTTTCCAAAATGTGCATATATCTTTTAGCATTAATGGTGTTTTAATAGTTTAACTTGCAATTGTGTATGCAATGATGAACAGCGTTTATCAGTTTGTCAAAGTATTTTCAAATTAAGTGTCGACATCTTCATAGAACCGTGCTGGTTTTTAATGCATTATCATCTAAAGGACGGATGGCTGCTGTTTTTAGCCCTGCGTTTTATGCACGAGTTTCATCCACATTCGCTGAATCTTTTCATAATATTATGCAGTATAGAGACTGAAATACCAAAAGTCTTTGTAGACACTTGTTGTGGAATGTTGCTTAAATACAGTTTAAAGTGGACTCGCTGCTTTTTGGGCTTTTTGTAAGTCACATACCATTTCAACTTTTAAAAGTAATGAACATTTTTTCTTCCCCTGTATAGTTACCATTTTCTTATGACAGTGATGATATATTGCATAAGGTTTCCATATATTTCCGCATGCCTCTGTATGTATTTGCATGTGTTTTCGGTGAGTGCAGCACATTTTTGTCCTGAATTCTTTCCATCTGGTTATCTGTGCTTCAAATAATAACTTTCACCTTTGTGGAATTAACCTAGGAATTTATTGAGTTTTTTTTATCTTTCCATATCCCACCCAATTTTTCCCCCTTCTTCTTAATCACAAGTTCCAGACATGTCCGTTTGGCTGTAGAACCACAGCTGTTCAGTCTAGGGCTGCACAATATGAAAAGAATTACAACCCCCCCCCCCCCCCCCCCACACACACACACACACACACACAAAAAATTGGAATGACATAAAAATCATTTAAACCCAATATTTAATAACATGTACAAAGACAACATATCAAATGTTGAAACTGAAAACTATGCCCATTTTGAATTTAATGCTGCAACATGTTCCAAAAAGTTGGGACAGGGCAATAAAAGGCTGTTATAGTTGTGTAACACTGAACACACACACAAAAAAAACACCTGGTGGTGGATTGGCAATGGGTCAGTAGAATGAGTGGGTAAAAAAAAAAACATCCCAGACAGGAGGAGTCTTTCAGCAGATGGGGAGGTACACCACTCTGTGAAAAACTGCATGAGCAATTAGTGCAATAATTCAAGAGTAACGTTTCTCAATGTAAAATAGCAAAGAATTTCTGCTTTTCATCATCCACTGTACATAATATCATTAAAAGATTGAGAGAATCTGGAGAAATCTCTGTATGCAAGGGACAAAGCCGAAAAACAGTATTTGCTGGCCATGACCTTTGGGCCCTCAGGCCTCACTGCACTAAAAACAGACACGCCTCTGTAAAGGAAATCATTGCATGGGCTCAGTGACACTTCTGAAAAACACTGTCTCTGAAAACTGTCTCTGAGTTTGTTGCTGTATCCACAAATGCTAATCAAAACTCTAAAAAGCAAAGAAGAAACAGGACCCAGAAATGCTGACACCGTCTCTGGGCCCAAGCTCATTTGAGATGGACTGAGACAACGTTAAAAAGTGTCCTGTGGTCCAACGAATCAACATTTGAAATTTCTTTTGGAAATTATGGATTATCATGGTTATCAGTGCACATTTCAAAAGCCAGTATTCATGATGGTATACGGGTGCATTAGTGCACATGGCAAGGGTGACATGCACATCTGTGAATGCTGAACGATATATATCTGTTTTGGCAACATATGCTGCCATCCAAATGATGTCTTTTTCAGGTCTTATTTCAGCAAGACAATGTAAAACTACATTCTGCATGTATTACAGCAATGGCTTTACATTAAAAAAGTCTGGGTGCTAAAGTGACCAGCCTGCAGTCCAGACCTGTCACCCACTGATAACATTTGCTGTATTATGAAATGAAAAAAACAAGAAAGGGGACCCTGAACTGTTGAGCAGGTGAAATCCTGTATCAAAGCTACAGCAAGTGAAGAGAAGAAATGCAGCTTAAGGTGTAATATAGCATTCATAATACCTTATAATGGAATTACTTTACCTCCTGGAGAGTGAAATTTCATAACTCATCTCTAAAACCAATACAAATCTGTATCAACTGGAAAGTACAAGGGAAGCCTATAATCCAGTTTTTTTAATTACGAATGACTAATGCTGTTTAAAAAAATAGAAACTAGCCACTACAAACTGTCCAAAAACAACCTCAAGCTACAGAGCTGTTTCTGACAGTTTGCAGCAGAGACATCCAAATAGTAATACCATCCCAATGGTAATATTTATTTATGAATTTTTTGATATGGGGGTCAGAAGACGATACGTAGTTGAATACAGTTAGATTTCATTCTACAAAATTTGTGATAACATGGAAATGTATCTATTTTTTTTTTTTTAGGGTGGGTGGACTTCCCCAATCACACAATACCACCAGCGCTAACAGGATGAAGTCAAACACAAGCATAGCGATGAAGGAAAGGGAAAACCATACCATACTAACCCACCTGGAGAGCGAGGCCAATTGTGCTTTCTTGGCAATGAATGTCTGTAGCCTATAGGATTGAACTTGCAATCACCTGAAGCATTAACGTTTATATAGTTGTGCCACTTGGGAGCACACCTTCCACAGTTCTATTTAACACAAACCATGAAATTCCAAAGTGGCAGCTATCAACCTGTGTAACTCTTAGAAATGGAAAAAAACTGAGGGCAAAGAGTGTTAGACTAAATGCCAGGATTGCTTAATGTGAGAATCCGAAAAAATAAACAAATAAATAAATAAATGCATATGCATTGTGCGTAATTAATACTGTTCTCTTTGAGATATTTAAGTAAAGCAAGTAATGAAATTCAGAACTTAAACTGTAAGATTTTATGCTACTTTGCAACAGGAAAAGGTACACTGCTGTACTGTAATACTTTATACTGCATTAACCCCAACAGTGATAGCAGACAGTCTGCGATGGGGCACCAGGAGACTGGGGTTAACTGCTGCTGTCAGCTCATTTCCTGAGCGGCAGGATCCAACTATAAAAGACACACAAACTCAGCTGGCTTTTTTGATAATGTCACCATAAAAATTGTCTTTCTAAATGAAATAGGATATTATATACTCACCAGCCACTTTATTAGGTACACCTTGCTAGTAAAAGATTGGACCCCATTTTGCCTTCAGAATTGCCTTAATTCTTCGTGGCATACTTTCAACAAGGTATTGGAAACACTCCTCAGAGATTTTGGTTGGTTATTTGAGTTACTGCTGCCTTTCTATCATCTCGAACCAGTCTGCCCATTCTCCTCTGACCTCTCACATCAACAAGACATTTTCGTCCACACAACTGCCGCAAAAGTCACTTAAATCACCTTTCTTCTCCATTCTGATACTCGGTTTGCACTTCAGCAAGTTGTCTTGACCACCTCTACATGCCTAAATGCATTGAGTTGTGGCCATGTGATTGGCTGATTAGCTATTTATGTTAACAAGCAATTGAACAAATGAATTAGGCGATTATACCTAATAAATGTATAATAATGTATGTTAGTAAAATCAATATATATTGATTCAGATTGTAACTATGTCCTTAGCTACATGCAGCAATTTAGGGTTCAGTTGCTTCAAATGGATCTTAACAGCCATCCCAAGGTAACGTTAGACTTTTTAATTTGGAATGCTAAACTGCAGGTGTAGAATATCTTCATATTTTTGTATTATATTTTTTGGTTTGTGTTAAATAGAACTGTGGAAGGTGTGCTCCCAAGTGGCACAACTATAGAAATGCTAATGTTTCAGGTGATTGCAAGTTCAACTGATCCTGGTTCAGTTTCCTCAGAACAGGAAATATGGGCCCAGATGCAATAATTTTATTTTTTGTCACTTAAAGCTTTATATGTTTATCTGTGAATATGCTTTCTGAAAAGCTGCCACCCTGGCAGATAACAATATGTTATATCTCAGCTGTCGCAGGCTGTTAAGTGGCTGTCGGAATTTGATTGATGTGGTGGCGGCAGCGGCAGAGCTCATAGCCCTGTGATGAAACCACCTTCCTCTACTTCCCTCTCAAGCCCAGCTGTCAGACCCGCCAGGGAGGTATGACCTTGACCCACAAAACCCAGAAACAAAATGCTAGTTTCCATTTCCCACCTAATAGAGGAGCACTTTCTCTTCTTTATTTCAGCATGTGAAGTGCACCGATTCTTAGAGCTACAGCATTGTACACATCTACAGCATCTACTGTTTTCCCTGCTGCATTATTTGAGAGATCCAAAACAGGAACAAGAATACACTTTGATGTTCAGAACCAAGAGAGCAAGGTCATCTGAAACGGATTGATGTGCAGGGGAATTTTTACTTGTTTATCCATTGTTTATGGAAATAATGAACGTTATGTTCCTGTGCCCATAGAGAGTGTAACCAGTGTACAGTTCAGAAGTCAGGGTCTATCATGGTATAGAGGTATTAGTGGGTAATGTAACACCTATGAGGGGACCATTAAAGCTAAATACATTTTAAGCAACATATGCTGCCTTCTAGATAACTTCTAAATCTTTTTTTAGGTACATCCATGCTTATTTTAACATGGCGGCACCAAACGACTTTCTACATGTGATAAAACAGCATGGCTGCATAATCAGAGTGCCAGACTGGCCTGCCTGCAGTCCAGATTTATCTCTGTGTTAAAACCCTGTGCAAACCACAACAAGAAGGCCCTGTACAGTTGCACAGCTGAACACTTGTATAACAATGGCGAAAATGTCTGCTTTTAAAACTGAGCCAATCCGTGTCTTCAGTCCCCAAATGAAGCACCACATTGTAGAAATTGTAAAGCACAGCTGTATCATCAGATGTGACACAGAAAAGGACAGATAAACAAATTAATTTAAGAATCTACTTGTATAGTTTTAATAGAATATAACTTTCAGCATAATTTAGCGAATACATCACACTAACTCTCAAAGAAGCAAGCTTGCTTAGCAAAACGGTAAAAGATGTAAAAAGTTGTGATGTGACTAGGCTAGTAATGTTAGCATCAGCATCTGTTTATTTGTCTTCAGAATGGCTGCCTTGATCCAAAAATATGATGTTTAAATATACTGGTGTGCCCAAGCATCCAAACGTTGGATAAAATTAGAGTTATGCTGTTAAAGAACATTCAATTTAATGTTGGTTTGCCTGCTGGTTATGCTATGGAGACTGTATAGCACAGGACCAAAGAAAACTGGCCCAAAAATTTGCCATTAAGAGAATGAACATTTTATCTGAATGCACAGTGTTTGGTGTTACTTGTTTAAGTAAAGTCTCATGAAACACCTCATAAAATATTTTGAACATGTAGCTCTACACTTGGCAAAATGAGTTCTCTAAAGCACTGAAATAGAAGAACCAACATTAGTTCTTTATTTTTTGAAAGTAAAAAGTGATCATGAAGAACCTTTTTACAACTTCTACAGAACATGTACATTTATAGTTCTATATGAATTAAGGGACTGTCTTAGAAACATTTGTTTTAAAAAGTCTAGACCAAAGATCTACCCAGCAGCTCACAGTTTCTCTGAAGCCTGAAGGAAAACTACCTCTCGTGGAAACAGATTTTCATTTGTTTTTTTTCTTTTACACACGTTGCCTTCTAAGAAATATGTAATATTGAAAGACAAAGCAAGGTGCTTGCCAAAAAGAAACTAGTGCCAAGACTGGTGCCGGAGAGAGGTTGGCCGTCTGCCATGTTAAGCCACAGATCAGTGTCTTTAATTGGCAGACCAAACAGAACAACTCTTTCATAATCTGAATTTACACAGTTGCTTTGGTGAGGCCCTTACATGCTGACAGTGCATATTAGCAAGCAAGAAGAAGTGTCTTTTTCTCTTTGTTGAGAAAAAGCAGGGGGTTTTGGAAGAACAACACATCCATTGTTGGAGCAAGAGCTGTATAGTAAACAATACTGGACAGGGCTGGACAGGAGTAGAGGTCCTTCAGCCTTGGGCTGCTTATTCATTTGTAGAGTTGGTCCTTAAATCTCATGAAATAGTGATATATGAAGCCCCTCATGGCTTTAGTGGCCTTGTTTCCTCTTCAAGGGTATGCAGACACTCAGTTCATCAATTTTAATTTATTTGCTAGAGGTAGAGTTTTCTCTATAACAGAGTGTGAGGGTTCACAAGTGTACATTGGGGGGGTTGCCGATGTGTCTTTGAGACACTTGAAACTTGGTGGAAGGTCACTACTCCCTGTGGAGTGGCCCTGCTTCTTCCCTTGACCTCTACTGGAAGGTTGGCACTGCCTAAAACATCTGTCGTGTTGTAGGGGAGGAAACCATAACCAACAAGCTCCAAGGTGAGAGCAAAAGGCTCTCTTAATCTTAAATATTTTTAAAACAGTTCAGTGTCTCTATGACCCAGTAGAGGAATTCTGTTTCATTTCAGTGTTTCTCCAAAGCAACTGTGGAAGTATTAGTGTAAAGAGCAAAACTGAAGTTCATGAAAGCCAAACTTCCCTGCACTGCCAGTTTCCTACTCTGTCATTAATGAAAAATTCATGTAATTGCAGCAAGTCTTCCTGTTTTCAGCTTTATGATAAGCTGTCTAATTTATCATGGAAAAAGCACTATTATACAAACTTATGACACAGAGCTATGGTTGGATCTTCTTAGAACAATGATCCAATTCATACCTCCAAAACCACAGAAAATGGATCAGCCACAACTGAATCAAGGTTTTGCTGCATCCATCTCAAGCCCCTGATCTACACCTTAATTAAAACCCTGTGACAAGTTCTGAAGAGATGGTCCATAAGGAGGACCAAATATTCTGAAGGTTCTGGAGAAAACTGGCATGGAGCACCAGGCTCAGATCTTATTATACATGTTCTAAGTTGGTGACATTTCTTACATACTGTGGGTGCTGATGATCTTGAACAGCACAGTAGAACATATGTATATAGTTTCATACATGCAGTAACAATATATAATGCACATATACTTTCATTACAGTATTGCCTTTTTCAGTTAGAAGCTTGCACATCTCAAGTAGCTCAAGCATCTGTTTCATGCATTAGGGCAGCACTGTGGAGGCTGCTTGCTCCATCGTTCAGAAGGATTTGTCCAATTCACTGACTGTGTGGTGAGTTTTTGACTTATTGAATGTTCTTTCCTGTGCTCTGACGGGGGGTGAGGGGATATGTTTATATGCATATGTCAGTTCTGCAGCTTTGCCATGATGAATGTGTATGTCTTAGGTGAGTAGCATTTTCCCCAGTGGAGTTTGATGAGTGGTGTAATAAACCAAAGTGCCTCAGCTCCTCAAGGTCCATAGTGAAGATTTGCACTGAGGAATTCTGGGTACATCAAAGGTTAAAATTCAGACTAACCAATTGGTGGTTTTGGGATCTTACTTTATGTTAGAGATGGCATACAGATATCGATCAGTACTAGTCTAATATCAGAAAATATCAGAAAATGCTGGCTCATATATTGGACGAGAAAAGAAAATCCTGTAACATATCTAGCATAAATAGCACAGACTCACATTTTAGCCTTCCTAATTACTGAGTTAAAGTGTTTCATGGACAAACACTGGGTGTAGAATGGGTCGTAATGAAGAGCCGTCATAGAATGCCAGCCATGTTAGATCTGCCCTGGTCGACAGCACAGCTGTGTCTGTTTAACTTGTACCAGCGCAACATGCACTAACACACCTCCACCATGTCAGAGTCACTGTAGTAAAGGGCAGGGTAAAAGGGGGCTAACAAATTATGCAGAAAAACAGACTAGAGTCTGGAACTGCAGAACTACAAAATCTGAACCACAGAACACCTCCGCATTTAACCCATCCGTGAAGTGAAACACCACATACACACCAGTAAACACACACACTAGGGGGCAGTGAGCACACTTGCCCGGAGCGGTGGGCAGCCCTATCCACGGCGCCCGGGGAGCACTTGGGGGTTAGGTGTCTTGCTCAAGGATATCTCAGTCATGGACTGTCGGCCCTGGGGATCGAACCGGCAACCTTCAGGGTCACAGGGCCTGATCTCTAACCTCCATCCCACGACTGCCCCAAAACCACTACCACTAGAGTTAACCACTCTAGTGGCGACTGCAGCCCTGCCTAAGCACAGTCCTGCCTGAGCCATGGGTAGCTCAAGCAAACGGTCACGGATGGGTCCCAAGCACTGATCACCCTTTACTAGTAGGCTTAGCTCAGGGGTCTACAACCAAAATATTACGAAGAGCCATTTTGTCCTTTCAACGAAAATGAAGCCACATTGGGAGGCACAGCATTTTATGTCTGTTTTACCCTCTTTACTGTAAATCAGTATGTGCTCGTGCTAGTACAGGCTAAAAATATAAATGAAAAACGAGGCACTCCCAGGCCAGCTGGGCAATATAGTCACGCCAGCGTGTCCTGGGTCTTCCCCATGGTCTCCTCCTGGGTGGACTTGCCTGTGACACCTCCCGAGGGAGGTGTCCAGGAGGCATCCTAACTAGATGCCCTAACCAATTCTCACCCTATCTCTAAGGGAGAGTCCAAACACCCTGCGGAGGAAACACATTTCGGCCACTTGTATTCGCGATCTCGTTCTTTCGGTCATTACCCAAAACTCATGACCATCGGTGGAGGGTGGGAACATAGATCGACCAGTAAAGCGAGAGCCTTGCCTTATGGCTCAGCTCTTTCTTTACCACAACAGACCAGTAAAGAGCCCGCATCACTGCTGACCCAGCACCAATCTCCCGCTCCCTTTTACCATCACTCGTGAACAAGACCCCGAGCTACTTAAACTCTTCCACTTGAGGCAAGAGCTTATCCCCGACCCAGAGAGGGCTCTCCATCCTTTTCCACCTGAGAACCATGGCCTCGGATTTGGAGGTACTGATTCTCATCCTGGCCGCTTCACACTCGGCTGCAAACTGATCCAGCGAAAGCTGAAGTTCACGGCCTGATGTCCCCAATAGGACCACATCATCTGCAAACAGCAATAATGTGACCTTGAGGTCACCAAAAAAGGTGTGTCAGCCAAGACAGCCCCACAACATCCAGAGCTTTGAGGAACTCCGGACGGATTTCATTCACCCCTGGAGCCTTGCCACCAAGGAGCTTTTTAACTACCTTAGCGACTTTGGCCTCAGTAATGGACAAGCCTATTTCAGTGTCCCCATACTCTGCCTCCTCACTGCAGAATGTGTCAGTGGGATTGAGAAGGTCCTCAAAGTATTCCTTCCACCACCCAATGACGTCTTCAGTCGAAGTCAGCAGCACACCATCTCCACTATATACAGTGCTAGTGGCATTCTGAGTCGCCTGATGGTTTGCTAGAATCTTTTCGGAGCTGACTTAAAGTGACTTTCCAAGGCCTCACCAAACCTTGTAAACAAACCTTGGCGACAACTGAAGCTGCAGATCGCTTGGCCTGTCGATACCTGCCAGCTGCCTCTGGTGTCCCACAGGCCAACCATGCCCAGTAGGACTCCTTCTTTAGCTTGACGGCGTCTCTCACCTGAGGTGTCCACCACCAGGTTCGAGGATTACCGTCCCGACAGGCACCAACTACCTTGCGGCCAACAATGGAGGAGCAAAACATGGCCCAATCTGAGTCAATGTCCCTCACCTGGTCAAAGTTCTGACGGAGGTGTGAGTTGAAGATCAATCTGACAGGTTCTTCTGCCAGACATTCCCAGCAAAAACTCACTATACGTTTGGGTTTGCCTGGTCTGCCCGGGATCTTCCCCCACCACCTGATCCAACTCACCACTAGGTGGTGATCAGTTGACAGCTCAGCTTCTCTCTTTACCCGAGTGTCCAAAACACATGGCCGCAAGTCCGATGACATGACTAAAAGGCAATCATTGAACTGCGGCCAAGGGTGTCCTGGTGCCATGTGCAGTTATGGACATCCTTGTGTTCAAACATGGTGTTCGTGATGGACAAACTGTGGTTTGCACAGAAGTCCAAAAACTGAACACCACTCGGGTTCAGATCAAAGAGGCCATTCCTCCCAATCACACCACTCCAGGTCTCACTGTCATTGCCCATGTGAGCGTTGAAGTCCCCCAGTAGGACAATAGAGTCTCCAGGAGGAGCACTTTCAAGCACCCTTCCCAAGGACTCTAAGAAGGCTGGGTACTCTGAACTGCTGTTCGGTGCATAAGCACAGACAACAGTCAGGACCCGTTCCCCAACACGAAGGAGTAGGTAAGTTACCCTCTTGTCCCAAATTATTGATGTTCATCTTAAATCTTTCGCTTTCTGTTTCGTTATCTGTGTTGCTGTGTAACCAGCATTCTGGATATGTTACTGTTAAAGTGTTACTGAAGTTTGAAGGACTCTGAATGTCCTGTCTGTACAGATCTTGCTGAAATGTTTAAATTGGAGCAGTTTTATTTCAGCAGTCGACAGCACTTTGCACTAAATTGTTTGGTTAGTATGTGCTTATTTTTGTTAGGAAAAACCTGGAATGACTGACTTTGCCTTTACTTAGTCTACATTTTTGTTGGATATCATGCCTATCACGTGTGTAAGTTTGATTGCTGATTACACTTAAACTCACTTTTTGGTAATCTTTTTGTATATTTACAGATTTTTGTATATTTGCAGCTGTTTCAATTGTTTCTTTCTGGCACCGGATTAAATGCAGCGTCTTGTTCACACTGTCAGTTGGTCTTGTTTGGTGTGTGGCTGGAGATTCACAAACATTCTGACAATCACGCTTTTAAAGTAACTAAAACATAGTGCACTACCTTTTGAAAAGTAGCTAAAAAGTAGCCAATACCCTTTCTGGAAAAGTAGCTAAATTGTGGCTAGTTACAAATTTTGATAAAATAGCTACAAAGTAACTAACTACTAATTTTTCAGTAGCTATCCCAACCTTGGTCACCACCACTGTATGAAATCTGAGTGTCTACAATAAACCATTTCACATCAAACTGCTCCGATTGACTTTGTCTACACCTCAAAGGCTGAAATATGTCAATTGTTTCCATTAGCTAATCAAACAATAAAAAAGGACTTAGGTGAACAATATGAACTCATGCATTAAAAAAGACAAACAATAAATGAAGAAGTCTTTAAAAAGACCTGGGACCAAACAGTGCACATAAAAGGGTGTGTCTACTGCTGAGGTAACAGAAGACAGATCATTGTACTAAAGGAATATGAGAAGCTCCAACTTTCATTTCAGAGACACGTTGAGGCAGAGCAACTGCCATCTGCTTGGGAAGTAACTACTTTGAAGGTCCCCTGAGATGGATCTCCATTAAGCACTCAATATCAGCCCAGCTGCCCCTATCCTTAAAATCTCATCTATCCTCTGCAGAGAATCTGTGCTTCTTCCTTCACGTCAATCCAAATGTAGTTAGTTTTGCTGCTGTGACAATAACTTTCAGAATTACTAACCTGTGCAGAAGAAACCACACACCACTGAGACCTGCTTAAGCTTACCAAGGCAGGAAGGAGTGAGACTCTGTGTGACTACATGTTTGTACATGAGTGCCTGAGAGTTCTCACCAAGTTCTTCCTTTTCTGTACCCCCCACACTGACAAATATTTAGAAACAAAATCTTTTTGGCAAAATATTTACAAACACTGGTTAAGCCTTGCCGTGATTTGTCATGCAAGCTGAACCCCACAGACAGTCCAGGTAAAGGAGCTAGCAATGATTATGGGGAAATAGAGAAAGGCTCATTTCCTCAATATTCATATTGACAGCTATCTCAAAATAGCTATTATGGACAAGTTGCTTATTTTTCTGCACCAGCAAAATTACAACCTCCAGAAATCTCCAGAGATATTTTTCCATTGTTTTCTAAGTAAACCAAATAATCCCAACACATTCAGTGACAATGAGTTTTGGGTTCTGAGCTTCTACGTTTTGCAAATGTGCAAGTTTTCTTTTCTTTTTTTTCTCCATTTTCTCAGTAACAGCTTTTTGACAGCTACACAAGCTTTCAGACAAACAGCGTGAAATCTGCCTTTTCATGGTAGAAAGATGGACAGTAGGAGAAGGGATGTCATTTTTTTCAGATTTGAAGCAAGAGTGGAGCTTGATTTTTCTCCTGTTTCTCACAGATGAAAGCTTTAAGTACTGTTTATCTATACATACAGAGGTTATATGTTTGTTAGATGCCCCTATATTTTCTTTATTTTTCATTTTTCTATTGAATTCCATATTTTTCCACTTTTTTTTCTTCACATATCTTTTGACTTTCCACATCCTTATGTGAGTAAATAATCTTATATCTAATGTTGTCAAAAATATCTCTTGAAAAGCAAATAACTGTAATGGCTGTTTTGACTGTAAATTAAATAAACGAAGGGTAGTCTCTGCCTAGTACTGTATAAAGAGGTAATGCTTTTTATACCTGGCTTTACATGGTGAAACTATGACTGGGAAGATTTATTTATTATAAGATTTATATGTATTTGTTGTTGAAAAGGATAAACCAACTTGAAGACAAGAGAGGTCCCTGTAGCAAGCTGTTATGAATCTGATCCATGGCACATGCATAAGACATAGCCAATACAACAATTTGGAAAGTGCTGAAAAAGAAAGAAACCACTGATACACTAACAAACAGATACCAAACAGGTCAGCCAAAAAAAAAACCCCAAAAAACAACAACAGCAGTTGATGACAGAAACATTATGAGAGCTGAGAAGAAAAACCCATAAACACCAATCACTGACATCAACAACAACCTCCACAGGGCAGAGGTGAAGGTATCACAACTGACCATTTAAGGACGATGTTGGGAGCATAAATATCGAGGCCATACCACAAGATCCAAACTTCATATGGGAAGTTACTGAAAAGTACAGCGATGAGCCAGGAAAGTTCAGAAGTCTTATGGACTGGCTAAGTCAATCACCAGACCTTAACCCAATTGAGCATGCATTTCACCTCCTGAAGAGAAGACAAGAGAAAAAAAACAACAACTGGAAGAAGCTGTAATAAAAGCCTGGAAAAGCATCACAAAAGAAGAATGCAATAGTTTGTGAAGTTGCTTGGTCGCAGACTTGATTTATTGCCAGCAAGGCATATGCAACCACACATTGTGTTATTTTTCCTATACTTTTGTTCAAAAAAGTAAATTGGGTAGTCTGTCACCAAAGGAGCCATGTTCCAAACCGTTAAACACATCTAGAAGTAAATATCAGGAAAAGCTGAAAATCTGATCTGATTTAAGATTTTGATCTCAAACACAAATGTCTTCAATGTAAAGCAAAAACAAAACATTTGAGGAGACCGTATTTGCTGGTGACCAGGCTATTAACTGTTGCCTCTTTTGACATACAAATGATACAAAGATGCAAACAAAATTAATAACAAATCACAGTTGACTTTATGTAGCCAAAATTAGATGTAAAAATACTAGCCACAAATGTTGCTAAGTAGTACAATAATCAAAGTTATTGCATGCAACGTTGATTATTTTTGAAATTGCTTTGCATAAATGTACTGCACAGAAATGTTTTATGCAACTAGATCCATGAATGTTTCACTATATAAAGCCACCCATAGACTTTCATTAGGTGTGTGAAGAGATATGTGTAAGGGATTGACCACAGAAGAACATCTCCTGGAACAAATGACATTTATCATTTTGCGATTATTTTGTGGCTTTGAAACAGCAAAAACAAACTACTACCCAGGTATCTTTTTTCTCATTTTTGGGGAATCCAGTCCAAATTGAGTTGTAATCTCCTAAATAACTGACTATACTTTCCAAACATCCAAATCCGGTAGAGGATAGTCTTTATGGAACATAGAGAAGTTCGCCTTCCAGCCATAATCTAAACAGAGAGACCAGGCAAAGTACCAGAGACAGCCTCTCAAAACTAAGACTCAACAAGTCAAGTTGCACTTGACTCCACATTTACTCATGTTTTAACCTGAGCTCAAAAACACTGTCACTTGAGATTTCATCGTTTCCTTGTGTTGTCTGATTACATGGTCAGTTCTGGCCACGCAATCTGATTGTTTGAAAAGCCCATTTATCTCATAACAGGATCACTGCACTGAACACTGGAAACAACAATGTTCACTTTATTGCTTGCTACTGGAACTACAGTTTGGGCAACACAGATACCCAATATTGATAGATTTAAAAGAATGTTTGGGACTACTTTGCTTTTTGTCTTGACTTGAAAATTGATTAAGATCTGCTGGGCATAATTTGAAAATATAAATATATAATAACTAATGCCTAGGGAACAGTTAACTAATATATAAATAATTAGTACTTAAATATTAATTAGCACATAATGATCAATTAATTTGGGAGCCTTAATGTGTTACCAATTAAGGTTGTTATGAATAAACATAGATGCATTGGAGCTTTGAAGGTGCTCTTGTAAGTGTGGGATACTCAGTTTTTTCATGGACTTTTTTTTTTACAACCCCAATTCCAATGAAGTTAGGATGTTGTGTAAAACACAAATAAAAACAGAATATGATGATTTGCAAATCCTTTTCAACCTATATTCAATTGAATACACTACAAAGACAAGATATTTAATGTTCAAATGGAGAAACTATTGTTTTTTGCAAATATTCACTCATTTTGAATTTAATGCCTGTAACACGTTCCAAAGAAGTTGGGACACGGGCAACAAAAAACTGGGAAAGTTGAGGAATGCTCAAAAAACACCTGTTTGGAACATTCCACAGGTGAACAGTTTAATTGGAAACAGGTGAGTGTCATGATTGGGTATAAAGGGAGCATCCCTGAAAGGCAAATGAACAATGTTTTTCAACATGGTTTTGCAAGCAAAGTTCAAAAGCCAGCATCTCTGATGGTATGGGCATATGTTAGTGCCCATGGCATGGGTAATTTGCACATCTGTGAAGGCATCATTAATGCTGGAAGGTACATACAGGTTTTGGAGCAACTTATGCTGCCATCCAAGCGACGTCTTTTTCAGGGATGTCCCTGCTTATTTCAGCAAGACACTGCCAAGCCACATTCTGCACGTGTTACAGCAGGCTTCATAGTAAAAGAGTGCGGGTACTAGACTGGCCTGCCTTCAGTCCCAGACCTGTCTCCCATTGAAAATGTGTGGCGCATTATGAAGTATAAAATATGACAACGGAGACTGTTGAGCAACTGAAGTTGTACATCAAGCAAGAATGGGAAAGATTTCCACCTACAAAGCTTCAACAATTAGTGTCCTCATGAGTGTTGTTAAAAGGAAAGGTGATGTAACACAGTGGTAAACATGCGTCTGTCCCAACTTCTTTGGAACGTGTTGCAGGCATCAAATTCAAAATGAGTAAATATTTGCAAAAAACAATAAAGTTTATCCATTTGAACATTAAATATCTTGCCTTTGTAGTGTATTTAATTGAATATAGGTTGAAAAGAATTTGCTAATCATCATATTCTGTTTTTATTTATGTTTTACACAATGTCTCAACTTCATTGGAATTGATGTTGTACTTATTTTCATAAATATGCTAATTTAATTCAGGTTAACCTACATATTTTCACAAACATTAAGTAGCCTTTTCAACCAGTGCCAATCAGGAATAGTGGATGGACTTGCTAAGCATACCATTCCATTGGATGAAATATAAATGTATGTGCAATATATGTAGTTTTGAAATATATGTGCTAACCATATTTCACTGTGTCATTATTCAATATTTAAACATTTACATACATGCATATCGGCATATGTTTAAATATTGAAGTTTGAATTATTGAAAAGTATGTGGACACCTCTCCTAATTTTTGAGTTCAGGCATTGTAGCCATACCCATTAGTAACAGGTGCATATAATCAAGCACATACTGGCAGTAGAGTGGGTTGTACTAAAGAGCTCAGTGACTTTTAATGTGGCCCTTTAATGTGGCCCTTTAGACCTTTGTCTAAAGTCTAAAGTCTGCCCTACTCAAGTGTTATTATTGTAAAAAGGAAGAATCTAGTAGCAACAGCTCAGACATGAAGTGGTACCCCAAGCAAACTCACACAGCACCAAATGCAGAAGCACTTGTGGCATAAAAATGCACATAAGCCTAAGATCACTATGCACAAAACCAAGTGTCAATTGTTGTGGTGTAAACCATGCCACACTGGACTCTGGAGCAGTGGTGACATGTTCTCTGGAGTGATGAATCACGATTTACTATCTGGCAGTCTGATAAACAATCTAGGATTAGCATAGAATTATGTTCAACTGAGTGAACCAGTTTGCTACAGTGCCTTCCTCAGGCAGACCAGTTTTGCAAATCTATTTAGCTACGAATACCAAAGACAGAAGCTTATATATATAAACTCAAGAAGGTGATAAACCTGGAGATATGTGAGCTGGGAAAGACGGTACTGGACTGTTTTACCAGGAGGAAGAAGAGAAGACATTCCAGACACTAATGCCATTAGCTTCCACTGCCTTTCCATCAGCCCACACCATGACATGCACCCCAAGAGGCCACCAACAGGCCCAACCAAATTTCTAATTTGCCCTCAATTCTGTTCTGTCAGGTACAGTTAAAGACTGGCAGAGAAGATGGTCAGGACTTGGGACCAATTCAAAGCAATCTTTCTTCACTCGTTCTTGTCGGAAGACTATGAAGTTGAGGCTGAGCATTGGCTGAGAGACCAAAGACAAGGGCCCCAGGAGAGTATCAGAGACTTTGCTTTCCAGTACCAAGATCTGTGCCTAAAATGAAGAGAGGACATGAACGAGAGGGATCTACTCCAGGCCATTCTGCAACTGCAATCTTCTACAAGTCTACTGAGGGGGGCGGTTAGGACAGTGGATGAGTTGGTGAGAGTTGGAACACGAGCTGCCAAAGGCCTGTTTGGAGTTCGATTGTCAGCTACATACCCACTGCATGCACCACCCATTTTACATCATAGGCCATAGGGACTTTCCACTCATCGCCGATCTAGATTTCCTCCAATCATTTGGACTCAACATCCAACTTCCAGATTGCTACCTACTGCCTGCCAGGAGGTTTCACAGCCCAGTTCCACATAGTTGACACCTTCAACAATGAACAACCACCTACAGCCAACATGCATCTCTATGTTGCCCATCCACTCAGAATAGCCCCTGATACTGAGTTACAATGACAGGTAGAAAGTCTGGTAGCCAAAGAGGATGCTTCGGACTGTCACAAGCAACAGCTGCAAAATCTGTTACACCAATGGCCATCAGTGTGCTCTACCAAGCTGGGATGAACAACTAAGGTTCTCCATCGTATCACCACCGTTGATGAGCTACCCATCCGTCAAAGGCTCTACCGAGTGTCTGTAGGGAAACAAAAGTTCATCAAGGGGGAATAGAGAATATGATCAGGAAAGGTGTAATGTGACCATCCACTTCCCAGTGGGACACTCCTGTAGTTCTGGTGCCCAAGAAGGATGGAGACATGAGGTTTTGTGTGGACTATCATCAACTGAACACCAAAACCCACCTCGATTGGTACCCAATGCAACAGGTATAGGAGATCCTAGAATCCCTTCATGGTGCAACCATTTTCAGTACCCTTGATCTTAGGAATGGCTACTGGCAGGTCACCCTGGAGAGAGACAGTATCCAGAAGTCAGAGTTCATCACATGTGAAGGGTTATATGAATTCCTGGTCCTTCCCTTCGGCCTCAACATTTCAGTGCTTGATGGAGTTTTAAGAGACCTGAAGGGGAAGTTGTGTTTCGTATATATTGATGACATCGTTGTCTACTCCATCAAGCAGGACTAATGCTAATCCTGAATAATGTCCTGCAGACATCTCTCACCTTTCTGGGTCACATGGTCTCCAGGGAGGGCATAAGCATGGAGCCCAGTAAAGTGGAGGTAGAACAGGACTTTCTTCAACCTCAGTCTGTCAAGGAGGTGCAGAGGTTCTTGGGGATGGCGGGGTGGTATCACACTTCGCTGAAAGAGATGCTGTCCTCAAGGCTCTGAAGAAGAATGTGACCTGGGCACGGTCTGAGTAGTGTACGAAAGCTTTTGAGGACATGAAGTAGGCGTTGATCACTGCACCAGACCTGATTCCCCCAGACTTCAGTAAACCTTTCCAACGTCAAACTGATACCATTGAGGTGGGGCTCGGTGCTGTACTCTCTCAGGAAATCAATGAGCAAGAGCATGTCATTGCTTATGCCTCAAGACTTCTGCGAGGGGCAGAAAGAAATTATTGCACATTGGAGATGGAGTGCCTTGCTGTTGTGTGGGCCATCGAGAAGTGGAGGGCATACCTGGAGGGACGGCACTTCCAGGTAGTCACAGACCATGGTGCACTCACCTTGGTTTTTAACCACCCTAAACCAGGTTTGTTTTCATGCTGGTTTGTTTGTTGGGTTATTCATTTTTCTTTCGTTTTATTATCTATTGTTGTATTTTCTGCATTTTGATAAAAAACACAGATATGTCCTGTTTCATTGTGGTTCTGTTCTGTGGTATCTCTAAACACCCCAAAATCCCAAAGAGCCCCCTCATTTGTTGTGTAGCTAATTACCTAGTGTGTTCTCTAGGCAAATTTGTTAATATATATATATATATATATATATATATATATATATATATATATATATATATATATATATATATATATAATACACACACACATTGTAGTTTCTTGTCTTGTAGAATCTATTATATCTGTCCTATGTGCACAAGCAGAATAGGAATAAGAAAATCAAACTGCAGCACAATGTCTTTTTGAGTTTGGCTATAATAATGATTCAAAGGATTTTACACTTCATGTTGGGTGCCACTGATAATTCAACTGATTTGTTGCAGACACAGAGACAATAAATGGGACCAAATGTACAGCCTCATGAAACACCAAAGATTGCTCCTAAAAGCTCACAACTGAACATAATTTTTTTTCTTACAATGAGTTCATCCTGTGAAGGGCTTGACAATTTATCAATGAGTTGAATAAAGTGTTGGATGTGTGTTGTCTGGACTGGAATGAGTATTCTGTTGAGGCAGAAATGTTGCTGTCTATTTTATAAATTTTTTTTAGGAAAAAGTTTACAGAAATGTAAAGGCTGTATTTAATTAATGCCTAGAGCATTTCTATATAAGGACCCTATATTTTATTTTTGTCTGTGAAGTCCACTTATTAAGCTTACGTAGGTTTCTGTACAAAAAAAAACAGGAATAGGTTAATTTGCTAAAACATTTCTACCCTCTTTATCAATCCTTATAACTTAATGGGAATGGGTGGAGCTTAACTACTGTAGGCTGAATAGTTGGACATATGTCAGGTCAAGTCAAATTTATTTGTAGCGCTTTTTACAACTGATGTTGTCATAAAGCAGCTTCACAGAATTCCAGTAAAGACAAAGGTTTACCATGAATATAAACCCCCCAGGTAAGCAAGCAAGGGGCACCAGTGGCAAGGAAAACCTTCCTCAGAGCTGAGGAAGAAACCTTGGGAGGAACCAAGGTCCACAAGGGGGTACCCATCCTCCTCTGGTCAAGCTACATACAAATGATTATACTACTAATATTAATAGTAGTAGTAGTATTAGTAGTAGTAATAGTTAGGAGACAATGAAAACTTCAATGTAGGGTGGGCAGCTAGTTTAAGGTCATTTACTCGGGAAAAGGTAGAGGAAAGAAATAATTTTTGTTCTGTTTGGGTGTGTGTAAATGTATTGTACCGTATTTTTCGGATTATAAGTCGCACTTTTTTTCATAGTTTGGCCAGGGGTGCGACTTATACTCCGGAGCGACTTATAGTCCGGAAAATACGGACTTCACGGCAACCGGGAGAATGCGCCACGCTACGTTCTCGGAAGTCATTGAATGGATCAGCAAAGCATGGGCTTCCGTGAAAACCGAAAGCATCCTGCTGTGATTCAGAAAGGCTGGAATAATTGCAAATGTAACTGACGACGAGTCTGACAAAAGCGACGAAGAAGAGGAAGCGGCGCTTCGTCCACCTCCAGAGTTAGCGGAGTTGTTCATAAGTGACACTGATGATGAAGAGTTCAATGGATTTGATGATTTGGAGTGATATAAACTTTGATAAAAATGGTTTGATAAACTTGTTAGCATGTTCTTTGTTATAGTTTGTCATTGTTATCTGAATAACTGTTCATGTTACGTTAACTTGGATTTTATTAAATACCCCCCCCAAAAAAAATGCGACTTATACTCCGGTGCGACGTATATATGTTTTTTTTTCTTTACTGTGCATTTTTTTGGCTGGTGTGACGTATAATCCGGAAAATACGGTATATGCAAATGTGTTGACATTACATAATCCTGTGAAAGTAACAGTCCTCTTATTTTACTGTGTGGAAACAACTTTGTGAACCATTAACTAGGTTAGTGTTGCGGGTGGAAGGGGACACTTACACTGTAGCTGACATATGAGAAAACACACTGTACCATGTGAGTTGACTCTGAATCTTTTCAAATTAAAGTACATAAAGTGCAGTTCAGTAGACATTTTAGTTATTGTATATTATCATCTTTACTTTGTCAATTAAACTGTAATTTATCTAATCAGAATGCCATTGTCACACAAACTTTACCATCTGTGAGTTTGTGGTTGCTTAGTTTTGCCCTATAGATGGTTTTTTGGACAGGCATCATATCTGCTTGTAGTATAGAGCCTTTTTAACCAGCTTGTAGAACAACCTCATCTCTACAGTAAATAAATTCATTCATGTTTATGTGGTTTACATGAAGGAAATTGATAAATATAAGTTGTCTTTTTTTTTAATTGGTGGTAAATAAGCTTTTTTTTTCCAACATCATTCTGTCAATTTGATCAGTGATGACTGGGCATAGGCTTATGATCACAAACAAATTATTTATGTGGTTTAGTTTTGATACAGTATATGGACAGTATGGACCGGGACATGGATGGTACGTCTAGAACTTGTGTTTATATACTACATCATAATCCACTTATATCACTTAGAAATAAGCATTTAAAATAGTTGGAGAATACAATTTTCTCACCACCAGCTCTCATTGCTAGAAATACAGTGTGGTGTCCCGCTGTGTGTTTTGAACAAGAAAAATAAGAGAGCAAACAAGAAAGTAAGAAATGAACCATAACCACTAAAGGAATGTTTTAATTACAATAATTAGTGTTTGGATATGTAATTACACTCATTGCATTCTTTATATAAGCACTGTATGTCTTGTAGACCTAGGCTGTCATTAGGTCGACTGGGTAATGCAGCTGAAGATGCAGCTTTAGACAAAGAACTACTTCAAGCTAAACTAATAAATATCCACACCACAAAGACAGTACGTTTATCAATGTAACAATTAAAAGGTAACAAAACAAAAAAGTTGATTTGCTGCTACTTTTGTTGGTGTTGTTGTGCAGCCTGTACAGGGCTGTGCTGAAAGATCCCACCATTTACACTGTATTTTGTTAGGTTTCCTTCCTTCAGTGGATTACTATACCTGATGGCGCCATTGTTCTCCATGAAAAAAAATCTACACAGTTAAAAGGTATGACAAAATTTTCTATTTAGATACTGAAATCTAGCTACAAATATAGTCAATAGAAAGTAGAAAGGAAAACATTAGTATTACCCAGAGGCCTGAAAAAGTGAGAATGAAAGAAATACAGAGAAAGAGAGGAAAGAAAGAGAAAAGAAAGAGAGTCGGGGGCCAAGACTTGCAAGAACAAGAAAGTAAAGAAAATACCTAATTGGAATCAAGTGTGTGGGTGACTGAATTCCGCAAAGCGTGCTGCTTTTCCTTTGAGGGAAAATTGAGAGTGAGGCAGCATTAGAAAATCCCCTTCAAAACAAGTCTTTATTTTGGGGTGGTGTGCAAAAGTGGAATGACAGAATGCCAGGGGTGTGGGCCTGAACACAACTACAGATTTCCAGAGACACCCTCGTCTGATTACTTTAACCTCAGACATGAGCCTAAGTCCAAACAAGAGAGAGAGAGAGTAAGAGAGAGTAAGAGAGAATGTATGTGTGAGCTATGAAAACATTACTTTAAGGGAAAAAAAACAGTTGCTACACAGACTGATTAAGCCTCTAATACCAAGGCAATAAGTGTCAATTTCTTTCTACCTTTTTTCTCTAACAGTGCTGTAGTCACATTTATTTTAACATTTACCAGGGTCCTTTACGTGTGGAGTTTACATGTTTTCCCCGTGTCACCTTGGGTTTTCTCCGGGCACTCCGGTTTCCCCCCACAGTCCAAAGACATACAGCCAGGCCAATTGGACATGTTAAATTGCCCCTAGGTGTGAGTGTGTGTGTGAATGTGTCTGTCTGTCTGCCCTGTGATGGACTGGCGACCTGTCCAAGGTGTATCCTGCCTTCCGCCCAATGACCGCTGTTATAGGCTCCAGCACCCCCCCGTGACCCTGAGGGAGAAGCGGCTTAAAAAATGTCTACGTGTGAGTGTGTGTGTACAGAACCAGATCTAGGTGCAGGCTACAAATTCTGAATGAGTTTCTGAAAAAACACTTAAGTTGACAAGATAGAATATTATGCAATAATGCAATAAAGCACTCTAGAGAGAATATTTGGTAACACTTTATTTCGATGGTCCACTGTAGCCACTTTGTAAATGCTCAGCATGTCTTTAAGTAACATTTAACTAAATATCTATTAAATGAAACTGAACTTCAAGTTCAGTATGAAAGACTTTATTAATTATATTCCTGAACCTAACCCTAACCTTAACCTTAAGGCAAAACTTATACCTACTCCTAACCCTAACCATAACCATAATGATGCTTTTGTTGATAATCAACTGATGATCACCAGAAAATAATAGGGGACCATCCAAATAAAGTGTGACCGAATATTTGGTTTCATGTTAAACACAAACTAGCTGGGCAATGTTTTTCAACTGTTTGAAGCCCTCAATGCTGAGTGGAAAAATACTGACACTTTGTAAAAGTGCAAGTTTACCCATAAGACTTCAATACTTAAAGAAATCAGAGTGAAAAGCTATCATATTCTAAGGTACTTTATCTATTTGTTTAATGGATTGTTGTTAATTCTATTACATGCTTAATGTTTTGCCATTTTGGGTTTGGCCCATTCCTTTTTATATGTCATTAAGTGGTTGTAATAAGAAATTGCTACAAGCTGGCTAAAACTTCTGCATTTGCTTGACATCAGTTAACTCCCCTTAATACCACTCTTGATTACAGATGACACTTTGGCTGAGCAGGTGTCTGCAAACATCTAGACATATAGTAATTTTCTCAAGAACTAAGCAGGCTTGTTTTTTTTGTTTTTCTTGTGGCTGTTTTTTTCTTTCCTTTTTGAAGTGACCTTGGGTTTGTGAAAGGCGCTATATAAATGTAATTTATTATTATTATTATTATTATTATTATTATTATTATTATTATTATTATTATTATTATATAGCATGTGGATCATTCTACTGAACTGGTTCAAAGCCAAAATTGAAAACACATTTTGGTCTTTTAGCTGATATGAACTTTAGACTACAACCCTTTTGCTTTGAGTGACCGTATATGTTTATATTATTAAAACTAATTACTGGACATCAAAACACTCATAACACTACTGAAACGTTACCAAATGTTTCAATAGTGACAGGTTTAGCTCATTTTGAGTAGAACTTAAAAAAGCTATCTAGCACATAACATAGCTTTGAATAGTTTCTACACAGATAAAACCATAATATGTTTCATATATGTTTCAGACAAAAAGGTTTACCTAATTGAAGAAAATATGAGTTTAGGTAGTGATAATTCTTAATGTAACACACTGACTTTCAGACACATTCACTTCAAAACAGTGGGATGTCACTGCTCACCATGTGGCCATGAGGGACAGGGATGCAGTCTCACTTCCTGTTCAAAAATGCATGGGCATGGCTAAAATAAGACATGGTGAAATTGTCAGTTAAATGCACAGGAGTGTACGCTTGTATGTACATTTTACTTAACAACCTCATAATTCAAATGACACAGTGTCTCCACCAAGGTTTAAGACATCACTGCATTAATATAAATTATTATTAGAATTATAAAACAATATTTAATTCCCTTCAATCACACAGACGAGACCCAGGGCTCATATGGATGCTAATGGTGAACTACAAAATGACAACACATTCTCAGAGGTCTGTATATATAAACAAGCGCCTGTTTCCCAGATGCAGGAGTAAGGGGTGGTCGTCTAAAACTAATGGAGCTGCTTACATACTGTGGGGCCACCTACCTACATGACAGGAACAGTGTGACAGAGCTGGGTTTTGTTTTGGTTTGACAGAACAGCTCAGTCTTGAGTCAGTTAATGGACTGGTGCCATACCCTGCAGCAAGTTGACCCTGATTCATGTTGTCACTGCATAGGGAAAATAATGGCGCACCAGAAGTAAAGTCGCATTCTTCATGGTTTCCTTTCAAGGATGGCATAAACTAACTTGCTAGTTTTGGTTTATGGTGTCTTTTGATCTGCAATTCCTCATGTTACCTTGTTAACTCACTCACTCTCTCTCTCTCACACACATATACATGACATGTGTCTGCCTTGTAAAAAATATAGCAGGGTGAATTCCTCCTGCAGTCATTTGTTTCAATTAGTGTGGAGTTCTAAAGCAGAGCACATGTATGGGTGCTGTGTAATGAGGTGGTGGAGGGTGCTGTCTGGGTGCGCGGCTTCAACACCATCACATCTGGGGACCTTTTTACAACTCCACTATCTGCAGGTGACATTTCCTACCACATGACTCTACAAATTCCCACAGAGAACCCATCCAGACAATAAGAACAATGACCAGCACCAGTTCACAAGGCGACAAAGAGTTCCTGGAGAAATGGTATAAAAGAGGCACTTTTGATTCTTTAAAGCAGTTTTTTTTGTCTTCAAACTGTGGTTTGTCACAAGGCAGCTTAACAAAGATCCAGCATCAAACTAAGCATGACAGTGGCAAGAAAAACTCACTAGAAGCAAGAGAAAGCAACTTTAAGAACAGGGGACTCAAAAGAGGAGCCCATTCTCCAACTAGCAAGTCAAAAAGCACAACAAAAACAATAAGAGTATGTAAGGTGCCCAGGCGTTCTTTAGAAACATGCTACAAAAGAACCATGCCTAGTTTTTAAAGCAGTTTCTTTGTCTTCAAATTCTGCATCATGAGAAAGGTGCACCCTTGTACAGCTAAATAATATAATGCATTTTATATCAGGAGTGGGAACCACTCTGCTTCTGCACTGCTGCTGCTTGCAGTGTGTATTAAGTTATTAGCTTAGCCTTTTTACACCAGCCTAACTAAGCAGTTATCAAGTGTTACATGAATGACAATATGTTAAACTCTGAATCTGTGCATTAAAACAAGCAGGAAAATGCTGCATTTAAGTCTGTTCCTCGTTAAGCGGCAAAAAACATAATATAGATTTTTTCTGTTGTTGTATTTTGCGCTTCATAAAGTGCCACACATTTTCAATGGGAGACAGGTCTGGACTGCAGGCAGGCCAGTCTAGTACCCACACTCTTTTACTATGAAGCCACGCTGTTGTAACACATGCAGAATGTGGCTTGGCATTGTCTTGCTGAAATAAGCAGAGACGTTCCTGAATAAGACGTTTCTTGGATGGCAGCATATGTTGCTTCAAAACCTGCATGTACCTTTCAGCATTAATAGTGCCTTCACAGATGTGCAAGTTACCCATGCCATGGGCACTAACACACCCACACACCATCAGAGATGCTGACTTTTGAACTTCGCACTGATAACAATCCGGACAGTCCTTTTCCTCTTTGGCCTGGAGGACACGACGTCCATGATTTCCAAAAACAATTTGAAATGTGGACTCGTTAGACCACAGGACACTTTTCCACTTTGCGTCAGTCCATCTCAGATGAGCTTGGGCCCAGAGAAGCCAGCTGCGTTTCTGGGTGTTGTTGATTTATGGCTTTCGCTTTGCATGGCAGAGTTTTAATTTGCCCTTGTAGATGGAGCGACGAACTGTGTTCACTGACGATGGTTTTCTGAAGTGTTCCTGAGCCCATGTGGTAATGTCCGTTACAAAATGATGTCAGTTTTTAATGCAGTGCCGCCTGAGGGATCGAAGGTCACAGGCATTCAATGTTGGTTTTCTGCCTTGCCCGCTTACTTGCAGAGATTTCTCCAGATTCTCTGAATCTTTTGATTATATTATGGACTGTAGATGATGAAATCCATAAATTCCTTGCAATTGCATGCTGAGAAACATTCTTAAACTGTTGAACTATTTGCTCATGCAGTTGTTCACAAAGTGGTGAACCTCGCCCCATCCTTGCTTGTGAACGACTGAGCCTTTCAGGGATGCTCCCTTTATACCCAATCATGACACGCACCTGTTTCCAATGAACCTGTTCACCTGTGGAGTGTTCCAAACAGGTGTTTTTGAGCATTACTCAACTCAACTTTCTCAGTCTTTTGTTGCCCCTGTCCCAACGTCTTTGGAACGTGTTGCAGGCATCAAATTCAAAATGAGTGAATATTTGCAAAAAACTATAAAGTTTATCTGTTTGAACATTAAATATCTTGCCTTTGTAGTGTGTTCAATTGAATATAGGTTGAAAAGGATTTGCAAATGTTTTACACAACGTCCCAACTTCATTGGAATTGGGGTTGTAAAAAAAAAAGTCCATGAAAAAACTGAGTATCCCACACTTACAAGAGCACCTTCAAAGCTCCAATGCATCTATGTTTATTCATAACAACCTTAATTGGTAACACATTAAGGCTCCCAAATTAATTGATCATTATGTGCTAATTAATACGTCCCAACTTCACTGTAATTGGGGTTGTGTATTCAGTTTGATGATTGCCCAGGAAAATACAGCAGTGAGTAACCTACATGTGAACGAGAACTGAAAGCAACTAACTATGAGTAACAATGAGTATCTAAGCCTGTCGAATGGTCTCAGAACTCAGTTCCTGACTCTCTTTAATCTGACTTCCAGCATTCGGGAGCTGCCAAACAAGATCAGATATCAGATAGCTCATTAGGTCAGTCAGAAAAAATGATCAGATCCGTAAGATCTTCTAGTGGGCCACAGAAATGTTTGTGCTTGCATGTTTAAAAGATTGGGAGCCCCTGCTGTAGAGAATGTGTTTAACTTCTTCTCACTTAATGAAACATGTAACTTGATCGGGGCTGCTCATAAGTTTGCAAACAACTCAGTTATTCCAAAGGGTTTATTCAGACATTAACAGTATGACATCCTAGAGCAGCAGACAGCGCAGCATGAATGTTTAAACAGAATGGGGACAAACACAAAGCTTGCTTGTGTTTTAACACTTCTCATAAGCAGAGCTTTGAGAAACGCCCTTGCTTTCAATAAAGTTGAAAACAATGTGATGACAATATCTGCTCTGAAGGACTTGAAGCTTATTTGCAGCCATTGTGGTTTTGTATAAGGCAAAGCTGTTTGTGTGGAGAGTCTCGGGTGCTGAAACTGCTGTGGTCTACTGCGAGCTAGTATGTGTCACTGGAGAACGCGGAGAGTGCTTTTGTTAGTGTGAAACTATTTTTAGGTTGAAAGAGAACTGCACGTCTAATCGTAGATTTTTCCATGATCTGACACTTCAACAGAAATGTTGAGTTTGTACTCCATTCCACTATATGAACATTTCAAATGAACACTTTGCCCAAGGCAATCAAATCAATTCCTCATGGCCACTGATTCTTTGCTTTCAGTTGGTGAAGTTGCAATTGAACGACATTTTCAATATTTCTAAATAATAAACCAGATATAGCCAAAGGCATGTGGACACCGATCCAGATTATTCAGTTCAGCACTTTCAATGCTAATAGCTGTACAAAATCAAGACAGTAAGAACAATAAATAAATACATAGACATATATGCATACATACTGTACATACACATGTACATAAATAAAACTCCACCGCAATGAAAGTCATGGAAAATCTTACTCTGTATTATTTATGTTGGTGCAGCTTCACACTTCTAGGTAAAAAAAGTTCTATGGGTTATAAAGTCCAGTCCTAATTGCAAAATAATCTTGTGTGATAATAATGCACAGTGATTATGTTATCGGAACCTTTGCACACACATAGCACTATTACAAAAAATAACATGGCAATTAGAACATTCAAAACATATTTTTAAAGACGTTAGTTTTTTTTAATACATCAAGTATACGACTCATATAAGTAGAAGGACTTTGTCTTTCACAAAACATTCAGAAAAGTCTAGTCCAAAGAAAAAAGGGTGGATTACAAGAAACAATTGAAGGAAATTGCTCCATGACTCTTTTGAAAATAACTATTCTCTTCTTTAATGCTGGTGTTTATTTGATATTGTAATCCCTAGATTTTTTTTCTCAAATTAGGGAACAGTGTTGCAATTAGGAAGTGTTTAGAAACGTATTTAAAACTCAAACATTTGGATTTACAATGTATATTGTCCATCCATCCATTTTCTAAGCCGCTTCTCCGTCAGGGTCGCGGGGGGGGGTGCTGGAGCCTATCCCAGCAGTCTTCGGGCAGAAGGCAGGATACACCCTGGACAGGTTGCCAGTCCATCGCAGGGCAGACAGACAGACAGACAGTCACTCACACCTAGGGGCAATGTAACATGTCCAATTGGCCTGACTGCATGTCTTTGGACTGTGAGAGGAAACCGGAGAAAACCCACGCAGACACAGGGAGAACATGCAAACTCCACACAGAGAGGACCCTGATCACCCGGCCAGGGAATAGAACCTAGGCCCTCCTCGCTGTGAGACAACAGCGCTACCCACCACGCCACCGTGCCGCCGCGATGTATGCCCATGTCTCACATAACATCATATAATTTTGTTTTCAGCTCATCAGCCAGTCTAAAGAGGAACAAGGGACAGTTTGATTTCCATGGGAAATTTATGTTAAATAATTTCGTGTTCAAAAATGTAATTAAAAAAATAATAATCTAAAATATGTAAATAAAAATGTAATAAAATATTTCATACAGAAAAGTAGTAGCGGCAGAAACATCACTGTACATTATTAAGTGTGGGTAAGCAAATCCTCTTGGTGACAGTGTGATACAGTGTGATAATTGAGTATGCATATTATGCACTACCTCACTGTGGGTGAGATAAATGGCTTTCATGATGTATTCATTCATAGCCTCCAACAATACAGTCATAATTAACTGACACCTGTCAATGAAATCTAGAGACTTAAAAAGCCTGCTAAAGCTATCATTGTGCTGCACTCAAAATCCCACTTGGAAACAAGTAACTACAGCTTTGTGCTTTGAAACCAAAGAAATTACAACATCACTTGGAGAGAAATCACAGTGAATATGTATGTAAACCAGATAATCAGCTCTCATTAGATGAGTAAGAAAAAACTAAGATTTAATTGGTTGAATCAGCAAAACTTTGAGTCCCAGCAGCCCTTAAAAAGTGTAAAAAGTTGTATTGTTTTTCTTTGTTTAAAAAAAAACAAAAAAACAAACAGTTGACTGTGGCATCAGTAAGCAGCACAGGTGAGGCTTTTTCTCACTCAGCACCAACCACTGGTAAGCCTATATGTTGATATTAAAGCCAAGGTGCTAGAATAGTACTGTCTCTATCACTGTCTCACTGGGGGCTCAGCACCCCTAAAGCTCTGATCTTAGATCTTACACTAAAACTGCCAGCTCATAGCTGAAGTATCTGGAATATAAGCTTTAATGACAGTTATGGCCTTATCATCTAAAAAATCAGAACACAAACCATGTCACTGAAGTGTTGACTCCTGATTTAGTGGTAAGGAGCATGGTGTCCATGGTGTTTCCTCATGGCAGCTCTGATGTGTGTTGCTGCACCCCCCCAGGGTGTGTGGGATTTGCACTACAGGGAGCATGTCAAAACAGATTTGGGCGAATACTTCCTGCCGTGTCAGCTCGCAATACAAAGAGGGTAGCAGCTGCAAAAGAGCCGTGAGTGTGTGCGCGCTTGTATGTGTTTGTGTATAAGAAGTCTCTCTTGGCTTCCATTCACATGAAACTCTTCTCAAAGCACCCCCCAGAATCACCCAGGTGTGTGTGTGTGTGTGTGTGTGAGTGATAGTCCTTGTATGGACTCCATAGATGGCTGTGGTTTAGAATTCCTAGGTCATGATCTCATGTTATATGAGCTCGTCTGTCATGCTTACAGTGTGCTGTCAGCAGCTGTACACGAGTACAATACTGTACCTGGCTGTGTAAGTTTCTACTCACATCTCTCATCAACCCAACTCTAAACACAACCTTTGGCTAAAGAAAGCTCTGCACTTAACCCTGGTGTAATCTTGGTAGGCTGGAGAGCGCTCCAACACAACTGTTTTAAAGTAATGGACACAATTTTTTTGTTCTCATAAAAGTACATATCACAGCTGATGCACCTCACATCTGGTGCCTTAGTGCTGTTTACACTGCAGCCTGCCACAGGAGGGGGATCTCCTGTAGCTGTGCTTCTGCATGCAGTTCTTTCTCACTTTTTCAGTTCAGGTCAGTTCAGGGAGCTTCATTAACTGCCAAAAACAGTACACTGACAATTCTGTGAATGATAAAAAAGGGCATATTGGGATGGGTGTCTAATATCAGCAGAAAATTATGAATATCAAACCTGTAAAAAATGTAGCTTTGAACAGGCACCTAGGTAAAACATGGTGTTTAAAAATAAAGATAGTATATCAAAAAAGCTCCAAATTTCTATTACATGGCCAAAAAAATGCATTCTACCCATGTATATTTTAAAGGCAGGCCCACATGATCTAGTGGGTTTTATGGGCATATGCCCAAAAGCCTGAATACTTAGGGGCAAGCAATTATGAGAAAATCTAAACAGCTAATCTGACTCACATTTGGACCTTTTTAATATCAGTGCAATGGGAAAGCCTTGCTGATAAAAGTCTAGGCCTTCCCTGGATGCTCCTTTTACACCCAATCATGCGTTCTGTTTTATATGCATTTTACATACTTTCCCAGCTTTTGTGGAATGAGGTTTGTAATTAAAGTTTATTTACTATATATCAAAACCAAGAACCGTTTAAAAAGTAGGAGAATTTTAAATATGCGCTATTATGTAAACTGCCAACTAATAGTAGTAAATTTCCTGTGAACCTTAATTTAAAATTCACAGATATTCTTTCAATCATAATCACGGCAGCCCTAAAGTCATTATCTGGTCTCTCCCGCAGACAAAAGTGATTCACACAATAGGATAATCTTTTTGATCGACTGCACTATTAAATTCACTTGACCGGACCAACTAGCTAACAGATGCTTTGGCCATGTAATCTCTCTTACCCCATCTTACCCTGATTGAAGCTTCCTGTCAGGCTTTCCAATGATCTGAGCACAACACTTAGACATGCCATTCACGCAAATGGAGCGAGGGCACTGAATGGACACTGAGCATTCGTCATGGGCGACTGGTGGAAAATAGATCCCCGAAGTACCATTACTCTGCTCTCTGTCAGGAAGGAGTTAACCCCCACCAGGCGTGAATGTTAGTGGCAGACGCTAACAGAGCATGTAATTAATGTCATGGGGAGCACTGACCATTGCAGTCTCCTCTGCCTGACTGTGATGCTATTAAAGCCAAGAGAAGGGACATAGTAATTCATTGACTTAACAAGTCACTGGTACATGTAAGGCGGTATGTGTTATATTCCTTTAGTTTCAAAGTTAAGATGTGGTGAACTACTGATAGTAGGTTTATTGCTGGAGGTCAACCATACCAAAATGGGATTCAATGCTGAAATTGAACCATTAGGCTTCACACATAAAACTTTCATGCAAGTAATTGCAACATATTCACATGCAACTTGACAGAAAATGGACACATAGCAATTAAAAAATAATGAGCTGCAAGTAATACATTACTCCACCTGTTATGCAAAGTAGAATTTACATCCTTGCAGTATTTTAATTTATCTATTTTTTTTGTTCCACACTGGAGTTTTTTTCTGTTGTGGAATTCTTTCTGTTATGTTGCGCCTTTGAAAAAAATTCAAGTAGCCATTATGGTTACAGCCCACTTGACATCTCACTCATCTTGTCCTAGAAGCACAACAAATTCATTAAGGACAACATAATTTTCTGTAATATCTTTAATCTACCATAATCACTTTAATTCGTTGGATCCCAAATGACATCAAAGTAAAATAAACACAGACACAAGCAGGTAACCAGTGTTACTGTTAGCTGGCTAGTTAAAACTCCTGGTTCCAGAGACCTTCTCCCTGTTCACAAAGCTAACAAAAGAAACAACCATCCGCCTTGGGTAAAGTCAGTTGTGGGGCTTATTTTCAGATATTTAATAAAACTAAATTCTGTTTTATTTTCTTAATCACTGATCCAGTGAAATGATTTGAAAACATCTAAAAGTAGGTGGGTTATGTTACTGGTGTTTGGTTAAGCTGTTTCATGAAACTTGTTTCACGCAGTTTAGGCACTTGCAACTGACTTTACGCAGGGCCAGTGTTTTTTTTTCAGTTTCTTGAACTAGGAGTGGCTGAGTTTCAAGTGAGTTGCAGGATATTTTACATAATGCAACTGTAATGCAATTTAGCTTCATACAAGTTTCAAGAAACTAAAATTGCAGTGACACTGTTAAAAATAAAGATGCTTTAAAGTGTTCTTTGCAATGTGGCAGACCCTCTATCTGTTGGAAAAAAAAAAAAACAGGGTCTGGCGACATGTCCAGGATGTATCCTGCCTTTCGCCCAATGACTGCTGGGATAGGCTCCAGCGCACCCAAGCCAAACTGCTGCAGAGATGAACGTTTACCTTTATCTTATATCTTTATCTTATCATACCTTTATGAGGTCTGCAGAGTTTTGGCCTACAAGCACTGGATCCTGACCTCATGGGTTCTAAGGTATGGCTCCAAATATTGAAACAGGCTTTGAGTTTAAATCTTTACTAAAGGAGTTAACATCCAAACAGTAACATGTTACTTAAATGCATGTTATGAACTTCAAAGGTCTGTGTTTAATCCAGAGAGCAGCTATGAAATCTAAATATTCTGCGTTATTGTCATGATTGGCCCCTCCCAGTCCTGTCCATGTGTTCATGTTTTGGTTTAGCCCATGTGCGCTTGTTTTGGTTTAGCCCCCTCGTTTCATGACTAATTGTCTCCACCTGTTTTCCACCTGTCCCTCATTTACCCTTTGTATTTAAGTCCTGTGTTTGCCCTTTGTTTTCGCTGGTCTTTGTTTGTCTGAACTGTTATCTGCTGTGTTGGATGTTCTGTTTGTTCTTTTCTGCTCTGCTTGTTCTGGTTGTCTGTCATGTCTGCCTCCCTGATCTATCCGTGTTGGCCATCTGACTTTGTACTGTTATGACCCTGATTTTGGATTTGCCCTTAATAAATCTCGCTTATCTCAGCATTTGCATCCACCTCCTCGCTCCACGTTACAGTTAGCTTATGCTAACCTAACACTAAAATCCCCATTTCCAGGCAAACAGAAATTAGCAGTGGTAAAACCGGTGAACAAAAGCTACTTACAAAGCAAATTACAAGGCTTCTGATTTAAACACTGCATATATAGTGCCTCTATATATGTCTATACTCTGTGGCAGCTCTCCAACAGTGAGCACTTCCCTTACTCCACTCCTTCTACTTAGATAGCTAATAAGAGCAGTGTGATTAACATGCAAAATCACCACCCAGAAAATGGCCATTTCTTCACAAAAGAGTAAAACTGCTTTCTACTCTTCACATTTGTTTTTCAACAAGCACAAAAACATTGCTTAAGTTTTCTCAGGCCTTTCAGAGAAATCCAGAAAACTCTTGTCCGTGCATTCATGGATGCAGGAAGGAATGACAGGAATGCTGCTGAAGTTTTAAGGAGCATATACATGATGTGAATGATGACATCATGCAAATGATTTGCATTTTTACCACTATTGCTTGTTGATCAGTTGATAGCACAGTAACCAATTGTGCCACGTAGTGACGTTTAACAGTGTAAGATGCACAGAGTAGAAGACATAAGGGGATGGTGTTATAACAGATCTGGTGTTTTATTACAGCAAACCTTACTAGCATAATAATGGGTTGCTTTGGGTCTCAGAATGGACCTACATCTCTGCCTACACTTTCCCTCTCTGCACCTGACCCTGTGTGCCTGCCGCCAACAGTTGTTGAGGAAGTGATTCAGCTCACTTCATTGAAAATACAGCAGAAAATCTAAGTAAAATAGGAAACTTCACCCTAAAACAAGCACACATGGGTCTCTACATTGCTCAAGTTATTATAAAGGTACAGAATATTCATTATTTTTAGCAGTTGCATTCCTGAAATCTGGAGGCCCTGCAGCCCCCTCAGAACCCCCTACCCCCACTACCCATATGTTGCAAGCAAAATTGATTATTGTAATGCTCTTTTTACTTAGTTTCCTAATAAACTAAATACCTCCTCATATAAACAAGATATTTATGTTCCAAAATGTAATCTTAAATTTACGGATACTGGCCATAATAACCATTTATTTGTTACCATAATAACAAATAAATTACCATAAAAGTGGAGAGGCCTCTTTCTGTTATTATGCTTCTAAACTGTGAAATGTGTTGTTTTACAATTAAGCAGCCAAACTGGATCCTGTGAAGTAGTAAACATTAAATGCATATCTTTTTGATTTAGTATTTCTGTAAAATTGCAATCCAACCAATCCTGTACTTTTTTTAAATTTGTGTAATGGGGAGCGAGGAGACGAACACATATGTGGAAATAAGTGAAATTTATTAGGGGCAAATCCAGGGTCATAGTCAAGACGGTGCAAGGCCATAGAGCCAACATGGATTGATCGAGGGGCAGACATGACAGACAAACCAGAATCCAACATACAAATAGTACAAGCAGAACAGTACAAACACCACAGCAGATAAAGACCAGCAACCAGACAGGGGAAAACACATGTATTTAAGCCCTAAGGGTAACGAGGGACAGGTGCAAACACAGGTGGAGACAATCAGGGGTGGAGTCATGAAATGAGGGGGCAGGACTAGAAAACCAAAACAAATGCACATGGACGATCAAAACAAAGGGGCACATGGAGTAGTGGGAGGAGCCAACCATGACAGTCCCCCCCACCTAGGCGCGCGGCTCCGAGGCACGCCAAACAAAAACAAAAAACAGACTCAAGAGACCAAAAACAGAGATCCCTACTAGACAGGGACAGGCACAAACACAGAAGCCAGAACAGGAACCACGGGCACAGAAGCAGAAACGGAAACAGGCATAGAAGCAGAAACAGGAATGCTAGCAGAAGCCAAAGGCACAGAAGCAGAAACAGGAGCACTAGCAGAAGCCAAAAGGCACAGAAACAGGAGACAGAACACCAGACACAGGAACAGATGACACACGAACCGAACGAGGATGAAGAGGCACAACACAAAAAGTCCGCGTCCGGATGCACAGGCCGGAGGCGCGGCGACTGGCGGCGGGTCCGGAGGCACAGGCTTGCCACGGGGTGTGGCCACGGGATCAGGAACTAGGGCTGGGAACAGCTACTCCAACCTGGAGGAACAAACAGAAATGGGACCCACTCGGCTGTTCCCAAGGCTCACTCAAGCTACAGGCAGCTTGCCACAGTAAGGGTCATCTGAATGTTCCGTCCATCTAGCCTCGTCTTACGCTGCAGGTTGCTCCTTCGTGCAGCATTGCTCAAGACGGGCAGACCCAAAGTGCTTACCTGAGCACTCGTTGTCCGGACACAAAGCAGGAAGGTCCTTTGCGTTGGGGTGTGGGTAACTTGGACTGCATGTAAACAGCCGGTGTTTCATTCCAACAGAACAGCCAGATGCCAGTGTGTCACTTACCCGCTGCGTCCATTGGTGCCAAGATGGTCCAGGGTCATAGAGTCAACACGGCTTGATCGAGGGGCAGTCATGACAGACAAACCAGAATCCAACATACAAACAGTACAACCAGAACAGTACAAACAACACAGCAGATAACAAAGACCAGCAACCAGACAGGGGAAAACACATGTAGTTAAGCCCTAAGGGTAATGAGGGATGGGTGCAAACACAGGTGGAGACAATCAGGGGTGGAGTCATGAAATGGGGGGGCAGGACTAGAAAACCAAAACAAATGCACATGGAAGATCAAAACAAAGGGGCACATGGAGTAGTGGGAGGAGCCAACTGAGACAATTTGACTACTACCATTGTGTTGTGTGGCTTTGTTTTTATTTTTTATTCTCATTTAATTAATAATTGTAGAAACCGATTGCATATATTACTATGTAATGTAATATGCAATTAAAAGTAAACAAAAATAATAACTTTCAACTTTTAAAGGTTAAAATCTCTACCTGGTGTAAGGTTCAACAAGATTGTTTCATAGAAATGACTGATAAAACTGCTGTTCAAAAATAAACAAGCAAACATACATATCATGAACAACAGCAGACATATATATGCCTAAGATTTTAATTTTTTAATGACAAGAGAAGAAGCTTTGGCATGTTTTTATTACAGAGACACATTAGGCTTTACGACCTCCTGCAGCTAGAGCAAACACAGGAGATAATAATCGGTGGATGACAATCACAGACAACCATGATGTAGCGGTCTGTTTTGGTAGTCTATAGGGAGAGAAGGGTTGTTTTTCTTTTCTTTAAGACGTCTGAGAGTTTGAGGCACACCCACATCCAGCAGGCTTAATCATGTCTACTGCATCTCAGCATTCTTCATCTCAGCTAGCCTAAGGCTTTTCATGCCAACCAGCAGAAGTGTAGTTCAGTGGATCTATTACAAGCTTTCTTACAAGGCCCTATCAGGACGGGACTAGTTTTACAGGAGGATGTGGGGTGATGTTCGTCTGTATGCATGTATACATGTAGGTAGGTATGTATCTGGCTTTACATCAGATAATCCCAGTACGCTTTTTCTCCTCTTGGAGTCCAGGCATTTTCTGCTAATGGCCAGGTATTACGTTAAACATTATTACATTATTACATGGGGTTCAAACTCACAACCTCCTGAATGCTTAGCCAAAAACTACTTGGATTTGTGTGTCCTTAAATACACTGTTTAATACACTGTGAAAAAATAGGTTGTTTTAACTTTGAAAAGTAATGTAGTAACATGTAGGTAGCTTGCATGAGGAGGGGAGGAGTCAAATAAAAAAAAAGAGAAAAAAAGTTTCCAAAACTGGAGTTTAAAAAAATTATCAAAATATATAGAGAAAACAGGACTCCTAACAACTGGCTGCAAGACTACTGGTAGACTACTAAAACTGTCTCTAGATTAGAGATCAGATTAACAAAAGTTTCAAAAGTTCTCATTTTGATTCTCATTCATTCTCACAGGTGTTTTTGTCCATCCTTCCACAGTGAGAAGACAACACAATGCTTCAGGTCAGATGTGTAGCTGTCAACATCACTGAATGGGTTTTAGATTACTTAGATTGTAAGAACCAGAAAATGCAACCAACTTGTAACTTTGCACTTCGGAGGTATGAAAACAATTTACCTGCAGATTTCTATAAAAAATGAAAGCCTCCCAAAATATATTGATGCTGTAATAAACAGAAAGAGTGGACTAAAAAAAGGTCAATATTTTAAATTGTTAAGGCTTCTGTTATTACATATGCTTTCTGCTTTTTCATGACACTGAAAAATGAATAACTTAATGGCCATGTTTACAAAACAATAAACATACAATGGTCTCTGACTTCTACAAAGTTCTGTAGATTATAAATTAAGAACATTTTTGCATTCATTAGCAGAGTTACACCTTCGGAAATGGTTTTGTTAGGACAGCAACAACAGGCAGGCAAACAAAAGAAAGGTTGAAATGGGTTCTTTATTACTGAAGTCTATGTGATATGCAAGTATGCACTCTTATACGCTTAGGAAACCAGGAGAATTTGTGCACACCCGCTTAAAAATGCATTCACATAAAGAAAAGTATGTTAGTCTAATGAAATAAACCAAAGAAAGCCAATACTGTAGAGGCAATTAAAATGCTCACTCATTCCTCATGATTCAGGATAAAACGGTACCATGCACAAAGAGAAATTAGAGCACAAATGTATCATTAATGGGTAGTAAGTATTTATGTAGCTTATTAAGTGTTTTAGTTCTGTACCTTTGTGTTAGCAAGTCTAATTTTGCTAACTTATGTCAGCTCACTACTTCAGACCACACTACACTACTGGAGTCTGCCAAAACTTCTCAAAACTCTCAAGCCAGAGGCTCTTATTTCACATTTCTGTCACTGGCCACCAAGAAGTTATGGCCTCCTAACCCTCTTGTCACTTGTGGTTAGGAGTGGTCAGCCACATGAGAGCATTCGTGAGGCAGCGTGGTCATGCCACAAACTCATATTTATTGTGTGTGGTGCCACAGTGGGAGCCGCAAAAACACACATGCTCCGAAACGTCGAAAGCGTGCACATACTTTGCACATATGTATGTGCAAAGCCGCATCATGCAGTCAGCCTTGTGCTTGCACACTCACACGTACTTGTTCCATGCAGTCCTTATATAGCCATTCTGAGACACTGCAAGACATTTAACTGCTGTTCAAGCAACCCTATGTGTGGTTTTGCAGCTGGTGGGAATCTACACAAAAAAGATCTGTACGATCTGTGCTTGAGTTATGGGAAATATCAAACTGAACATTATCATGACATTTCCCTCTGGAATACTAATATTGCAGAGGGCTGCATTATAGGGGTGGGCGACATGACAAAATTATAGCACCACAACACTTTGAGACATTTTCAACATGCACGATATGCATATGATATTCAGGTTTTGCTGAGGTTTGATAAGTTGAAACAAATAAAAAAGAAATGTCTAAACAATGCTGTCAAAAACATGGTGACGAGGAGTACAATAACAATGGGGAAAGAGTGGTAGATCAAACAAATACCTAAAATATGCTAAATTACTTGCACAACATCACATAAATATGTCAGTTACTGAAGCAAAGGGAACGTTTTTTGTTAGAGTCGTCCATTTCACCTTTAATCGGACAGCAGTTACATGTTAACACTGCTTCATTCAAGGTGAAAAGTGAAATTTTCATGAATTCAAATTTTAAAGAAGCTGGCGAGCAGGAAGCCAACTTTAGCCTCATGGAGAAAATGCAAGCCTCAGCAGCTACTTCTCCCCACAGGATTCAAGCAGGCGCTAAGTGACGGTTCTGAACAAACAAAACAAATAACTTGTTCCTTAGGGATGTTCACCACTGTTGGGTTGTACAGTCCACATCTATTGGTTTGTGAATCCACCTCTATTGTATTATGAATTCTGCAGTTTGCTGGGAGTGTTGAGCCATGTAAGATGATCAGATTTTAAATAAACTTGTAATGCTCAGTTTATTTAATTGACACACAGCCTTATAGTTTACATCTTTTTTGTCAGCTTGTATACAGATATCACACTTTTATGTGTGATAGTTTTTTAAAATGTGTTCTATGTCTTTTAAAACTGACTTGTGCCAGTTATCCCTTCACTAAGGTGGAAATTGCCAATTTATTATTGTTTTAGTTATTTTTGTGATGCAAAAACAACAATTCATATAATGAAATTAGTATAGATTTACACCCCTAATAGAAAGTAAAGCATTCACAAAAGTAGCACTGTTAGTGTAAGTGCTTACTGGAGTAATAATAGTTTTTTCTATTCTTAATATCTACGTAGCATGATTTGCTTCCTCTGCTAAAAAGTGATATTCCTTACGTGACTGATGCCACAAATGTCACAAAGCAGAAAAGAGTAAGCGGCAGGGTCCCTAATACTCTTCCTTTGGAAAGGGACCATTCAGTGGAGAATTAAGGCTGTTGTTAAATATTCTGGTAAACTTCATATAACAAAGTCCATTAATATTTATGTCTTGAAACAAAAATGTCTACATAAGTTACAGTCAGACAGATGCCACACTGATTAGTCTTACAGTATCCTTACAACAGGCTCCAAATGAGAAATATTAAGAATATTTAACACCATGTTGTGATTATACTGCTACATATTAAAATTGTGGTATGTGCCTTGCAAAATGTTAAACAGGACAACATAATTACACATTAGCCTTGATTATGTTTTGACCAAAGTTATTTATAATTGTTGGATGATGTGAATGCCATGGTCAAAATATTCATTGCACACATTAAAAACTGTTATTTGGGGACTCATTTGCCTATTACAATCAGGGTTAGCAATACGACAATATTTGTCATTATCATGATACATTGTCAAATTATGTCATAAAATGCTTTTCTGTGCATATTGCCTGTATTTGAAGGACACTGACCAACTATATGTTTCATTACAAAGACAGGAAAGTTAGTCCAGGGCACTGTCTCAAAAAGCAGGATTTATGGCTTCAAGCGTAGTTCAACCTAACCCTGAATTTTCTGTTTCATCATGGTGAATCATTCTTTACTGGGATACTCTGCCATGGCAACTTAAACTGCACACTTAATCTTCCCCAGAGCAGGTTAAGTTTGGGATTTGGGATCTTAAACAACTCTTGGACCAATCAGGGTGAGCTTCTGATCAGTCAGGGACTGACAGTGTTACATATCCTAATCTAGTATGTGTCCTTCTGAGACAGTATTAATGAAATTTGGTTGCATGTTCTCTTTGTCTCTTGATTACACTTTTACCACCAGCAGAATACCACCAAGCACTAAACTGAACATAATTAGTCCAAGGCCAAACCTTTTTGATTTGAATTAACCTGGTTTTAATTGAGTTTATTCACTTTCACAGAACATTTCCTCTCCTTTATGATCTCTCTTGTTACGAGACTGACATGGCATCACGTCAAACTTTCCTTGACTGAGACACCTTATTAGCAGCCAGTAATAAGAGAGAGGATTCTTTACTATCGGTTCTTTGATTGTTAAGTGTCTTAGTAGTTTTAGTGGGGCTTGGCTATTATCATCCTCTGAGGTAACACACAAGAGCCCCCTTTTATGTCTTCAGTGAACTTTGGCCAGCTGGATGTGTTTAAGATGGTCATAATATGACAGAGGTTCAAAAGACTTCACTACCTTCCATTTACCTCTCCTGCTGCCCGTGTTAGGTTAGTTTAATATTCTTATACAGGGGTCTGGCACTCATCAAAACCAAATGGGCAGGGAAAGAAGGGAGGGAGAGAGAGAGAAAGAGCCAGAGGTGAGTGAGAGAGAAAGAGAGAAAGAGAGAGAGGGGGGGGGGGCACTGAGGTTAAGAATGAACTTTCACCTGTGAAGATTTAACTTTTCCTGTGGCCTGAACTTCTAATAAAGGATAAAAAGTCTTTGCCCTATTCAGAAAAAAACGAATTTTCTATTGCAGTTTAGAGCTGTAGTTCTCAAATAGGTCCTCAGGGACCATCAAGTGGTCCAGACATTTTGCTCCAATCTAGCTTACAACACATAGGGACAGATCAAAAAATTGAACTGGACTGGTTTAAGAACCACTGGTTCAAAGTACAATTCACTTAGAGGTGGGTGACAATGTAAAATGATAATATCATAACACTTCAAGACACATGATAAATACCTTAATATATTTAGTTACCAGGTTTCAAAAATATTATCAAAATTCAATAAATTTTATTCAATCTTTCATATACTGGTTCTGTCCAAAATCAAATTAAACAAATCTGTTATGCACTTTTTCATTAAGCATGCAGCTGTTTACTACCAATATCTATGATACACTTAAAAAAGCATATTCTGATGTAATCACAATGATAATAAAATATTTGCAAACTGTCCACTTATGTGTTTTAACTTTTATGGGTTCATGTACCAAAAATATCATTCATAATTAAATTGTCACATGACCAAATTCCAACTTCTTTTTAGGCTTTAGAATTTTTCTTGTCACTGTGTCTCTTAAGCCCTACTTGAGCTGGATTAGTTTTTATCTGGGGAGGTAGTGTAATTTAAGTGATTGCTGACTCTATCTGTGACTTTAATCCAGTATGAATCTGCAATGTCTGTAGTTTTTAAAAGTCTGGTAAGTAATAATTCAGGAGCAAATGATCTTTGGAAATTCGATCTGGGCTATTTAGGGGAATGTTGATCCATATTCCATATGAATCAGCCAATCAAATCACACACAAATTACCGGTAGAACTAATCATGGTTGAATAGGGCGTTAGACTGATATATGAACTTACTTATTTTCTGATTAGCTGCTCTGTATTATGGCTTATCCTCTGCAAATAACTTAAATTCTGCAAATGATGGTGCACAATTTCTTTGCTGAGTTTAATATAGCAGTGTGTTCTCCATAGAGGACATGTATTTATTTTCACTTTGAAACTTTTGCTTTCAACTACATGTAAATGCACTGATTTATGTCACATCACAAAAACAGTGACTTCAAAGCCAGCTGCTTTTGCTGCTTAGTTTCCATATATAGACTGCACAGACTGGGAATGCACTTTAACAATGTTTATATACTACATCAAACTCTTTAAAAAAATAGGGCCCTTATAAAACGATTGAGGGAAAAATCAATTTGCTTACAACCACGTCTCTTGAGAAAACAGGCTGTTTTGTTCCTTTCTGCGCTTACATTAAAAATGAATGTTCTCATGCGTTGTACGTCACTGTAAGTGGATTTCCATGGAGACATGGTGGTGTACTGTAAAAGTTTTACTGAGGCATAGTGGTATGACATGGTATGGTCTTTGCTTCACCTCCATTGTAAAAGTTTGTGCCATGCTGCAGTGGTTTTAAAATAATTGTTCGTTCATTCATTCACTCATTCACTCATTCATTCATTCATTGATTCATTCATTCATCCCCTCATTTGTTCATAAATAATTAAACAAACAATCACAAAATAAAGAAAAAAAAGCAGAACATTTTTACTCAAGAGTGATATTATACAGAAATGAGGGAGAAGAAGCAGAAAACTGTCTGATAGCAGACCAAGTGGGTCCCATTGCGTTTTACTAGAACCGCTAATGCTCACTAGGTTTCCAACCCAGCCCAGAGAATGCAGCCAAAACCCCACTCTGAAGTAGAGGCCACCAATATAGTCACTATAACTGTTCTGTTTTCTTTTTCTGGCTTTACAGGGCAAATATGTCATTCAGGCTCTGAGGCCCGGCTGAGGAACAGAGCATGTCATAGGGAAAATGAAAGCGTCTCTTGCTACATTATAAGACAAACTGATGCAACACAAGCTCTATTTGTATAACTAAAAGCTAATAAATGCATAATAAATAATGATGAATAAAAAACTTCCAATAACAATAACAATCGTTCCAAAGATGAAATTAGATGAAATGTTAGGATTGATGTAGGACTGAGTAGTCATTTATAACAAGCATCAAATTAGGTGTTTTATCAAATTATCATATTCAGTGTTAAAGGAATGGTTCATCAAAACATGAAATTAACAGTTTACTCATTGCCTCATAAGTGTTCTATTGGACAATACTCACTTCTTTACCTTCCCTCTTTAGTTTTGCTCTGCTGCAAGGATAATGTAGCTAACGAGAAATGGACATCTATGTCACCCCAAATAATACAGCCAATAACTTTCCTCTGACGCATATCAACAGGCTCTGAGTCCATAATTAATAACAATAACAATATAAATATTAATAATATAAAATAATGCTAATAATATAAAATAATCCTAAAATAACCAGCAGTTGGAAAGTTTAAGAATTGCTTTAACAAATGTATTCCTTAAGCAATGTTTTTAAACAACAACAAAAGTTTGGTCTAGGTACAGCTTGCCAGATTTAAAAATTCTAAATAATAAAAGAAAGAAGGAAGAATTAAGTAAGGACTAACAAAAGAGGGCTAGATGCAGGGTTAATAAAGGGTCCTATCAGGTTCAGACATATATTACCAGCTCTACTCTGAATGTTATTGGAGTTGCCTGTTATGTTGTTAGCATTGTGCCGAGCTGCTTGCCTTTTACTTTATATACATGCAATTTCTAATATCCAACATGGATACATGTTTTGAGATCCTGCTGGTCTGGGTTTACTCTCTTTCAGTGATGCTTGCCAAAACAATCTGAATACTAATAGCACCCCCTTGTGGACAATTTGATAAACATAGCTTTATAATTACCTAGGGACACCCTGTCTATCATTCACATTGCATACTAATCACTAAGCCGATCAACTGAGAATGTAATTATTTTTATAATTGATATTTTATTTGCATATAAAGTCATGTTCACAGGTACAGTTATCTTAGACATACATACTCATAGTTACCAATGTCCATGGCAGGGGGGAGAAGGAGAAAAAAAGAAATTGACTCTTTAGGACCATACTTATTAACAATTGCCATGTTTACCAGAATTTGTACATTTTCTGATTTAAGTTGTATGTCAGTTGCTCTAATGGAAGCACTATTATAACCCGGGACAACAAGAAATCAATGGATGGAATCTGAGGAGTTAACCACAAAAGTAAAATAAGTTCTTGGCCAAAGTTACTAATACAAAAAACAGAAGCTTTGTTTTATAATCAAGTACAGATTCTATATGAAAGTTTCAATATTTTTACAAGTTCACGGTGTCTCCCCTTCCAGTAAAATTATATCGCCACATTATATTGTCACATAACCAAAAAAGTTTAAAGCAAAGATTTGAACTATGTGAATAGGTAAACTGGCAGTCGTATTAAAAAACTTAATTTCATGAAGAGATGTCAAGCATACTCTAGGCTGCAGGCCTTCCCAAATCAACATACAACATACATTACATACAACAGACAGTAAGTTATATTTATCTATACATCTCAGCTTTATTCTCAGTTTACCCACACCTTGTAAGAATGAACTGTACCACGACCCCTTCGAGCTTTGAGTACAGCTCGGCTTGACCCGCCATCCTTCAAGGCATGTGGAAGACAAGCATTGAGACTGTTCTCCATACTAGTATCTATGTGGTGGAATGAACTCCCACTGGCTGTCCGTACAGCAGAGTCTCTTGCTGTCTTCAATCGCAGACTGAAGACACATGTAGCGCCCCCTTGCCTACCTTACTGGCAAGACCTCTAGAAACAGGTAAATCAACTAAATAACTATGGGGTGCCCTGAGTTCTTATCAATTGTGGTGATAAAACAGCAGTAGTTTTGATATGAGTAGTTATGAGTACTATTACCTTGTAAATGTCTTGTAAACACACCTTTTTAATCTTTTTAACTAAGTAGCAAGATCACAATGGAACGATGAATTGCAAATGAAATGTTTTTTTTACTTTTTCTTAAAAATATCTTTAAATATCTTAAAAATGAAATTACAATGAATTAAATAAACCAAAATGAAATACCCTTGTAGTGTTCCTTTTAAACAAGCTAAATGAAATAAAGTTAAAATAAACTCAAATGGCAATGCACCATCAGAATAAATGTGCCTTAGCACACAAACCTTAAATCCAAAGTTCTCCTTTAAATTTCTAAAGTTTCCCTTTAAACTGGAAAAATACCCTTTAAAGTTCAAAATATAATCACACTTCAGTTCAATACCAAAGTCACTAGTAAATATCCTACGTTATGCCGGCGTTAAATCTAAACTAAATTTCCCCCAAATGTACCCTGTTGCAGGCCTGGTTGTCGCTTGGGTGCATTGGGGCCTGGAAATTAAACACTGGCCGCTTCGCTCAATGAGTAAAATAAAATGAAAATGGGCTCTGTACCTGTTCGTTGCGAATAGGAGCGGAGAGTAATAGTGAGTGTTCATGTGCTCACTACGTGATCACGCCGCTGAAGCGTGGTCCTATCGTGGCTCGTTCCTCAGCAGACGCCGCCTGCATGGACTCCCTCAGCACCGAATCTCCTGGCCCCCACCTTGTCGCTGGTCTCGGCCGTCTTGTCCAAACGAAACCTCAACTCCTCCGGTGTTCATGGCAATTCTAACCCCACAGTTCTCAAAGCACAGCCACGGGCAGCTCACTAGCTTTGTAGCAGACCCCCTGCACTGTCTCGGAACCTGGCGTGCTGTCGCGCTAGCCGCATGCAGTTCTCACGAAGTCTAAAACTCTCAAACAAAATGAAGGAAAAGTGTCCTAAAGCACATTACTACAGTCCACTGCTTGTTGAAGTGTTCTAGCAGAACTCTTGCAGCAGATTCTTCCCCATAGCCTGGGAAAGTTTGGGCTTAGCATATACTAGCAGGTGGAGAATTTGTTTCTAGCAGTAACTGAGCTCAGGACCGGCTTTCTCTCTAACCTATAGGTAACTAGCAAAAAACCTTTCTCTCGATAGACAAAGCACTTCTTGTAAGTTGCTCTGGATAAGAGCATCTGCTAAATGCTGTAAATGTAAATGTAAATGAATGACAAAATGTCAAATGTGCAGATATTTAAAGATTTTTTTTAAAGATTTTAAAACACTGCCTGAAAATAAATTAGATATTTGGACAATTCTTGAATGACTCCATCTTGAAAAGTCCTTCATTCAACAACTGATGGGGAGATCAGGCAATTGGACCTAAAGAAATATGTGGAGGAATTTTAAGACACAACTTAACATCTCTCCAAGCTAGAAGAGTGTCAGAGACCACAAAACTCTCTGAGAGGCACCGTAGCCCACAGAAATAATGTATAAATTGTGAGAACTTTGTTGGTAAGGGTAAACAAAAAGTACACTTAATATTTAACCATAAAGGTTCTGTCTTATAATTACATCAAAAGAGCATATTCTTTATCTGAGCAGCCCAGTAGTATACCTGAAAATTAGGCCATTTTAAGCAAATTGATGCTACTTTCCAAGTCTCTGGAATGAAACCTTCATCTAACAGGTCCTGCAAAACAGGTAGTAAAACTGGTTGGATTCTGGCTAAAATGTGTTATAAATTTCAACTGGAAAACCATTTGGGCCAGGTGCTTTATTGCAAAATAATGACAGAATTGCCCCCAGACCTCTTCAGGGGAATTGGGAGCATTAAGGTTTTTTCTCTCTGTGTCTTAAATATTAGGTGGTGGTATATTATCAAGTAATGATAATATCTCATGATCAGAAGCTGTATGTTGTGATGCATACAGAGGCTTATCTTGCTCATATTTATCTTTTCAGGTTCATATATTTTAGTACCAAGTATCTAACAGTTGTCTAAGTTTGCGTGAGTTCTTCCTTCTTTATTTGATGTGCTAATAATTTACCTGATTTGTTACCAAGTTCTTTGCAATTTGCAATTTCCTTTTTCTAGAACTACAAAGGGAAACCCTTTCAGCAATCAGCAACTGATTGATTCCAATTTTCTACAGTAATGAAAGTCTCTTATGGAATGGTGTGTAGGATAAAACATGTCTGTATACTGTAGCCTTTGCAGCATCCCAAAGTGTAGCTGGGGACACAGATGATTTCCTATCATCTTCCCAATAATTGATAAACCACTCTTGTACACATCATCAACAAATCCACAGTTAGATAGCAAAGATGAAATAAACCTCCAAAGTTTAGTTCTATGTTAAAAAAAGAGAAAATAATATCCAAAATACTGGAGCCTGATCCGATAGCACTACTGAACCTATTTGACATGAATGTATCAAATAAATACAGCTGTTTGGTATAAAAATGTAAACGATCCTATGGTATGAATTGAGAGGGTTAGAATAAAATGTACAATTTTGGATGTAGGATTTAAATCTCGCCAAATATTTGTTAGACCAAGTTTGCTACACAAACGTTTAACAGTGGAGGAAGACTTAACGCTCGCTGAAGAAACTGACGTCTAATCTACATTCTGATCAAGAACACAATTGAAATCCCCAGCTCATATACCAATTACTTTACAACACTGATTAAATCGTAAGATAACATCAGACATAAAGGTAGGAGTGTCCTCATGTGGGGCATATTAACATGTTAAGCATTGCAATGTGTTGCCCATTAAATGACCAGTGATTAAAATAAACCTGGCCTCAGCATCTTCAGTCTGAAGTTCAAGAAGAAATCGGGAAGAAATTTGTTTTATTACTTAAAATGGCTTTACTTATAGAACTAATCCTAATGACGAAAAGTTTGTTTGTCTCACCCAATCCTGGTTAAGCTTTTGTCTTGATAAATGTGTCTCTTGCAAATTTACATTACAGATAACAAATTTAAGAGTTATAAATGTATGTCAAACAGTTTCATACATTTGGTAATATTTCTCTATACAACACTACAAAGCCTGTGCTTTTAAACTCAAAAAAACTGAAAGCAAAATCAATAACAGCCTCCCCTTCTGAACAGCGAGGCACCCAACAAGACTTGTCACAGTGCTTTGTCACCGTCTAGATCAAAGTATTGATCAAACAAATAAACAGGAAAACAGTCCCCAAGGTATGTCTGTAAAAACCCACAAATAAAAGAAAAAGAAGACAAAAAACATACAAACTGAGCTATGTAGAGCTTGCTCCAGAAGAACTGAAAAAAGTGCAATAATTTGCATATTGTCCAGAAAGTAATGCAGTAATGAAAATTGTTTATTTTAAGGGCAGAGTCGCAGCAGGTAATTAAACATATTTGATTTTGTTAACTTAAGAGAACAAAAATGTGGTATACATCACTTGTATGATATTGCACATAATGGTGGCATATACATAACCAAACCTGTTCAGCCTGCCATTGTTTCATCCGGATTATTCCAGTTCCTTGCTGAGCAAAAACTTTCAATGCATTCTTTAACTTTAAGATAAGAGTGCCGAGGTTTAAGTAGACTCCTTGACAGAGGTCAGGAACACTTGTGCTTCGTTAGGTGAAGGGAACGCCAACACCTCATCTCTGTACAAGCAGCGCAACTTCACCAGGTAGCTCAGTCCTCAAAACTTATGGTCCTCAAGGGCCTTCCTCACCACACTGAATTCCCGCCTTCTCTTCAGCACCTCTGATTAAAGATTCTGATATAATCCTGACAGAACTGAGAATGTAAACTTTCATAGGTTAATTTGGATTAAACGTTTAGAATGTTACCTTCCCACAGAGTTTCACACGTCAATGAGAAATACTTAATAAATAATGAATGGTGAATTATACTGTTATCGCTAAGGTTTAATGACATTGCTGGGTTTATCGAGAGATTACTTCATCCCTGACATCTGATGTCAGTTCAAAATCCGACAGTATATCAATAACATTTACCATCAAATCTCAACTCAGAAATAATCCTAATCACGAAGAGAACCCTGGTAAATGTATTGAAAGACTTGGGGTGGCGCAGAGCTGACGGATAAGATCCGGTACTGAGAGAAAGAGTGGAGTTTTGTGTAAGAGAACATTCTTTTGGGTAGGCCTCTGATTTTAGTTATATGCTCTGGAGTTAGACAGTGCCCCTGAAAAGTGAAGGATCCACAGTCCAAACAGGGAGAGGAATGGAGTCTGATGTGTTCCAGCAGCCAAAAACTGCTTATTCATTTAAGAGGGAGAAAGAGAGAAGGGGGAGAGATAGAGAGAGACAGGGAGAGACAGACAGAGAGGGAGAGAGTTACTGTATTTACTCAGGTGTGTTCCTGTGCTTGGCAACTGTGCTGTAATAATACTGGAAGCAGACTGCTAAGCTTCAGAAACAACCTGTACAGGAAGATGATGTTTCTGTTTTGTTGCTGGAATGCCAGGAGCTCCGCTATCAACCCAACTCTCTACTCATCTGCAACGCAAATTATGCAATCCTTGCCCGAGATGTGACTTCTACAGTCATTATTGTGCCATAAAGGATGATGGATGACAAAATATGATTTTCATGTGCCCTCTTAATGAATTGTTGGAAATTTCACTTAGCAGTTAACTGTATTCTCTTATGAATAAAGGAGGCAAAGAGTTCTTTGGAACAATGCTATAGAATCACCACTGAAATGGATAGTTGTTGGCCAAACTAAAAAAATTACCATACATCGTAAACCATGCAACAACTTTGCCTGTAAATGTGCTTACTCACATCCTACAGTGGAGCCTTAGAATCAAACAGAGCAAGCAGAACAGTTCAAACAGAACAAACAACAGTACATAGACCAGTACAAAGACTAGCGGACAAGATAGGGGAAAACACAGGCCTTAAATACATGAGAAACAGGCGGGAACACAGGTGGAAACAATCGGGGTGGAGTCACAAAATGAAGGGGCTGGACTAAAAAAACCAAAACAAAGAACACGCGGGCTAAACCAAAACACAACACGAACACATCACAATTACACTTCCCCAACCTCTCTTACACTCAAGCACATTTACTCAGGGTGTGGTATTCATATATTCACATATTCACTTTACAGAACTATATTTTTTACATGTACATATTAATAATTCTATGGCACATCAGTCACTTTTATAACTTTTATAACCAATGTCGTTTGCACCTTGCACTTTGCTCTGTGAATTTATTTATTGGCCGTTAGAAAAATCTACTGCACTGCTCCATCTACAGATAGTTCTTTACCTTGTACAGAAAGTTTCTATACCCTTATATATTTTCTATTGTTCTGTGTTTTATAGATGTTGAATATGTTTCCTACTGTATTGTGTTGTTGCTACTGGATGCCTAAATTTCCTTCGGGATCAATAAAGTATCTATCTATCTATCTATCTATCTATCTATCTATCTATCTATCTATCTATCTATCTATCTATCTATCTATCTACACATGGACAGGACTGGGAGGGGCCAATTGTGACAGTACAACAGGCACAGACACAACAGAAGGGAAGACAAAACCAGGAACAGAGCAGGGCAAAAACAAAGGAACAGAAACAGGAGACACAGAAGGAACAGGAGGCCAACGGAGAACAGACGACACGGGAAGCCCATGGGGAACAGCAGACACAGGAGGAACGGGAGATCTACAGAGAACAGCAGACACGGGAGAAACGGGAGACCCACGGAGAACAGCAGACACGGGAGAAACGGGAGGCCCAAGGGGGAACAGCAGACACAGGAACAGGAGGCCCATGGGAAACAGACACAGGCAAGGGTGGGAACAAATGGGCTGCAATGTCCACGGGGGCAGATGAGCCTGCAGCGACGTCCATGGGAGCAGGCTGTGAAGACTGGCGGCGGGTCCAGATGTGCTGTGACTGGCGATGGGTCCAGAGGCGTGGCGACTGGTGGCGAGTGTTGCTGGGTGCGGCCACGGGATTGGGAGTTCTGCTGGGTGCGGCCACGGGATCAGGAACTCGGGCTGGGGACCACTGCTCCAACCTGGAGGAACAAACAGAAACAGAACCCACATGGCCATTCCCAAGGCTCACTCGAGCGATAGGCAGCTCACAGTGGCGTTTGCGAATGAGCCAAGTACCACAGTAAGGGTTTTCTTCAGGTTCCATCCATCTAGCCTCATCTTGCACTGCAGGTCGCTCCTCCCTGCAGCGTTGATCATAACAGGAAGACCCAAGGCACTTACCTGAGCTCTCGTCGTCCAACTCGAAGACGGGATGGTCCTTCGTCTTCTTACGGGACTGACGAGACACTCATGTTCCCTCAGAGGCAGGGGATTTGCTCTCACTGGCTTGGCAGCGTTGGGACACAGGTAACTCTGGCTGCGTGGAAACAGCTGGAATTTCGTCCCAACGAAACAGCCACATGCCAGTGTGTCGCTTATCCGCTGCGTCCTTTGGTGGCTGGTCTTTCTATAACGGGGAGCGAGGAGGCGGACGCATATGCAGAGATAAGCGAGGTTTATTATGGGCAAATCCAGGGTCATAGTCTAAACAGTCCAGGGTCATAGAGTCAAAATGGATTGATTGGGGGCAGACATGACAGAAACCAGAATCAAACAGAGCAGAACAGAACAAACAGAACAAACAACAGTACAAAAACCAGCGACCAGTAAAGGGAAAACACAGGCTTTAAATACATGAGGAACAGATGGGAAAACAGGTGGAAACAATCAGGGGTGGAGTCACGAAACAAGGGGGCTGGACTTATAAACCAAAACAAAGAACATGCAGGCTAAACCAAAACAACACAAACACATGGACTGGACTGGGAGGGGCCAATAGTGACAAATATTATCGTCTTCAAATAATCTACATAATGGAGAAAATAAATTATTCAAACGACATAAATGAGTCCTTAAATGAAAAGAACAGCAAGCTAAAAGTTAACCTTCTTTTTCTCTGAAGAACAGCTGTCTTTTGCGCAGTTTTGTTTGGTGACCAAGACTTTTATTTTTAAAAATAAATAAATTCTGCCGCACAGTCATTTTACACACATTTACCAAGTGTTAGTCACAAGCAATACCACTATAACTAACTAACGACCAAACTAACTAATTAACCAACTAACTTTTATTACACATTTCAGCTAGAAAGTACATTTAGAAACTGACCAAGCCCAAGTCTTCAAATATCCTTTTAAATCTTCCACCAAAAGCTTCTTTTATGGCACTGCTCTAAAAAACATTTGGCATCTTTATTTTTAAAGTCCACCTGAACACAGAGCTGACTGTTTGTACTTGCTAGCTCATGTCCATGTCAATCATGATGTGTCATATGTAATTAAAAAAAAGTGTTTTTATATTTATCTTTTATCTTTATCTTATATTTCATCATATCTTTTCAAATTGTATTGTTTAAAAAATACATGCCTATTTTGAATTTGATGCCAACAACACATTCCAAAAAAAGTTGGGACATGGGCATGTGTACCACTGTGCTGCATCAACTCTTCTTTCAACAACATTCTGTGTTTGTTAACTGAGGAAACCAGTTGCTGTAGTTTTGAAAGTAAAATATTTTCCCATTCTTGTTTGACATAGGATTTCAGCTGTTCAGCTCTTTGGGGTCTCCTTTGATGTATTTTTCATTTTATAATGTGCCACATATTTTCAGTGGTGACAGGTCTGGACTGCAGGCAGGTCAGTTTAGGACCCGAACTCTTAATATGGAGCAATGCTGCTGTAATACATGCAGAATGTGGTTTGACATCGTCTTGAAAAAAGTAGGGCCTTCCTTGAAAAAGACATCATCTGGATGACAGCATCCATCCATCCATCCATCCATCCGTTTTCTAAGCCGCTTCTCCGTCAGGTTCGCGGGGGGGTGCTGGAGCCTATCCCAGCAGTCCTCGGGCAGAAGGCAGGACACAACCTGGACAGGTCGCCAGTCCATCGCAGGGCAGACAGACAGACTAGGACAGTCACTCACACACTCACACCCAGGGGCAATTTAGCACATCCAATTGACCTGACTGCATGTCTTTGGACTGTGGGAGGAAACCGGAGAACCCGGAGGAAACACACGCAGACACGGGGAGAACATGCAAACTCCACACAGAGAGGATTCCGGTCACCCGGCAGGGGAATCGAACCCAGCCCCTCCTCGCTGTGAGGCGACAGGGCTACCCACCGTGCCGCCCTCGGATGACAGCATATGTTGCCAAAATATGCATATATTGTTCAGCATTAATAGTGCCTTTACAAAGGTGCCAGTCAGAATAGAATTAACAACCATTTGTCACTGTGTTATTAGACCTCTGTATTTAACCCATCCGTGCAGTGAAACACCCACATACATGCACACTAGTGAACACACACACTCTAGGGGGCAGTTAGCACCCTTGCCTGGAGCAGTGGGCAGCCCTATCCACGGCACCCGGGGAGCAATTGGGGGTTAGGTGCCTTGCTCAAGGGCACTTCAGTCATGGACTGTCAGCCAAGGGGATCGAACTGGCAACCTTCCTGTCACAGGGCTGGTTCCCTAACCTCCAGCCCACATGTCCCCATACCATGTGCACTACTTCTCCCCACATGGATGATGGCTTTTGAACAGTCCACTGAGAACAAGCTGAGTGGTCTTTAGCCCAGAGGGCAGAGAATCCATGATTTCTAAAAAGCATGTCAAATGTTGATTTATCGGACCACAGGACACTTTTCCACTTCCCCTCAGTCCATTTTGAATGAGCTTAGGCCCAGAGACGGTGGCAGTATTTCTGGATCCTGTTTATATACACTGCTCAAAAAAATAAATGGAACACTTAAACAACACAATATAACTCCAAGTAAAGCAACTCAAACTTCTGTGAAATCAAACTGTCCACTTAGGAAGCAACACTGATTGACAATCAATTTCACAGCTGTTGTGCAAATGGAATAGACAACAGGTGGAAATTATTGACAATTAGCAAGACACACTCAATAAAGGAGTGGTTCTGCAGGTGGGACCACAGACCACTTTTTGTGTGATTTTATTGTCAGCACATTCAACTTTGTACAGAACATAGTATTCAATGAGAATATTTCATTCATTCAGATCTAGGATGTGTTATTTGAGTGTTCCCTTTATTTTTTTGAGCAGTGTATGATTTCTTCTTTGCATTTAAGAGTTTTAATTAGCATTTGTGGATGCAGCGACAAACTATGTTCACAGAGAGCATTTTCAGAAGTTTTTCTGAAAACACTTGAGCCCATGCAGTAATTTTCACTACAAAATCATGTCTGTTTTTAATGCAGTGCCGTCTGAGGGATCATGGCCAAAAAATACTGGTTTTTGGCCTTGTCCCTTGCATACAGAGATTTTCCCAGATTCTTTGAATCTTTTAATGATATTATGTACTGTAGATGATGTAGAAGTTCTTTGTTATTTTATGTTGAGAAAAGTTATTTTTGAGTTGTTGCACTGTTTGATTGTGCAGTCTTTCACAGTGGTGACCCCCTCCTCATCTCCTCATACTTTTGAAAGACTCCACCTCTCTGAGATGCTCTTTATATCCAATCATGTTACTGACCTGTTGCCAATTAACCACTAGGTTTTTATTAAACATTAGACAACTTTACCAGCCTTTTGTTGCCCCCATCCCAACATTTTTTGAAAGTGTTGCTGGCATCGAATTCAAAATGAGTATATATTTTTCAAAAAACAATAAAATCTCAGAAATATTTACAGCTTTCACAGCATCCCAACTTTTTTAGAAATCGGGTTATATATCAAAGAACAGACGGAAAGGACATTTCAATTTCGAAGCCACATTGACTTTAACAGTACTCTGTAGTTGAATCCATGCTTTTAGGCTTAGATTTTGGTCAAATGTCTCATCACCATAGCTTGTTATGAATATGTGACTGTAACTCTGGCATTAGGGAGGATATTTCTCATCTGTTGGCCATGGCTGTAGATAATAAGAGCCAAGTTACATCAACACTACATCATGAACAGCCTCCATCTACATGCCATTTCCAGTGATGGCACATTACATCACTCCCAAAGCAGCAATCATGCATGGAGCTTGATGGCATATGGTTTTTACCCTAAACCCAACAACAGCTGGCAAAAAGCCCTGGTCTGAAAACTTTTGTGTAAGTGGAGAAAGAGCCCTGGTCTGAAAACATTTGAGAAATGGAGAAAAGGCCCTGATCTAAAAACTTTTGTGGAAAAGGAAAAAGAGCCCTGATCTGAACATTTTTGTGAAACAGAAAGAATTCTGACATGAAAAGTTCTGTGGAAGTGGAGAGTAAAGCTGAGAGATTTTAGGGTTGAATGCATTTAGTGCAGTCAAGTCAGATACTATGAACATTTCAATGCATGTGTGAGTCAGACAATCAAGGTTAAACTTGCTAGGCCTGTGGCTGAGTGGCTTTACACCATCGTTAGCTGGGAAAAACATCATGCCAGGTCCTGTGCAGTCTATCTCTGCCTGATTCTAACCACAGACAGAGCTGCGGTGAGCACAGGCCTTCTTGTTTGGAAACTCTGGGTGTGTTGATCTGCTCTTTATTTTTTTCTTCATTTTCTTTCTTTTTTTTCTAGGATTTGTTTAGAATGATTGGACTGAACCACTGTTGCAGGACTGAATTGTATCTATGTCTATGGTTAATTGTATTTTTTTGTGTGCATGCTTCACCCAAATTGCATGAAATATCCGTCCGTCCGTCCATTTTCCAAACCACTTCTCCGTCAGGGTCGCGCTGGAGCCTATCCCAGCAGTTTTTGGGTGAAAGGCAGGATACACCCTGGACAGGTCACCAGTCCATCGCAGGGGAGACAGACAGTCACTCACACCTAGGGGCAATTCAGCATGTCCAATTGGCCTGACTGCATGTCTTTGGACCGCGGGAGGAAACCCACACATACACAGGGAGAACATGCAAACTCCACACAGAGAGGACCCCAGTCACCCGGCAGGGGAATCGAACCCAGGCCCTTCTTGCTGTGAGGCGACAGCACTACCCACCACGCCACCGTGCCACCCCTGCATGAAACAGTGACCACTGAATTGGACTCATGCACAAGGCTAACAACACTGGCAAATAATGGCAAAATGCCAGTCAGTGAAAACACCATACATGACTGACAGAGTCATAAATATTGTCCAGACACATAAAAAGAAATAGAAGAAAAGAATTTAATACAACTGCATAAAATAAATCTAGCTCAAACGTATGCTGTGCTTGACAAGATGGTTGGACCATGCTTGCCTCGAAACTTTCACAGTGTGAATTCAAGGGCTGCAACCAAACACAAATTTTTCGGAAACACAGTTTTCGGAATGAATACAATACATTCTAATCAGACACATTTCCTTTGAATTCACTTTTCTTTGTGATATTCACACCTTCTCTATTACATTAGGTGAAAGGGCACATGTCAACATCTAGCCTTCTTTAAGAGGTGGAGTTTGTAATGAATGGCATGTGTTGGCCCTACATATTGTAATAACGGGATGATACCAGGACCTGTTCAATCAAACAGCTGGCCTTTAAAATCAAACCATATTGACAACCCACAGTTTTATTGGTACCAATGATATGCTGACAATTCGCAATGTTTTTTTTTTTTTGGGTGCGGCATTGCCATGATTTGAAGTTTTTATTTTATAGTTGTTGCTGTTGCTGGCATTAAAAACCAAGTTTAGTTTGAGCTCCATTAGAAACACAATCTCACACACAGCAAATCCATCAATGTGTGAATCACTTCTAATCTTAATACACATAAAAATAAAATAAACCCCTACAAAACACAGTAAGGAAGGAAGGACGAAACTAAAATTGGCTTTCTATTTGCCAGCTTATTGTTTGAATTCTGAAGCTGCACCATTTCAGAAGAAACAGGGAAATTCAAACAATAAGCTGGCTGATGCACTATTTAGGGTGGAACGGGGAATTCAAACAAGAAGCTGGCAAATAAGAAGCTAACCATGTTCGTGTGAGAAGGCGCTAACGTTAATCTATTATGAATGCATGGATGCACGGCTACAAAGCTTTAACCATCAAACAAATAAGTACTACATAAAATTAAGATCCCCTGAATAGACTATTAAATGAAATAAGCTTAACATAAAACCAGAGGCAGAACGATCCAACAGGTTCTCTGTGAATCACCAACCACACGGCCATAACTACACACAAACATTACACAAAGATGAGCGTAGATCGCTTCGTTCCCTCAATCATATAATCCTATCCCACTTTCTGAGTGCAATATTCTTGAAATAGGATAATTTTGGAAAGTATCTTTTTTCAAACTGCTGTTTTATAATGGTACTGAATGCTGTCCAGCAGCAATATTGATTGCCCCAAAATGGTGGCACTCTACTACCCCACAGGAAAAAATACATATCCATTAAAAGGACATGATGGACTGATAGGCAACAGTAGGTCATTAATTAAAATGGAATACAGCAACAATAACAAAACTGATTTTTTATTATTTAAATTATGAAACAGAGTAGGCTGAAATTATAAGGCAGAATAGTCTATTATTAACTTTTTTGATAACTGCTGCCTTGGCGTATAAAGCCCTACATGGGCTCACTCCTGACTACCTGCAAGACCTTATTTCCCATTACGAGCCATCATGACTACTCAGATCCCAGAGTGCTTTTTCTTATAAAGCCCCCAAACTCTGGAATGATCTTCCAGAAACTGTTCGGGACTCAGACACAGTCTCAATCTTCAAAACTAGGCTGAAAACTCACTTGTTCAGTTTAGCTTTTGGTAGGTAATGTTCCCCCTTAGATAAAGGCAGCAGATCCAGGGGTCCATGGACACAGGGAATTATAGTAAACTGAGACGCTGGTGCTGTCGTCCCGCTGCTTGCACGCGGTCACTCAGGTTTGTGGATGGTGGAGCGGAGGGATGCCAAACTGTTTCAGAGTGCTGCCTTGTCTGTGTGACCTTCTGGTTCTCTCCTTTTAGTTAAGGTGTCATAGTCAGATCTGCCGGAGTCATTAGCCACACTCTGTAAATGTTTACATCCCCTGTTTTACGTACAAACAGACAGAATTAAACTAATTCCCTCTCCCTGCTTTTTTCTGAGCATACAATCACCCACATGTCCAGCCGGACACTGAAGGACGACTGACTATCGAGCCCTCCTGCTACCCACTTCAGACCAGCTGCCCATGCCCCAGCTACCATCACCTACCTTGGACTAGCTGCCCACCCTACACTGATGTTTTCATAGACTCCTAGCTATTACTACTACTAATACTACTGCTATAAATATTATTAGTATAATCACTTGTAGGTAGTTTGACCAGAGGAGGATGGGTCCCCCCTGGTGAGCCTGGTTTCTCCCATGGTTTCTTCCTCAGTTCTGAGGGAGTTTTTCCTTGCGACTGTTACCCCTGGCTTGCCCACCGGGGTTTTTTTACATTCCTGTTAAAACTTTGTCTTTTCTGGAATTCTGTGAAGCTGCTTTGTGACAACATCCATTGTAAAAAGCGCTACACAAATCAATTTGATTTGATTTATTTTGATAATAACTATTTGCTGGTCACTTAGAATGACAGATTTGCTCTTTTCCCTTTCAAGATCCCCATGTTATTAGCAGCCGGTAAGAGAAAACCTCAAAGAAGTGCCTTGTGTGTGTCTGTTTATCCCCAAGACCACAGAGGTTATTACTTCTGTTAACTAGTGTCTGTATAATGGCTTGAACAGCAGGGGCCCCATGTGAGGAGGCATTTTGTTGTTAATTAGAGGCCAGTGATTTTGGCCCTGTGGAGCGGCCCACCAGTGAGTTCACTTCCCTTCATCTTCACACCAGCATGCTCTGCCGCTTGGCAGCTATGAGTCAAACCCAGCCCGCATCACCACAGCCAGACAGGAAGCCCCTTTACACATTTAAATGCACACATCTGCCCCATTCCCAGACTCATCATTTGCCAGCTCAGAGTGGCATAATTACAGGAGAAACTAAATAACAAAGGAGCATACACCATCTCACACACAAAAAAAATGACGAATGCTCTCTCTCTCTTTTTCTTTCACATGGCCTTGCAAGCCTGCACCAAAGGTTAAATTTCTCAACTCATACTGAGCATAATCAAAACACATATGCGCACTTGTTTTTGTACAGTGGCAGGGTATCACTAAAGTATTTACATTATTATCCACCAGTACAAACCTTTTCCAAACAATCCCTTTTTCAATACCAAAAGTTCAAGTGGCTTAATTCAGAAATGAGTGTGAGGTGCAAAATGTGGGTGTACAGAGAGATCATATCAAACTGGCTGTAACAGTAGACCTGCTGGAATCACCACTGCACTCTGTTGACACTATACTGTAATCAGTCTCTCTTAACAGTTTGTTAAGATGCAGTTCGGTCTGATGCTGTTGCTTGATCTGTCTTGATTGGGTGTCCACTGCTTACCTGCCTTCTGGACCAGTGTGACTACCATTAACCTTCATGCTGCACAAAGCTGTGCAAACCTCACCTGCATGCCACTGACCCTTTTGATGATACTGCTGCCTCACAGGCTCATAATCATAGCTATTGATTTTCCTCTTCTCTGTATTTTTAATTTTTTTTTTTACTGCTGGTAAGACCTTATTCTCAGTTAATATTTCTCGTGTTATTGTTTTGGTATCCGGTGCCAACCAGAAGAGGAGTTCCTCTTTTGAGTTCTTGTTCCTCTCAAGGCTTCTTCCTCTTGCTCTTAGGTAGTATTTCTTGCCACTGTCGCCAGTGTTTTCCCCGTGGTGGCTTGGACCCCTTTTCTGTAAAGCTGCTTTGTGACAAAGCCTGTTATAAAACACGCTTTGTAAGTAAATGACTTGGCTGCAGACTAATGAAGAAGCACTGACATTAATAATATGCATATACAGTAGAATGTACAAACCTAACTGCAAAAAGCTGGAAGAGTGTGTGAAGTTCTAAAAACAGTATAAAAACAGAAAGCAGTGACACTAAATTCTGTTTTATCTCAATTAACACTACAAAAACACAGTATAAGTTTTACGTTATGAACTTTTACAGTCATTCCAAAATTGATACCTGCAACACGTTCCAAAAAAAGTATACCACCATACATCGTCTTTTACCAACACTAAACAATTGTTCAGAGACTGAAACTGGTCCAGTTTGAAAGTGGAATGTTTTGCCATTCTTCAGCTGTGCAACCATACAGGGCCTGCATCGTATTTTGTGCTTCATCTTGTCTCACAGGTTTTCAAAGTGCTCTCTGATCACTGCAATGCTGTTGTAACACATGCTTGAAGAATGAACCTTGACATTACCATTGTGAAATAAGTACAGACATCCCTGACAAAGACCTTGTCTAAAAGGCACCATATGCTCCTCTGATATATGCTAATAGTGCCTTAATAATGCCTTTTGTATGCCATGTCTTTTTCTTTTTATTCCTGGAAAATATGATGTCCATTACTCCCATAAACAATCTGAACAGTGAACTCGTTGGAGCACAATGCAAATTTCTGCTGAGCAGCAGCCCATTTTAGATGAGCTTAAGCCCAGAGAAGTTGACAGCGTTTCTCAACACTGTTGACATATGACTTGTAGTTTATAGTGCAAGATATAGTGTATCTTAAATTTAAATTTGGAATTCTGTGAATGTAGCAATGAACAGTGTTTACTTTGAGACATTCTTACATTTGAGAATTGATTCAGAATCGTCCCCATCTGCATCGTGATGCATCTAAGAATCGACCCCCCCCTAATTATCAACATGCATATCATAACAATCCTAGTCAGTGAGCCTGGTAAGTGCACTAGTGCTATAATTGAATTCTGCTGCTGCACCTTTACTAAAAATTAATAACGTGATTATGCATGGCCAGATCCCTTAGGAAGCAGTTTATTTGATTCATGTTATTCAAACAGATGACTACCTTGTATTTATGAGCTTAAAATGCCATTTGGTCCATTAATCAGCTTCTTCTTCTTCTTCTTCTTTCGGCTGCTCCCTTTAGGGGTCACCACAGCGGATCATCTGCCTCCATCTTGCCCTATCCATTGCCTCCTCTACTTTCACACCAACCATCTCCATGTCCAATTTCACTACATCCATAAACCTTCTCTGAGGTCTACCTCTTCTCCTTCTACCCGGCAGCTCCATCTCCAACATTCTTTGCCCAATATATCCACTATTCCTCCTCAACACATGTCCAAACCTTCTCAACCTGGCCTCTCTGGCTTTATCTCCAAACTGCTCCATCTTCACTGTCCCTCTGATCTGCTCATTTCTAATCTTGTCCATCCTTGTCACTCCCAACAAAAATCTCAGCATCTCCATCTCCGCCACCTCCAGCTCAGCCTCCTGTCTTTTAGACAGAGCCACAGTCTCCAAACCATACATCATAGCAGGACACACTACTGTCTTGTAAACCTTCCCTTTCACTCTTGCTGCTATCCTTCTGTCACACATCAGCCCTGACACCCGTCTCCACCCACTCCATCCTGCCTGCACCCTCTTCTTTACCTCTTTTCTACACTGTCCATTGCTCTGGATGGTTGACCCAAGATATTGATGTCATCCACATTTACGACCTCTACTCCTTGCAGCTTCACCTTTCCACCTGCCTCCTTCTCATTCACACACATTTATTATGTCTTATCTCTACTGACCTTCATTTCTCTCCTCTCCAGTGCAAACCTCCACCTCTCCAGATTCTCTTCCTCCTGCTCTCTACTCTCACCACAGATTACAATGTCATCTGCAAACATCATGGTCCATGGAGCCTCCTGCCTGACCTCATCTGTCAACCTGTCCATCACCATTGCAAACAAGAAGGGGCTCAAAGCTGATCCCTGATGTAACCCTACGTTCACCTTGAAACCATTTGTCACTCCAACTGCACACCTCACCACTGTCTCACTATCCTCATACATGTCCTGCACCACCCTAACATACTTTTCAGCTACACCTGACTTCCTCATACAGTACCACAGTTCCTCTCTAGGCACCCTATCATATGCCTTCTCTAGATCCACAAAGAGACAATGTAGCTCCTTCTGACCTTCTCTGTACTTCTCTACCAACACTCTCAACGCAAAAATTGCATCTGTGGTACTCTTTCTGGGCAGGAAACCAAACTGCTGCTCACTGATCTGAACCTCTCGCCTTAGCCTTGCTTCAACAACTCTTTCCCATACCTTCATGGTGTGGCTCATCAACTTTATACCTCTGTAGTTACTGCAGCTCTGCACATCACCCTTGTTCTTAAAAATGGGGACCAATACACTACTTCTCCACTCATCAGGCATCCTCTCACTCTCCAGGATTTTGTTAAACAACCTGGTTAAATAGTCCACTGCCTTCTCTCCTAAACATCTCCATACCTCCACAGGTATGTCATCTGGACCAACTGCCTTTCCATTCTTCATCCTTTTTAAAGCTGCCCTCACTTCCACCTTACCAATTCTCTGCACTTCCTGATCCACCCCCCGTTGTCCTCCTTTCTCTCTCGTTTTCCTCATTCATTAGTTCTTCAAAGTACTCCTTCCATCTACTCATCACTATCTGTTCACTCACTAGTACATTTCCCTCTCTAACCTTTATCAGCCTAACCTGCTGTACATCCTTTCCAGCTCTATCTCTCTGTTTAGCCAAACGATACAAGTCCTTTACTCCTTCTTTACTGTCCAGCCTCTCATACAGCTCATCATAGGCCTGAGCCTTTGCCTTTGCCACCATTCTTTTCGCTATGCGACTAGCCTCACAGTACTCCTGCCTACTTCCTTCATCTCTCTGGTTATGCCACTTTTTCTTAGCTGCCTTCTTCTTCTGAATTCTCTCCTGGACTTCCTCATTCCACCACCAACTTTCCTTGTCTTCTTTCCTCTGACCAGACGAAACCCCCAACACATTCTTGCCAGTTTCTCTCACCACCTTAGCTGTAGTTTCCCAGTCCTCAGGTAGCTCCTCACTGCCCCCAAGGGCCTGTTGCAATTTTTCCTGAACTGCCTGCAACCATCCTCCTCCTTCAGCTTCCACCATCTAATCTTCGGCTCTGTCTTCACTCTCTTCCTCTTCTTTGTTTCTAATCTCATTCTATAGACAATCACCCTATGCTGCCTTGCTACACTTTCCCCTGGCACCACTTTACAATCTCCAATCTCCTTTAGATGGCATCTCCTGCTAAGGATATAATCCACCTGTGTGCACCTCCCTCCACTCTTGTATGTCACCCTGTGTTCTTCCCTCTTCTGAAAATATGTGTTCATTAATCAGCAAATAATGTTATTCAAACTCTATTGGCTAGTGTATTGCATGTGTTCAATTAGCCCAAACAGTGTAAAAAGGTTAAAAAGAAAAAGCTAGTGAAAATCAGCCATAAATATTCAATCAGATAGATCATGAGAGCACTAACTTGGTTCATGTTGTCAAAAAGCTGCAACACAGATTAGTCAAAAATAAAAGCAGTACATTGACCAACTGAGACCAATAGAAATAAAATTGTAGCCTAGCCTAAAGCTAAACCTAACTTTTACCGTTATAACCAGAAGATTTTTTCATACACTTTCAATGTGAAAAAAGTGAATGTGCAGCTTTTTTAAAAAAGAAACACTTTACAAAGTTTGTAATAATTTTTACAATGAAAACATTTTTGTCTTGAAAATGTATAAAAACAAATGTGCACACACACACACACACACACACACACACACACACACACACACACACACACACACACACACACACAGAGTTTCGATTAATGATGAGATGTCTAATGATACCCTTATTGAACACAGCTGCTTCATGCAATTACTTCCATACCAGATGCAGCAAGATAACATACAAAGGAGCATGAGACGATTTGGAGCTTGTTTCAATGGTTTAATCATTGTTATTTGGTTTAAGGCTTCCATGTGTGAGTTCTGGATACCTGTACTTTTGCCCTCTGTTGTATTTTTTATGGCCGCAGAGAAAAGCCTGATTACAGCGCTTGGCACTAATCCCCACGACTTCCAGATTACTCCACAAGTCACTTTTAAAGGATTTTCCCTGAGCCACAGGATGCAGATGCTTTCCAAAGATCAAAGAGTCCAAAGTAAACTGCTTCTGATCTTCTGATAAATGGTTTGGGAATGTGATTTGATATTCATATTATACTGGTTGAACTGTTCATTTTCACTTGTGTGGCATGTAAATATATACAATACAAATATACAGATACGTAAGACACAATGATATAAAAATACAATGAAGACAAACAGCAAACAAAACAAGCATACAAGTCCCTTACTTGAATAAAAGCAGACAAGATAATTTACAACCCTATTTCCAAAAATTTGGAAAGCTGTATGTAATACAATATGAATAATTTAATGTACACTTTATTAGGTACATTGAAAAGATGTCCCTGATGAAAAGGGACATTTCAACTAGACAATGAGGCCAAACATACAGCCAAAATAACTCAAGAACGGTTACTAAAACAGAAAGAAAAGGTGCCAGCTTGAATCCCACTGAAGAATCAGATAGGTGTTTGAGTCTAACAGAGGGAACCTTGAAATTTTGGAGAAACATGGTTGGCCAAGAGGAATGGGCCAAAAATGAAACAAAAACTTATTACTTCTTACTGTAGACATCCTGGAGCTATAACTGCAAACAACAGCCGTGCTGTTCTAATGTTATTAATTTGTTGCGTTTTGTTCATGTTCAGTTGTGAAGGCTTTATGGCTGTATGTCAAAGAAATCTTGTCTGATCATTTGTCAGTCAACATTCCCTCATCCCCAGCCTTACTTACTTGATGATTCTAATTTGATGCTTACTGTACAACAAAGAAAAATCATGATGCCTTAACTGCAGCCAAGAAATCAATCTTGAAGGGCTGGTTTAAACCCAACCTTTCTTTATCTCAGTTATGGTGTGGATATTTTCTGGATATTCTTATTCTAGAACAGGCAACTGCCAGATTCCACAATGCCAATTCGCTTTTGGACCGAGGTCATTAATTATGTTAAGACTCTGTAATCATGGACATCTTGCTTTTGTTGAATGTGTGTAAATATATGATGTATATGAATGTGTGTACATGTATGTAAGACCCCCAACCCCATCCTTCTATGGTATTGTTATGCAGAGAATATTTGTGTGTTTACTATCAAATAAAAAATAAATAAATAAAAATAAGTCAAAGTAAAAACAGAATGCAATGATGTGCAAATCATTAAAACCCTATATATAAATGAAACTAGTACAAAGACAACATCAAATGCTGAAACTGTGAAGTCCCACCTATTGCTTTTTGAAAAATATATAACCATTTTAAATTTCATGAAAGGAGCACATTTCACTGTTCCACAAAGGGCTTTACATAACTCAGAGCAAGTATGGGTTTGCCTTTACCCTCCTAGTGCTGGACGGAGTGAGTGGAACTGGATATGACTAAATTGGGGAGAAAATTTGACCCCACCCCACCTCAAAAAAAAATCATGAATGCATCAGTCAATTTCCACTGTATAAGAGTCTATTTTAGATGACAAGCTTGAGTCTGGAGAAGTTGGCGACATCTGCTTGAAGTTGTTCATGCATGTCTTTTGCTGTGCATAGTACAGTCTTAACTAGTTTTTTTTTGGTGCAGTGATCAACAGTGTTTATTAACTTCTTTTTTGATGTTTCTGTGAAAGTGTTGTTTACTGCTTCTGAAGCATCTTTTTTCTCTTTGGTTCTGTTTGTGAATACATGCAAAAAAACAAAAAGGCACACGCTTAATCATAACCCAGTTACTGAAACAGAACCCAGATGTCTTTAATTTCCTAAAATCTGTCAATGGCTTCAACATACTATAAGAAATTTGAGAATACTATTTACATGATCACTCAATAATCTGGTAACTCCTGTAATCAAAGAATGCTAGCATTATTAGGAAAAACATAGATTTGTCTGCAAACGTGTGAAAACCCTTGGTCTAACTACGTTTCTTGATTTTCTGAGTAAAATTAACACAGCCTCTACTGGGAACAAACTTAAACGTGGCATACTTTTGCAATTTTTTGTGTTCAAATTCTGTTTACTTGTTGATTACATATTAGGGAAAAAATAAACCATACAATGTCTGAAAACTTTTGCACAGATCACATTTTATGTTTTTGCCACAAAACGTTAAATCCAGCAAATAAACTTTTTCTCAACCTTATCTCAAAATGATCATAAAACAATCTCTCTGGCATCACGTATTCACAAACATTTCATGCAATAGCTGTCCGTGAGGGAGCTTTTAGTGTCATTGAATGCTTTGGAGGTCTCGTTTGAAAGACTGGGGCATTTCACATCAAACCACTCTGAATGACTTTGAATTAGAATTTACAACCATTTGTCACTGTGTTTGCACATTGTGAAATTAGACCTCTGCATTTAACCCATCTGTGCAGTGAAACACCCACATACATGCACACACTAGTGAACACACACACTCTAGGGGGCAGTGAGCACACTTGCCCGGAGCAGTGGGCAGCCCTATCCACGGCGCCCGTGGAGCAACTGGGGGTTAGGTGCCTTGCTCAAGGGCACTTCAGTCATGGACTGTCAACCAAGGGGATCGAATCATTCCGGTCACAGGGCTGGTTCCCTAACCTCCAGCCCACAACTGCCCCAATGATGATAATGATGATGATGACGATGATGATGATGACGATGATGATGATGACGACCATTATTATTATTATTATATTTATTATTATTATTATTATTGCCTGTGGCATAATCTAGTTTTTCTGTGTTTACAAAATATAACCCTTAAAATTAAAAGGTTTGTTTTCATCAATAAGTTAAGAGAATGAATTAGGGATAACAGAATTTTCTGATGTAAAATTCCACAAATTGTAACCAGGGTTGGGATAGCTACTGAAAAAATAGTAGTTAGCTACTTTGTAGCTACTTTTCCAGAAAAAGTAGTGGTGACTTTTTAGCTATTTTTTAAAAAAGTAGTGCACTACTTATTAACTACTTTCAAAGTGCAATTGTCAGAGTGTTTGTGAATCTCCATCTGACACACCAAACAAGCCCAACTGACAGTATGGACAAGACACTACATTTAATGATGAGCCAGAAAGAAACACACAATTTAATAGCTGCAAATATACAAAAAGATCAACAAAAAGTGAGTTTAAGTGTAACCAACATTCAGATTTAAACAACCAAAGGTGTGACAAATGTCTCTTCCGTGTTGCTGGCTGCAGAGGAACCAGGAACAGACAACCTTGATCTTATCGGTTCCATTTCATGATCAGATTCTATTTGTTCATTGGTGGCTGATCCTTTTTTTATCAAATGTGCTGCCTCCTCACTTGTTGGACTCTGGTCTCTTTAGAGATCTCAACATGTTGCAGAGATACTAATGTACATCCAACCTTTAAAACGGGCAGTCATGGGCTGGAGGTTAGGGAACCGGCCTTGTGAGCGGAAGGTTGCCGGTTTGATCCCCAGAGCTGACAGCACGTGATTGAGGTATCCTTGAGCAAGACACCTAACCCCCAACTGCTCCCCAGGTGCTGTGGATTGGGCTGCCCCCCGCCCTGGGCAAGTGTGCTCACTGCTCACTAGAGTGTATGTGACGTTTCACTTCATGGATGGGTTAAATTTGGAGGTGAAATTTCCCTGTTGTGGGACTAATAAGGGTCAGTTAATCTCAAATTGAATTCAAACCATGCTTGGACTGCTTTAAATGACTCAAAGAATACATTTTCATGCATTTTGTTTACATCTTAAAAAGTTTATCATGCAAATTTAGCTCCGAACTTAACACTTTGCTCAAAAATAGGGACAGCAGTGGGAAGAAGCGTTAACATTTATCCATCAAACACACTATAGCATAAAACACACTAAGTCCAGTTCTGAATAAACACAATCAACTTTTTGACCCCATTTCCATAGTAACTTACTTTTTCCTCATTCAGTAAACTCTATGTGATAAAGCTAGTAGAGCTGAGAGACAGCACAATGCTTGCCATGTAGAACCAGAGGAGCTTAAGAAAGGAACTTGGCATTTTCATCTATGTCATCCGGTACCAGCCAAGCAGTCGTCACACCCTTACTGAATGACTCCCTAACCAACTTAGATTTCCATTGCTGATGTCAGTGTTTGGACACTGTTAGGATAACATACTCCTTGAGAGCATGTAAGTTCTTTGTGAACCTTTCGTGGTGAGAAACAGACCTCCCAGATATCAACATGGTTGTGACCTTTTTGAGTGAATCCATTTAGCTCTAAATTCCTTGTTGAGATGGAGCCAGGATTGGATGAACTCAAGTCTTAGTACACAATAATTTGGCTGATCCTATAATCTTTTGTAGATGTAAAAATGCATGATCACTTACTGGTATCAGGAGAGCGCTTGGTAATTATTATTTGTAACACGATAGACATGTCAGTGCAGAAGAAATGAGGATTTGATTTCACCATTTCCTTACAGTATTGACCAAACTCTAGACATTCTTTTTCAAACCCAGTTCTAAAAACTGCATGTGAAATGCTGATAAAAAGAGAAAGTGGCAAATTCTGTTTGAGGTATGTTAAATTGAAAATGGCACAATATGTTTGGATATGTTTTAACTTTTAAGCTTTTTTTTTTCAAACTTTTTTTGAACTCCTTTCCACTGTGTCACCTTTCCTTTTAACAGCACTTAATATTTCTTGGGGACTGAAGACACAGGTCTTTAATAATTGGTTGGGGACTGATTTGGTACTGAAAGCAGAATTTTCTTTAGCTGTGCAACCATACAGGGCCTTTGTTGAGATATTTTGAGCTTACTATAGGCATCAATTTCAGAATGAATATTTGTTAAAAAATATAACTTTTCATATCTTGTCTTTGTATTGTTTTTGGTCAAATACAGGTCAAAGTAGATTTATAATTCACTGCTTTCTGTTTTTTTTACCTACTGTCCCAACTGTTTTATAACTGGGCTTGTAAATAACATGGCTGTATGAAAAAGATTTAAATGCCGAGCTGATTCAATTTCAGGTGAAGTTACATGCCTAAGTTGGTATTCTGTCAGAAACTAATATTTGTTGCTTTTTTCTTAAGTGTTACTGATTTTACATGTATGGTGACTAAAATAACTCCTAGCAGTAATTAACTCCTGTTGAACTATTCTTTTCTAAAACAGTTCCAACTTCATCTTCATTGAAAGCATATTGCTTTCATTTTCAGATGCTAATGAGAATGTAATTAGTTTCAAAATAAAGATAAGGTAAAGAATTACACCCTTAGGTGCAATGGTAAATGGTAAAGTGGATTAATAATAGACATGTAGCATCAGGAACAGCATTTGTAACATGTCATAATAGCCTACATTTTTTAACATATGTACAATAAACCTCATTTAAGTTGCATTATTAAGTTGTACAATTGAGGTGTATGCCTCAATTGTGACTGTGAAGATATATTGTGATAAAAACCATAATTAGCTATTAGGGCTGGTCGATGTCTAAAAATAATATTAATATATGCTACAGCTTGGGCCTATTTTTTGCCTACATGAACTGATTAAATGAAAGTGTGATGAGCACTTTGAATGCACATTTAAATTTGTTTTGTTATTTCTAATACAGATACGAGTGTTAATAATGCATTGCCTGTGGAAAAGATGGTGATTCTGACTTTTTTCAATTAACTTATGTACCCTGTCATACTCACTACGTCATGGGACAATCTGCCAATCAGAGGACAGAGGCAAAAACAAAACAAGGAAGGAAGGACATGGCGGGAGAGAGAAAATACCAGCATGGTGAATGAACATGGGCAGATTCTGTCTGGGATCTATTTTCACAGTTTTTTTTTTGTTCACTTGTTGCAGTTGTGCACACAACTTTGCTGTTGGTGACTTTTTTCCCATGGACACTAAACAGAGTTGGACAAAGAAGTAACTATGGACCACCTCTATTAAAGCCAACGAGGAGGTGAGCAACCTGGATTGGAACTTGAGACCACTGTCTTTGCGCATTTATTGCTTGCTATACTCTCTCTCTCCCTTATATACTTCACGCTTGTGGAACTGCATACGCTAAATATGGGATTGCTGAATATCTCTATATTGCCCTCTTTTCCGCAGGCAATACTTTATTAATGCTCTTATCTGTATAATAAATAACACTAATTTAAATGTGTATACAATGTGTTCATCACAGACCCAGACCGCCAGCAGCAAAGAAGGACAATAGTTCTCAGTGAGACTGGTCTGGAGATGGTAATTTCTGAGTCACTCACCAGATCTCACATAACTTAGCCATCACATCACTTGTCAACTGTGGCCCACGATCTGATACGATGTGATCAGGTGGGGTACCAGCATGTAAAAATGTCATCGTGGAGTATTTGGCAAACCTTTGGAGCCTTGGCATCTTTTAAAGGGAATAGTTCCACCCATTTGGATTAATAATCCAAAAAAACAACATTGAATGCACATGACCTGCCATCCCTCAGGCGGTACTGCATTAAAAACCGACATCATTCTGTAACGGATATTACCACATGGGCTCAGGAACACTTCAGAAAACCATTGTCAATGAACACAGTTCATCGCTCCATCTACAAGTTAAAACTCTGCGATGCAAAGCAAAAGCCATATATCAACAACACCCAGAAACTCCGCCGGCTTCTCTGAGATGGACTGACGCAAAGTGAAAAAGTGTCTTGTGGTGTGACGAGTCCACATTTCAAATTGGTTTTGGAAATTGCGGACGTCTTGTCCTCTGGGCCAGAGAGGAAAAAGACTGTCTAGATTGTTATCAGCGCAAAGTTCAAAAGCCAGCATCTCTGATGGTATGGGGGTGTGTTAGTGCCCATGGCATGGGTAACTTGCAGATCTGTGAAGGCATCATTAATGCTAAACGGTACATACAGGTTTTGAAGCAACACATGCTGCCATCCAAGTAATGTCTTTTTCAGGGACATTCCCTGCTTATTTCAGCAAGACAGTGCCAAGCCATATTCTGCACGAGTTACGACAGCGTGGCGTCGTAGTAAAAGAGTGTGGGTACTAGACTGGCTTGCCTGCAGTCCAGACCTGTCTCCCACTGAAAATGTGTGGCACATTATGAAGTGCAAAATATGACAACGGAGACCCCGGACTGTTGAGCAGCTAAAGTTGTGCATCAAGCAAGAATGGGAAAGAATTCCACCTTTAAAGTTTCAACAATTAGTTGGACACAATTAAGGACACAATTAGTGTCCTTAGTTCCCAAATGCTTATTGAGTGTTGTTAAAAGGAAAGGTGATTTAACACAATGGTAAACATGCCCCTGTCCCAACTTCTTTGGAACGTGTTGCAGGCATCAAATTTAAAATGAGTGAATATTTGCAAAAACCAATAAAGTTTATCCATTTGAACATTGAATATCTTGTCTTTGTAGTGTATTCAAGTGAATATAGGTTGAAAAGGATTTGCAAATCATTGTATTCTGTTTTTATTTATGTTTTACACAATGTTCCAACTTCATTGGAATTGGGGTTGTAGGTAGCATCCTGCATTAACTCCAGGATCTCATGCACCAGGGGCATAGGGTAGGCATCATGAAATGTCTTGGCATTTAAACCATGGTAGTCCACACAAAAACGAATGGAACCATCTGGCTTTGGGACTAAAACCACAGGAGCAGCCCAGGAGGAGGAAGAGGGTTCCATTGTGTCTTCTTTTAACATCTTTTGGATGTGTTCTTTGATGATGTCCTGCTTTTGGATGGATGGTCAGTAGGCCCTTCTCCTCACAGGAACAATGTTTTACCATCATAGTGGATCCCAACCTCTCATTCCAGACAGTTGAGAAAAACATTTGCTTGTGGTTCTGTCCTCTCTGTGGCCATATAAAAGTTGATTCTACTCCCTGTGCTGGTCCAGCTGAGCACTGTCCTTGATTCTGCAAGGAACTAATCGGATTTCCTGTTCGGCATGGTGTATTTGCCCAGGTATGGCTGAAGGGAAATTTTGCTGTTGATTAGAAAGTCTAGACCAAGCAAGAGCAGCATGTAGAGGTGGTCATCTTTCAGGACATACACATCAAATTTGTAGAACACATAACTTGAGAAATTTGCCCACTGCTTTGCTTTCTTGCCCATCTGCCATAATAAATTCCTGATTTTCATAGCATAACAAATCCACATTTTTTCTAGGGGCACTGCTGGGATTCGCACCCAGGATCTCCCGACAGTCTGTGAAAATATAGGGTGCTTTTTCACATAAGCTACACATCAGATGTTAATAACAGTGAATGGCTAAGTCTTTTGGGTAATAAACTTATTCTGCTTCCCATTTTGCAATGTTTGACTTCAAAGAAGTGTGCATTTGAGAAACCTCCGTGCTCTGGTCTGGACAAACTTCAGCCTAACTGAGTGAGTTGGAACATTGTGAAAATATAAAATGGTTTCCCATAGCAGTACATTGCCACGAAAAGGTTTTTGTCTCCTTCTCCCTATTTTTGCATATTTATCACACTTGTTTCTGATCTGAATGAAAGTTGAATGTAAGACAAATACTAAACACAGTTTTTAAATGATCATTTCAGTTACTGATTTCTTTTCTATTATCTAAAGTTTTTGTGATGTCTGTGATGAACTGAGAGAATTGAATGGTGTTGGTATTTTCTGTTAAGAGACTTTTCACATGACTTTTCTGCCACTTTCCTGTTTTCTTTGAGTTGCGTGGGATTAAATTTGGTGTAGATTTGATCACAAGATTTGTATCAATCAGAGTTAGCAACATGTATACATCAGCTACTCACATTCCTCCTCCCCACATAAAGTGACTGCTCCTCCTCTATTCTGAATCTAAACAAATGCAAAACTCACAGCTAGTAGGTTATTATGCATTGCTGAATTTGTTAACAGTGCTTGTTATTAAGTTTTATTACACCGTTGCTTGTAACATAGTCAGACACTGTTTGCTACTTGTGTTGGTCACTTGCTACAACATCCACCAATCAATGATTAATCAATGGTTATCCCCCACTCTACTGTCAGAGGAAACTAAAACCTTTTTTTATTAGTGTATTCAGCCCAGGATTGATATAACTTGGGTTATTTCTATAGAACGTTTTGCAGTAAAAATCTGTCATTTTTAAAGACTCAGGAGTGGACAATCTGTAAAAAAAGTAATACTAGTAGTACATACTTCTACATAATAACATGTACCCCCCCATACACGTTTATACTTTTTCCATTGTTCTGAAAGTTTTCTGAATCTTCTGCAATGTAAATTTCATTCATATCTCATTTTACTTAAATTCTACCCTTTGGAGCACTGAGGATGAGGTCCACTTGAAGGTCACTTGCAACATGTGATTTCAATGAAACAGTTTAGGTAAGCACAGCTAAACCTTTCCACAGTTAACATTCCCAGTCATTTACCAAGACATGTACAGAAGAAAATGTCAGCTGTCCACACCAATTAAACTCATAGGTCACTAATAAGTGCAATATTTTAGAAGGAAAATTTAACGAATGGCTAAAATGTGAGCTGTAAAAGTAGATTTGATCAAATGATCCTTAAAGATTAGGCATAGATGAAAACATTGCTTACAATATCACAAAAATATGCATCACAACATTTTCAAAATAGTTGAAACAGACAACATGCAAGCCTAAAATGCACATGATGAATTAAAATGATGGTTTAACGCATTGTCATGCTGCCCACTCCAATGGCAATTCATTATTTTAGTTATATAGAATATGTAGAAACTACAACGGAATTTGATCATTCCGTATGCCTTTTTGCAAGCTCTGGATATTCTACAAGAACAGTGTCAAAATATATAATTAATATGTGTGTTTATCATTAGTTTCTTGATAAAATCATCCAAAGATAGAAGAACTGACATGAAGTAATTAACTAAATGACTAAATGATGTTGAGGCATCTAACATGAAAAACATGTTTAAACTCCTCAACGAAAAGCTCTGTTTACACAGCGGTTGCCAAATACTCAGATTAATAGTGGGAATGTGGATGAATGAAAACTCTACCCCAATAAATCATTAAAGATATAGGAAAAAGCATCAAGATTACCCTTAACCAGAGCAGCCAATAGAGACTATTGGAATTTGAAATAATTTGGAATAGGGGGGCATGCATGCAGTCATTACAAGGCTTAAGGAATGTATTCCTACCGCTCCATCACTGTCAAACAGACTAAGAAAGCAAAGCACTTATGTTCCTGTCTTAGGCATGGTTGTTTTCACATATGAGTGCTCTGAACGTTCTCATAACAATTGGTCTCAAATCAGAGAACATGGGTAAACGAGTGGATTTTCTGGTTGAATGTTCTCTAATAGGATTCCCTCAATGTAGCCTCAGTCCTAGCTTTGTATTGAATGACTGTTTCATAGCCATCGTGGTCAGAGTTGACATGAAGCAACATGGGTGCTTGTCTTTTCTTGGAATCCTGGGACTTTTGTTTTGCAGACAAATGAGCCGACCACAGGCACAAAGAGCTGAATGGGTTCAGAGTTAAATCATGTCAATCAGCATTGACACCATTCATTTGAAGGTATGTATTTGGAGTATCAAGCTAAGCTCCAAAAATGCCAATTTTAGGTTAGCTTGTCAGATGAAAGATTATGTTCACTGTTCTGACATGAATTCATCCACTAACAGCAGGATGCTGTTGATGTGAATGGGCAGGGTACACAGAAGGCATTACAGGCATTTTTACGAAGATCCAACCTAATGATCACACCCTGTTCAAAGGGCAAAAACCTTAATTTCTTACATGATTAAACATGAATACTACTACTAAAAATATTACTCACTGGCCTGTGGGACTCTGAAATGAGCTTGTGAAATCTAGAATCACTGTACCAGCTTTCTTTTAAATATATTATTTAGCTGAATATCTGGTAGAAAAGGACCAGACAGTGACACAATGTTATTCTGTGCCGCTGGGTGTTTCCCTGGTGGGGTGCAGCGGTTGGGTGTTAGGGGTATGTGGCATGCACTCGCCTCCTGGGCCCTGACGATGACAGCCAAGAGAGCGGCAGAAAGGCGGGGCCCAAGCATGCACCTCGGCAAGGATGCCAGGGAGAGAGCCGCAAATGTGGAGGGGGCGGAGCGCAAAGCCCGAGCTCCCCCGATGGATGTGAGTCATGGGAGTGATGGCGGGAGCAGGAGGACAACGCTGGTGCCAACCACTAGAGGCACCAGAGGAAGGAACAAGTCCCAAGCTTTGCCACCCGGGCCCCTCCACCTGTTATGCAGCAAGGCCGCTACATTTCACCCAGGTGGCCAAGTTGCCACCTAGGGGTGGTAAAGGGGAGGCAGAGCTGCAGCCAGACCTGGGGGTAGTGTCCCCCGACGAGCACCTGCTGCCCGGGCAGCCCATGTAACCCGGCCGGGCTCAGCCCGAAGAGGCAACCATGTGGGCCCACCACCTGCAAGGTCCAGCATGGGGAAGCAATGCAGTGCTGCACAGGCAGTGGGAGATTGCAGGGGGGCCCTTGGCGGCCTAGGCCCTTGCGGCAGAAACTGGCACTTAGCACGTGGAATGTAACCTCACTGGGGGGCAAGGAGCCAGAGCTTGTGCGGGAGGTTGAGAGGTACCAACTAGATATAGTTGGGTTCACATCCACCCACAGTGTCTGGAACCAAACTCTTTGATAGGGGTTGGTCCCTCTCCTACTCAGGGGTTGCACAGGGTGAGAGGCACCAGGTGGGAGCAGGGATACTCACGAGTCACCAGCTGGCAGCCGTGCAGTTGGAGTTTGTCCCGGTGGACGAGAAGGTTGCCTCAATGCGAATTAAAATCGCAGAGAGAGGAAAACTCTGACTGTTGTGTGTGCTTATGCACCAAAACAACAGGTCAGAGTATTCTGCCTTCTTGGAGCGAGTGGGTGGAGTTCTGGAAAGGGTCCTGCCTACAGACTTCATAGTCTTACTGGGGGACTTCAATGCTCATGTTGGCAATGACTAGGAGACCTAGAGAGGCGTGATTTGGAAGAACGGCCTGCCCGATCTAAACCCGAATAGTGAATTGTTATTGAACTTCTGTGCCAGGCTTGGACTGTCTTTAACAAACACCAAACATAAGGATGTTCATAATTTTACATGGTACCAGAGCTCCTTGGGTCAGAGGTCAATGATTGACTTTGTTGTTGTTTCATATGACTTGGGACCATATGTTCTGGACACTTGGGTAAATAGAGGTGCTGAGCTGTCATCTGATCACCATCTGGTGTTGAGTTGGATCAGATGGCAAGGAAAAGTGATGGTCAGACCCAGTAGGCCCAAGTGAATAGTGAGGGTGTGCTGTTGGAGGCCCCTGTTTGGAATGATTTCAACTCCCACCTCCGGGAGAGCTTTTCTCATGTCCCGGGGGTGGTAGCGGACATGGAGTCTGAATGGACCCTGTTCAAAACCTCGATTGTGGAAGCTAGGTATATCTGTGGCCAAAAGCTTGTGGGTGCCTGTCAGGGCGGTAACCCAAGAACCCCCTGGTGGACACCAGTGGTGAGGGAGGCCGTCAAGCTAAAGAAAGGCCTTTAGGGACTGGTGGCCTGACTCAGCAGACAGGTACCAACAGGTGAAAAAGGTGAAAGCCGCAACGGTGGCAGAAGCAAAATCCAGGGCGTGGGAGGAGTTTGGTGAAGCCATGGAAAAAGACTTTCGGTCAGCTTCAAGGAGGTTCTGGACAACTGTCCGGCGATGATGCAGACGATGTTGTTCTTTTGGCTGAATCATATGGTTGCCTCCAGCGCTCACTGGAATGGTTTGCAGCTGAGTATAAAGCGGTTGGTAAGTGGATCAGCACCTCCAAGTCCATGGTCTTAGCCTGGAAAAGGATGGCATGCCCACTCCAGGTAAGGGGAAAGGACTTGCCCCAGGTGGAGGAGTTTAAGTATCTCGGGGTCTTGTTCACGAGTGATGGGAAGAAGGATCGTGAGATCGGCCACATGCTGGGATAGTTGGCAGCAGCAATGCGGTCACTGTACCGGACTGTAGTGGTGAAGAGGGAGCTGAGCCATAAAGCAAAGCTCTCTGTTTACCGGTCAGTCTACATCCTGACCCTCACCTATGGTCATGAGCATGTTGTCTTTTGCAGTGCATAGTTTTCACTACTTGTTCTTTTTTGTCTGTTGCAACTTATCAAACTTAAGAAAGACTTAATACCATGATGCATGTTATAGATCAAGAAAATACATTTTTGTCAAATTGCCTATCCCTGCTCCGGCATATCCAAGGTATGCCCTTGAAAGTGAGGAGGAAGAATAAAGTGAGAAAAAACACTAAAGCAGTGGTAAAACCAGGCCATACTCTGCTAAAGGTAGAAGACACCCAAACATAAAGTTGGAGCCTGAACCTAATAAGTGAGAATTGATGCCGAACCTGACAGAACCTGACATGACCTGACATGACAGTACATGAAACTAAACTGCACAAACTGCATAATGTAAAGCATCCTGCAACTCTTGACACTCAGCCGCAAGAGCTGCAAATGTCTCATCTACATGAAAAAAGGTCATTAAACAATTAATACATTTTAACAACTGCATTTGTTATTGCATGCATTTAAAAAACATTCTTAGTCTAAATAACTTCACACAAGCTAGGGCCTTGCTGTAAGCAAAACAAGACACTTCACCTTACCTTTTACGGTATCAGCATGGGTGTTGCACAAATATAGCAAAACGCAGACAAATAAACTTGACAGCATGTTTAATTACTCATCAGGAGGTTTTGTACTGGATGAGTAATGGAGGTTGCTTATTTAGATACGCTTAAGAGCGTTCAGGATGCTAACAAGGACTTGCTGTCTTCTACACAAGGTGTTTTCTCCTTAGTATTTTTTTTTTTAATTCCCGGGCCAACATTCCTTGGCCACACCACCACCCCCCTTTTCCAGGGGACATATTATTATTTCTTTTTCACTGTGTTATTAAAGTCACAGCTCATCATTATTAATGATCATACAGATATAAGGTGATGTGGCACCACAACCACTCAACACCCCTCCAAACACCACCATCCCCACCCTCACCCACCCTCTGATTTAAGCAAAACAAAACAACAGACAAAAAAGAAGTAAAGAGAGAGGATGAAATAACAATAATAGTAATAAGAAGAATGATAACAATAACACATGGACAAACTGGACGTACAGGACAGACAAACGCAAAAACTTAACAAAACAAAAAGCAGTAATGCTCCCTTTTGTAATCATAACATGGGTAGTTATCAAATCCTATGTAGGGGTTTAAACCCTATCCTGATGAGATTGGAGAGAGAAATCAGCTATCAATATATTGTAAAAATTGTGACCAGGTTTCCTTGAACGATTTTGTGTTATTTTTGAAATTAGCTGTAAGTCTCTCAGGGTTACAGTGATCTGTGAGGAGGTTAAGCCAAAGCTTTATTGAAATTTTGCTTCTGTCCTTCCAGTTCAGCAGTATAACATTTTGGCAATGGTAAGTGATATGACTATAAAGGATTAGAGGTGATTGGGTGGTGAAAGTGAGGAAAGGTCTTTAAGTAGCGCTACAATGGGACATAAAGGGATGACAAGGCCTGTCCATAACCTCTGACCAAAACTGCTGGATCGGGGGACAGTTCCAGAAGGCATGATAGTAGTTATCTGTTAAAGCTGGACAATGCTGGCATTTATCACTGTGACTGAATCCCATACAATGTAGTTTTGAGGCTGTAATATATATTCTGTGAAGGCTTTTACATTGAATTAGTTGGAGTTTTGAATTGCTGGACATAGAGAAAATGTCACTGCAAATATTTTGCCAGTTGACATTGCATGTTTCTTTTATATCTGAGTACATTTTTCAATTGGGAGGGAGATAGTGTTGTCCTTTGAGGCTAAAAGTTTACATATTTGTGATAACATTTTCTGAGGTTTAAGGGAGTGTAATTTTAAGTAGAGCGGGGGAGTGTGATTGCAGACATTTCCACTATTAACTGTTTTCCTTAGAACATCTTTGTGTTGTATATACTGAAAGTGACAGCTATCTGGTATATTGTATTTTTCTTTGTTGTCAGCAAAGGTCATGAGCAAGCCATCGGAGAACAGCTGTGCCAGGCTGGTTATTCCTCTCTGTTTCCAGGATGAGAATATAAAAGGTTTGTTATTTATTAAAAACATGGGATTACTCCACAGAGGAGTATGACCGGAGGGAGAGTGGCTGTAGTTAAGAATTTTGTTTGAACTCCACCACGCATTTAGGGTGGTGCTTATTGTACTGTATTTATAAAATTTTGTTCTTTTTATAGTTTTATCTATGAATGGAATACTTTTAATGTCCAGTTCTTGAATTAAACTTTCCTCAATGTCTTGCCTGGGTTGGTTTGAACTACTTGTCCAATGTCTAATGTAAAGCAATTGATGTGATAGAAAGTAGTAGTAAGAATGTGGGGCTCCAAGTCCTCCAAGATGTTTCAGTTTCTGGAGGGTAGCTAACTTAATTCGAGGCTTTTGGTGCTTCCAATAGAACTTTGTAACTTCATTGTTAAGAGAGGAGAACCAGTCTGATGGTGATGTAACATGGGTCATAGAAAACATAATTGATTTTAGGAAGTATATTCATTTTAACTGCTGATATTCAGCCTATTAAAGTTAATGGTAGTTTATTCCACCTTTCTAGATTATCCTTTATTTCTTGCATTAAAGGTATGTAGTTAAGTTTATACAAATCATTTATGTTAGAAGAGATATGAATACCAAAATATTTAATAGACTGTGTGATATGTTCAGACGATATATCATAGACCTCATCATCCCAGTTGAATTTACTTAGAGGCAGAAACTCAGTTTTGGACCAATTAATGGAATAGCCAGATACCCTGCTATACTTATTTATCAGATCATGAACTAATGGAAGGGACAGTGAGGGGTTAGTAACATATAGTAAAACATCATCTGCATAAAGACTGATTTTATGGTGGTATGACTTTGAGATTTTATTGCACTGTCTGATAGAGGCAGCCAAGGGTTCAATAAAAAGACAAAACAATAAAGGTAATAATGCACATCCTTGTCGACATCTTCTTTGTAGCTGAAAGGGTCTGGATATATGTCTGTTTGTTGAGACTGAGGCAGAAGGTGAGTTGTATAGTGTTTTTATCCAGTTGGTAAAGTATGGACCAAATCCAAAGTGTTTAGGAGAAGCAAGAGAAAGGACCTTTTTCTCCTTAGTAGACAATGGACAGACATGTTATTTATCAGAGAAATATATTTTGCAATATTTGCGGACCTAGCTAACATCAGATAGAATAGCTGGCCTAGTTAGTTAGTGATATCTCTGCCTTTTCAGCCACATCCTTATTAACATGGCAATAACATCACGTGATCACATTGAATTACATACTTTAAAATGACTGATTTCACCAGATCAACAGTAAAAATGAATGGCGAAAAAAAAAAATATTATGGCAAGAGATGGTTTATCGGCAGTTAAAAAGGAGATCCTCTGACTCAAGTTTGATAGATTTTCATTTTTTTAGTTTCTTGATCCATGACAACAAAACATGAGTTTCTCTAAACTAACGTTTATGTTACCAGCTGCATCAACAGTGACAGCTGTTTAAACAGATGCTTGTACCAGTATTTATTACCAGTGTCTTATATATTGTTAGCCTGCTTTTTTGGATTTACATAGCAAGATTCAAATTCAAGGTGTATCTACACTCACTGGCCACTTTATTAGGTACACCTTGCTAGTAAAAAGGTTGGACCCCCTTAATTCTTCGTGGCATACTTTCAACAAGGTGTTGGAAACACTCCTCAGAGATTGATACTTTGTATCAAAAAATCTGAGCTGTAATTGGAGTAATTATATGTTGCATGCAACTAACTGTACTGTGTAAAGCCAGCCTAACACAGAGTCATTTCCAGTGATTTCTTTTTGTGTATCCCTTTGTGATGTCACAGTCCAAGGGAGTGGACTTTTACAGCCTTGTTGTTGTCCCAAGAGTGATTCAGGTAACAGAAGGAAGTAGGAGGAGAGAAAATGTAGTAAAGTGGTGAGCAACCCTCTTTTACAGGCTCTTACTGGACCATTTCCCGGCCTTCTGCATCTCATCATGAAACGGAGTGGGCCATGGAGGCTAGAGTTAAAAAGTTGCAGTGACAGCACCTGGATGTTATTTGGCTTAATTGACTGAGGGCTTACTCGCCAACAGTCAACTTGGGGGGCTTGTTGCTTTGCTGCGCTTTCACCCTCCTCCTTTCCTCTATGTCACTTTTCCTCTTACTTATTCTACCTCTCATTGTACACCCTTCTGGTGTTCAGTTACTTCTTGTTGGGGCAGCTTTCAGTATACTATAATGCATCTGTGCAGTTATTTGTGCAGAGATTACCCTAAAAATTTGACACACTGAACGGACTTAGTTAAATAAGTAATTTCCACATCAATTAAAAACCTCACAGCAGCACAGTTTTTCCAAAAGTAAACTGGAACTAAAGAGCAGGCTTTCACTGTCTAGTGGCGGAGTACTTTGCCACTTCAGCTGACACCTTGTATTGCACATAGTTGATTTGTGCTTCTTTCATCCTCCTGAACTGAAATGACAAACAGATTTCTCTTCTCAGTAATGGAAAACAGTTCAGTGGTAATATCTTTGCTCATATCTCTGCCTCTCAAGGCCCACAGCGAAGATATGATGGACTCAAAGCAAACATAGTTTTGGGTCAGACAAGCACTTCACAACAAGGTAATTCTGTATCTAATGCTCTGCATATGCAGCCATTCTCAAACTGGGGTCTATAGCGCTGAGGGGGCAGCAGAAAAATCTCAAAAGCTGTGCTGTGTTGCTACTTAGTAGATTTACTTTTGTCTGGTTATAAATTTGTTTTGGCTATATCTAAAATAAATGGCACTTATTTTATGAATGGTAGATATTATTAAAGACTTTAAAAATCAAATATGCGGCAACCAATCACAATTTACACCCACTAAGTCAGTGTTACAGAACACAGCCTTGGTTGTATGTGCAGGTCAACGATGATAAGATTTGGTCCTTATTCATTAAGTGAAAGTAATGACCGAGGGCAGAGGGGCAGAAGGACAGAGGGGTGGGGCTTGCTGTTTACAAAGAATCTGGTTCTTCAATGTTACTCTACTATGATATATGCTAAAAAAAATGTTTGCCGGGTTCTTCGGAATGCCACATCCATTTATTGTTCAATGGAATGGGTGAAAGTGAATTTTTTATTAAAACTATCCATTTAAAAGTGGACCCAGAATATCTTGTATGGCATGATTCCAAAGAACCCTTTTTGAAACAACTATTGTTAAGAGTGCACTGTCACCAGTTTTAAGACCTGAAGTCAATGTATGAGCATGGTTAAGTAATAAATCCAAGTTCTTAAAAATAACCTTAGCAAGCACCTACAACATCTCCCTCTAGACTGCAATGTCTCTGTCTTTCCATGCCTTCCTGCCCTCCTCCCTTTTTAAAAGTTGGAACGTGAAATAAAGAATCAGTAAAACATTACATTTCATCATTTTTCCATTCTTTAATTTTCACCACAAAACCTGACATGTTTTAAGAGGTGCAACCTAATATTGCCTGAACTCCAGGACCCACCACAAAGATCTCTGGGTAAATGCGGGGGGAGGAAGTGCACAGACAGGAAGACGGGTGTGTATGGAAAAGCACACTGTGCTTGGCTGCAGCACGCCCTTAAGTAACAACACATGGCAATGGAGGAATTCGAAAATTCTCGAGTCGCCGGCACTCGTTCCAGGCTGAGAGTGGGGTTGGGAAAGGCCTGTGTTGCTTCTCTGGCCACTCGGCCAGCTCGTCCCATAATGGAGAGCTGATAAGGCTAGCTATACCTAATTCCTTTCCATGTTCTCATCCCATAGTAGGCATCACAATGGGCATGATTCATGGGCTAATTCCGCCAGCTACTGACTTGGCTCCCGCTTGCATTTGGGAAGAATGTGACCTCACAATAAGGCTCTTTCAAAGGCCCATCCCTGTCTTTTCCTCTTCAAACTAAGGCTGAAACATACCTCTGTTCCCAGAGAGGGAGCATGAGACAAAAGCAAGAAAGAAAGAAAGAAAGAAAGAAAGAGACAGCAGGTATACTCTATGTACTGTGTACTCAGCAGAAATTCAAAATTCGAAGTTTTATAACTTTCACACGAAGCTGTAGTTGCTTTAAACTTGCACAAGAGTGAAAAAGGGCTGCTGACCATACATTTTTGGTACTATATAGAACCATTTTTTAACAAACCATACACAACATGATTTGAATGCTTCAAATAGTTCATAGTTCAAAATGTCAGGTGATATATTGTAAAAAAAAAAAAACCCTCTTTTTTTCTGAATTTTATTTTTCTCCATCATTTGAGCACACCAGTTTCCCCTTTATATTGTTTGAAATTTCACAATGAACGAATTAATAGAAATGCTCCAAAAGAACTTGAAATAACATTTCATCACATTGACTTACATTAACAGTAACAAAAGTTTTTTCCCCTATCCTGTAAAGTTGCTATTTTGGATATACATGTTTTTACATGTACAGCAACAATATTTAACTACTGCCTTCAATAAAGAATGTCTTCTTTAAGGGTCTATGTGAAATGTTTAATGTAAAACCTTAAAAGAAAGTTGTTTGCAACAGCTACAGCTTATTTCATTTCTACTCTCTTAATATTAAAAAATCATAAATCGTAGAAAGATGCAAATGCATACAAAAAACCCATTACAGATGGTTTTACACAGGCAGGATAAAGAAAAACGAATTATGTTGAACTAAAGTAGTAGTACAATCAAATGTGTTGCTTGTGTGCATTTATTTAGAAAGGTTGCGCTAATATGGGAATACATAAACATTTAAAAAATTGTTTGTGATCTAATCCTGGCTTGATGTTGTTGTTTTGTATTTTTCCCAGATGAGTTGTTTGACTTTGTTGTTCCTCCAGTTTAGCTTCTTAAATAAGTTTTATTTACTAAAGTCAAGCTTAGAGAGGACAAACACAGCTGACCTTGCCGAAATAATGAAAAAAACACAAACCAAAGACAGAAAAATAGAGACTGAAACTGAGAAACAAACGAAGGAAACTTTCTTAAGATACTAAACGAGGGGAACAACAAAGTAAAATAACCCATCCAGGAAAGACACAAAACAATGACACACAAGAAACAACACCAAGCCAGAAACAGGTACAAACAAGGGACATGAATACACAGAGAACAAATGAGAAACACCTGGGGCTAATGAGAAGCCAGGGCATCAGACTAGAGACAAATGAGAGAGAAGACAATGGGCCAGAACCATGAAGGTGCATGTAAACCAAACCAAAGAGAAGCACATGGTCAAAGACAGTAAACTTTAGAGGAGAGACAACAGACAAATACAAAGGCAGGGCAAGAAGGGACATTTAAACTGGCCAAATCTAAATATATATATAAATATAGACATACACTACATTGCCAAAAGTATTCAATCGTCTACCTTCACACATTTCATTCTTAATAGATAGGGTTTAATATGATGTTGGCCTACCCTTTGCATCTATAACAGCTTCAACTCTTCTGGGAAGGTCAGACACTGATGTTGGATGAGAACGCCTGGCTCACAGTCTCCGCTCTAATTTATCCCAAAGGTGTTCTGTCAGGTTGAGGTCAGGAATCTGCGCAGGCCAGTCAAGTTCTTCCACACCAAACTAGCTCATCCATATCTTTGTGGACCTTGCTTTGTGCATTGGTATGTAGTCATTTTGGAACAGGAAGGGGCCATCCCCAGACTGATCCCACAAAGTTGGGAGCATGAAATTGTCCAAAATCTCTTGGTGCTGAAGCATTAAGAGTTATTTCACTGGAACTAAGGGGCCGAGCCCAATTCATGAAAAGCAACCCCTCACAAGAATCCCTCCTCCACCAAACTTTACACTGGGCACAATGCAGTCAGACAAGTACCATTCTCCTGGCAACCGCCAAACCCAGACTCATCCATTGGATTGCCAGATGGAGAAGTGTGATTGGTCACTCCAGAGAACACTAGTCTCCACTGCTCTAGAGTCCAGTGGTGGTGCTTTACACCACTGCATTCGATGGTTTGCATTGCGCTTGGTGATGTAAGGCTTGGATGCAGCTGCTCAGCCATGGAAACCCATTCCATGAAGCTCTCTACGCTGTTCTTGAGCTCATCTGAAGGCCACGTTAAATTTGGAGGTCTGTAGTGATTGATTCTGCAGAAAGTTGGTGACCTCTGCGCACTATGCGCCTCAGCATCTGGTGACCCCGCTCTGTCATTTTACGTGGCCAACCACTTCGTGGCTGACTTGCTGTCATTTACAATCAATTACAATCAATTCTTTGTTATAATACCACTGACGGTTGACTGTGCAATATTTAGTAATGAGGAAATTTCACAACTGTACAGGTGGCATCACTGTACCACGCTGGAATTCACTGAGCTCCTAAAAGAGCAACCCATTCTTTCACTAATGATTGTAGAAGCAGTCTGCAGGTCTAGGTGCTTGGTTTTATACCATTATGAATCCAATGTTATTTTATTTTTTTTGATACTTTTTTGAGTATCCGGGGATACAACCGGGGAAATTCCACCTCCGCATTTAACCCATCCGTGAAGTGAAACACCACATACACCAGGGGGCAGTGAGCACACACTTGCCTGGAGCGGTGGGCAGCCCTATCCATGGCACCTGGGGAGCAGTTGGGGGTTAGGTGTCTTGCTCAAGGACACCTCAGTCCTGGACTGTTGGCCCTGGGGATCGAACCGGCAACCTTCCGGTCACAGGGCCAGATCCCTAACCTCCAGCCCACGACTGCCTGCTTGCATCACTAATATTAAGTTACAGGAAAAATGTGAATATTTTGCCATAAAAAGACAACCTAAAACCCAAAAGAAAACATTAGTCATTATGTCTCATTGTGTTTTTTTTCATTAATATAAAAAAAACTGATTTGATTCTGGAATCATAGTCAGCTATACCTGACAATGCAGCAAAAAGCATTACAGCTGAAAGCCGAAAAGACTGCTAAGATTTACATCTGCTGCTAAGATTTACTAACCTAAGAAGTGCATTCTCTGTTGAAGATATGTTAACTTATTTTCTTTTAGACAATCAGGAAAACATGTCATTTGACCAGAGGCGTTCAAACTCTTGCATTCTTTTCTTTAAGTTTAATTTTTAGTGGTACATAAATGAACTCTGACTTGACTTTGACTTGAAAAGCCATTATTGCCACTGGTAACAAAAGTGTGGCATGATCATTTTAAGCGATTAATCAATACCAAATTTCTGCTTATAGCAGAAGAGAAGATTTTTATTTTCACAATTTTAACAGTATAAAAAGTTATTGCTGTGCATGCAGTCATTATTTGTGGAACTCACACACCATTCTTTACATGTCTGTCGTTGTTTGACACTGGAACAAAAAGGAAAGTAAATAGTCAAAAGTCAGACATATATGTAAATTGAAAGTAATTATTAAGCATAAAGTAATAAAATATATTATATAAATAGCAAAGCAAATTGTAAATAGATTGAATTCTAGAGGTTAATTAACAGCAAATAGGGATGCACCAATATCACTTTTCCCTTCTGATACCTCTGCTGATATCAAGTTTTGATACAACCACTATCTCTATCTAACCTATCCACTTGAGGTTCCTTTAAACCCTGATATTTATGCAATTGCACTCTTTAAATATTTCATTTTGGTTAAGCCATGTTCTGTGTCACAAATAAAACATGAATGGCATTTATTTGTTGGATAATACTGATCTTCCCTAATGAAATGATTTTAGATGCTTACTTTTTTTTCTAGGTTAACAATGGCAAGAATGTCCCTTCATTTATTTAAGAATTGAAATAAATTGAAAACATTTATTATTGTGCAAAATAGTAAAAACAGAACTGAACATTACAGTCCTAACAAAACATCTTCTCTGCCGGTGCTGATGTAGTTTCACATCCAAATTCCTCAAGTCATTTGTCTCACTATTGAGGCACTCTGTAGGCAGTGGAAAAAGTAGGGCAGTTAGCGGGTTGCTATGCTAAAGGCTGATGCTGAGCTAAAGGCTATCATTAAGGCCACAGATCACAGATTTTTCAATGAGTATTTTTTCCTTACTGCTTGACGCAAACATAAAATAATTCAGCACCGCAGACAGGTTACATGCTTCAGTCCATCTGCTAGCTCTATGCTATTGGTATTCTGTATTGTCGATTTCGATACTGTGTTTAGGTGTCAGTGCAACGCTAAAGATAAAAACAACAATGCAATTCTACTGAGTGGCCTCAGAATTTAATGCAAAAGAGAGACAAAGTCAATGAATGAATGAGTGTGCAACTGAGAGCAGGCTAAAAAGTGAAGTCAGAGCTGGCCTTGAACTTCCTCCGGCTCTTTTCCTCTCCATGGACTGCCAGAGTGAATGAGAGGCAGACATTACTCAGTATACGAATGGAGACTCTGTCTGTTTTTTTGAAAGCTCAAGCCCTCATTTGTTCACACATGGTTTTGCCAATAGTGCCGCCGTTCGCGCTGCTGTAGCGCTGCAGACAATGTACATCAGATAACTATGCAATCTCCGGGCAAGCTCCCAACACTGGACGCTCAATGCCATCACTCACCAGTCTGAGCCCTCCCCAAAAAGCCATACATTTGGCTTTATCTGGTCCTCACCCACACTTCTGACATGTCGGCACAGGGAGAGCCAAAACCACTATGTGGTCTCAGTCATCATCAATCTCCCTCTTGAGAGCAATCCCACCATATTAACAGATCTTAACTGTCTCTCGTTGTAGTCAAACATCCTGGCCTCTCTTCTTAACCAGAGGCTGTGATTAATTTAGCACACAGTAAAGACTGTTTACAACAACCCAAGCTGTCTTCTTTCAGTCTCATGCTGTCTGAGAATGTTGAAGATTCCACAGTGGCTCTTACACAGTGCCCCTCATTCCACAGCGGCTCTTTCTTAATTATCCTTACATCAAGGCTTCTTTTTCAATAACACTCCAATGACATAAAAAAGAAATATATTTACACTACCAGTCAAAACTTTGGACATATGTAACCGAATATCGTCCCTGTCCAAAAAAGAAAAACACGTATTTCCATTTTTCCCTGCATCATTTGAGCAGCTGTCCTTTATATTAAGCCAAGATTTCCTGATGAATGTACCTACATAAATGCTCAAAAAGTAAAAAAAAAAATTACACTGATTTACATTTAACTTAAAGAACATTTGTAACTTCCCCTGTAAAGTTACCATTTTAGCTTGTTTGGATACTTAAAATATGCATTGTCAATGTTAGACATTTTGATCTAAAATTTTAAATGCAAGTAATAAAGGAGTTATTTCTAAAAGAATAAAAAATAGAAGACAGCTTGCCTTTGTTTTTTGTATTCACTGTAATAATGACATATATTTTGATGAATTCACTATTATCCTAAGATGTCAAAAGCAGCAAAGATTAAGGAAAAGTAGGTGTGTCCAAAGCATTGCCTGGTAGTGTATGGGTTAAAATAAAACTCTCTGTTTTATTAGTTACATTGAGACATTTCTGGTAAGTAGGAACTTAATCTAAAAATCACTTATAAAGCTGAAAATACTAGTGTGCTATTGTCCTGCCCAATAGCAGAGGTACTTAAAAATGTACTTCCCATGCAATGTTTATAAGTATGTTTGCACCTAGCATACTAATTTGCACAGTTCTTTATCATAGTTGAACACTTGGTCAGGTGAGAATAATATTTAAAGAGGAAATATTTGACTATTTTTTTCAGTAGCAGAAAGTGCAGAGTTTTTCATCAGTTATCAGTAATCCATTGCGTACAATAAAATCTGATCATAAAATAATTGTATATGACTTATTATTCATCCATTTTGATTTCTTTCTTCATTTCTTTCATATCTGTACAATCCAGCTCATGTCTAAAAAATTGCAGTAACAATAATACTAATCATTTGTGCACAATCCAGTCCTAACATGGGTGTACTTATTGTGCTTATTAAATACTTATTATAGCACACTGGCATCAGCAAAAGCTGCATCTGTTTAAAGTTCTATTTAAAGACCTCTTGTGCTTTTGTTTTATACTACTGATACTGTCCACAAATTAAACAATATAAAGCATAGCTAGTGCAGAAGAACCTCAAACACTGCAATAATACAAGCTTTAATTGTTATTTCAGAAAAGAATCCCACTACACAATCATATCATTCTACCACCTTAAATATTGCTGAATATTGCTCAAATCTGCTTGTTTCCCAGTTGTACGAACCTTCCATGAATGAGATGCAGAGTAGGTCAGACATCATTAAAGGCAATTAAATTTGTGCTCTTTTGTAAAATAACTTGAATGAATAAAGACTAGTGTGACTGAAGCAAAGTAGCTTTTTCCATTAGCAATTGCATAAACTCGTCAATGACTAATAAATCCAGTGTTTGGTGTGCAGATACGCAACTGCTTGCTACTAACATTTAGTTTCATTAACTATTGCTTGTTTCTCATTGGACTGACAAAACCAGTGGTGAGATTCTGAGATGTGGTGATTTTAGCATGCAAATTACATCAGAGAGTCTCTGTAACTCTGTAACTATAATGAAGAGTGCCTGATGCTGAAATTTACTGAAACTCAACAAAAACACTCTTCTCAAAAGCAAATCCTTTTGCCTTTAATAATCCACAACTCGGCCTGGATGTTAGGGCGATGTAATGGGATATCTTCCATGATGGACATGTAAACCAAAAAGGGCTATTTGTCACTTTCATGAAAGAACCAAGGAAGTTAGAGGACTCCATCCATCCATTTTCCAAGCCAATTCTCCGTCAGGGTCGCGGGGGGATGCTGGAGTCTATCCCAGCAATCATTGGGCGGAAGGCAGGATACACCCTGGACAGGTCGCCAGTCCATCGCAGGGCAGACAGACAGACACAGACAGTCACTCACACCCAGGGGCAATTTAACATATCCAATTGGCCTGACTGCATGTCTTTGGGCTGTGGGAGGAAACCGGAGAACCCGGAGGAAACCCACGCAGACACAGGGAGAACATGCAAAAACCACACAGAGAGGACCCCGGTCAGCCGGCCGGGGAATCGAACTCAGGCCCTCCTCGCTGTGAGGCAACAGTGCTACCCACCACACCACGAGTTAGAGGACTCACTTACCATTAAAGAGCTTGTAAAATATGTTGGGATGCTGGGGTTCATGTTTAAGAAGTGTGAGAGCTTATGCACCAGTAGTCAGTTTCTGAGAGGGAGAGAAAGAGAGAGAGGACAGAGAGAAAGAGAGGCTTGTTTAGAAACTGACTGTTATTTCTCTCTGCTACACACTGTAAAGCTAGCTTTCACAGATGGATTTTCCATAATTTACTTTACATGAATAGAATTGAAAATAAATGGCAACATGCCTTGGAACTTCAGCTTGTCTCAATGTGACTTGCTGCAGTAAGAAGACCAAGCTGAAATAACTGGATGTTCCCAAAGAGCAGCTAATTTGAATCTAACCGTGGGAGAAATTTCCTCTGATCCTCGTCTACAGCCAGTGTTCTCGGAACAAGGTAATAATATTAAAGCTTATGAACACACGTGTTTGCAGTAACATTTACTATAATGGCAGTTGAAGTAGTTGTCAAAAGACACTGGGTTGCTCAGTATCCTATATTTAATATGTGAGATTTTCATTAAAATGCAACACCAATTCCAATGAAGTTGGGACGTTGTGTAAAACATAAACGAAAACAGAATACGATGATTTGCAAATCCTTTTCAACCTAAATTCACATACACTACAAAGGCAATATATTCAATGTTAAAATGGATAAACTTTATTGTTTTTTGCAAATATTCACTCATTTTGAATTTGATACCTGCAACACATTCCAAAGAAGTTGGGACAGGGGCATGTTTACCACTGTGTTACATCACCTTTCCTTTTAACAACACTCAATAAACCTTTGGTAACTGAGGACACTAATTGTTGAAGCTTTGAAGGTGGAATTCTTTCCCATTCTTTCTTGATGTACAACTTTAGTTGCTCAACAGTCCGGGGTCTCCGTTGACTTTGACTTTTACTATGACGCCATGCAGTCGTAACACGTGCAGAATATGGCTTGGCATTGTCTTGCTGAAATAAGCAGGGACATCCCTGAAAAAGACGTTGCTTGGATGGCAGCATATGTTGCTCCAAAACCTGTATGTACCTTTCAGCATTAATGATGCCTTCACAGATGTGCAAGTTACCCATGCCATGGGCACTAACACACCCCCATACCATCAGAGATGCTGGCTTTTGAACTTTGCGCTGATAACAATCCAGACAGTCCTTTCCCTCTCTGGCCCGGAGGACAAGACGTCCATGACTTCCAAAACCAATTTGAAATGTGGACTTTCCACTTTGCGTCAGTCCATCTCAGATGAGCTCAGGCCCAGAGAAGCCGGCGGCATTTCTGGGTGTTGATGATATATGGCTTTCAGTTTGCATTGCAGAGTTTTAACTTGCACTTGTAGATGGAGTGATGAACTGTGTTCACTGACAATGGTTTTCTGAAGTGTTCCTGAGCCCATTTGGTAATATCCATTACAGAATGATGTCGGTTTTTAATGCAGTGCTGCCTGAGGGATCGAAGGTCACGGACATTCAATGTTGGTTTTCTGCCTTGCCGCTTACTTGCAGAGATTTCTCCAGATTCTCTGAAACTTTTGATGATATTATGGACTGTAGATGATGAAACCCCTAAATTCCTTGCAATTGCATGTTGAGAAACATTGTTCTCAATAATGTTGTTCACAAAGTGGTGAACCTCACCCCATCCTTGCTTGTGAATGACTGAGCCTTTCAGGGATGCTCCCTTTATACCCTGTCATGACACTCACCTGTTTCCAGTTAACCTGTTGACCTGTGGAATGTTCCAAACAGGTGTTTTTTGGGCATTCCTCAACTTTCCCAGTCTTTTGTTGCCCCTGTCCCAACTTATTTGGAATGTGTTGCAGGCATCAAATTCAAAATGAGTGAATATTTGCAAAAAACTATAAAGTTTATTTGTTGGAACATTAAATATCTTGTCTTTGTAGCATGTTCAAATAAATATAGATTGAAAAGGATTTCACCGTATTCTGTTTTTATTCATGTTTTACCTAATGTCCCAACTTCATTGGAATTGGGGTTGTAATTGATATTAATAAAACCAAGCAAGCAAAGTTTATTTATATAGCGCTTTTTACAACAGGTGTTGTCACAAAGCAGCTTTACAGAAAAATCAGTATTACAGAAAGAAAGAAAAGAAAAGTCAGAGTCCAAGCCCCCATGAGCAATCCAGTGGCAACAAGGCAAGGAAAAACGTCCTAAAAGTGAAAGAAACCTTGAGAGGAACAAAGACTCAGAAGGGGAACCCATCCTCCTCTGGTTGACACCGAATAGCAAACATTGTTACTATGAAGTATTATAAAACAAAGTGGGGGGAAGAAAGCAGTGGCTAATTTGATTAGCTTATGATTATGCAGCAGCAGCAACAGCAGTGGTCAAGCTGATGGCTGGTGAGCAGTGGCACCTGATCAGGGCAGAAGGGCCAACAGCATCAGACACACAGGAAGGGCAGCTGTTCAACTCGGCAAAGAAAAGAAGAAAACACAGAGTCAGTTCTGTAAAGAGTGGCTGACCACAGATTACAGTATGATAGAGCAGCAGAAACTCTGGCAGGTCTAGATCTGACTGGGAAGACTAATTAACATTAACAGGAAGATTATCCCAAGCTGGGGGGCTTTGTATGAGAAAGCTCTCCCTCTTGATGTAACTTTATTAATTCTAGGTACGAGTAGTAAACCAGCACCTTGTGATCTAAGGAGGCATGATTGTTCATAGTAGGAACGAAGTTCACTCGGGTACTGAGGGGCAAGTCCGTTTGGAGCTTTATAGGTCAACAATAGAATTTTATAATCAATGCGAAATTTAACCAGTAACCAGTGCAGGGTTGATAAAACTGGGCTAATATGGTCAAATTTTCTGGTTCTTGTGAGGACTCTGGCTGCAGTGTTCTGGACTAGCTGAAGCTTGTTAAGGCTTTTGCTGGGACAGCCAGACAGCAGGGCATTACAGTAATCTGGCCTTGAAGTAATAAAAGCATGAAATAGCTTTTCTGCATCCTGTAATGCATTTCTTAATTTAGCAATATTGCTGAGATGCAGGAAGGCTGTTCTAGTGATATTAGTTATATGTGCGTTGAAGGACAGATCAGGGTCTATCACGACACCAAGATTTTTAACAGATGAGCTTGATACAACTGAGAAATTGTTAAGTTTAAGTGTTAAGTTAGACAGTTTGTTTCTAGCTGCTTTTGGACCAAGAAGCAGGACCTCTGTGTTATGTGAGTTAAGTAAGAGAAGGTTACTCGACATCCAGTCTTTTATGTCTTTTACACAGTCCTCAAACTTGCCAAGTTTGATTTTATCATCCGGTTCGCTTGATGTGTATAACTGAGTGTCATCGTCATAGCAGTGGAAATTTATACTGTGTTTACTGATAATGGTGCCCAGTGGTAATATATAAATTGTGAATAATATAGGCCCTAAAACAGAGCCTTGTGGATACCATACTTTACTTTTGTAAGGACAGATGTATCACCCTTTACATTAATGAATTGACAGCGATCAGTGAGGTAGGACCTGAACCAGGAAAGAGCTATTCCTGAGGTCTAATTACTGCAAGTTTAAAAGTTTTGGGGATATATCCAAGAATAAGAGAGGAGTTTATTATTGACAGAATAGGCTTGGTTATTTCTGGTAAACTTCCTTGAGTAAACCTGTAGGAATCTGATCTAAAATACAGGTAGATGATTTTGCGGAAGAGACCATTTTAACTAGTTAATTTTCTTGAAGTAATGTAAACGATTCCAGCCTCTCTGCAGTGATTATAATATTCTCAGGATCTTGACTAGCATTATAAGGCAGCAGGTTTGTACAGTTTAACTATGCGTTCTGAATTTTCTGCCTAATTATTTTGATTTTATCACTAAAGAAATTCATAAAATCATTGCTGCTATAGGCTAATGGCATCTGGGGTTCAGTAACTGTTTTATTCTCTGTTATTTAAAATTTTGTGCTAAGTAGTAGTCTAGGATTATTCTTATTGTTTTCTATGAGAGAGGAGAGAGAGGCTGATCGTGCTGCAGTAAGAGCTTTTCTATAGTCTATAAGGCTCTCCTTCCAGGTGGACTTGGACACTTCTAATTAAGTCAGTCATTTTCGTTCTAGTTGTCTGGCAGTCTGTTTTAAAGCTTGAGGATGATCATTTTAAAAAGGGGTGAGTTTTTTCTGCCGTACTATTTTATTTTTTAAGTGGAGCCACACTATCTAGAGTAGATCGAAAAGTATCCTCTAAGGACTTGGTCATAATATCTAACTTGGTAGGATTAGATGGACTACAAACTACAAGAAAATAGAAAGTAGGTCAAAGCTTCTGCAGACCACGTACATTTATTTTGGTGTGGGGACCATATTCACTCACTCACACACACACACAATCTAAGTTGTGGGGGGGCCTATTCCAGAGGTCACTGGGTGGAAGGCAGGAAACACCCTGGACAGGCCGCTATATTGAGGTAGATATACAGTATAGTGGTGTGCTACATGACAGTATTTGACTGTCATCATGAAAAAAATTCATAATGTGACAAGCAATATGCTTTTTGGATATATTCTCTCCAAGCCTGGACTGACCAACTCAAGACATACATAGCAAGACGCAGCCCACCACCCATTTTCGCTGTCTGTTTAGAAGTAAGCACACACAATCGGGGGCAGTCGTGGGCTGGAGGTTAGGGATCTGGCCCTGTGACCGGAAGGTTGCCGGTTCAATCCCCAGTGCCGACAGTCCATGACTGAAGTGTCCTTGAGCAAGACACCTAACCCCCAACTGCTCCCCGGGCGCCGTGGATAGGGCTGCCCACCGCTCCGGGCAAATGTGCTCACTGCCCCCTAGTGTGTGTGTGGTGTTTCACTTGCATGGATGGGTTAAATGCGGAGATGGAATTTCCCCGGTTGTGGGATCAAAACAGTATCACTTAACTTAACTTAACTTAAAACCTGAATTTAATGGGGCCATATAAACCAATAAAGCTGAATGGTGCTATCCAGACATGCAGCTTCTTCTTCTTTCGGCTGCTCCCTTTAGGGGTCGCCACAGCGGATCATCTGCCTCCATGCGGATCACATGCAGCTGAGTTGAGTATTAAGACTAAGCTGTTTATATGCAAACTGTACCCAACATTTTGATGAAAATCTTTGTTTATATGCACACTATAAGTAATCGGATCCAAAATAACGTGCATGCGTAAAGTACCATTAGTGTAAGCATTATCTCCATATCACATTCACAAGGTTGGCAAGAGCTCAATCACTCATGAACTATTCATAATACATAATTTCAGAAAATGGAAAAGTAAACAGAGCTGCTTTTGCTATTCTGGCTTTTAACTTTTAACAAATTGCTCTACAGCTTGTGGAAACCCACTACTGTTAATTTGCTCATATATTTGTCTGAACAACTTATTGCAAGCTTTGCGGCCATCCAGCCTGCCACTTATTTTTAAGTCATAAATTTGAACCTTAAGCTTAGTCTCACCTGCAAACCTGTTTCTGTCACCTGCTATGTTGTTACGATGCAAACGCACCTTGGTCTATCAGATAGAAATTGTATTTAGAATATCCTCAATCTGACAAGTGTATTCTGATTCAGGTGCATAAATGAAGGTATTCTATTCCAACTGAGCTATTAGTTGGATTATTACTGGACTATCGGACTGCGTGTAAACGCAATTATTAGTTTCCATAATGCGGACGGCCAAGGTCAGAATGAACATTATGATTTTGACCAGTGTTCACATATCTGTTCTGCTCCGCAAAGTAGCCTATCAGGGAAATGACCAGCTGATTACTGAATGCATCATCACCCAACATCATCATTGATACTTTCCAATAATTGCTCTGTTGGCAGATTTTCACATTCACATAGTGTGGGTAGAGAATATTTCTCTACTGACTGTTTTATAAGATGATAGCTGTCTCATTTTGCATCTCTGGGGTGGCCTGAATGGTGGCCATACATCACGCTAGAGTGATGCATCTCTGAGTGAAATGGATGTTTGAGAGTATGAAACCCCATGAGAGATACGTTATTGGCATTAGATTGCAACAAGGTCAAGAAGCATGTAACATCTGACAGATCATGAATATTTGGCAATGTTTGAATTACACCAAAGCATTCGGTAAACATTCAAGTATAAACGGAACAACAAAAACACAGTAAAAACAAATACGTCTTTAACAGAGATTTGAATGAAGACAGAGAGGTTGCGTCCTGAATAGACTGTGGAAGAGTATTCCATAACTTGGAAGCTACTACATTAAATGATCGACCACCCATAGCTCTGCCAAGTACTGAGGAGCCAGACTATGCAGAACTTTATATGTTATAAGGAGAACTTTGTACTGAATATGAAATATAATGGGCAACCAGTGAAGACTCTGAAGGACAGGGGTGATGTAGTCATTCTTTTTTGAAAAGGTGATGATCATAGCAGTGGCATTTTGAACATACTGTAACTTAGTGAGGGTTTTGACAGGAAGGCCATAAAAGAGAACATTGCTGTAGTCCAGTTGTGATGTCAATAATGCGTTCACAAGCATTTCTACATTGACTGGACTGAGAAATGATCGTTGATGAGAAAAATTGCAAAGATGTAAAAATGCTGTCTTAACAACAGAATTGATGTGGATGTCAAAAGAGGGTGTAGGGTCAAAGACAACTCTGAGGTTGTGGACATGGGGAGAAGGTGCTACTAGAATTCCATCAATATTGATGCCAAGGACAGATGAGATAGACATCACTGACTTAGAGCCAATTGAAAGCAACTCAGTTTTGCTAGCATTCAGTTTTAAAAAGTTCAAAGTCATCCATGACTTCGTGTCATGGATACAGTCAGATAGAGCAGGTGGTGGTGTAGTCTGAACAGGGCAAATGCTAACATAGATCTGAGTGTCATCTGCATAACAATGAAAACTTAAACCATGAAGGCGTATTATTTGCCCAAGTGGCAAAATGTAAATAGTGAAGAGCAATGAACCTAGAACTGAGCCCTGTGGAATATCCTTGGTCACAGATACAATAGAAGATTAATTATTCTGAATAGCTACATACTCACCTCTGTCACTGAGATATGAGGAAAACCAGGAAAGGGCGGCTCCAGTAATACCAATCTATTACGAGAGAGTAATAGATCATGAGATATGGTATCGAAGGTGGAGCTAAGATCAAAAAGTATCAACATACTAAGAGCTCCTAAATCAGCTACACATAGAAGATCACTGGTAACTCTAAGAAGTGCGGTCTCTGTACTATGCAAGGGACGGAAACCGGATTGAAAAGGCTCATATAAATTATTTGCTTCCAGGTGGGATTGCAACTGTGTAGCAACTACTCTTTCCAACAGTTTAGCAGTGAATGGGAGATTAGAAATTAGTCGCTAATTATTTAAGTCATGATAGTCTAGTCCTGGCTTTTTCAGGACAGGGGTAACAACAGCAGTTTTGAGATCAGTAGTCACACAACAGGTTACAAGACATCTATTAATAAGGTGTGTGATAGGGATGGCCTATCTCCATCACACATTCCTTAATACAGGAGGTTGGAGCAGGATCTAACTTACAATAAGTTGGATCGGATTTTATAATCAGATCTACTATAGAAACAGATGTGACAGGAGTGAAACATGAGAGTGGCTGGGCAATATCAGGGGAGAAGAAATCCAGGGTGGACTGATGGACAGAAGTAAGGGGATGGCATATTGAGTCAATTTTATTCTGAAAAAAGTGAGCAAATTCATTCCATAAATTAGCTGAACCACAAGAAGCTACTACAGGGGGCTGCAGTAGTTTGTCAATAATGTTGAAAAGGGTCCTGGGCCAGCATGAGCTATGGTGGAACACCAAAGATAGATAAGAGGAATGTGCCCTATTTAAAGCATCTCTGTATCTAGACTTTCATAGCTCTAAGCTCAATTGCAAACCATGGTGAAGAGCGGGAAGACGGCACAAGCCTTTGTTTAAGAGGTGCTAGAGTATGCAAGATGGAATCATGCATACTCATACATGCAGAGCCTCCCAGTATAAAACTATGTTTTGTACACTGAATTGGCCAACTGTGCACAAGAGGAGTCCATTCAGAAAAGATTATCTGATCAAACCCAGCAATCAAAACAGAGAGTCTGATCAAACCTGATCAATCATGTGTAGGCTTACAAATTCCTTTAGAAATTACATAATATGACAGGCTACAAAAAGAAATTGTCCCATAAACAAAGTACATAAAATCAAAAACAAAGAAGCTCTCACAGGACAACTTTAAATCACACACAACATGGAAAAGTGACAGTTTTGCCATTGAAAAGACAAAACAGGAAGTCAGATGAGATTAACTTTTTGGACTAAATTTAGATTTTTCCACATAAACCATTTCAAAGGTAAAAAGATATTGTTATAAATGATGTAAGGTTCATTGGCTGTAAGCTCATGAAAGTAAAATTTAGCTCACTATATTTAATTTAACATTATTGAAATTAACTTTTTGGAACATTCAAGTAGCCAGCACTAGCATTTTTAGCATTCACTATTTAGTAATGCAACCTTAAACTTACCTCAGCTTGGGTTTTCTTCTGTGGCAGTGATTTATCTGACTTCAGGGTCCACAGGGATGCTCCATCTGTGGGTGAAATCCAAACCGGATTTAGTGGACATTAAATAAGTTCAAACTTGAAATTCTGAAGTGTTCTGACTTGAAGAGTTACATACACAAAAGTTCCTAATCTAATGGGCTGTTCTTGTTTTGGCTTGTTGACAGCAGCTAGTCACTAGTCACCAGTGGTATCCAGTTGGTACTTTTTTCCACAGTAATTTAAGTAATTTAAATTCACTTTGGCCTTTTGTGTTAAGCATATAAATGTATATTACTCTCATCTATTATATTAAAACTGTGCTCGTTTACTGCAGATCCTAAACTCTACTTGGACCCAAAATGGTACAACAGGCTCTGCAAGCTCCTGCCAGGAATCTTTGCGGGATTGTACTCACCTAGATAAGATTCGGATTAACAGCACTGATGATGTAATGTAATAGTCTGAGATTTTCTTTTCTCCTGTATTTCTGGGGAAAAGCTTTCCTGAGCTTGTTAAATGTCTATATTGGTGTGTTTTATAGCATTCTTCTTGTAGCCATAATTGCTTGCAGTAAAATATGAAGCAGAGCTGACAAACTGCAAATGAACACATTTGTGGCAATCAACCACCTATTTTTCGTATGCACAATAGCTTATAAAACACAGTACACTGGTTACACACATTAAACATATTAAAGCCACAAATGACATCATGAGATTGAATAAGCTACAGACTTCTCAAAGAGCATATGTCACAGTCTTAAATGTTTAATTCAAACCTTTTTTTTAAATGTTCATATTAATTGCTAAATAGCCTTTCACTTAATAACTTTCCTGACATGTTATTACATGCAAGACAAAATGTAAAAGTTGCTAGGCAACCCAAAAATATACAGTCCAGTCTAACCTCACATCTCTTTGTTGAGATAGCTGAACTCTATCCAAAGATTTTCATCTGGAAAATACTTTCTGAGAAAACAGCGACCAAGTGAAGTGCTCTCCTTTCACAAATTCATGCAAATAGAATGCCAGAGCTGAACATGTCTTCAGTGAATATTGAATCCATGATTCCTTAGGGCCCATGTACTGGGTGATTCACCTAAAAATTCCTTAAGGGAAACACCATTAGTCCAAAAGAACACATGACACACTGAAGAAAAAGCATAAGAGATGAGAGTTTGGTTTAGTAGTATCCATATGGAGAGCCACAGTACCATAAATTTAGCCCGCACCCTTTCAGATACATTCAGCTTCCTGTGCCTCTGTTTAGGAACCGCAGGCACACGTTCAGCTTGAATACGGAAACAAATGGTGGATTGAGCATCTACTACATTACTGTTAGATGTAACGGGGAGCAAGGTGGCGGACGCATATGCGGAGATAAGCGACTTTTATTATTGGCAAACCCAGGGTCATAGTCTAAACGGTCCAGGGTCATAGAGCTAACACAGATTAATCGGGGGGCAGACATGACAGAAACCAGAATCAAACAGAACCTATACATTAAACACCAAACATGTCAAACAACAAAAAAAGATTCAAACGACAATACATAGACCAGTACAAAGACCAGTGACCGGACAGAGGAAAAACACAGGCTTTAAATACATGAGGAACAGACAGGAACACAGGAGGAAACAATCAGGGGTGCAGTCATGAAACGAGGGGGCTGGACTACAAAACCAAAACAAAGAACACTTGGACTAAACCAAAACAACACGAACACATGGACAGGACCGGGAGGGGCCAATCGTGACATTAGATGAAAGAAACCATTTTAACAGAGAAACTATTTCTATAAATAGCCACACTTTTGGGTTCTTTCCGTACAAAAGTATATGTTTGTGCTGTGGGCTACTGTTCAGCATGTACAGTTGTAGATCATTACTGATTAGCTAATCACTTGTCTAATCTCTCTAGCTCAACTACACCACAAACCTCCTTTAAGTTCATGATTACTTAGGCTAAATCGCAAACAGCTATCTACTCTCTATGTAGTGTACTACGAAGGTCTTAAAATATTGACTTCACAACTCACACAGTGCATAACATGACTATGTTAACAAAGAGACTTTTGAGAATCAGTCACATGTGCACAAATCCCTACACGATAATGAACAACTAGGAGTAAGAAGCCATTTGGGACTCAAGAGAAATTCAACACACACAATCCACAACACAAAAGTGGTCTTAAATGCTGGGATTAATGTAGCCTATAACTGCCAGTTCACCTAGCTAGTAGCTAACGAAAAGGCAAAGAAAGAGAGTTAAGTTGGAGATAAACAAACTTATGTGCATTTATAATCAATCCGTTTTTTGTGATACGTTTAATCTGCAATGAGAAACTGTCAAAACACAATAAAAATAACGTAGTTAAAGTCAGCATCTTGTCTGACTTTTCTTATTTTTAGCCTGCACTAGGACACACTGAGACAAATTTATGGCCAAGATGGTAAAATGGACTCAAAATGTTGTGGCTCCCAAAGTTGTTTGATTTTTTGTTGAAAGGACAAAATGACTCTTGTTAAGATTTGGGTTGCTGACCCCTTCACTAGATTTTAATGTAGTGCACACACCACAGACTGTCTGGGCACTGCACTTCAGCACTAAGTTCCATCTTTTGCTTTCCATCAACAGTACATTATGAATTAAAATGTATAAAATTGATTTTTGACATTTATGAATCGATTCACCATTGTCCACATCCACATCATGATGCGTCTACGAATCAATTTTTTTCCCCACCTGTAATTACTAGAGCCCTATTACAAAATTCATACTAGCATACTAAATAGTGTGTAAAATAGCACATATACCTCTAGAAGTAGGTGCAGGAAGTAGTACAGAAGTGTATGGTTTGGGATGTGAGAGGTTTGGTAGACCTGATAGCCATTTCATTTAATTTGGTAAAGGCATCTGAATGGTTATTGGAATTTTATGAACTTTTTATGAACTCTGGAGAAATGCAGGCTATATGGATCCAATCCACCAGTATAGCTAATTGTCACGATTGGCCCCTAACAGTCTTCCATGTGCTTGCGTTTACCTCCTAGGCTTGTACATGCGCTATTTGTTTTGATCCCTTCCTGATTCTGCCCCCTTGTTTCCAGACCCTGCCCTTGATTGTTACCACCTGTTTTCCACCTGTGTCTTGTGAACCGTTGTTATCCCTGTTGCATCCGTTGTTTTCCCCTGTGTGTTTGCTGGTCTTTGTTTGATATATTGTTTGAAGTGTTTGACATATGGTATTGTTTGGTGTTTGGATTTCTGTGTTTATATTTCGTTATGTCTGTCCTACTGTCCGTGTTGGCTCTCTGACCCTGGACCGTCTTGACCATGACTCTGGATTTGCACCTAATAAATCTCGCTCTTCTCAGCATACGTGTCTGCCTCCTCATCGCTCCCTGACATTGTACTAATCTTCTCCTTCTAGCATTTTCTGGAGACTGCATCTAAAGTGTCCACAAATCTTCCATGTTTTTTGTGGTCATTCTGATCTATTTATATTGTGCAGTTGGTGGTCAGCCACCTGCAGGGTTGAGATCATTTTTATCAGTAACATTGATGAGACAAGCTCTATCAGAGGACAATCAGAGTTACAACTTGTCTACCAAAATGGCAACATGGTCTTCTTCATGAGGGAACTGAATTCCTTTAATTATGACTACCCATTCATAGTATTTGATATTGATGTCATCAGAATACAATTAATAGGCAACTCTATGGTGTCACAACTTGCTTGAACTTGCTTGAGAACGATAACTGGCCATCCAGAGTCACACCAAGACTTCTTGCCTCTACAGACGGAACAATCAGAGAGTTCTGGAATGAGATGGCAAGATCATGATGAGGACCTGTAGTTTCAGGGATGAATATCAGCACAGTCTTCCTGGGATTGAGCTTCAGGTGGTGAGCTGCCATCCATGAAGAGATGTCAGACAGACATGCCGAGATGCAACTGGAAACCTGTGTGTCAGAGGGTGAGAAAGAAAACATTAGCTGAGTGTCATCAGCATAACAGTGTTTGTTAACAGTTTACATAACATAACAGTTTACGGTTCAGAGTGGTGCACGATGTAACTGGGGAGCAGTGTTGGCAAGTGTTGCAATGAATCAAACTCTCACTACTCTCAGTCACTCTCTCCTGCACATGCCCCCGTCACAAGGTCCTTTGAGCCGATTACCACACAAAGTCAAAGAGTCGACTCCAAGCATTTCGACTGCCAGAGTCATTGGCCAAGACGTGTAGGAGTCGAGGGATCTATTCTTTTGGAATCGACTCGACTTTTCTAGAGAGGACTGCGTGAACTGTCGTAGGAGTGCACTGCTGCAGTGAAATATTCTTGGGCATTTTACTAATGTGGTGTTTTACAGACAGTCTTAGCCAAGCTAATAGTACAGACTAACAATTAAAGATTTAGCTTGTAGCACTAAAGGTAGCAGCACTAATTGACAGGGTAATTTGTTCAACTGGTTTAGTTTAAAATTAGACTAATGTTAGCTATCTAAGCTAAAGTTGACGTTTGTTTATTCTTCGATACGCACTCATTGACGCAAATTATTAATTATTTCACCACTAAACACCCTATAACATGAGCTTATCATTTGTTGGCCGTAAATTAATGCTAAGTTAATAAATTAGCCAGTCCATATACTTGTAGTCCATATAGGTAGTTTTGTTAGCTAGGTTAACCTACTTTGTAAGTGCTGAAGTTGGCATTTATGGTGCAGCAGAAAATTAGAAAAAGCTTGTTAGCTACCCTTTTTCCGATTTTGGTATTTGTAATCCAGACTAGCTAAGAATTATTCTTGTACTCTAGAAAATTTATTTGTAGTTTCAGGTTTAAACAATAAAACAAACATTCTCAGTGCATGTAAACTCTTGAAAGTTCTATCTTTCGAGATCAGATGGTGGATGTCACGAGATGGCAGCGAAACTGTTGTAGCAGCGCTTAAACCAAACATGAAAGGATTTGAATATTCTTCATCTTCTAGATGATGTATGTTCATATTTTCAGGTAAAGTGGCAAGATATTAAAAAAAAAAAGCTGGAGCCTATCCTATCTGCCGTCAGGTGGAAGGCAAGATACACCCTGGACAGGTCGCCATCATAGGGCAGACATTGACATTCACACCTAGGGGCAATTTAGCATGTCTTTAGACTGTGGGAGGAAACCCATGCAGACACAGGGAGAACATGCAAACTCCACACAGAAAGGACCCTGGTCACCTAGCCGGGGAGTCGAATCCAGGCCTTCTTCCTGTGAGGCAACAACGCTACCCACCGTGCCACGGTGCCACCAGTAAACCCATAGTTTCCTATTATCTGATTCCTCAAATGAATGTAAACATATCGATCGGATTACTGACAAAATAAGATTTTCTGCGGTTATCAGATTATTGAGTTCATGTAAACGCACTCAGTTTTTCAAGGCACTAAGTGCCAGAAAGAAAGCAAGAAAATTAGAAAAAAAACAGAAGCACAGAAAGGAAAATATATTAAGGAACTACCTGTTAGCACAGTATGGGACCAATATGGATGTATTTTTCATACTATAGATTTTAGAACCCAAACCAAAATAAAATAATATATATGGTTATTTGAGTCCTGATTAGATACCAGGTACTAGTTCATACAGATATTTAATTGTGGTCAGATGGCAAATATGCATGCTGTTCATTTTGGCTAATACTATTTCCGTTTTTAAACAATTGAATAAAGTGTTGCAGCAACAGAGGTGGTCAATGATCCATTAGCTCAGTAAAATGGTCCATTAGCTCCGCATCTAATGTTGATATAATCTAGTCACACCCCTGGTGGAGAGCCACAAACCAGTTCCAAAAATGTTGGGACAGTAGTTAAATGCTAATAAAAACAGACAGCAGTGATACTGTAAATTCATATTGATCTTCATGTAAACGAAAACAATATAAAGACAAGATATTTAATAATCTACCTTTTCAATGTCATTGATGTGTTTTTTTTTTTTTTAATAAAATATGCACTTCTAAAACTGATGCCTACTACATGTTCCAAAACACTGGGACGGGGCAGTTTAAGACTATGAATGTTGTGAAATGCTCCAAAAAACATCTTAAGAACTACACCCCCTACTATCAGCTAACTCGACTCCTAGTTCTCTTTGAAAAATGCTCAAAAATGGGAGGGCACTTTGGCACTGCAGTGACGTATTCTACCTAATTAACTGATTATCAAGCACTTTGTGAGCTAGATCAGGTTTGTTGATGTAGCAAATAGTTACAACTGTACTAAAATAGACCCCAGAAGCAGGATCAACAAAGAGTGCAGCTTCCAGGCTGCATAAGAACAGGGGAGTCTCTGCCTTGCAAACAGGTGTAGGCTGTTTCTGTACAGTTTTAGACAACATTAACCAGAACATATTGGAAGAGGGGTGAAGGATGCAGTGTATTCATGAAAACAATACTTTCAAAAAAAGCAACAAAACCTTACCAGACTCATTTTATTTCATACCTTGGTTTATACTTTATTTGTTGCTCCCTGATGGAGGCAGACTTGAGGGCAGGAGTAGACTCTTGCTGGTGCAGGCTTAATGACAGGTGGAGGCTTTTGCTGGTGCAGATAGGCTTGCAGACAGGTGGAGGTTCTTGGTAGTGAAGACAGGTGGAGGCTCTTGCTGGTGCAGACAGGCCTGAAGAGAGGTGGAGGCTCTTGCTGGTGCAGTTAGGCTTGAAGACAGTGGAGGCTTTTGCTGGTGCAGGCTGACCTAAGGACAGGTAGAGGCTTTCGTTGATGAAAGAATTGGGTGATAAGTATTAGAACAGAAGCTTCTTGTCTCAATGAACAGCCTACTGCTACACAGTGGCAAGAAAGGACAATTAGATTTTAAATATGTATCTGATTTATAGCTTACCTTTATTGTGCTTCAATTGTTGTGTTGCTGCTGCCTCACGTTCAACATTCAAGTCAAACATAATGAGTACAGAGGTCTTTAGGAACACGCACCTAGCTTAAGGGCTCCTGCTAGGAATGAGGTCCTTTTGATCCAAGGTCAAACCCATGAGATTGTAATTATTTATTTGATGTTTTTAACACAAGTGTACCAGTTTCCAGCTAAATCTAAATGGAGAAAGATTTATAGGGTTATCACCGATAATAAATTCATTAAGTTCTTTATCTCAGAGGTTTAACAATTGTAAGAGCAGAGGAAGGGACACCATCAGGCTTCAGGGGAAGATGTCATTTCAGGCAGAAAACACAGTTTTACCACCATACGAAGGCAAAGATCTCCTCATCAAAGTGTGCAATTATGCATGCTGGTGGTCCTGGTACTGACATGCAGACTGATCATGCGTAACAACTGTATGAGCAGCATCTAATAAATAGATTATACCTGTATACAAAATCATCAGGTTCAAGGTCAAGCCCAGGTCTCCTCAGGGAGGTGTAGGTACTAAGTTTTCATTAACGGCTTCAAGAGAACTGACCTCACATGCCACATTATTGTTATGTAACTCTTGTCTGAGTAGCTACACCTTTCACAATAGAAATAATAATAATGTAGATTTTAGGATCTATGCAATGCACAATCAGACACAAGTGAGCTCTAATCTTTGTACCCACCTTCAGGCTTTTTCGATGGTCTCACATATGCCTAGACAAAGACAACATGCAGGCCAGTTGAATCAGTCTGACATGTCTCCATAGTTTTTCACCAAAAAAGAAAATGTTATCACACTATTGCCATCTTATTGTTTTTTCTTTTAACAATTAAATAAACTAGAGAGAGGCATGAGTAAAAATGTCACCTAAGCAACAAACTAACTCACAAAATACCATTTGAAATTAGCTAATCTCGCAAAATTGCAACAAAAAATCTTCATCCTAAAAGAGTCCATAACGATTGAAGCATTGATGAGCCAAGTTTTCTTATCATCAGTTTTGCCGCAAAACGCGATAAAGAACTGACATGTAGATGATGCTGTGCAATCTGACAAAAAATGAGTTGACTCACTTTCTGTGAACTGTCTATCTTTAAGTTAGTTTCTAATTTAGCTTTGTCATCAACTATGAAATGGCATCATCCACATATGGCATTATATTATCATTAGACCACTTCCATCTGCGTTATGCAAAGACTTTTGACAACATGCTGAACTTACGTAAAATGCTCTATAGTAAAACATGACATTAACTTGTCTCAGCCAGAAAAGTTAGGTGCTTTGCAGATGAGGGGACACCATCAGGCTTTAGGCGAAGATGTTGCTTCAGGCAGAAAACACAGTTTCACCACCATAAGCTGGCGAAGCTCCCCTCATCGCAGTGTGCGTTGCATTTATGCATGCTGGCCATTTTGCTACTGGCATACAGACTGATTATGCATAACCACTGACTGACCAGTGCTGAACTAGTGAGAAATGCATGCAATTCAATACTGCTTTTACATCTGTAGTAATACATGTTGGGCACATTGCTTTCAACCTAAAAAAATAAATTAAAAAATGCTGAACGATTTGAAAAACAAAATTTGAAAGACAAAGCAGTAAGCATAGCTAGTTAATTGACTAGTTAACATAATCTAGCTAAGGCTAAAAGGCTGAAAAGTACAATATCTACAAACAGAATAACTCAGATCTAACGATACTAACTCAAACACTGAATAAAAAGCTAAGTGATGAAACGACATGTATAGAAAAAGATTCAAAACAGCACAGACTTCACCCCTTTAGTCTTGAATGACTCTCATATTTAAGGAATGGGGGGCATCATCAGGGGGCGGTAACATTGGTTGACAGTTTTGCATACTACGCCTATAGCAGATTTGAACCAGAGGGGCACTGCAGAGGCGGAACTTACCATGATAAAAATGTTATTTTTAATGTTTGGAAAGATGTGTTCCAATTTTAAGTAAAGCTGGTATATTTTATTCTTACAGAGCAGTGCATTTCAGCTGTTGAGTCTTCTGACGAGCCCTTTCAAACATAATGGATGTGATGTTCTCTGAGCCAGGGAGAAGGACCCTTCAGATTAATATCAACACAAAGTTCAAAAGCCAGCATCTGTCATGGTACAGGGGTGGCCTGTGTTAGTGCACATAACTTGCACATCTACGAAGGCATCATTGATGCTTGGAATTGGGGTTGTACATGGAGGGCATTGTGAGGCAAATAGGTCTTAAAGCAGCATTATTTAAGAATTGATATTTTAACTCTTGGGCTCTTCCTATAATTCCTTTACATCACTGTCATCCATGCAGCTTGCACTCACCCTCATGGACAGCTGAGTCACCCTCATGGACAGCTTTACATATGCATATACACTATACATATTTGTTGATGAGCTGAAATATACAGAATCCAACTCCATGCACACATGCATCGTGCAGGCATATGGACGCTACAGACTACACTTGTGATTTCGTTTTTTTTTTGTGTAAATAACTGAAATCACAGGTGTAATCTGTATCATCTATATGCCTGCATGACAAACACAAGTGAAGAGATGTGGCTATAAGTATAGTGTAGTTGGAGATACTGCCAGTGAGACAGAAAAAAAGGAAGAACTATGCTGACTTACAAAGTTGAGTAACAAAACATGATTTCATTACCAGAGGTTGCAAACTTTCAAAGAATATTGACATTGATAAAGACTGACCATACATTTTGCCATGAGGTGAATTTATTTTTTTGCATGCTAGCCAGAAATGGGATTGAGTTTAGATGACATTTAGCATGGTCAAAAAATATAGGTAGGTGTAGTATGTACAGCTGTCTTGGATGACTGTTGCTACATGCTTAGAACGCAAACCAGTAAAAGCCAATACATAATTATTGATGTAAGCAAATAAATGTCTTCTTGAAAGTCTTACATTTGTAATGTAGCCTATAAAGGAACTAAAAATAACATAAGGTTCATATCCTGTTTTTGATTTAAATATGGTGTAGTTATAAGTTATACGTCATAAGACATAATCATGTCTGTAATATGTAAAAATAAGGAAGGATTATGCACTTCAGATGGGTGGTGACAGTATACTTTTGTGGGGCAGTACATATACATGGTAGTGACGCCCACCCAGACCGAAACTATTCATGAAGCCATACCTAAACAAGACTTTGTGACATCATTACTGATGTCAATATACAATATATTGCCAAAAGCATTCACTTGTCTGCCTTCACACACAATGAACTTGTGTGACATCACATTCTTAATCCATAGGGTTTAATACGATGTCAGCCCACCCTTTTCAGCTATAACAGCTTCAGCTCTTCTGGGAAAGCTTTCCACAAGTGTTAGGAGTGTGTTTATGGGAATTTCTGATCATTCTTCCAGAAGCACATGTCTTTATGGACCTTGCTTTGTGTACTGGTGTGCAGTCATGTTTAAACAGGAAGGGACCTGTTCCCACAAAATTGGGAGCATGATATTGTCCAAAATCTCTTGGTGCTGAAGCATTAAGAGTTATTTCACTGGAACTAAGTGGCCGAGCCCAACTCCTGAAAAATAGCCCCACACCATAATATCCCCTCTCCACCAAACTTTACACTTGGCACAATGCAGTCAGACAAGTACAGTTCTCCTGGCAACCGCCAAACCCAGAGTCATCCATTGGATTGCCAGACTGAGAAGCATGATTGGTCACTCCAGAGAACATGTCTCCACTGCTCTAGAGTCCAGTGGTGGTGCTTTACACCACTGCATTCGATGGTTTGCATTGCGCTTGGTGATGTAAGGCTTGGATGCACCAGCTTGGCCATGGAAACCCATTCCATGAAGCTCTCTACGCTGTTGTTGAGCTCATCTGAAGGCCTGATGCAGGAGGTCTGTAGCGATTGACTTTGCAGAAAGTTGGCAACTTCTGCACACTATGTGCCTAAGCATCTGCTGACCCCACTCTGTCATTTCACGTGGCCAACCACTTTGTGGCTGAGTTGCTGTCGTTCCCAATCGCTTCCACTTTGTTATAATACCACTGACAGTTGACTGTAGAGCTCCTGACGTTCTTTCATAAATGTTTGTAGAAGCAGTCTGCAGGCCTAGGTGCTTGGTTTTATACACCTGTGGCCATGGAAGTGATTGGAACACCTGAATTCACGGATTTGGATGGGTGAGTGAATACTTTTGGCAATGTAGTGTATCTTTCTTCCTATGCATCATTATGGGGAATAATCTCAGAACAAACTGAATGCAATCTTTAGAAGTTCTAGACAGTGCCCCACATCATGGTCTCATCTACCTTGTGGGTGACCTGGCTGATTTGATTATTTATATTGTTCCAGGCTGAATCATAAATAGATTCCTCTTTTCTACATTGTATGATAGGTAAGTTCTAAAATTCTGGGTTCTTCACCCAAATCATTCATTCCATACATGGTTGAATCCCAAATGGCTATTTATTTTACATATTCCACGCTGTTTGGGTGCAGGAGCCAGTGTTTTATTTCCTATGTACTGCACTATGTAGGGAGCAGGGAGTTGTTTGAGATGTAGCCCCAGCATGGAAAAAGCTGCTAATAAAAGCACCAATAAACTGGCTGACTGAAGATTCTCATCCTTTTTCAGCAGTACATGCTGAACTGCATTACTTGGTAATATAATGGTATGTTGATTAGTATTAATATTCACTTACATTTACATATTGAAAATGTGTGTATTGTACCAAATTTTGTACTGTCTGCCATTTTACAAAAGCATTTATCTACTTTAGATTGTGCATTACAGTGATCTTAACATAGATAAGGGAGAGTTTTATGCTACTAGGGATGGGGCACCATAACACTAAAGCCCAAGGGAATCAGACGATCCCTTGTAATCTGTAATCCCCTGAGAATCTATAATCTGGGCCTTGCGCACACACCCACCGCACCACACAAATTCAAACACTGTCATTTTGAGGTCAAATAACATTGCATTGCTTAAAATGTCATTTTCATTTGAAACTTTTTTTTTAACTCATAAGATTTTTTATTTGAGGACTGCAACCTACACTGGTTGATGACCCCCCAACGTGCCCTCTAGGCCCAGCTGTTAATCCGTCCTGCTTCAGTGATCAACTGCTCAACAAAGATTTGGAGTGTGCTAGTTAGAAAACACTTCACACTGGAGGGCATGTCATTTCCCCAGTTAAGTAAGAATTGCTCATGCATAGGGAACAGCTGTAATTAAACATTAGAAAAAACATAATTTATATGTTTCTTTAAAACAAAGCATAAGTCTTCTTCTGAATTCTACTTTTATCGTATTGGGTTGACCTACTTACCATAGTGACCCAGACATGAATACAGCCTGCTGTTTCTGTTTGTGTATTTGTAGTCGTGTTAGTAGTTGTGAGGGGACAGAGTAGATCAGTCTGTCCTGTGTTAATCAGCTATAGACTGCTTTGCTTGCCCGCTCTTTGTTGTCAGTACAGCAATAGCTCTTTGTCTTTGATCACTCTTTGATCATTACATCTTTATGTACTGTCTGACATCTGGATGTATAGACTTCAAGCACACACAAGTCACAAGGCATCAGATTTAGAATGTGACCTCATTCTAAATCTATGTCAGTTTGTCACTGCATTTGTGTTGACTGGACAGCAGCCCATCTGTATGCACACACATCTGTATGGTCCTAATTCTATAATCCGCTTTATCATGTTATTCCCTATCCCATTCAACACAGTTCACAATGGCTTTGCTCACTTAAACAGTGGAACAGATGGGACTAGATTGCTGCTTGCTGCTTTTCGACATTATATTCAAAATATAATGGAATATATGTAGAAATGGGCATACAACATATGAGGTAGGTGCTCATTTGTCTATGTATATTGTGCAATGAATAATTGATTCATAGTACAATATACCACAGTATATTTTAATATCCTAATACAATATACCACCACCCACAGATCACAGTGTTTACTGCAAAATGTGAAAAGCTTTTAAAGAACCATATATTGAAAGATTCTTTAAAATGATTTTTACCAAAAGTGGTTCTTCTGTGGCATTGCTCCAAATAACCCTTTTTGACACCTTTTTTTTAAGGTTAAATGTCGTTGCTCATGTTTCCAAATAGGAACTTCAAAGGAAGATGAAAAAGAAAATGTTTAACTTGAGTGGAGGTTAATGGAACAATGTTTTTTTCAAAGTAAGTTTTGAGCCTTTCTGTTTGACCCATTCATCATGAAATATTGTAACATTTTATTATAACATATTATAAAACGAGGCTGGCATGTTCAAAATCACGTTTAAAAAAAAAATCAAAATAGTCAAAAATGGGCATACAAAGTTTTGTTCTGACAGCAATGATATACTTCTCATTTTGTAGTAGTTAACGAGAGGAACAGAGTCGATTGTTTAAGTGCAAGCTAGATATTTTTATGCATATTGTAATGCTGAGAGGTTGTCCTATTTAGAAGCTTTCACACCCCAACCCCTTGATTTAGCCTCTGTTAGTCCCTGAAAAAGCAAAGAAAAACAAAGGAACCAACAAATCTTAATGGCACACCCCAATGAAAGAGAAATGATAATTATTTTAACACCATTGCAGACGTTGAGAAATGTCTTTGCTTTTCATTATTTTAGTCCAACAAAGGCAGGTTTATACATTTGTTTGCACTGATCAACTGCTGGGGTTAACATGTATGTTTAACATGTACGTCTAACTTTTCATTCATGTTGATTAAAAAGTACTCTACATGAGCTGCTTGGCTTCGATGACAACATATTTTGAGTTTAAAATTCCACAATAAAAACGAATAGTTTGGACACCCCAGTTGAATTCTATGTTTTGCTTTCATGAGCCTGGAGCTCTTGGTTTATGGTTAACAGCCTCGTAACTGCCATCTTTTGGGTTAATTTTTTGTCCCCTCACCTGCTAGTCAGCGCTCAGTAATTGTAAACAAATAAAACTCTTTCTGTTTACACTTGTGTAAAATGTGGTCAAGATCTGTCTCTGATCACCCCCAAATGTGGTTTGATCGAAATCCGATCACCAAAAACACATTGATGCAAGTTGTAAACAAGCCCTCAAGTGCTGCATGTAGAGATCAAGCTGAAACCACTTATACTCATTTACTTGAAGGCACTTTTACCAAATGCAGTGGCAGTGAACTGTGATAACAACCCGTTAGATTCTGAGTGACAGGGCAAAATTAAATAGGTTTTGATTATACTTCTTCCTCTTAACTGATGTACATGATGTGACAGATTAGCGCCGCACCCTCACCTACTCTCAATCTCTGGAATGTGTGAAAGCAGCTGAAAGAGGAAAGGCCCATCCCTCTTTCATAGAATGATAAAATGAAAAAACAGAAAAGAGTGAGGCTTCTTGCTGGAGGGGAGAGAAGGTGAAAAGCATCATTTCTTATCATCTAGAGAATCTCAAGTTGACATTTTTCTTTGATATTTATCAAGACAGCAACATTTCAGTTATACAATTTTTGCTTCTCTTCAGCCAGAACTCTTAATGCTTCAGCAGCCCAAGACATTTTGGACAATTTCATGCTTCCAACTTTGTGGGAACAGTTTGGGGATGGCCTGTTCCAACATGACTGCCCCCCACTGGCAAAGCAAGGTCCATAAAGACATGGATGAGAGAGTTTGGTCCTGACCTCAACCTGACAGAACACCTTTCTCGTTCAACATCACTGTCTGACCTCACAAGTGCGCTTCTGGAAGAACGGTCAAAAATTCCCATAAAAACACTCCTAAACCTTGTGGAAAACCTTCCCAGAAGACCTGAAGCTGTTATAGCTGCAAAGGGTGGGCCAACATCATATTAAACCCTGTGGATTAAGAATGAGATGTCATTAAAGTTCATATGCGTGTGAAGGCAGAAGAGAGAGGTCAAGAACTATTTACAGTACTGTGCAAAAGTCAGTGAGCACTATTTATTTAATTTCCAGTCTAAATGGCTGTTAAATGCAAGTTTTTTGGTGTCAGAATATTTTTTATAGCATCTATTCTTTCTCAAAGAAATCTGCAGGGATACGTTTCTACACCTCCAAAGTTTTGTCTTACTAGTTGTTTGTTGACATCTGCAGCAAGAGAAATGTCTTGTGCATCTGGTATTGTATAATATATATGAGACACAACTCTTTATTTCTTTACCAGGTTTTGTGAGTGTAATCTGTGCAGGTTAAAACTTATGGCACATTCCAATTGCCAGCCTATGTTTTGGTATCATAGCCCAAGGAGACAACTTATTTTCAGACTCACATTACTGTTATCAACAGAAAACATCACAGGTTCTGTGATGTGATATGAATGAGAAACTTTGCTGCAGCTTAGTAGCTTAAGGGATAGCTGCTGTGTGAAAGAAGATCACAGTAAAGAACACACACGCAGGGTGAGAACATTCCGCAGGCAGATCGAAACCAAACAGGCAAAAGGAACTGTGGACTCAAAATATTGCACTGCTCAACATTAGAAAGAGTCTAGTGGAAGTCTCTTAGTGCTTACAATTTTAGTGTTTAGTGTACAAAAAAGTGTTCTTTGGAGCAATGTCATCATCTGGAATTTGGTGGAAGCCAGGTATCAACTGCAAAATTTTGGCTGTGGAAGAATAATTTTCTTGTGATGTTTTCATGATTTGGGTTTGTCCCCTAGGTTTGAAGAGAAATCTTAATGCTAACCTGTTTAAAAGACAAATCAATAAGTAAAACGTTTAACTTTAAAAAAAACCTACTGAAAACGAGCAAGGTACTACCATAGCTATAGGATAACTTTCATCTCATGAGTTGTTATTCTGAGTGTACTATACGTCATACGTATATGTCACATTAACCATTCCTTGCCTACTGTAGGTGGACTTAGTATAGTGGACTTTTTTGGGTAAAGAAGTTGGTACTGCTCATAAAGACCATTCCCATGGGAAAGCTTTTTAAAATGTCACATTTCATTCTCTCTTTTTTTTCCCTTCTCAACCACTTACCCATGCTATTCATTATGCCATTAATTGTGTGTGTGGTGAGAGTTGGAGTAGCAAAGATGTTTGGTCCTTGCTGGGAGCCCACATCTTGTAAATCAGGTCTCCATGTTCCACCACTCTACGAAAGTAACTGCATCTTTGTTGGCCTCCAGTGTAATCTCTGTTTCCTTCTATCTTTTCTTTTTGTCTGAAACTATAAAATTGGAGCAGGTGAAAAATACACACTATGCATACACGTTGACTTAAAAATTCAAAAACGTTTGTATAAAAATACAAACGTTTAGCAGAACTACTGTGTCACTCCATGACATCATCAGTGGTCTAAAATTGCAAGCAGCTAGTCAGTCAGTTGTAAAACACAAGTTTGCAAACTCATCCATGCTATGCACAAACTACACAGTTTCTCATAAAAAGGCCTGCGAACTATTTCTTGACTTTAAAAGAGTCAAGATGTATTTGCATACCTCTCTGCTAAGCTTCCTCCTTATCTGCCCCAGCTTCATGCAATGCTGGTGTGACAAATGCTTCTTTATTTCCACTTTGATTTAGCTCACTTTCATAAAGCATAGAAAAAATGTCTGTTGTTCAATCAATCAAATCAAATGATCACAGCAATGTTCCAACATCAGGTGCAAATCCTTTTCAGAAGAATAGAGGCTGTTACTACAGAAAAAGGGAGAGAAACATCCCTATTGCAGATGTCACTAATAGGTGGACCATGTTCCTAGTGCGGACCCAGACGCTGTACTATGCAGACCTGGACCTATGACTGATAAACTATGGAGAATTCTTAAATTTCGATGGGGTGGTCCTATTTTAATCACTGTAACTTTTTTAGCCTTTACAGTTTAGTCACCCGGGAAACTCCAGACCAATCGCATGCATTGTACATATCACATGTAACACTACTCAGCCAATCAGATGTGTGCATTATGATGAGCACTGAGACTCGAGTGAGTGGCGCACACACAGGGGAGGGATGAGGCGAGACATAGCAGTTGGAGAAGAAAGTGAGCCAGAAGGAAGTTATTTCATATGGTGTGCTCTAAAAAGGGAAAACTGACAATAAATGTTGTTGAAATATAGCTGACCTGGACTTTATTTGATTTGACATTCAGTTGTTGACTGTATAAGATGTCGATATACCTGCTAGGCTACTTCAGTAAACAGTATATGGCACTGAATCATAATGCAAGTTAGAAATTGTGATGTTCCAGGCCTTTGCTTGAAGACTTTTTCCCTAACTGGACCTTTTTGATTTTAAACTTAAATTGAACCCCTGCCCTATTGTATCATGTATCATAATGTATAGTGGAATCAGCACTAATCCGTGTCTTGATGAATATGTTACATTCCAGTGGTGAGTGGAGAGTTGCTTTCTTTGTTTGCTCTGTGACCATGTTAAGCAAAAAGCAATCATGGTATGCAGGCTGTGGCTGTGAGGGCTGGAGGGCTGGAGTCTGGCTGAAGCTCTGGTGGTAGAACAAGGAGAAAATGTGGAGCTAATCATAACTGATTAAGTAGGTTTTAGCACTGGGCACAGTCATGTCAGCCACTCCTCTGCGAGGCAGAAAATAGGACACTGGAAACACGAGAGTCACAGGAAATGTTCAATAAGTTTCAAAGCATTAAAACCATGCTGTAACTTCCTTTAGCAAGGAGCTCCTTCTACAGAGCTGGAGTGCAATGTTGTTTTTGGCAAGGTGTCTAAGCCTGCTCCAGGATCTAGCGCTCTCTCTGGTGGTGAGAGCCGTCAAAACAATAAGAATGAGACAATGAGCCATGCTTTTAAAAGAGATTTGTAGAGAATCAAAAGGTGGGCAGGCACAGTAGTCCACAGGTACGCTATGAAGAATATAACAGTAGCACAACAAAGTGTTGTCATTTTGTAGTTCAGCATCAGCACCTGTACAAGCCCTGCTCTGAGCCGTATCTACAAATTGCAAAATGTTGTTATGGTTAGCACAACCTACTAAGCAAATGGAAACTAGCAGTGAAAAAACTAATAAAATGACTTTTTTTTTTTTTTAGAAGACTAATGTGCAGTGCAACTTGAACATGGGTTATAGAGAAAACTCAGCTTGTAAATGTAGTGAAAAACGTTTTTGTTAAACATAAAGGTTCTTTGCAAATATCATTTGTAACAATGGCTCTTTAAAGAATCCATCCATTGAAAGGTTCTTGGGGAACTAAGAACTTCAAAGAACCCCTTTTGGCAATTTTATTTTTAAGAACATACTTGTTTTACATAGGAAGATGCAGTAATTACATTAAGCACTTATTGCAAAAAGACACAGAAGTCCAAATTAATAATATCAAATCTGTGTCTTGCTAAACTGAATGCTAAAAATTATGGTTTAAAAAAAAAAAACAAATATCTGATCAAATGTCCTGCCATGCCTGGGTTGCTGGACAGTAAAACTTTTTTTGGTTCTTAAACAACCACACTCCAAGTGAAAGAGTGTGAAAGGCAGTGAAAGAGATTCAACCCTTCTGATGGTGGGTTGTGTATATATATATACCAATATAGAATATACAACCCCATTTCCAAAAACTTTGGGACGCTGTGCAAAATGTAAATAAAAACAAAATGCAATAATGTGCAGACCATTTAAGATCTATATTCCATTGAAAATAGTACAAAGACAAAAATCTTATTGTTCATTGAAAAATATTTGCCCATTTTGAATTTGATGCCAATAGCATGTTCCAAAAAGTAGAGAAGGAGGAAACAAATGTATGATAAAGTTGTGCTAGGCTAAAAAAACACCTGGTGGTTGATTGGCAACTGATCAGTAACATAACTAGATAGAAAAAGAGTATTCCAGAGACTCTGAGTCTTTCAGAAGTAAAGATGGGGAGGGATTCATCACTCTGTGAAAGACTGCACAGGCAAATAACAATTCAAGAATAATAATTCTCAACATAAAATAGCAAAGAACTTTTTCCTTTTCATCATCTACAGTACATATTAACATTAAACGATTCAGTGAACCTGGTCTTTGGGCCCTTAGGAGGCCCTGCATAAAAAACAGACATGATTCTCTAGTGCAAATCACTGCATGGGCTCAGAAACACTTCTGAGAACCACTGTCTGTAAAAAGTGTTTGTTGCTGCATCCACAAATGCAAGTTAAAACTCTAAAACACAAAGAAGAAACCACATATTAATGCTGAATGATATATATATATATATATATATATATATATATATATATATATATATATATATATATATATATATATATATACTGTACATATTTTAGCAACACATCCACATGACATCTTTTTCAGTGAAGGCCTTGATTATTTCAGCAAGACAATGCCAAATCAGATTCTGCATGTACAACTAAAATTCCAATTGAATGTTGATTGAACATTGGGTAAAACATAAATAAAAACAGAACATGATGATTTGCAAATCCAATTCAACCTATATTCAATCGAATACACTACAAATACAAGATATTTAATGTTCGAATGGATAAACATTATTGCTTTTGCAAATATATTTACTCATTTTGAATTTGATGCCTGTAACACGTTCCAAAGAAGTTGGGACAGGGGCACGTTTACCACTGGGTTACATCTCGTTTCCTTTTAACAACACTCAATAAGCATTTGGGAACTGAGGACACTAATTGTTGGAGCTTTGAAGGTGGAATTCTTTCCCATTCTTGCTTGATGTACAACTTCAGTTGCTCAACAGTCCGGGGTCTCTGTTGTCGTACTTTGCGCTTCATAATGTACCACACATTTTCAATGACTGAAGGCAGGCCAGTCTAGTACCTGCACTCTTTTAGTACAAAACCACGCTGTTGTAACACATGCATTGACTTGGCATTGTCTTGCTGAAATAAGCAGGGGCGTCCCTGAAAAAGATGTTGCTTGGATGGGAGCATATGTTGCTCCAAAACCTGTATGTACCTTTCAGCATTAATGGTGCCTTCACAGATGTGCAAGTTACCCATGCCATGGGCACTAACACACCCCTATACCATCAGAGATGCTGGCTTTTGAACTTTGCACTGATAACAATCTGGACAGTCCTTTTCGTCTTTGGCCTGGTGGACACAATGTCCATGATTTCCAAAAACAATTTGAAATGTGGACTCGTCACACCACAGGACACTTTTTCACTTTGCGTCAGTCCATCTCAGATGAGCTCAGGCCCAGAGAAGCCGGTGGTGTTTCTGGGTGTTGTTGATATATGGCTTTCACTTGAATGGCAGAGTTTTAACTTGCACTTGTAGATGGAGTGACGAACTGTGTTCACTGATAGTGGTTTTCTGAAGTGTTCCTGAGCCCATGTGGTAATATCCGTTACAGAATGATGTCGGTTTTTAATGCAGTGCCACCTGAGGGATCAAAGGTCACGGGCATAAAATGTTGGTTTTCTGCCTTGCCGCTTACTTGCAGAGATTTCTCCAGATTCTCTGAGTCTTTTGATAATAATATGGACTGTAGATGATGAAGTCATCTACAGTTGAGAAGCATTGTTATTAAACTGTTGGACTATTTGCTCATGCAGTTGTTCACAAAGTGTTAACCCCGCCCCAATCCTTGCTTGTGAACGACTGAGCCTTTCAGGGATGCTCCCTTTATACCCAATCATGACACTCACTTGTTTCCAATTAACTTGTTCACCTGTGGAATGTTCCAAACAGGTGTTTTTTTGAGCATTCCTCAACTTTCCCAGTCTTTTGTTGCCCCTGTCCCAACTTCTTTGGAATGTGTTGCAGGCATCAAATTCAAAATGAGTGAAAATTTGCAAAAAACAATAAAGTTTATCCGTTTGAACATTAAATATCTTGTCTTTGTAGTGTATTCAAGTGAATAAAGGTTGAAAAGGATTTGCAAATCATTGTATTCTGTTTTTATTTATGTTTTACACAACGTCCCAACTTCACTTTTCTTTCTTGGCACTAAAAGATGAATAATTGCATTTTGGAAATTTAATATATGAAGGATGGTCTTTGACTTTTGCATAGTAGTGTACCTGTATCTAAAACCTAAATGCCACAGAAATTTGAAGGCAAGTCTTTTCTTCTTTAACAGTGGTGTCAAATACTGGACATGCTACAGAAACGTGTTTAAAACCTAGACATTAGGATTTTCAGTATAAAGGAAATTCCAATTCCTAAATTTGTGTTTATGTAGGCAACTTTATTTTTGAGCATAATACTTGAAGTAATAAGATATGACGAACAATCATTTACAGATGATGAATTATTATTAATATAAGGTCTCATGGATTAATGGTGAGGACATAATCCTCCTTGTTTTTTACTCATGTCATATAAATATCCTGTATTTTGCTTATTATGAAGCAAGCACTGCTAATTATGTGTACATGCCTCCTTGCTGTATTGTGAGGGCAAAGAGATATCCCCACTGCTTTCCATATGAAATGCTTCTAATTAAACCAGTATTTATCTCAAGTGCTCACCGGACTCAGAGCACATGGCTCCATTTAATTCTCTTTCACCCTACTGCTAAGCAACATGTTCAAAAGAGTGCATTAGCATTGCTTGAAGTGCTTCTTTTTGAGCTGAAAGGGGCTCATGAATTAATGTTCTGTGTAGAAACTGTGATACCTCCTTTTCTTTTGGGGAAGCTGCAGCAATTTTGCTAACGAAAGCAGGAAATTGCAAGTTTGCTGCTTTTGAAATCCCTCTAAGCAGATTTTGAAACCTAATCTAGTCATTTCTTTGTCGCTGGGAAAAACGAGGCAGGTATTGGAAAGAAGAGGACATGGACTTGGGAAGGCAGGTAAGGGTGCCTGCCAAATGCAAGTCCAGGAGAAGGCACAGCAACCTATCGGTGCAGAGACTTTTTTGTTGCTCTTGCCTTCGGACAGGTAAGAAAGACTCTTGCCTTAGCTATGAGTGCAATGAAGAAAATGAATCCTGGACTAGTAGGGATGGAGAAAATGTTTATATCGTTGTGGAAGACCTGGGGCTGGACAACCCTAACTTCACCCTTCCAGAAATAGAAGACTCTTTGTCTGCCCAGAGAACTGCGATGGGTCGCTCTGCAAGCTCAGTGTCTTCATGTCAGAGAGCAGTGCAAAAAAGCAAGCTAGCACCCCTCTCCTCAATGCCTCTACAGTCCAGAACCACCCAGGGTAGCCTGAACAGTGAAGATTATGACTCTGCTGTAGATTCTCTTCTTTTTGGAAATGGCAGTGCCAGTGCCAGTGATGGTGGCCTCCTCACACCACCTGTTATCAATCTAATTCCACCTACACCCTCAGATGTCATCGATGACGACCAGTTTTTTGACATCAACTCAGAGGAAGAGAGTGTGGCTTATACTTCGGGAAGTGAAGGGATGGACAGCATAGGTACTGTGGCCCCAGGAGACCACGAAAGTGAAGAAGAAGAGGAAGAAAAAACAGAACAGGTTGCTGGACCTGAAGAGATTAATCCTACCAAAGCTAAGGATGAAGATGTAGAGGTTGAGATTAAAGAGGAAGGAGATGGAGCCAAGAAGGAGAAGTCGGAGCAAAAGAAGATGAACTTCCTGCGCAGCTCCTTTCAAGTGCCCCCTCTTCCAGATTATCCATGGAAGAGTAAGAGTGTCTGAAAATATAAGTCGTGTATTGGCTCAGCATTGGTCACATGTTTATCAACTGGAAAAGGATTTTAAGGATTTGTATTTCCAAATTTGATCCCAACAGTAAGATGTTTGTTTATATTAGCAGGGAGCCTCAATGCTGGAATCAATTTACTGCAATTTACTGAACACAACTTGGGTGAGTCTGTATACCTCATTGAATATCGTTTACATTTCTGATTATGTAGACAAATACTTCAGTATTTCATTCTTAAAGGTGTCAAAAAGAATCCTTGGAGCAACTCCATAGAAGAACGACCTTTGGTTCCCTGAAGAACCTTTCAGTGAATAGTTATTTAATGGAATACTCCCATGTTTTTAACCTGATCTTAGTCTGCTGCATCTGTAGCATAAACAGGATGGAGCCCAGTCTTGCAAATGTGCATCTCAAACCAAAATACACTTGCAGCATTCCAAACTAACTCACCTAGGGCCTGTTTGATCAATGTTACATGACATTCCACTTCTGAGACACATTATATTTACACTGGATTACATTTCTGGGATAAATGGGATCAATTCAAGGCATGCAACCTTGTACAGTTTCAAAAATAGTACTGTACTTTCATGCTTATGTTAAACACTGGCTGTTTAGTAGGCCTGTCATGATCCTGGAAGTTTAGCTGATGATTAATTGTTGTGTAAGTATTTGCATTTAACAAATTATATTTTCTTGTTCATTAGACCCGTATTAAAGTACAAGCCTAATGAGGCCAAATTGGCTGATAAGCTGTCTCACGTTCTCACAATGATTACATAGTAGCCAACACTATACTGTAGAAGTGATTCATACAGTGTATATTGTGACAGAATTATGTAGAATTATGTGTAGAGTCAGGAAAAACATTTTTTTTTTTGTTGTTGAGAGTGAAAGTAAAAACACTCATTCTGCTAACATACATGCTAAAACTTCAGAAGTAGATTTATAGCTAACAGATAAAACAAACATTACTCACACACTCCTCAGAAGATGTTAGAGCACCAAGTTAGAACATTGGTTTTATTAAGACCCATAATGTGTCTCAGTGAATGCATTTATAATTATTCATTGTTTTATGCTACTTGTTGCAGCAGAAAACAATTGTAAAAATCTAACAACTGTGGAAAATATTTCAGTCCGCTTAAATAATTGTAAACATTTAAAATAATTACAATTAGGCAACTATGTAGTAATATTGACAGGCCTACTGCTTAGAATATTACACAACTACAACATTATTATTTTCTATACAAATAATAGTAGGATTTGGTAAAAAGTATTACTGCATACTGCTAGATATTTAAGAGTTTGCTGATTTTAGAAGTCAAAATTGGCTACAATTTTAGAGCCAAATAAGCCTAAAAAGGGATGATGTAGCAGATTTTTCATTCTAGTTTGCAAAGACCATGTTATTCTGCATTCTTTTTAATGGTACATGACCATGCTATCATGAACTAGATTAGGTGTGCCACAGAAGTCTGTGATGTACTCAAAGGAAAAAAAAAACTTTTTTCCATGCAATTTTAGCTCAATTGTCATTGTGCACCCTTGCATTTTAGCACTTTATGCACTTTATACCAAGAGTCAATTTATAAAGATGGATGAGATGAGGCATATAAATGAATCTGAGATGATTCCTCAATGTCACATCCCATTGGATTATTGTGCTGATTTAAGATCCAGCCATGACCCAGTCATCACTCTGGCACCTGCAACACCACAGATCCACCAACATACTTTACAACTTACTAGGTTGTTTTCTGCATGACCTCACTCGTGTTACGCCAAACCCTCTAGCGCTGATGTTACAAAAAGCTTTATTTTTTCTCATCTGGCCAAAGAACCCAATTCCAAACAAATTTTGATAATCTCCAGGTGCAAATGTTTGCAGTTTGACTCCTCTGGCAAGTCATCCAAATAATATTTCAGCATAGACGTGCCATTTAATAGATGTTTTGGAGACATGGTGACTACAGGAGGTAACCAACTCTTGAAACTGTGCTTCTCAAAACAAAAATACACTTGTGCAATTCCACACCAGCTCAACTAGGGCCGGTCCAAGAAATTTTATATTACATTGCACTGCTGGGATACATGGTATTTACAGTAGATTACATTACTGCAGTACATGGTATCAACTCATGTAATCTTGCTTAAGTTTAAAGTTTGGCCCAACAGCTTTTAAAATACTGAGTTTAACTGCTTATAGGATGACTGAACTGAGCTATAATATTACCTATATTACTCTATGAATAGTATTTCATTTTACTGAATTTTTTGGATGATGTACCTTTTTTATGTCACGTTGCCAAGTGCCAGAAGAAAGTTCAGAAGTAATATTACATTTTTCTCATGATTCACACCCTTTTTAAAATGTTAGTCATGTCTTACCTGGGTGTGGTTACCTTTTTGAAAGCTAGAGTTCCTTGTGTGAGAACATGCCACAATGCAGGTCTCTTCTTGCTCATGTTATAAAGAGAAGTCATCGTTTGCAGTACAATGACCTTAGAGAATTTTGGCATAGTGGCTCTGTACTGGTAGGTAAACTGATTTACAGGTATTTTCCTTAAAACAGCACAAAGAAGAGAGATTCAATATTTTACTTGATTTTTGTAAATATACACTATTTCCAAAATACATGCCCCCAGTACATTCTAAAAAAGTTTGGACAGGGGAAATACAGCTGAAAAGTTTGTGAAATGACCAAAAACGCCTGCTTGGAGCTTCCCACAAGCAAAGAGGTGAAGAGTTAACAGGTAATGTTATTATAACTGGGTATAAAAGGATATTCACAATATATATAATATTATAATGTTATGTCAAGCAAGAATTTCTCAATTCAGCAGTTGGTGTCCTCAGTTCATAAACAATTACTGAACATTGTTAAATGGAAAGGGGATGTAAAACAATAAAACAAATTTCTGTCCCAACTTTTTGGAACATGTGGCATGTTTTACATACATTGCATGTTTTATATTCATAATACAACGTTAAGTAGTTTAAACATGAAATCTTTTGTCTTGGTACTGTTTTTTTTTTCAATTGAATGTGAGTCATAAAGGATTTATTAATTATTGCTGTCTGTTTTTGTTTACTTTTTTTTTCTTACTTTACCAACATTTTTAGATTTGGTTTGTATAATGCTGGACATAGGATGTAGGTCAAGCTTTGCCACTTTACTGAAAGTCAAAACTGTTTAATCCAGTAGAACATGCCGGTGCCATGTTGAGTACAGTAGAGGCCTTGCAGAAGTTTAAGGAAACAGCTGGCAAAGAAAGACCTAGACCATTCCCATGATCCCACAGGTCATCACCTCCATCATCTTCCTGGTTCTCCTCAAGTCCAGCTTGCAATTTAGCCACTATTTGTGAGAATCTTTGTGTGTGTATCTTTGTGAGTGAGTGTCATGTGTTCCTGGCGCTTGCTCCCTCAGATCTTGACCTGCAATAACTTATCAGCATTACAGAGTTTTTCCCCTCTGTCATGAGTCAGGCCTTGCACATATACTCTTCCTGTCCACAAGTCTGGAACTTCCAGAGGCTGTCAAAGGTCTGATAGCAGGGCATGGCATGTGTAGTTTTTTCCCAGACTTTTCTTTCTCTTTTTGGCCCCTGTCTGCCAAGGCACATAAGTCATGCTCTGTGCAAACAGAGATGTTTTCTCCATCAGTTATGGATGAATGACTCTTGTAAATGCAGCAAGTGCATCTTGTTCTTTGCTTCTGTGCATTGAAGCATCCTTTGAGCTTTTCGCACATGGAATCATCAATCACTATGGATGGATTTATTGAAGATTCTTTTTTATTGATGTCTATGTGTGTAGAGATGATGATTATGGCCTGCAAAGGGCTTGACACAAAGATGGAATCCTCATACATCTTGATAGGATACCAAAGTCAGTCATACACTTATGGATTGGTCCACTTTCCAGTAAGTTAAAATACTGTGCTAACCTTCTGTACATGGGAGACTTACCCACTGTGCTTTATTTGAGTTCCTTATTGAGCCAGGTCAGAGAGCTGTGTTATAAAAGCAGAAGAGATTGTCATATCAGAATGACACTTTCCAGCCTTTCCATATTTGTGCTTGTTATGAAAGAGGCGTAACTCATGAGCAAGCCATGCATTGGAATGTTAGAATGTCTGCTTTCTGTGGGAAAATGCATCTTTGTCACAAAGCTATGCCACTTGTCAGCCAGACTCTACTTGTCCCTTTGAGTCACCAGGCAACTGCAATCACAATATTCAAATTAGAGATAAAGTTGACGCATGTTTAATACGTAACTAACTAACTATTAATCTCTGCTGATTACAAGAGATGCCACCAAAAGCTCAGTGGTAAACGTTTAAATGTATCTGACACTTTATTATACAGCTCACTGATATGAGTGTTTGTTTTCAGTTCTGCATTGTTGCCAACTCTCACCAAGAGTTTTGTTATTACTAATGAAAATCTAGACCAAATATGGATATGTTGGAGTCCTTAGGCCAAAGTTTTGAGTTTTTTCATGTTCCTTTTTGTCTTTACAGGCAGTCATTTGTTACTGATATGTTATCATAAAACATATGTTTTTTTGTGCATTTAGATGATCTGAACAATAAGGACATGGCTAACCATGATTTACTAAAGGCAGAACTAAGATTGCTGCCTTTCAACAATATCATGGATTCCCTACTTTACCAAAAGGTAAGTGAGGCCTTTCTTGTCACAAGCAAGTTAAGTTGTTTCTTAAGTGCTTCAAGTTCAAACAGATATAATGTACACTCATGGGCACATTATTAGGTACACCTTGTTGGTAAAAGGTTGGACCCCCTTTTGCATTCAGAACTGCCTTAATTCTTTGTGGCATACTTTCATCAAGGTGTTGGAAACATTCCTTAGTTGTAACAAGTGGTTATTTGAGTTATTGTTGCCTTTCTATTATCTCGAACCTGCCCATTCTCCTCTGACCTCTCACATAAACAAGGCATTTTCGTCCACACAACTGCCACTCACTGGATATTTTCTCTTTTTTGGACCATTCTCTGTAAACCCTAGAGATGGTTGTGCATGAAAGTCCCAGTAAATCAGCAGTTTCTGAAATACTCAGAGCAGCCCATCTAGCACCAACAACCATGTCACATTCAAAGTCACTTAATTCACCTTTCTTCTCCATTCTGATGCTCGATTTGCACTTCAGCAAGTTGTCTTGACCACCTCTACATGCCTAAATGCATTGAGTTGTGGCCATGTGAATAGGCTGATTAGCTATTTGTTTTAACAAGCAATAGAATCTAATAAAGTGTACCTAATAATAAAAATGTACCTAATAAAGTGGCCGGTGAGTGTACATATAATGTAAAGTTCTACAACAGCGTTTTTACTAGAATCATACATCCAAGTAAAAAAAACAACAAATAGGAACATTTATTTTTAAGAGCGTTTAAACTTAAATTATGTGGAAGTTCTTGAAATGGCATCATTGGAGGTGCCATGAGGAGAGTGGAAGGATGGTTATAGCTTGGCTACCTTTTGTTGGTTATGTTACCCATTAATGCTCTTTTTTCCTAGCATGTTCTGATCGTTCAACGTAGGTGCCGTAGATGGCTTCATGTGGTAGAGAAGAAAAAATTGTATTAGCCAGAGTATTGTTATTTCAGTGAAATAAGTGAAAGTGAAAATATCTGTATCTAGAAAAGTAGCAGGGCACAAAACTACTAAACTATTGACTAATGTAAATTCCCTTGCAAAAAAACAAATGGACCAAGCCCAAAGTGGCAAAACATTAAGCTTTTAATGGTCTTAACAAGAAATTATTAGTCACTCAATAAACAAGAATTAAACAAATTAGATAAAGTAGCCTAGTATGAAATAACATTTCTTTTTTCCTTTATTAATATGGGGTGGCTTTTCTTTTCCCTTTAATTTCTTTAAATGTGGAGGAAGTATGGATAAACTTACAGGCAGCCTTTTACAGAAAGAAGAGTCAATATTATTCAACTCAGCATTGCAAAGAGCTGAAAAAGATTGTGAGACAAAATATTCTCTATAGAGTTTATAGACTCTATTAGTAAACCTATTAGTAAAAAAACAGTATATTTTGGGCTGGGTCATTTTTTTTTTTTTGCACGTGAGTATATAGAACCACAGTGGAACTTAAACTCATCCAGCATCAATCAGCCTAGGAAGGGAAGTTTTTTTTAGACTCTTCCCTTTTTCTTTGCAAGTAATGTTATTGATGCTCGTTCCTCAGTTGCATAGGCAACTCTCTATCGTTAAACTCTGAGACCATGTGAATTTACATTTTCACAATTTAGTGAAGGACGGTAATGATTTTTCCACATTTTTATCTCATCAGTGGATGATGTACCAACATGTTGCAACATATTTTTTTTATTGCTTTTGTTTCTAGCTAATGCCACCTAGAGTTATTAGCTTACTTACCTCTGACTTCTCACCAATGCATCCTTAGCAACACACCAACGTTAAGATGCTGGTGTTTCATAGCTACAAAGTATAAAATAATATGCATATTTAATCGCAAATACCAACCGTCATACCTCACATTCATTTTTTCCTGACACATACCCAAGTAATGATTTTCAGTATTCACACTTCAAATGACAAGTCTTTTATGAGCTTTATATTTAACTTGAGGATGAATGCAAACACCCTGCAGATGTATCAACTGCATTTTGCAAATTTGTAAGATTACTCACATTTAACCCCCAGCAGTCTATTGTACAAACATTATTTTATGAATGCCCACAGAGACCAGCTGCACGGTCTTGCAGTTTGGGAGAAAGAATGCCACAAAGTCGTACCTTTTACTCCATACATCATAGTGCAGATGACATTTCAGAAGATGAAGGGTCACCAAGGCAAAGGAGAATAACTATTGGTAACAAAACTTTTTTGGCTTGTTTTGTTTTTTTTTCTTTTTCTTTTCTGTTGTTGTATCCACAGTGTTTTAACCTAGAGAGACCCTCTGCTTAACTCTTCTAGAAATACGAGCAGCAGAATATAAGGATGGATTGTGTAATGGTGAACAAATGAGAGCCATCAGTAAGCTCATATTTTTTCATTTTACTGCTTTCAGCATCCTACATACCTCAATCAAAGGACCAGAATGGAAACTTCGCAGCACACGTAAGATGGGTGGCAAAAAATATTAATGTTTATATATGAAGTATTCAGATGTCACATATTCATTTGAATTATGTTGTCATCTGTTTAAATGCAAGACATTAATTAAGATAGTAATAAGTAAGTGTATATAAAATTATCACTCATAGTGTTTTTTCTGTAACATGGCTTTCCCAAATCCTAACCCCTGAATTTCAACTTGTGAGAAAAAAATATTCTTATATTCATTTGCTGTTTTTTCCATTATTTTTTAAAAAACCTTTTTGGTTCCTTTTAAAGTTAAAGCTGAAATATTTAGACGTATCCTGAGTTCTTTTTTTAAATGAAAAAATCATGTCACTACCAAAACACAGAGTTTAAGTCCTGACAGGGCCTTATTTTAGCCACACCCCTTCATTGTAGAGCAGGAAGTTAGACTGCATCCCTGTCCCTCATGGTCAGGGAGCAGTTAGATATCACTGTTTTGAAGTAAAACTTTTTTGTTGTATTATAAATATTCAAACAATCATATAAAATATGTGTGTACAGGTGTTCAAATCTGTTTGCTAGTCATTACTGGCTAGTGTTTTTGAATTCTGTACAAAAATAGCTAAAATCACTGTTAAAAGATTTGTAAAGTTTGGTTAATGTTGTTTTAATACAACTCTTATTTTAATACAACTAACAAATCAAATTTTTAATACAAGAGGAACTCTGGCTGTAATGTGCTCCCAGTTTTTGGAAGAGTGTGCTAAAATGCACTGATATTTACCTGAGAAGATAACCCTGAGAAGGTGGTGTAACTGAGGCAAGGAGCCACAAATTATTAGAGAAGAAATGATGAGTGCAACTTATTATTATATATATATTTTTAGTAAGCTTATAAAGATTATAAAGAACTGTGATGTTACAGTGATAGTAATAATAATTATATGAAGAAAAAGTGTACCAAAAAATGTAATAGTAAATTTTAGTTCTTTGCTTAAATATCACAAAATGCAGCCTAGTACATGAGCAAATAAATTTAAGGCACAAAAAGAAAGACAACAGTAACAGAATTATGAAATCAATGTTAAAATGAATTTGTAAAAGAAAGTGGAACACTGTGGGAGAAAATAGATCCCTTGGGGTGCATTTTGTTTTTTTAAAATGCTGACCCCTGTGAAAATATCCCAAACTCTTTTGTTTTAGTTGGTCCAACTGACATTAGCCTAAGCACTGAGTGTACCACAAGTGCAATGTGAAAGTGAGTCTAACGTGTTCATTCACATTATGTAGTTTAGATGAAGGAAATGATCAATGAGACTCAGTATTTCATTTAAAATGTGTATAGTAATTTGTGGACATAATACTTTGTGCAATATGACATATAATACTTTATATCATCTCAGCAGTGACTGTTTTTTTACTTGTCAAACACCTGACTCATTAGAATAAATGCAACAACATGTAAATACAGTAAAATGTAACAAAAATTAATTAAAAAAATATATACATATTTTAAAAAGGTGCTTATCTGAGGAACACAGTTTGGTTCCACATTTCTACTGGATGTGTCCAGCCTTTGCATTTAAAATTCCATAAATAATACCTGATTTACAACAAAATGTTTAAAACAAAGTTATTAGATTATCAAATAATACTGACTAATATGAGGAGAGGTTTGGAAAAGGTTAAATGAACACATTGACATGAAAACCACCGCTTACCGTGTTAGTATTATTTGTATTGCATTATGTGCAATATTAATTAGTCTGTGCAGGTGTCCATTGAGGATGGTATATAAGAAATTTACTTCAAGCTCTACTATGAGAAAAGAAAATGGGGCTGTTACAGTCTACTTTAGCCTGTGTGTTAGGGGTTCTTCAAAACCTCACATGCCTGCTGTTGTGTGCATATGCATTCTGCAGGACTTGAACAGGCCCCGAGCCAAAACACTGGCAGAGTTGAACACAGAGGAGGTCTGCCAGTGGTTCAGCAGCATTGGCCTTGAGAAATGCCTGCCCTTCATTAAAGGTAGAATCTGGCTTGCATGTTTGCTACTGTCACGCAGACCCTGCTCTCTCTCCTTCTTTGCCTGTCTCTATATTGACTACAGCATATTATCTGTAATTTCCTCATTTAGAATAGCGTGTTTACCAAAACTTAGTGTCCACATTACATACTCACCCCTGGGCATTTTACCTGGTTCATCTACCACCTAGGTGCACTTTGTAGGTTTGCTAATTCTGTAGAGAGTCCTGGATTTACCTATGAGTTTTATGGGGCCCAAGCCATCAGAGGGATTTGTAACAGGAAGATCTGATATCTCAACAGAGAAGAGGATGCACATTTTCAAAGGCAAACACATATAAGCCAGAGTTGAAGAAGATTTGCTTTGTCATTGTCGACAGTAAGTGTCAAAGATATAAATAAAAAAAATTCCACGCCCCCTGTGGCCATATATTTTAGGATTGTTTTGGTGGTGGTGTTTTCTTCTGTGTACACTTCAGCTGTCTGATTTTAATTGATATAGTCTTCATTGGGGTAAATGTGTTCATGAACAGCATTCACATGCTTTTGAAGGAAGTGTTGCATTGGTTTTTAGGTTTATGTTAACCTGTATTCTTCTTAATGTGTGAAACAATAGTGTATTGAAATATGCAGAATAATAAGCAATAGGCCATAACATCATATCATGCCATAGCGGCATAACAGCATGTTTGGACAATGTATTGCTTATCAATATGCCCTTCGTCTTTATGCAGCTAGCTAGATAGTTGACTCAGTAAACACTAACGAGTAAATTATGAATAATTTAACTTTATATTAAGTTGTCATACCTAATAGAAATATTCCATTTGAGAGGATTGTTTTTATAAACACTTAGAAAACCTGATTTTAGTTTTTGGTAGACTACGCAGCTCTGTTGTGACAAAAACACTGTGACAAAAAAGCTGGACAGCCCTTATGTAACCTATTGTGATATCAAAGGTGCACCTGGAAAAATGGCCAATGAGTATGCATACACAGCCATATATTGATGTTTACAATGCTTGCACAGATCATTCATTCATATATTTATCTTTTCTTACATCTGTTTGGCAAACATTATGTAAGTGAAGTCATTGCCGTGATATGGACTGTTATGTTTTACAGAGGCAGAACTAAGTGGGTCCCACATTGCTTGCATTGACCTCAATATTCTGGATGTCCTCCAAGTGTCTGGACTCGAGGAACGAGAGAAGTTGCTGTCTGCCATCTACAAAGAGCTTCACCCACCCAATCCCACCACTCAGAAACTTGACTCCCTTCTAGGTAATACAAACCATTACTATAACCAAGCAGTAAATAGTGTATGACTTTCATTTTATTACATATGTGCAATTTCCTTTTTTGCCTACATTTAAAAGTAAAGGTTCCTGAGGGGTTCTTGGCTTGACTGAATGAAAAAACTCTAAATGACATAGAAGCCTTGCATTAAGCAGCAAGTTCTTTTGTTGTGGATTTTTTTTTCTTCAAACTACATGACATTAAAAAATCTTTTGTGATCATACATCACATAATGCATGATCTCCATGTTACAAGTCTACTCCAATTATCTCTTTATAGTAATTACTGTTAGCAAATTAGCTAGGCTGATGTTTGTTAACTTCAAACTTTTAAGTGCTTTATAGACAAATAATAGTTTAGTACTTTGTCATTGCTTTGTCTAGTGTTTGTCTAGTTTTGTCTCTAAAGACCCTTTCAAGAAAACTTTGTGGCACCAACTGAAAATCTATAAAGAACAGTCCATTGAAGGATTCTGTCTTTTGCTCAATCCATCTCCTGGAGATTTACCACCCTGGAGAGTTCAGATCCAGCACACCTGGATCTAATAGTCAGATGCCCCTATAGGCCCTTATTACCTGGATCATGTGTGATAGATTAGAGTTGGAGCTAAACTTTGCAGGGAGGTAGATCCAGGATCAGGATTTGACATCCCTACTCTATTGAATCTATGCCATCACCCCAAATAAGCTATTTTGTTGCCACTTGCCTCCTTTATTTTTAATAGTATATTAATGTTGTCATTTGCTAACTGGATTAGACTGAAGATATACACAAGACTCAGATTTTGCTATTCTTATGCTGCTTTTTTCCCAATAGAAACATTTGGTCCAAACAACATTGAAAAATTTACTGCTGCTTTAATGTCCATGACCAAGTCAAAGTCCTCACCACAGATCAACTGTGTCACCATGAACCAACATTCACATAAATTCAGGTGCGACTCAAGCCGCAGCAGTCAAAATATTTCAAATTTATGTTTAGCTCATCATTTTTACAAACATTATTATACCCTGTTATACATGATGCTATATTTTATTCTCACAGACACAAAGAGAAAAATCATCTTGTGGAAGTCACGATTAATGGTAACATTAATAATGTTGACATTTTCCTCATTTATCATAGACAACCACCACAAATAGAGATTTCATAACAACGCTATGAAATCTCTTTTGTTGAACTTGCTAGTAGGGCAGTGATAAATTAGGAGTTTGATCAATTATTTCACAATAACCACATGCTTTTCTAAGCATATCATTCATATCACCTTAAAAAATCTCACAAAGCACTGTCCAACTGGTCTTGTTTCATTAGATTTTTTGTGGCACAGTATGTGAAGTGAAAAGAGTCCAGATCACTAGATTCATAATTTTTTGATAGTATAAAAAAGAATTGTGTTGTCAAAATGTCTTGAGATATCATGATATTACAATCTCTCAGCTGTGCTTGCTAATAAATTAAATTAAGAAGTTATGAAATGTCACTATTACACTTAATTTTTCTCTTCACACTTCATTTTTTTCAACAGTACATTTAATGTTTTCTAACAGAATTGTAACGCTGATAATCATAATACCTTGTCACTTTTTCTGTCTCACTAGCTTTCAACATGTTTTTTTTGACATATTTTATATAAGCTTTATTTGCTTGAAGTGTTTATTGCAGTAAAGTCTATCTTATGTTGTTTTAGCTTTAGAACAGATTGTTCATTTAAGGGCACCAAAAGATACCAGTGTTGGGAAAGTCATGGAATCCTGCTTGAGAATGTTGGGAATAAAAGAAGATAGGAAACATTTCAGCTTGAAAGGCAACAAAGGTATGGTCCTCAAAATTGTTGGGACAGCAAGGGTGCATAAAATACAAAACGTGTGTGCTTGAGTAAAATTATGTGTTATATTTCTGGTTGTATTTTCCAGTTATGGTAATCTAGAAAAATATTTGCTTTTAAATGAACATAAGTATCAAAACTGAAAGAGTTACTGCGGTTACTATGATGTATTTTTTTTTCAATTTTTCATGACTGAAGCTACACGGTTTCTCTAATAAAATTGTTTCTCAAAATAGTTTGTTTTATACACTGTATTCATGCAAACTTTCTTTCTCAAAAAAACTCAAGCACCCTAATAACCAATGGTTTCCACTAAGCTGGCAGTACTCTGCTTTTTCAAGCCTTTAATTAGTTAGGTTAGCTTAAGTCGAATATTTTTGCTTGTGTAATGTATTGATATCAGTTATACCTAGTCCTTTATAATAAATGTACTGTTGTGTATCATTGCAATTAAATTGTATAGATAAGACTAGGATCACCTGTTTCTGAGGACTTCAAATCCTTAACTCATACTTGCCCTTCTGTACCTAGTATTTATGGTGAAAGGCTGAACTTGGAAACCTGAACACAAAACACCATCATTGTGAAAATAACAAAGCATGTAAAAAGCATCCAAACTACACATTTAACATGAGAGTTTGCTCTGACACAAAACTACAATTTTTCAAGGAGAATTATATTTAAAAATCAATTAACTAAATTAACCTTACTAGCTTCACCTTACTCAAGTCTGGAAAGTGGTACCCAAAAATGAAATCACTCTCTTGTTGCTTTTAATCAGTAAATAATTTCTTTTCATATCTCACTATTCTAAAGGCAGTTCAGAAGAGTTCTCCATGATCCAGCAGATTGGCAGCTTGCTGGGTTCAGAGACCAGGCTACTGGAGCTTGAATTGTGTAAAAAGGTGACCTTACCTGATTTATCATTTCTTTCTTGATGATAAAATCCAGCAACATCATTTCCATCATGTGCATCACTAATGTTTTGGTTTGAAACAGTCATTTCTGCTACAAGCAAGGCATCAATAGAGAGTCAACAACAACGGGTATTGTCCATCATGAGGTTTGAAGCACCTTACCCTGTATTAAGCTTTAATATCATTCAAAATGAAATCCAGCAAAGCATTCTAACGGTCAAAAACCACCATGGCTTAAAGGAACATATTGCACTTTGAAAATAAACTGATTTTGTGATTACTACCTACGACTGACTTGGATATGTAGGACGCCCTTAGCTTGCAGTGTCATTGATCACATGCAAAAAGGGAAGATGTCTGTCTATTTACCAGTCTACTCAGGGTGAAGAATTGTGTTAACTTTTTTCCTCTAATTGCTTCAAGCAAATCAATGCTTGTCCTCTGATTTTACATCTTCCAATACAGTTTCTCCCAGAGAAACCAAGCGATGCTCCAGAATCCCCTGAATGCAGCATATTAAGTGTACTTGAAGACAACATCCAAAATATGAATCAGCAAAGCAAAGATGGGAAGATTCAAGAGCTAAATCAACAAGTGGACTCGCTCAAAAATGTCATCCTACAAGTATGCCATTCAATTTTCACTATTTTCTTCTCTTTGAAGAAGAGAGACAAATAAGGTATTGGGGTTTAGTTACTCTTTTAAAAGAGGAAACCCACATAATCTCACTAAAATGTACATATTTGTAGTTATACATTTCTTGTTATAAGTTTTTTTTCTATTACAAATTGCATGTATATGAGGTAAAAGTGTATATGAAGTAAAAGCTGGCTTAAGTTTTATTCAATCTGGTGTGGGAAGTGAATGTACACCACTGTTGTCCTTGAACGAGTGTCTTTGGTGGGCTCAGCATAGGATGATATTGTTGGGCCTATTTTATTGCTAAGTAAATTGATTGATCAACATAATTGGTTGTATAATTTTGTCTGTGTATTGGTTTGTTTTCTCTCAGTGCTAGTTTATGACACACATGTGCAAATGTTCAGCTTTGTAATTAAGTCACTATTTAATCTGCATAAAAGTTGTTCTTTCTGCATGCATTTGATTCTCAGGTCCAAGAGCTTCACCAGGGTCTGGTGGCATTTTGCTCTGAGCTGAAGACCTTTGACGGACAGCTAGACGCTGAAATGCTGGACAGCCTGGAGCTAAAGAGACGTCTAAGTCAAACCCAGGATCAACTGCAGGAAAAGAGACAGAGTGTTCAGACACTGAGACTCAACCTTAATACTGCACCAGGGCAGAAAAACAAGTAGGTGTACCTTTTAGAATGTGCTGTTATCATAGTGAATTGGGCTAAGTAAATAAAATAGTTTCCCCTACAGTAATACTAGTGAGAAAGTAGAAATCCATTTCAGTCACACCCATGAATGTATTCAGTCCATGATGCATTTTCACAAGGCAGTATTCAGACTACTTTTACAGGTTTAGAAGAATCACTTTAGATTACCTCTCTGCTAAATAAACAAAAAATATTTAATTTTTTTTTTTTTACATTCAGCCCTCAAGCAATGTTTAAGCATACCATCTGTGTGTTGTCACTGTTAAATAAATCATATATCTTTATTTTTTGTCATGGAATGTCAATGACAAAGGAACCAGAAATGTTCCATGATCACTTGGAATACAGCATTTTTACATTAAAAATGCTTTATTTTTAGCTGTAAAGTTACCAATTTGGAAATGCTGTTTTTTTCTTCAACAGTAACAGTATGCAAGGAGCAGGTGTCTACAAACTTTAGAACATACAATGTATTTTATATTACTTGAGTAATCTGGTCTTTCACACAGCCCAATTATGTTAATGAGTAGACAATTAATGCATGATCTGTTAACATATTCTGTCCAGACGTATTACTGTCAATTGGTTACTTGTTAACAGTGTGGCTTTGGCCAAAGTAATACTGAAAAATGATGGTACTGCACAGCTGTAAATGAAGTTATTCGTTTAGTGTATTTGATCAAAGTGCATTATTAAATAAAATTAGAGTATATTTAGTATTATTGTTAATAATATTATTATTATTAGCATTATCACAAATGTATTCCTGAAGTATTCGTCTCACCTCTGTGTGTGTGTGTGTGTGTGTGTGTGTGTGTGTGTGTGTGTGTGTGTGTGTGTGTGTGTGCATGCAACTTTAGCTTCGTGCTGAATGTTAGATTTAACTGTGAACTCTCAAAAAGTCTTTTATTACAGAACATGCCTGAGAACATAGAAGTGAAAATTACTTTGGTCTATGAGATGATGTAGAAGTAAAGAAAAGGTAGAAGCTGAAAGGGATTTGGAACAAAGGATTCAGTATGAGGCTCCACAAGAAATTTCCTGCATTGTCTCAACATCACTGTTTGTGATTCATTCTGGCGTTTCTTAAAACCACAGGTTCTAGGCAAGCATTTATAAAAGGACGGAAAAAATGACAGTCATGCATCATGTACAGCCTCTCTTTATTATCTGATCAGCCACATAGGTTTAAGTCACAATGTTGAAGGCTTCAAGGCAACTCTGTAAACATGAACCCATCATCATCATCATCATCGTTAACCGCTCAGTCCAGATAGGGTCGCAGTATCAGGTGAGAGATCAGAGAATCCCAGATGACCCTGTCCCCTACAACTTCCTCCAGCTCATTCCCAGGGACCCCAAGCCACTCCCAGGCCAAATTGGAGATATAATCCCTCCAGTGTGGCCTAGGACGACCCCGGGGTCTTGTCCCATCCAGAGGGCATCCGGATCAGATGCCCGAACCAACTCAGCTGGCGCCTCTAAATGCGGAGGAGTAGCAGCTCTACTCTGAGCTCCTCCCGGATGACTGAGTTCCTCACTCTATTAAATAGAGCGTAGCCCGCCACCCTACAAAGAAAGCTAATTTCCGCCACTTGTATTAGCGATCTCGTTCTTTCTGTCATTACCCACAGCTCATGACCATAGGTGAGGGTTGGGATGTAGACCGACCAGTAAACAGAGAGCTTCGCCTTTTGGCTCAGCTCCCTCTTCACCACTACAGTCCAGTATAATGACCGCATTACTGCTGCCACCTGTCCCAACCTGCAGCCCATCTCATGATCCCTCTACCCATTACACGTGAACGAGACCCCAAGATACTTAAACTCCTCCACCTGGGGCAGGTCCTTTCCCCTTACCTGGAGTGGGCATGCCATCCTTTTCCGGACTAATATGAACTCTACTGAAGCAAACCTCTTCAACAATAACAAAACTAATGCCTCAACATTCCTCATAATTGTCATAGTCTTGGACAAATGAAGGCCTTTCTTTGTGCAGAATATTGCATTTTTGCAGCTTTAAAGACCATGTTCCAAACCGCTCAATGCTTTGATTTGAATTTCTTGAAGGTGCTTTACCTCATTATTACGTTCCTAGCCAAAAGACGCATGACTCATAATATCCTATATCATTTAAAAGATCTAAAATAACTTGACCAGGTTATAAGACCTTTATTTATAGAATTTAAATGCACTGCCTGTCATGTGTATTTGTGTTCCAGGCGAGCAGAGGTTAGGTTGCTTGAAAAGATGAGGATGAACTGTCAGGTGTTTCAAGATGAGATTGCACTGGTGCACCTCAATCGGCACGTGGCTTACTTACAGACAGCACTGGAGGAGGCTGAGGCTAAGGTTGAGTAAAACTAAGCAATCCTTTTTTTAATGTAAATCATATAACCACACACATCTCTTGAATTCTGTATTTTCTAGTGAATTCTATTCTATCACGGTTTTATAGTGAATTCTGTTGGTTTTCAAATTTTTTTGCATAATTAAATATTACCAAGCAAGATTACTTTACAGGGGTGGTTATAGAAACTGACATCTACACCAGTATCTACAAAATATCACCATTTTATTTACTTGCTCTAAAATGACCAGTGAATCTTCATGTTTCTTATGAATTTTTATGTGCAATGTTGATAATGGTAAAATAATGCTACACTCACTGGCCACTTTATTAGGTACAAATAACAAATTGAAAATTTGAACACAAATACAAATACAAATTGAACAAATTGCAGCCAAATCAGCCAATAAGCCAATCACATGGCTGCAACTCAATGCATTTAGGCATGTAGAGGTGATCAAGACAACTTGCTGAAGTGCAAACCGAGCATCAGAATGGGGAAGAAAAGTGATTTAAGCAACTTTGAACGTGGTGTGGTTGTTGGTGCCAGATGGGCTGGTCTGAGTATTTCAGAAACTGCTGATCTACTGGGATTTTCACGCACAACCATCTCTAGGGTTTACAGAGAATGGTCCAAAAAAGAAAATATCCAGTGAGCAGCAGTTATGTGGACGAAAATGCCTTGTTGGTGTGAGAGATCAGAGGAGAATGGGAGACTGGTTCGAGATGATAGAAAGGCAACAGTAACTCAAATAACCACTTGTTACAACTAAACAATGTTTCCAACACCTTGTTGAAAGTATGCCACGAAGAATTAAGGCAGTTTTGAAGGCAAATGGGGGTCCAACCTTTTACTAGCAAGGTGTACCTAATAAAGTGGCCGGTGAGTGTATATCTGGGGGGAAGTTTGGTCTCTCTTTATTTGGATAGTCCACTATAGTCCCCTATAGGTTATCTACAGATGTTCATATTATTAACAAACTATCCGTTGAAACTAAACGTGGTGGGGTAGGGTTAGGATTTGGAACAGGGTTAGGGCTAGGACGAGGGTGAGGGTTGGGTTTAGGTTTTGGGTTGAGGTAAAGGTTTGGGTTAGGTTTAGAACCAGTGTTACAGTTAAAGAAAATTTTGGTTAATTTAGTAGATATTTAATTTAATGTAAGTTGAAAGTAAATTAAGTATCTACAAAGCATCTAAAGTGAACTATCCAAATAAAGTGTTACCGAAAAGTTTTCTTTGGGTACTTTTTAGCCTTATAACACTAATGGTGACGTGTATAAAATAAATCACATACACACGTAGACAAAATTGTTGGTACCATTAAAGAAAGAAAAATCCACAATGGTGCTGGAGCTGGAGCAGTTTTATCAGGAGGAACGGGCCAAAATACCTGTGGACAGGTGCGGAGGTCTCATTGAGAGTTATAAAAATCGCCTGATTGCAGTGTTTGCCTTAAAAGGTTGTGCAACAAAATATTAAGTTATAGGTACCATCATTTTTGTCCAGGGCAGTTTCATTAGTTTGTTTTTAAAAATGATTCTGTTAAACCACAATTCAAAAGCATGTCTGATTAGTTTATTTTGAGTAAATTTGTATTTATTGTTACTTTTATCAGTTTCAAGTTATTTCAGTGACCATTATGGGTCTTTCTTTCTTTAAAGGAAGGGTACAGACAATTTTTTCCACCTGTGTAGCTATGCGATCTCCATAGACAAACACTGGCAGCAGACTGAATCACACCCTTGTAGTGTGCCACTTGTGCCAGTCAGTTTTTGAAATTTCTGCTAGATCTGCAGTATCTCCCAGAGTATATCCCCATAAGCTCCCAGAGCAGAGCCACCAAGTGCTAAAGTTGAATAGCATGTTAAAATTGCCTTTCCTCTGTTGCATCACTTACTACAGAGTTCCAAACTGCCTCAGAAAATTATGTCATCACTGTGTCAAGAACTGTGCATTATAAGGAGCTTCATGATTTTTTCTCTGTGGCTGAGTTGCTGCACATAAGTCGAAGATCACAATGTGAATTGCCAGACATTAGCTTAAGTGTCGCCACTAGATACTGGAGCAGGGGAAACATGTCCTCTGGAGTGATTAGTCATACATCAGTATCTTGCAGTCTGATGAACAAATCTGAGTTTGGCAGATGTTAGCAGATTCCTAACCTACCAGAATACATAGTGCCAACAGTAAAGTTTGGTGGAGGAGGGATAATTGTCTGGGACTGCTTTTCAGAGTTTGGGATTGGCCCCTTAATTGCAATGAAAGGTAATGTTAAAACTGCAGCATACAAAGACATTTTAACCTATTACGTCAAACCTTGTGTCAGCAGTTTGGGGGAGGCCCTTTCCAGTTCAAGCATGACTGTGCCCCTGTGTATAAAGTGAAATCTGTAAAGAAAGGGTTTGACACTTTTGGTGTAAAAGAACTCCAATGGCTTTCACACAGCTTTGACTTCAACCCCATTGAATTCAATTGTTAAATTCATTCAGTGTAAGAGGACACCAGTGTCCAGCTTTTGCTGACCAATTCCCCCAGATTCTTTATGTAACATAGGCCAGTTGGTATTTATGGCCTGTGATCATAATAGCTACATTTATCCACAGTTAGTCTAGAATTCCCCTCCCATCGACCCACCACCAATGGGAGGGGCAGTAGGAGGGGTTCGGTGCGTTGTGCATCGGGCAGTGCCCGAAGGCGTGGGCCTTGGCGTTCTGATCCTCGGTTGCTGAAACTGGCTTTTGGAACTTGGAACGTTACCTCACTGGCGGGGAAGGAGCCTGAGTTGGTGCGCGAGGTTGAGAGATACCGGCTAGATATAGTCGGGCTCACCTCAACACACAGCTTGGGCTCTGGGTCCAATCTCCTTGAGAGGGGCTGGACTTTATTCTTTTCTGGAGTTGCCCATGGTGAGAGGCGGCGGGCAGGTGTGGGCTTTCTCATAGCCCCTGGACTCGATGCCTGTATGTTGGGGTTTTCTCCGGTGGACGAGAGGGTAGCTTCCCTACGCCTTCGGGTTGGGGAACGGGTCCTGACTGTTGTCTGTGCTTATGCACCGAACAGCAGTTCAGAGTACCCAGCCTTCTTAGAGTCCATGGGAAGGGTGCTTGAAAGTGCTCCTCCTGGAGACTCTATTGTCCTACTGGGGGACTTCAACGCTCACGTGGGCAATGACAGTGAGACCTGGAGGGGTGTGATTGGGAGGAATGGCCTCTCTGATCTGAACCCGAGTGGTGTTCAGTTTTTGGACTTCTGCGCAAACCACAGTTTGTCCATCACGAACACCATGTTTGAACACAAGGATGTCCATAAGTGCACATGGCACCAGGACACCCTAGGCCGCAGTTCAATGATTGACTTTGTAGTCGTGTCGTCGGACTTGTGGCCATGTGTTTTGGACACTCGTGTAAAGAGAGGAGCTGAGCTGTCAACTGATCACCACCTGGTGGTGAGTTGGATCAGGTGGTGGGGGAAGATGCCGGTCAGACCAGGCAAGCCCAAACGCATAATGAGGGTTTGCTGGGAACGTCTAGCAGAAGAACCTGTCAGAGTGATCTTCAACTCACACCTCCGTCAGAACTTTGACCAGATATCGGGGGAGGTGGGGGACATTGACTCAGAATGGGCCATGTTCCGTTCCTCCATTGCTGAAGCGGCTGACTGTAGCTGTGGCCGTAAGGTAGTTGGTGCCTGTCGGGGCGGTAATCCTCGAACTCGGTGGTGGACACCCCAGGTGAGAGATGCCGTCAAGCTGAAGAAGGAGTCCTACCGGGCATGGTTGGCCTGTGGGACACCAGAGGCAGCTGGCAGGTATCGACAGGCCAAGCGATCTGCGGCTTCAGTTGTCGCCAAGGCAAAAACCCGTGTATGGGAGGAGTATGGTGAGGCCTTGGAAACTGACTTTAAGTCAGCTCCGAAAAGATTCTGGCAAACCGTCAGGTGACTCAGAAGGGGAAAGCAGTGTGCCACTAGCACTGTATATAGTGGAGATGGTGTGCTGCTGACTTCGACTGAAGACGTCATTGGGCGGTGGAAGGAATACTTTGAGGACCTTCTCAATCCCACCGACACGTTCTCCAGTGAGGAGGCTGAGTCTGGGGACATGGGAATAGGCTAAAAGTCGCTAAGGTAGTTAAGAAGCTCCTTGGTGGCAAGGCTCCAGGGGTGGATGAGATCCGCCCTGAGTTCCTCAAGGCTCTGGATGTTGTGGGGCTGTCTTGGCTGACACGCCTTTTCAACATTGCGTGGACATCGGGGGCGGTGCCACTGGATTGGCAGACTGAGGTGGTGGTGCCTCTTTTTAAAAAAGGGGACCGGAGGGTGTGTTCCAACTACAGGGGAATCACACTCCTCAGCCTCCCTGGCAAGGTCTATGCAGGGGTACTGGAGAAGAGAGTCCGGCTTATAGTCGAACCTCAGATCCAGGAGGAACAGTGCGGGTTCCGCCCTGGTCGTGGAACACTGGACCAACTCTTCACCCTCTCCAGGATTCTGGAGGGTTCATGGGAGTTTGCCCAACCAGTCCACATGTGCTTTGTGGATCTGGAGAAGGCATTCGACTGTGTTCCCCGGGGTATTCTGTGGGAGGTGCTTCGGGAGTACGGGATACATGGCTCTTTGCTACGAGCCATTCAGGCCCTGTACAAACAAAGCTGGAGTTTGGTTCGCATAGCCGGCAGTAAGTCAGACTCGTTCCCAATGAGAGTTGGACTCCGTCAGGGCTGCCCTTTGTCACCGATTCTATTCATAATTTTTATGGATAGAATTTCTAGGCGCAGTCAAGGGATGGAGGGTGTCCGGTTTGGTGACCTCAGGGTCACATCGCTGCTGTTTGCAGATGATGTGGTCCTATTCGGGACATCAGGCCGCGAACTTCAGCTTTCGCTGGATCGGTTTGCAGCCAAGTGTGAAGCAGCTGGGATGAGAATCAGTACCTCTAAATCCGAGACCATGGTTCTCAGGCGGAAAAGGGTGGAGAGCCCTCTCTGGGTCGGGGATAGGCTCTTGCCTCAAGTATCTCGGGGTCTTGTTCACGAGTGATGGTACAAGGGAGCGGGAGATTGACAGGCGGATTGGTGCTGGGTCAGCAGTGATGCGGGCTCTTTACCGGTCTGTTGTGGTAAAGAAAGAGCTGAGCCATAAGGCAAGGCTCTCGATTTACCGGTCGTTCTACGTTCCCACCCTCACCTATGGTCATGAGCTTTGGGTAATGACCGAAAGAATAAGATCGCAAATACAAGCGGCCGAAATGAGTTTCCTCCGCAGGGTGTCTGGACTCTCCCTTAGAGATAGGGTGAGAAGTTCAGTCATCCGGGAGGGACTCGGAGTAGAGCCGCTGCTTCTTCACGTCGAGAGGAGCCAGCTGAGGTGGTTCGAGCTAACTGGTTGGGATGCCTCCTGGACGCCTCCCTCGGGAGGTGTCACAGGCGAGTCCACCTGGGAGGAGACCCCGGGGAAGACCCAGGACACGCTGGCGCGACTATATCGCCCAGCTGGCCTGGGAGCGCCTCGGAATCCCCCTTGGAGAGCTGGCGGAAGTGGCTGGGGAAAGGGAGGTCTGGGCTTCATTGCTTAGGATGCTGCCCCCGCGACCCGAACCCCGGACAAGCGGAAGATAATGGATGGATGGATGGATGGATAGTCTAGAATTATTCAAATTACATTTATTTCTTTAGCATGATTACAGTAATTTGAGTCCAAGCCTCTTGGGAGAAAGCCATGCAGTAGCAAGGAAGAAACCTAAAGAGGAAACAAGACTCAAATAGGGAGCCTATTCTTCTCTGGTCTACACTGGCTAGCAAAACAGTGACAATGTGAGTTTTATGTATAAAAGAGAATTATGTATAAAAAACCTGAGTAAGCCTATTCATTAGCAGAAGCATTTAGATGTTAGAAGCTGAATGTTCTCTAAAAAAGAATAAGAAAGCAAATCAAATCTGGTGCACTTGTAATAATCATTGCAATAATAGTGTTATACACTCACCGGCCACTTTATTAGGTACACCTTGCTAGTAAAAGGTTGGACCCCCTTTTGCCTTCAGAACTGCTTTGATTCTTCATGGCATACTTTCAAAAAGCTGTTGGAAACATTATTCAGAGATTTTGGATGGTTATTTGAGTTACTGTTGCCTTTCTATCATCTCAAACCAGTCTGCCCATTCTCCTCTGACCTCTCACATCAACAAGGCATTTTTGTCCACACAACTGCCGCTCACTGGATATTTTCTGAGTGTGTACTTAATATGCTACATTATACAGTGGGGTCCAAAAGTCTGAGACAACTAAGGCTGCAATGATAATTCGACTTAGTCAACTAAAAAAACACTGCGTCGCTTGGGGCGTCGTCTTAGCGTCAAGGCAAGCGTCAAGAGAGGAGAGTGTTTACACAGTTTTCTGTGTAACTCTAACAGTTTAAGCAGGTAGTTCTCTGTGAACGCAGAGTGAAGCTGAACAAAAGCTTACTGTTGAAATGAAGCGTTTACATGATGTCATTCAAATTGAACTGTTTCTAGAGAAGATCACCTCAAACATTCGCCACTTTCCCATCTGCTCCATCAGAGTGCGCTTCCTCTGCAGCAGTGAGTATCTGCTCTCAGAGGAGAGCGAGACTCTTACAGGTGCATGGACAGAGGTGGACTTTCCTCTGTTTCAGTAAAGACCTGATTGTAAAATTGATTTTCAACAGAGTTTAGACAGACAGCAGAATGAACAGAGCACAGACTGTGCTGGTTACATTTAAAATTTAAATTTAGATAGATTTTTTTTTACTTGGTTAAAGAAAAACTGATTTAGTTTGTTATATTTTATTGCTGCGACTTTGCACATTCTTGGTTATAAAGTTAGCAGGAAAGTTTATTAAAAGTGAATTCTTGTGTTATTCATCTTTATTTTCTTGATTCTAAGTTAGCAAGTGCATAAAACAACATCCACATAAATTTAAAAGCTAACAGCTACATAAACGTATTTTGGTAATGTACTGATTCATAATCTGAATAATCGATTATTTGTTTCAGTAATTGATCAATTATCCGACTGTCAAAATATTTGTTTGTTGCAGCCCTAGACTAGACAAAATGCTTCTGTTTTACATTCCTTGCTAAATGAATGGAAGGATGCTTATTGCAAAACCTGGTATCAGCATAAAAATCTGAATGAAAACAGTCTTTGAAATTTTAACCTAAATTTCAGAACTTTTTAGTATTTGTCTTTCTTTCCTTTAATGCCAGAATTCAGTTGAGCTGGCATGAATTCCATAAGTTTGTGCAAATGCCTCTTATCTATAAATGGAATTCTGTTATCTGAACACAGTCCTCAATAAAATCTGACATTTGTTTTCTTCAAAGGCCTCAACATGGCCAGTGACCTAGTAATAGTGCAGAATCGTGAATATTTCTATATTTTACAGTTTTCTTTTGTTTTTCTTTGTTTAAAATGTTTAAAAATTTTGTAAATGTTCTGTTGTTTCTTTTCAAGTTTTATTTAAAAAAAAAAAAAATATATATATATATATATATATATATATATATATTCAATGTGGTCAAAGGACATTTGGACCCCACCGAATGTTTATATTCATTGTTTCCATGCATGGTCATTAAAATTGACAATGCCACTGAGTACTTTTTTATTTAGTGTTAGCCAGATGGCCCCTAACAGCGTAGTGAGCACAATGCAACCCCTTTTACAAAAGCAAAAGTGTCACAAAAACCTGCAGTAGTCGAAACCCTCTTGAGTGTAAAGCTATCTGCATTGTGTTTCCTAAACCTCCTCTCCCACCCCCTCCCGCTTGTTTCTTTCATCCATTTGGCGGAGGCCTAATGAGGTGCCATGAAAGGACACACGCAGGCTGAGCTTTGAAAAAAAAGAAAAGAAAAAAAAAGAAAAAAAAAGTTGTCACGTTGCTGCCCTCAGGTCATGGCATTCAGGTGCTGAGCTGGTGGGAAAAAGGCAGTGGTGCTAATGTTTATCATATGACCTAATCAGAGTCAAAGGCATGGGTCAGGGCACGAAGCAGTCTGGGAACTACTTCAGTTTGGCCCTAATAAGGAGCAGACTGCTGTTTATTTGTCTGAGATTATCCATCAATAAGGAAATATTTCATCATTCGCTGTAATCTTTGGGATCTGTTGTGACTGTAGCAGAGCGTCAAGGAAGAACAAGGGAAAAGAAAGCAGGAGAGAAGTCTGTGGTATTTGTTCAGGCAAGCATACAAAAGTTTGTATGCAAGAGTTTGAACACCAGCAGTCAAAATACATGTTACATGTTGATTTTCTTAGTGAAAATGAGCACATCCTGTACAGGGAATGCACTTATATCTGTTTTCTTTCTGAATTCCTGATCATATGCTGAATTTAGCATGCTGGGAAAATTAATACTAGCATGCAGGTAAACACTAATTGTGCATAACAGATGCAAAAATGTGTTCTATGTAGCGGATGTGTTAACATATTTTCACTTAGAAAATCAACAAATAGATGGAATTCAATCAAAAATGCCCAAACAACTGTATGCCTAGTGTGCTGGGCCTCTTTTTGTGTTCTGTATACAAAAAAATATGTTCAAATAGCAGAAAGAAATGACAGCTATTGTCTCATTTAGAACTGCTAAAACATATCCTATTAAATTCTGTACTGTCCTCTTTTCTGCCAGTTTCTTGACAATAATAATAATAATAATAATAATAATAATAATAATAATACATTTCCCGTCAGGCCATGTAGGTAGCTGTGGTTGCAGGCACAGATTAGGTTTCCCTGTTCCTGTGGGAAAGGTGGTCATGATACTGCAATTGTGGTGGGCCAAGGGCTCCCAGCAGTCAGACTCACTTTGATTATTCCCTCTTTCCAGACTCCTGGTGGTCACCATGTTGCACAGTCTCAGTGGCTAACAGGCTCATAGCTATTAAAGCTTTTGGCTCAAACACAGATTTATAGTGGAGTACCCCCTCAAACCCATTATTATAACTGACAGCACACCACTTTTAACATTAGCATTGACCACACTTTGCTAACCAAGCCCCAGAAGCTTACTCTTGCGAAACACAATCCTAGGCTTGGCAAACACACAGTCTCCCATCATCAAGAAGCTTGTGAATTTCTATAGGTGTGCCCAAAGAGGGCTGCTTTTCAAAAGTTATAGTGCTTTATACAGCACAACATGACCCAGTATGATTTAAAGGGCCCATGAAAAAACTATTTCGATTCAGTATGTAAACATTATACATTTTTCAGAACTTATTTTTCTCTTACAGTCCATATAATCAATTCACCACTCTTGAATAGAGATATGAATTAGGTGTTTTTAACTTATAAAAGGGGTGTCTGTTGCTAAGAGAGAATCCTACCTCTCCCCCAAACACAACAGAGCAGCAGTTCACAGTCTTTATTCAGTCACCCAAGATGTAGTATTTATTTTTATAGGCCAATCAGATCTAAGATAAATATACCAAAATGTGAGACAGTCGTTTTCGCATATTCAGATTACTTTCTTCAGTAGCTTTCTGAAATGTATGTCAGAAATATGTGCAGAAAACTTTGATTTCTTTGGGCTGTCATCACCGCTGTAAGAGCCAAGTGATTGTCTACAAATTATGTAATCAGTGGCGATCACTGGGGTCCAAGCACCACGCGTCTTATGGAGCTAGTAGAACTTAAAAACACTAAGTTGTTAGGATGTATTTGAAATGGCTGTGGGATCTCAAAACAAGATGTCTGCCAGATATTGTACACATTTACATTTTGACTTTGGTTTGGTGAGCCACAGATTTCTAACAAATTAAGTCAAAATACCTGGAAAATTACTTTGCACAGATACTGAACTAAATGAACTAAATAGCTACAGAGCAGTTACCCCTGTATTGTGATCTCGGAGTGCACCAAAATGTTATGTTAAAATTGTGTTCTAGGAACGATGACACCATATATGCTCAGTTCACTGGATTTGTGATGTTTCAAAACAAGTACATTTAAATACATCCACCTATTTAGTGCTGATAGTGAAGATCTCATGAGTCATTACACAGTTTTTTAGCCATTAGAGGTTGTTTTTCTATACTATTTAAGTGTAATCACACTTACATGACCAACTTCATAGAGAGTAACTTAATGCACACATCAGGATTGTAAGATTGTAAGTACTGATTTGCAATTTCACTTGATAAACCCCTCAGTCATGCATAGATAATGACTTTGATCATTTTCAAGAAGGCATATCCTCAGTTTTACAACATAGAATGCTTATTTAATGGATAATTGAGCTTTTGTTGCCTTTTATTTCCTGTACAGTGTAGTTGCTGTTTTGGTTTTCCCTGGTTCTCTATGATATATCTGTCTATGCATGTATTGTTTGTAGGAAAGCGCAGCAAAAAAGAAATCCACTTTGGCACAGCTTGTGTCTCCAGAGTGTCCTGCCATGCTGGTGGCCATTGAGGAGCGAGCAGGCCCAGACAGCCACTATAACTTCACTGCTCACTGGGTGGAAGGTAATGGACTGCAGGTGGTACATTCCGAGAGCAGTAACCTCTGCCTCAATGACAGGTAATTTACAACACACAATGCTATGAATATAGCCCATGTTTGGCTTAAGATTCAATAGTGCTTGCAAAATGATGACTAGTTCTGGCAAGCCATTGTATATGATTTGAAAGTATGTACAGGTTCAGAGTTAATACCTGATTCCACAATTTTGTATTGGGGCATGAAATCTAATATTGCTTACAAGCAGTGGTGAACTATTAGAGCTAGGCTTTAAAAATGTCCCATAAATTTCAAAACATGAGGAAAAAAGCCACCTCAGTGGTAAATTGATTAGGCTGCCACTCGTATTCACAATCAGTGACTGTGTTAATCTCAGAGTGATGTTTTTTCACAAAATTTGTCCCACCCTTTGGAAATCAAAACATCATTGTTTAAATCTTATGTCACTTTCTAATTATACTGACAGGTAATCTCATTGTACAGAATTTCATTGTACAGTGTAACTGCCTGTTTCTGCTGTTCATATGACATAAACACTATTGAATCTCTTCTTCTCCTGAATTACTAACAAATAGAAAAGCTCACTTAGCTATACGTCCCTAGATACCACAGAGAAAAACTGTTCCTGATTGGCCAATTTTCTTTGTGTTTTAGGAATTTAATCCCTTGTTTCAATCATATACTTAACATTGAAACAAGAGTAGTGCTGTAATGTTCGCAGAATTTCAACATATAGAAGTTTTCCATATGCATTACTGCTTATATGGCCAGCATTAATCTTTCTTAACATTCACAAACAATTCCTTCAGAATTATTTTTTGTGAGTAAGAAATAATTAATGTTAAATTTCACCCAGTAATGAATTACAAATGTTTTGTACATAAAGTATATTAGAGAAAATAAATAAATAAATAAATAAAAGGCCCTTAAAAAAGTGAGCCTAATGGCAAGCTAGAGGTAATGCCTTGCATTGTTTCTAACAGCCATTCAGGCAACATTTTTCCACATCTTTTCATTGAGTCCTTCAATAAAGACTTTAACTTAAATCCTGCCTCTAATTTTTACTGGAGGAGCCTGTTAACCTGCTAGCTACCTTCTGACCTTGTGATTACAATAATGAGCGCCGAATGTAGTCTGATTACAGAGACCAGTTAAAGAGTGCGGCTTAACAGCAACCCAATTCTTCATCAGGTTGCATTTTGTAGGAACAGACTTCAATAAAACCAACACAAGTGGATAAGTATGTTCTTCAAGTATTATAGGTAGAATCTTACAACCATGTTTTTCTGCAGTGTAGTAAAGTGTGGCAATGTTAACTCACTCTTGATTTACAAACATAATTTGAATGTTCAGACATTTGATTCACTGAAACAAAAAGTCTGAAAGAAATTATTAAGTAAAATGAATCTTGGAGACGAGTAACCAGGCAAAGCCAGCACAGGTAAACAGTCCTCTTATAGCATGCCATGTAATTAGATGCTTGCTTGATTGCCTATGAGGGAAGAGGAAACTACACCCACACAGAAAATAAAGAAAAGGAAAGGGAGAGAACCAGGAAGGTGGGTACAACCTCACCGGTCACATTCCAAATAGAAACTTGTTGGCAATTAACTGCAGCCAAGGGTTTACCTTACCTTTAGCAGTTGCCAGAGATTCAGAATGTTTTCTTTTTTGAAGAACTGACACTCTAATTGGCTCTTCATCCCAAAGTTTCCAGCCTTTTGTACACTAAGGATCACAGAAGTTCCATCAGGCCTCCGGTTTTCACCCTGTTGCTATGGTAATCGGTAGGAGGCTGGGAGCATAACAAGAAAACAATGAAATGTAAAACTTGAATGGTGAAGTGAGTGGAGAGGCACAGATTAAACAAGAATATATATATATATATATATATATATATATATATATATATATATATATATATATATACATATACTCTCACAATAAGGGATTGGAAATTAATCACATGGATGATTTTGAAACTCACATGAGTCAGACATGTACTTTGATTCAAAGTTTATGAGACATGGCAAAGAGAAAGAGAGAGAGAGACCAAAAGTGGGAGGAGAAAGCATGTGTATCCACTGTCTAAAGGAAGTGGAATCTGTGTAAAAAAGCATTGGCAGCTACCTGGAACATGAAGAAGTATGCTCACTCAGTGAAAAAATATAAAAAGGGCTTAAAAGAGCTTTTTCTGTTGCTGGCAAAGTTTCAAATAAGCCTTTGAAAAGTACCAAATCAAATAGCACAAATCAAAGTCACTTTTAAGGTGGTACACAATATATTAGGGCTAAGGAAAAGTCTGTGATATAGTTATTGCAAGTAACTGTCCTGTGATGAAAAGTCCTGTGATGACACATACAGTAGTGTGAGACTGTTTCAGTACTGTGCAAGTGATTTTAGTAACATATTGTGGAGGCTTCTGGGAAGTAGATAATTAACAAATGAAACCTATAACCAACCTTTGAATTAAAATCAGTGATCTGTAGTGTATTCTCATGTGCTTTCAGACCACAGAAGGAATGACTAAAGGAATGTTGTGGCTAGCTAAAACGTTTTGCAAGAAAGTAAAGTATTGTTTTTTTTCCCTCACTCGCTTCAATGCATTACTGAGTACTTTTGGCTGAACTATCCATTTAACAAAACGCATAGTATAATTTGATATTTCCCACTTGTAAGTCATTGAAACAAGCAGAGAAATTATATTGAATACATATTGACATTCAGTGGAGACCACAATTGTGAATGCTACAGTTTAGAAAAACTTGTTATATTAATAATTTTTGATATTTTATATGCCATTTATAGCTTATAAATGCAAATTGACATCTATATACTATGTACCTGACAGCATTTTTAATTTTCTCAAGCATATTGTACAGTTATGTAAAGTTGTATAGTATTATATACAGTAAATTATATATTGTAATTATATGTTACAATCAAGTGTCAATTTGCTTCATGATTTAATCACCAATTTGAATATATTAGAAACTTCTTGCTAATTATTTGAAAGCTGTGAAACTGTGCAGGACTAACAAAGCAAATTAATTTTATACATTTATCTGTATAACTTTTGTATTGTTAAAAAGATTTGATTTCCAAACCGTTGAACAACATTGCATGTAAGAAGACATAAGAAGTGTTTTTATTATGATTTTAATTTTTTTTAAAGTTAGTTATGTGTACAGGTTTGTCACCATTTGCCATTAGCTGACATTAGAATGAAACATGTCAAAGGTGCTGACTTTAAGCTGTCGATACAGAATGTACATTCAGTGGCCTTTAGTTTTACCTTTACCTTTATTTTATTAGTCCTGGCTTGTATCTGCATTCATTGTCCATTTTATCAGGTCTGCTTATAATATAGGTGCACTTTGTGGGTTCTCTATGCAACCCACTAACATGTCACTAGCATATCACTGTGGTTGCATTGCTGAATGACCCACAACTCAAATAATACCTGCTCTCTGATGGTCCTAGGGGGATCCCGATCATTGAAGAACTGGGTAAAAGGGGGCTAACAAAGTGTGCAGAGAAACAGATGGACTACAGTCTATAACTGTAGAACTACAAAGTGCACCAATAATTAAATTAGATCTGAGAAAATAAAATAGAGCATAAGAGGATAAGTAATGAAGAATGTTCATTTGCCAGAGTGTTCATATTTGTGGAGGGTACATAATAAAGTAGCCAGTAAGTGTAAAGCAAATGCAATTCAATGTGTGATGTCTGAGTAAGCTCTGACATATGACTAAATAAGATCTGAGAAGATATAGCTACTAAGTCTCACTTCTGAGGAATACTGACTGTTTCTGTCTTCTTCAGACTGGTGGAGGTGAATGGGGTGAGTGTGGTGGGGAGCACTGAGGATGAGCTAGCTGCTCTCCTTCAAAGGCCATTTTCTCAGCTGGTCATCCTGCGCAAGCTAGACTTGCAGCCATCTCTGAAGCACCCTCAATGCCATCAGACCACAGCCATGAGGGGATCAGATGGATCAGCACCACAGTAAACATGGCATGCTACTGTCAGAAACACTCTTTATTGAGCCATATGCAGTCACACATTGCCAAAACGACTGTGGTTTTCATTGTTTATCTAATTTGGCTGATATTCCATATTTCAGTAAGATAATTATCTGATTAATTTTGTATGTCATTGAACCTGCCCTTAATTTTTTTTCCTAGCATCCGTCAGGTCCTTGCTTGGGTGTAATCATGCCACCCTATTCATTTTTTTAATTTTTAAAGACTGTGTTCTAGATAATAAGGGTTAGAGTTGCCTCTTTTGTGCTGGTGGTGCTATGTGTTGATGCTTTGACACTTGTACAAAGTGCTTTTAATTCAATATTAATTTAAAAGGATTTGGACCAATATCAAATCGATACCTTTTGTAAACATGCCTACTTACATCAGTCATGCAGTATATTATGCAAAATTACTTTACTTACTACTTTGTGGAAGAAATAGACTCATTACTCATTACCTTCTCTGTTACTCTCTGAAATACAGAAAAAATTCTACCAACCAGGAAGTACACAGTGACACCCAGTTGCGCTTTCAATACTTTTTTAAGTAATGAAACAAATGAACAAATGAAACATAATTGAAACAATTTAATAGTAGATAAATGCTCCAGAAATTCAGAGCTGCTTTCTGCTTAATTACTGTGTGGGCATGTTAGATCACATATTGATTGACAGTGGTATTTCCCTGGCAACATAAATAACCTGGCGCCAGTGGCAGTGGCAAGCAACGACAGCCACAATGTTAGAGATGAGAGATTTTCTATGTGCAGGGTTATGATGTTATCTATTGTGCCAGTTTTTGTGTCTTCTTCTTTTCCACACCTGGATACGTTGCCCTCCACAGGCATGGCATTCTTCAACAGAAACTAAATTGATAAGATCCGTCACACTAATGTTGGCTTGCAGCGTGGATGCTTTCATCAGTAACCAGATTAACACTAAAGATTTATTGCGATTTCCAATGCTTGTATGATGTATTTGTGCAATGTATGCTGGGTGTTGTAAGAACTCTTTACTCATTTTGTGCTACTTTGCTTATGTTGTCTGTTGTGACTTGCAATGTACATAAATGTTCTTTCCTCACAACCTTTTCGATCTCTTGTTTCTCTGACCATTTGCTAATTTGGCCATCAGCAATCTGGGCTTCAGTTGAGGTTTTACTGGATATTTTAAATCTCCTCCAGTTACCTTTGTGACCTCTGTTGTCCCTTTGCTGCAGCATGACAATTGTAGATGATGAAATACCCAGGTTCTTTGCTGTTTTACATTGAGAAATGTTATTTGCTCTTTCACAGGGTGGTGAGCCTCTCTGGGATACACTTTTTTATATGCAATCATGTTGCCAATTTGTTACCAAGTTGTTGCCAATTAACCACCAGGTGTGTTTTTTAGCATTTTTTTTAGCACATTACCAGTCATTTGTTGCCCCCGTCTCAACTTTTTTGAAACATGTTGTTGGCATCAAATTCAATGTATTAAAAAAACAATAGTATATTGTATTTTTAATGTTTTAATGTTAATGAAATATATGGTTGAAATTATTTACACCTCATTGCATTTTGCTTTTATTTACATTTTGCACAGCCTTTTTGGAAATGGGGTTGTATTTACTGAAAATAACACATTTTATGTTGCCTCCGTAACTGTCTATGGAAAATGAACCATAAATTACTGAAATGACAATGTTTCAAAACAAGCATTTGTCATTATTATTATTATTATTATTATTGGTGGTGGTGGGGCGGCACTGTCGCCTCACAGCAAGGAGGGCCTGGGTTCGATTCCCCGGCCGGACGACCAGGGTTTCCTCCGGGTTCTCCGGTTTCCTCCCACAGTCCAAAGACATGCAGTCAGGCCAATTGGACGTGATAAATTGCCCCTAGGTGTGAGTGTGTGAGTGACTGTCTGTGTCTATCTGTCTGCCCTGCGATGGACTGGCGACCCATCCAGGGTGTATCCTGCCTTCCGCCCGAAGACTGCTGGGATAGGCTCCAGCACCCTGACGGAGAAGCAGCTTAGAAAATGGATGGATGGATGGATGGATGGTGGTGGTGGTTGTGGTGAAGGTAGTGTAAGATATTGTCACGATTGTCTCCTCCCACTCCATGTGCTTTTTGTTTTGGCCTTCCATGCGCCTTTGTTTTGTGGCTCCGCCCCTGATTGTCTCCATCTGTGTTTGCACCTGTCTCTTGTTACCCTTGTATTTAAGCCCTGTGTTTTCCCTGGTCTGGTTACTGGTCTTTGTTTGAATCTCTGTTTGATGTATGTTATTTGTTATCCACTGTGTTGGTTGTTGTGGTGATCTTTGTTGTTTACATTTACAGCATTTAGCAGACGCTCTTATCCAGAGCAACTTACAAGAAGTGCTTTGTCAATCTAGAGAAAGTATCTTTGCTAGCTACCAATAGTTTAGAGAAAAGAGACCTGAGCTCAGATCCTGCTAGAAATAAAATGTCACTGCAGACACCGAGAGAAAAAGGAAGAATTGAACGCAGAACTCTGTGCCATTCAATGCAATAAAATTAAAATACAACACAACTACAATACACAGTGCAATACAATAATATAAGTTCAGCCTATAATTCAGTGCTCATTTAAGTCCTGCGTAAAGAGATGAGTCTTCAGTCTACATTTGATGGTTTTAAATCTGATGTGTGCAGCTACAGGAAGCCAGTGAAGGGAGCGCAGCAGTGAGGTAACATGGCTGAACTTGGGCAGATTGAAGATGAGCCGTGCTGCCGCATTCTGGATGAGTTGCTGAGGCTTGATGGTCTGCATGGGAAGACCAGCCAAGCCAAGAGCGAGTCGCAGTAGTCAAGCCTTGAGATGACAAGAGACTGCACTAGCACCTGGGTGGCCTCTTGGGTGAGGAAGGGTCAGATCCTTTGGATGTAGTACAGGAGAAATCTGCATGACCGAGTCAGGTTCACGATGTGAGTGGAGAAAGATAACTGGCCATCCAGACTCACACCAAGACTTCTTGCCTCTACAGATGGAATAATCAGGGAGTTCTCGAATGAGATGGCAAGATCATGATGAGAACCTGTAGTTGCAGGGATGAATATCAGCCCAGTCTTGCTGGGATTGAGCTTCAGGTGGTGAGCTGCCATCCATGTGGAGATGTCAGACAGGCATGCGGAGATGCGACTGGAAGCCTGTGTGTCAGAGGGTGAGAAAGAAAACATTAGTTGAGTGTCATCAGCATAACAGTGATAAGAGAAGCCATGAGAAGATATTACATCACCAAGAGAGCTAGTGTAAAGAGAAAAGAGAAGAGGACCCAGGACCGAGCCTTGTGGGACACCAGTGGAGAGCCTGCATGGAGAACCCTCTCCATGTTACCTGATAAGAGCGATCCTCCACATAGGACTTGAACCACTTCCACGCATAGCCAATGATTCCAAGGTTGGTGAGGATGTCCAGAAGGATCGGTGATTTCAGATTGGTGGTTCTTGGTCACTGCGATGAGGGCAGTTTCTGTAGAGTGTGCTGATTGGAAGCCAGACTGGTTGGGGTCCTGGAGCTGGCTCTGTGTGAGAAAGAGAGACAGGTGATTATAGACTGCTTGTTCAAGAATGTTTGAAAGGAAAGAAATAAGTGATACCGGTCTGTAGTTGTTGACATCAGAGCTGTCAAGCATGGGTTTTTTCAAGATGGGGAGTACTATTGCAGTCTTGAAAGTTGATGAAACTTCACCTGATGCCAAGGACTTGTTGATGAGAAACATGATGAAGGGCAGTAGGTCCTCAGAATTTGACTGAAACAATGCCAATGGGATGGGATCCAGTGGGCAGGTGGTTGGGTTACTGGATTTGATCAGTTGAAGGACAGCATCTGTGGAAAGAGAAAAAAACAGTTTAAGGGATTGAGAATGAGATGATGCGGTCCAGTGGAAGGAGTGGGGACAGAGGGAAAACACTGGCGGATCCTATCAACCTTCTCCTCAAAGAAGGTGACAAAATCCTCAGGGGTGAGAGAACAGGGTACAGGGGGAGGAGGAGGGTTGAGAAGAAAGGAGAAAATGTTGAAGAGCTTGCGTGGATCAGATTCTGATGCTTCCAGTTTCCCTTTGTAGAAAGATGACTTTGCAGCAGTAACTTCGAGTGAGAACTTGGAAAGGAGAGATTGGTATGATTGAAGATCAGTCAAGCTGGGATTTCCTCCACCTTCTCTCAGCCTTCCTTAGATCTTGTCGGTTGCTGCGCAGGACACCTGTCAGCCAGGGGGCAGGTGGGGAAGATCTTCCTGGCCTGGAGGAGAGAGGACACAGAAGGTTAATTGCAGATGAGAGTGAAGAAAGGAAAGCATCCGTAGCCATGTTCAGTGAGAGAGAGGAAAATGAGTCAGGATGGGGAAGGGTGTTCAGGATGGTTGAGGTGAAAGATGAGGAAGGAGTGGAGTGCAAGTTGTGCCGAGAAGAGGAGCACAAAGGGGTGTAATGGACAGGATTAACAGGGAGGGTTGCATGAGAGTTACTGTCACATCCAACGCAGATGGTAGGTCTGGTGAATATCAGGTCCAAAGCATTGCCTGCTCTGTGCATCAGAGGAGTCTTGTTGAGAGCGAGGTTGAAGGATGATAGCAGTGGTAACAGGCAGGATGACTGCAGCTTGTCTGATGGCAGGTTGAAGTTGCCAAAGAGTATGAGTGGGGTTTCGTCGATGGAGAAAAGACTCAGTAGAGTGTCTAACTCATCATTGAAGTAGCCTAGAGGAGAGGGAGGACGATAAAGAACAATGATGTGAATTTTAGTGGGGAAAGATACAGTGACTGCATGGTACTCAAAGGAGGAAATCGAAAGATGAGAAAAAGCAAGTAGAGTGAAACGCCATTTTTGAGACAAGAATAAACCTGTGCCACCATGCCTGCCAGACTGCTGTGGAGAATGGGAGAAGTGAAAGGCAGAGGACAGGGCTGTTGGAGTTGCTGAGTTCATGGGGGTGATCCAGGTCTCTGTCAATGCCAGGAAGTGCAGCAAATGGAAGGATGCGAGGGCTGAAATGAAGTTTGTCTTTTGCACAGCAGATTGGCACAATTCCAGAGCCCATCTGCAACCCTGGTCTATCCCGTCCTATCCCATTGTTGTCCTGCTGTGTTGTTGATTCTGGTTTATGCTATGTCTGTTTATCATTCTATCCGTATTGGCTCTATGACCCTGGACCGCTTTGACCATGACCCTGGATTTGCCTTTAATAAATCTCGCTTATCTCAGTATGTGCTTCCGCCTCCTCGCTCCCTGTCACAGATATTTTAAGAAACTCAGTAATAATATAAAGTGGGCAATGTTGTCACTGGAAGTACAATTTCTCTAGAAATTGATTTATGCTAGAACATCAAAAGAGGCTATAGATAGAGATAATTATTCTTCCACCACCAAACTTTGCAAGTGGCACTCTGCATTTAAACAGGCAGTGTTCTTATGCATCTTCCAAACCCAAATTCATCTGTCAGAGTGCAAGATGGTGAAGCATGATTCATCACTCCAGAATATTAATTTCCACTGCTCCAAAATCAGGTAGTGACATGCTTTACACCACTCCAGCTGATGCTCCAGACTGCGCATGGTGATCTTAGGCTTATGTTCTGCTGCTATGCCACTGTAGTCATAGAAAAAAAATCCATGAAGCTCCTGGTAACAGTTCTTGTGCTAACGTTGCCTCTGGAGGTAGTTTGAAATTCTGTAATTAGTGCTGTAGTTGAGGACAATTTTTCCATGCTTCTGCACACTGCAGTCTTGTTTTGTGAGCTTGTGCAGCCCACCACTCAGCTGAGTTTGCTTCTAGACCTTTCCTTTTCCCAGTAACAACACTGAGAGTTGACTGGGATAGGACATAAATTTGACAAATGGACATGATGTAAAGACATCCTGTAACAGTGCCAAGTTTACTCAGATCTTCAATACAACTCATGCTACCTAGATGATTGTCTATGGAGACTTCACGGATATGTGTGTAATTTTATACAACTGTCAGCAACAGGTATGGATTGAATAGCCAAACAAACTAATTAGAAGGGATGTCCACGTACTTTGACTTCAAACCAAACATGAAATTGACTTCAAACATCTATAGAAAAAAAAACTTTGAGGCTGAGCTATTGCCTGGTGTCTTATTGGGTCAAAATACCATAGCACATAGTTATAGGAACTAGATCCCTACATGAAACCATAGGTAGGATATTTTGATGAGAAAATACTACCAGAACTAACACTAAAGGTAGGAAATGTTAATAGCCTAAATCAAGGGCAAAGTTGTTTTAAAGGATGAGATCAGTCACTGGTTGAAACATGAACAGGAAAGCTCATAATGGTATCTGTTTAAGCAGAATGTCCAAACTTTATTTATGTTAGTTAATATATTTTTTCAGAGCTGAAATTGACTATTTCGATTTTTAAATAATAATAAAATTTTGCAGAAACAGAGAATAAAAGAGGTTGGAGAAGAGCTTAACACAAAAGCAGCCAAGAGAGGACAGGAACTGTAATCTGCATTTTAAAAATGTAATCTGCATATTAGTGTTGGGGTCATATGAGACTGCCAGCAGGTATTGAACTGGCAAATTGTTTTTTACAGTCTTTAATGAAGGCATTCTAGAATCTAGAGAACAGGCTGGGTAACCATGTCATCATGTAAAATGGCCTGTGGGCTCAGCCCCTGATGTTGGGACAGTCAAGTCACGTTTTATGCTTTTTGTGTTGAGATCTTTTTCCACTATATTTTGGTTTTTGGAATCGTGAATCATAAAACATGCATAAAATGATTCTTGGAATTGATACTATCGATTTCTGGCCGGCAGCAACATTTCTGGCATCAAACAGCCTTAGTGGGGGGTATAGTGGAACTGACTAACCAATACCCAACTATGGGAAGACTCCAAAATCCTTTTTGCTGAACTTAATAAAGCAACGAGAAAGAAACCAAAATGTGGGCAGTCTGGGCAGCCAGAGTGCATAAGTATCATGATGGGACTTGAAGGCATATTACAGAGTCATAATAATCAATCACTCCTTGTACATACTAAAATACCACATGGATACACTTTTCCATCAGCATGGTTTTCAACACTTTTGGGGGGGTAAAGTGATGTAGCAGTCCACATTCATGTAATTTAAACCATGAATATTTCATGAATGTTTATTAACATATTCATGAATGTGTCACGAAATGTTACTGTAAGATATTATGTAGACCCCCTTCATATAAAATGTAATGAACTCTTATTTTCACAATGTGTTGTGACCCGATATGTCAGTTAAACCTACCTTTAAGGGGAACTCCACGTAATTGAATGGTTAAAATGTTAGTTATTCAAAATGGCTTGGTGTGAGATGTTCCATTTTAGAAAAACCTTATTCTGTAAGTTTTATTGGCTCTAACAGCTCCCTCACAGTAAGTTATTACACAAAAGGGTTATTAATACATGCCTGATGCCTAAAACTTTGCTTTACGATAGAGTTGTGATAAAGTTTTGGCCTAAAACATCTTGTTAATGCATTTAATTTAATACATTTATGGTGGAAGCAGGGTGTTGTAAAATAGTCCCCAAAGAAAACTTTTTTCTTTTTTTCAGATTTTCATTTTTTTCCATTATCACCCTTACATGTGTAAGACATGTGTAGGTTCGCTAGTGGTTTTGAATAAAACGCTATACTAGTGTTGTAGACTTCAGGGACCCCAGCTTTCTATCACCACCACTGTAATGAAGTCTGAGTCTGTAATTTTCTCTACAAGTGACCATTTCATATTAAAACCACACTGAATGACTTAGTTTACATGGCACTGATAGAATTATGCTAACATTCTGAAAAAAACGGTGGAATACCCCTTTAACTCATTTCATGCAGTTTTGAATGTAGGGGATTGAAATGACAGCACTAGAGTCATATGTATCTGTATGTAACTTAATGGCACACCGGCTACTGTGTAGTGGTATGACTATGTCATATTTCGAAACATTGCAGATTTAATAGAGCATCTACTATTTTATACAGGACAAAACATGAGGAAAAAACCCACCTGAATCATAATGCTAACTTCTAGTAGTGGCAATTTGCTGTCACAATTGGCCCCTCCCAGTCCTGTCCATGTGCGTTTGTTTTGGTATCTGTAGTCCTGCCCCTCATTTGTTGACTCCGCCCCTGATTGTTTTCACCTGTCCCTCGTTTTCCCTTTGTTACTTAAGCCCTGTGTTTGCACTTTGTCTTTGCTGGTCTTTGTATCGGTCTTTGTCATTGCTCTGTTTGATGTTTGCTCGTCGTGTTTGTATTCTGGTCTTGTCATGTCTGACCCCCGATCTATCCATGTTGGCTCAATGACCCTGGACTGTTATGACCCTGATTCCAGATTTGCCCTGAATAAAAGTCGCTTACCTCCGCATATGCGTCTGCTACCTTGCTCCGTGTCACATTTGCACTGGAAACACAGGTGCACTGGAAACATTGTTAGCACCAGAGAATCATGGAAAATCTAAATAATGTGAAACAATAAGGTTCATTTCATCTGTTTATTCATTAGTCATTTATTTATTCATTATTATCATGGCTTGTAGTGTTATTGTTAGGCCCTTTCATGGTTATTAAGTAATGTTGTCAGTAAGGTAAGTGCATAAAATAAAAGAAAATAATGTAAATAAAAGAAAGCAAAAAATGCACTTCTTGAGACTTTTGCGTCTTACGAAAAACAACAAACTTCTGACTGGTGCAATAACACCTTCAGAGGTACTGAGCTCGAGCTGTTTCTTTCATCAGAGTCTCTAAGTGTTGACAGCTAGAAAGCAAGATAACTGTTCAGCCTATTTGGCCTCTTTAAGTTTGCACTTGAATAGCTGCATACAATATACACAAAGTTAATTTGTTAATTATTTATATGGCAATTAATTGCCAGATAAAATGCTATGGTTGTTCAGGCCTAGTACTTGCTGTTTCACTGTTTTTCTAATTGGTGTCGACCAGACAAGGACTGATTCCTTGTCTGAGTCCTGGCTCTTCCTTTTGTTCTAAGGGAGATTTTCCTTGCCACAGTCATGCTTAGATCTTCACTAAAGGCTTGATCCTGGATTTCTATAAAGCTGCTTTGTGACAATGCCAGTTGTAGCAGCAAGTACTATACAAAAAAATAATAATTAAATTTGAACTGAGCCAGAATTTCTTAACTACGGACTAATATAGGAACTATATGTGTTTTCCTTGACTGATTCTTCGTACATCAAGCATCCTCTTAGATGTCAGCATAGTTTAAAAGACACCAGAATAAATCAGTTTGCTCAGATGCTGAGCGCATATTTCACTTAATAGTAGGGTGCAGCAGGAAAGAAAAAGAGAAAACACTTCAGTCACTAGACCTCTGCTCTATGGCATGTGGTCTGGCATGGCAAACTAGGGTCAGTTAGAAATTATCCATGAAAATTCATATATCATGGGAGAAGTGGTAACTAAAGTCCTGAGTTCCATTCAACCATAAAAGCCAGTTAATAAAATAAAGCAATGCCATAGTGTTCATAGCTACATAGTAATTTCTAAACAGTTGAGACATCATGGAATGTTGCAAATTCCATCAAGAATGTTAATGACCAACAAAATCAAAGGCAAATATTCCAATTAGGTTGATTAGTTAAAACATTTATTGCAACATATATCTAGTTGCAATACAGTGTAATGCAATCGCTAAACTGTAGTCCTAAAAAGAAGAACAATGTCATCAAACTAATGGCACCCTAGGTAAAATGAGAGAAAAATCATATGAAAAATGTCTTTTTAATGAGAGTGATGAGATTAAATGTCAAGGGGCTAAAATAATTCAAAGGGAAAAGAAATCTATCTATGTAAAAATACAATTATTGACACCTAGATATTCTTACATTCTTTAAATATCCTGCACTACTTGAACAGTAATCCAAGATTTTCAAACAACTGGAACTGGGATGGACCCACCTGAATGAGGACACACATTTTTCCACCACAGTCAGAAGACGGTCCAGGACAGTGATGTGGCTAGTCCAGATATCCAGACTACTGTAAATGTTTTTTTTTTCTCAATAGCCTTGGTTAAATAAGAATCACATAAAATATATAAAGTTGACTCCAAGCATCTTGAGTCTCGCAGTTACTGGCCAACAATCAACCTTGGTCTCCAGAAGATTCAAAGGATCTAAGAACCCCAGACTCTCAGACAGTGTAAGCAGTAGAGCTGGGTGATATGGCCAAAAATGGTATCATGATAACCAAAATTCATATCGTTCAATATCGATACATATCGCTATAACTGTCAAATCATTATTTATTTCAAGTTTGAAGGCTGATTTTTGCTCCTGGGTAGTTAATTGTTGTTTTAACCTATCCTTTATGGTCGGAACATGACAAACACTCACCAAACAGTGGAACATTTCACTAGTCTGTCATAGGACAGTGGGAGAAAGTGTGAATGGCTGTTCTTTTATCAGTTGGAAAAGCGGCAGTTTTTGTAATAGTGATAATTTAAGTAAGAAAACAGATTATTATTAGCTATCTGGTGACAAATGCACGGCTATCCCACTACAAATGCTAAACAAGTAGCCAACAACCATGCTAAACTGTTTAATTTCTCACCATGTGAACTTTAGCTGGCTCGGTAGGTCAGTAATGGATCACACCGCCTTACTGCAATCAGTCCTAGAACAGCCATGTCAGAGCACATCACAGTATTAAGTTAAGTGATACTTTATTAATCCCACAAACAGAGAAATTCTACCTCCGCATTTAACCCATCCGTGAAGTGAAACACCATATACACACTAGTGAATAGACACACACACTAGGGGCAGTGAGCACACTTGCCCGGAGCAGTGGGAAGCCCTATCCACGGCGCCTGGGGAGCAATTGGGGGTTAGGTGTCTTGCTCAAGGGCACCTCAGTCATGTGCTGTTGGCCCTGTTAGTTCCCTAACCTCCAGCCCATGACTGCCCCCTTCAGACACCAGCTATCAGACGACTGGATTTCTCTATTCTATCGTAATAGTTTAATGGGTGAACCACAATATATGAACAACAGACAGAGTCCTCCTTTTAGCTACTTTTAAAATGAAAGGTGCTTTTATGTCTTGTTTGATCTACAGTATAATTAATTCAACGTGTTGTGCGAGTGACCAAGTGCTGCTTCAAGTTAGCCAGCTGCTAAAAACAGCTAACCTGGAAAGATAACGTCCTCCTGCTCTCCAATACCTCACAGCTTCCTCTCTTTACTTTAATTTAAATCAGGGCTGTAACATGAACCCAATTCTTTCTTTCACTTTCATTACTTGGGAATGCACTAGTTCTAAGATATGACTGGGTGCTGTAACAAGCACTTTAGTTGAGAGGAGCAGATGTGATTTAACCCTAGTAAAGCTTGTTAGGATGTACAGAAAGAGGTGAGTTCACTGTAGGACAGTACAGCTACACCACTTATCTCACATTTGGTCACAGGAGAACAGATCGCTGGTCGCTCCACTCAAAGGGAATGTATGACTCCACGTTTCAGATGTTGCTAAATACTCATTTTACTCGTTGCCCCCTCCCTCTCTAATCATGTTGAAAAACTCTGAAGACGGCAGAGTAGTGTCACTCTTGCAGTAGAAACATGGAAGTGTGAGAATTGTGTATTATTATAAAGAAAATTTATTGAAACTTTATCACAATATACCTTTTCCTCAATAGAGCGATAATTATCCTTATCATTTTATCGCTGAGCCCTAGTAGTAAGGCTGAGCTGCTGCAATGAAAGTTTGGAAAAAAATTGAGGAAAGTAAGCCAAATGTTCTTCTTGAGCCTTTTACTTGTGTCCTATTTTACAGTTCAACAACATCTAAGGCAAGTTAATGGTTTAGACCATCCTGGGTGTTGCGGCCCCCCTGGGAGTCCCGACATGATCACAGTTGATTGCATAAATAGTGCAACAAAGACCTTATAATTTTCACAAGTGTATGCAAGCTCTGCTGAATAACTCCCCTTACAGGCCACAAACAACAAGCTAAAGCTGTGGTCATACTGAACATGAGTAGAATTTGCCTGGCAAACACACACACACAAAAACCAATTAGTTTGCAGTATTGTAAAATTTGAAGTGTGACTGTGAATTTTAAGCCTGCAAATTCAAGAACCTGGAAAATGCAGCCAACAGAATACAAGAGGGCAAGCTGTGGAACCTTTTTTTCTGAAAAACACTAAACGGAGGAACTGTTGACTCATCACTTACATCTGCAAAAAACAAACCAGTTAGCTGATATTACTGCACCATTTACTGCACAATACATTCTCTCCAAAACCACCTCAGGTCAGTACCCCTCGAACTTGAAGCAATTGGTAACACTATTTTGAGTGGTCCTTTTTGGGGGATTAATAAACTCTTGTAAAGAAGCAGTAGTGATGCATCAGAACACATTGAGGCAAATGTCTTAAAAATCTACTGCTGATACATTACTTATATTAAACAGATGCATTATCCTTATGCTACATGAAATAGACTTAATATGTTACTTTCATTAAGCAAAAACTTAACCTTAACCCTGGCCCTAATCCTAATCCTATCCTTAGCCTCAATCCAAAACCTTACCCTAACCCTACCTAAAACCTAATCCAGTTAAACTCCAGTTACAGAATGGTGTGAGCAATGTCTACAACAGCTTATGAGGATGCTGAGATGATTTGTATTATACCTGTTGCATGGCCAGTAACTTCTCAGGTTTACCTCTACAGATATGAATTTGGATACTCCTAATAAAGTGAAAACAACTGAATTCAGCAGACTATAAACTAATTTTACTTCCACAGTTAATTAAAAGTCTTTTAATAATCTAATGAGTGTTTTTACTGGTTCTACATTTTTAATATGTTGATGATGTGAGAGTCTGTTGAATGTTTATTTCATCTCAAAACAACCAGTCAAAATGACGTCTCACCACGGGCCACACTCTGAAAACGGTTAAGAATCCCTGGTATAGACAAACATTACTTCAATTAGAGCCTTATCTTGTAGTATAGGTAGCAGTACTAATAGTAGACAGGCTATTTATTCACCTAATTTGGTTTAATGTTAGGCTAGCTAATAACAGTGTTTGTTTATGTTGCGAAAAACCCACACTGATGTGACTAATTAATGTTATATCACTGATAATGCTGCTGCACACTAATGCTCATGCATTGTTGCAACATGAGCTTATTAACTGTTGGCCATAAAGTTGTGCATACACTACCTAGTTATGTTAGCTTACTTAGTTTTGCAAAAGAATAAAGGTGTGTGAATGTAACATTTTTTGGCATCAGTAAGCCAGACTAGGTATTATTCTACTACTGAATTCGTTTCACTTCTACCTCCAGTTCTGAGTCACTTATTTAAACACAGGCATAAGACACTTTTTTCAAGGCACAAGCAATAAAGAAATAGAACACTACAAGAAACAGTAGCATGAAAAGGTGAGTATAGGGAACTTCATGTTAGCACATAGTGGGATCATTAGTTATTTCCATTGAATGATAGATTTTAGAACTAATATATGTTTATATATGTATGTGTTTGAGTTCTGATGGTACCAGTTCATATGTATCTTGAATTAATGCCAGGTGGTAAATATACATGCAATTCATTTTTGGCTAATTCTATTTCCATTTTAAAGTAATGAATTAAATGTTGCAGAAACAAAGGACAGAAGAGGTTGGAGGAGGAGACAAAATAATGTAACATACATATTAGTGTTCCGATTATATGGACATGCCAGCAGAGATTATATATATATATATATATATATCCATCCATCCATCCATCCATCCATCCATTTTCTAAGCCGCTTCTCCGTCAGGGTCGCGGGGGGATGCTGGAGCCTATCCTAGCAGTCGTCGGGCGGAAGGCAGGATACACCCTGGACAGGTTGCCAGTCCATCGCAGGGCAGACAGACAGACACAGATAGTGACTCACACACTCACACCTAGGGGCAATTTAGCATGTCCAATTGGCCTGACTGTATGTCTTTTGGACTGTGGGAGGACACGGGGAGAACATGCAAACTCCACACAGAGAGGACCCCGGTCACCCGGACGGGGAATCGCACCCAGGCCCTCCTCGCTGTGAGGCAACAGCACTACCCACCACGCCACCATGCATATATATATATATATATATATATATATATATATATATATATATATATATATATATATATATATATATATATATATATATATATATATGGAAATACTTTATCTAAAAAGAATTAATTTCATGTATCATTACCAGAGATTAAAAATAACTACATATATATATATATATATGGCAAATCTTTTTTTTACAGTTCATAATGGGGGTGCCCTGAAATCTAGAGAACAGGCTACATAACCATGTCACCACGTAAAATAGGTCTTTGGCTTTGATTTTAATACAACCTAGTCATGCCCCTGGTTCACGAGTCAAAACTTTCTCCATCGAAGATATATGCTGGTTACATCCTGGGGTCAACAATTAGCATCTCCATGCCAACAAACTATTTGGAAAGTTTGCTGGAGGAAAGTCTCTTCGGTCATTAAGAGACAAATGTAAACACCTGGAGTTCTCTTAATTGGAACCACGTTCTATGATCAGATGACAATAGAGGTTAAAAAACAGTATATAAAACTGTTTAGTTTGGCTTAAGAGGCAAAATCATACAGAAAAGGGTGATCCCATCATGAAATGGACTCGCTGCTCTGTGGTGCTTTGAGGCTGTTATTATTCAAAGGCCCTGTGAATTTTGTTTGAACACATGACATTATGAACTACATTAAATAGCAGGAGATTTTAGATCAAAATCCAGCTGCCTCTGCCAGGAGGTTACATCTGAGTTGTGTTTGGTATGGAAATGCTTCCCCTACACATTACCATGGGTGCCAATAATTCAGGAGGAAAAAAGTACCAGTCTAGTTTATCAAATCTGGAGGACACATTAAACATGCAGTTTTACTAAATGACCTCTTCCCTAAATCCACATTCAGGACATGTCTGGACTTTTAGAAAAAGACTACTACAAAGAAATAATGACAGACACCCTGACAGACACTCCCCATAGGCAAAAACACACACACACACACACACTAACCAATTCATGCATAGGATGACCAGTGGTTGTGTGTGGGCCATGTGTCAGATCTAGCAGTGTTGCTGATCACTCACTTTGGGGACCCCATGCATCCGGTCTCCTGGCTGAACCTTACAGGCTCCACCATGGTAAACCTATTAATAAGGGCCGGGGCGCTTTAGCGGGCATGTGAGACCCCCACCAGGGGAAGGTCACCTGACCTATGACCTCCATTATGGAATTACATGGTCATGTGACATACAGCTTTGAGATTCAGGAAAGCTTTTGGGAGAAGGAATGGAACCTAATGTTGGGAAAGACAGTGTGTGTGTGTGTGTGTGTGTGTGTGTGGCAAAACATTATGACCACTCACAGATGATCATAATCACTTTAGGAAATCACGTTTTCCTAAATTTGAGATCCAGCATAGGACAAATAAGCAAAGAACTTACATCAGTATGGATAACGCAAGTTGCGCTGCAGTGAAGCAACAGGATTTTGAGACTTTTTAATCGAGATACAGGAAATCAGAAAGCTTTAAAGCAGAAAAGCTACTTTCCAGTAAGGAAAAGTAAAATAAGCATGAAGAGTTTCACTACCTCATTCAGGAGTTATGAGAGCTTTACATACAGCTCAGACCTCGGTGACTCAATTTGAGCTGATTTCAGAGATGCCAACAGCATCCATAAGGAAAAACAGGACAAAGTGTTTCTCTCTTAGCCTACACAAAAAGATCTCTCTCTCTCTCTCTCTCTCTCTCTCTCTATCATGTTTCTCTTAAGTTTTGTTTGTATAGATTCTTTCCAGCGATGTAATTAATTTCCTTTATTAATACTTTTACGTTATCAAATAAATTATCGCTGCAGTAACAGTACTCTAACGTGACTAAGTGCTTTCAATACTCTTTCCACCCGTTCATTGTACACTGAACAAAAATATCAACGCAACACTTTTGTTTTTGCTCCCATTTTTCATGAGGTGAACTCAAAGATCTTTTGAGTTCAAAGACTTTTTCTATTTATGCAAAATGCCTTTTTCTCTCAAATATTGTTCACAAATGTGTCTAAATGTGTTCATGAGCAGTTTTCCTTTGCCGAGATAATCCATCGACCTCACAGGTGTGGCATATCAAGATGCTGATTAGACAGCATGATTTTTGCACAGGCGTGGCTTAGGCTGGCCACAATAAAAGGCTATTCTAAAATGTGCAGTTTTATCACACAGTACAACTGACAGCTGTTCGTTGTTGTAACCGACTTGAGTGGGCAAATGCTCACATTCAATGGTGTCTGGCACAGTGGAGAGGTGTGCTCTTTACGGATCAATCCCGGTTTTCACTGTACAAGGCAGATGGCAGACTGCATGTATGGCGTCATGTGGGTGAGCGGTTTGCTGATGTCTACATTGTTAATCGAGTGGCCCATGGTGGCGGTGGGGTTATGGTATGGGCAGGCATATGTTATGGACAACGAACACAGGTGCATTTTATTGATGGCATGGTATGGAAATGCTTCCCCTACACATTACCATGGGTGCCAATAATTCAGGAGGAAAAAAGTACCAGTCTAGTTTATCAAATCTGGAGGACACATTAAACATGCAGTTTTACTAAATGACCTCTTCCCTAAATCCACATTCAGGACATGTCTGGACTTTTAGAAAAAGACTACTACAAAGAAATAATGACAGACACCCTGACAGACACTCCCCATAGGCAAAAACACACACACACACACACACACACTAACCAATTCATGCATAGGATGTATGCAAAATGCCTTTTTCTCTCAAATATTGTTCACAAATGTGTCTAAATGTGTTCATGAGCAGTTTTCCTTTGCCGAGATAATCCATCGACCTCACAGGTGTGGCATATCAAGATGCTGATTAGACAGCATGATTTTTGCACAGGCGTGGCTTAGGCTGGCCACAATAAAAGGCTATTCTAAAATGTGCAGTTTTATCACACAGTACAACTGACAGCTGTTCGTTGTTGTAACCGACTTGAGTGGGCAAATGCTCACATTCAATGGTGTCTGGCACAGTGGAGAGGTGTGCTCTTTACGGATCAATCCCGGTTTTCACTGTACAAGGCAGATGGCAGACTGCATGTATGGCGTCATGTGGGTGAGCGGTTTGCTGATGTCTACATTGTTAATCGAGTGGCCCATGGTGGCGGTGGGGTTATGGTATGGGCAGGCATATGTTATGGACAACGAACACAGGTGCATTTTATTGATGGCATTTTGAATGCACAGAGATACCGTGACGAGATCCTGAGGCCCATTGTTGTGCCATTCATTCATGACCATCACCTTATGTTGCAGCATGAAATGCACAGCCCCTTGTTGCAAGGATCTGTACCCAGTTCCTGAAAGCTGAAAACATCCCAGTTCTTGCATGGCCAGCATACTCACTGGACATGTCACCCACAGCCATTAAAGAGGAGTGGACCAACATTCCACAGGCCACAATCAACAACCTGATCAACTCAATGCGAAGGAGATGTGTTGCAAATGGTCATACCAGATACTAACTGGTTTTCTGACCCCCCGGACCACCCCAATACAGTAAAACTGTACATTTTAGAGTGGCCTATGATTGTGGCCAGCCCACCTGTGCAATAATCATGCTGTTTAAACAGCATCTTGATATGCCACACCTATGAGGTGGATGGATTAAGGAGAAGTGCCCACTAACACAGATTTAGACACATTTGTGAACAATATTTGAGAGAAAAAGGCCATTTGTGTACATAGAAAAAGTCTTAGATCTTGAAAAAAGGGAGCAAAAACAAAAGTCTTGCGTTTATATTTTTGTTCAGTGTACATATGATAATATATTTATATTAAATTTAGTAAAACATACACACACACTTTTTAAGCCTCTCCTCCCTCAGGGTCACGGGAGCGGGGGGGGGGGGGGGGGGGTTGGTGCTGGAGCCTATCCCAGCGGTCACTGGGCGAAAGGCAGGATACACCCTGGACAGTTTGCCAGTCCATCTCAGGGCAGACAGACATACACACTCACAACTAGGGGTAATTTAGCATGTCCAACTGAAAAGTTTTAGCGTGTCCAAGTGAAAAGTGGCATCTAAATGTGTTCCAGGGTAATATTCAAATAAAACATTTCAATCAATTTCTATCACATTTGCATTTTGTAGGGTTGTGTCAAGTCACAAAAACACAAAAGATATGACTAAACCACATTTATATGGGTCCCCTGGAGCATTTACCATAAAGTGTGCCACCTTTGCTGAGTTTATGGGACTGATTGCAGTCAGAGTAGAAATGGACTGAAGTAGGAGTTGAAAATACAGAAATGTTGACAATCTGAACTTCATTCAAATGATAAGTGAATTTTTATTTTATTTACATCTTCATATGTGGTGTAACAAATCATCTTACTGAATATTGAGGACAGCGTATTCAGTATTCAGACTTTCAAAGTCTAGTTTGTTAGACGTTACTAGTCTGTTAGATCAAATTGATCAATAGATCAAGTTTATCAAATTGTAAGTTGCTCTGGATAAGAGCGTCAGCCAAATGCCATAAATGTAAATGTAAATATAAATTACCAAAATGCACTTCTGTTTCAATCCACAAGATGGTGCTGTATCTCTCTGATAAGACCAAGGCTTCTGTCAGTGAAGTTATCGTAATGAACAGATAATGTAATGTAATCTCCCCTGTACACCTGCCACTGTAAACAACTTTGGATGAAAGTAGTTGTTAAAAACACAATATTTCCAAAAATATTCACCCGCATATGAACTTGAGTGACATCCCATTCTTAAGCAAAAGGGTTAATATGATATCGGCCCAACTTTTGCTGCTAGAACAGCTTCAACTCTTGCGGGAAGGCTTTCCACAAGGGTTAGGAGTGTGTTGAGGTCAGACACTGATGTTGGACGAGGAGGCCTGACTCACAGTCTCTGCTCTAATTCATCCCAAAGGTGTTCTATCGGGTTGAGGTCAGGACTCTGTGCAGGCCAGTCAAGTTCTTCAACACTAAACTCGCTCATCCATGTCCTTGCTTTGTGCACTGGTGCGCAGTCATGTTGGAACAGGAAGGGGGCACTCTTATATATATATATATATATATATATATATATATATATATATATATTTAAAAAAAGGTTTTTAGATGCAAAGCATCTCATGGCCCTGGCTTGCAACTAATTCTTTCATTTTGCATTTTCAAATCGCTCTTTACTCGTAAATTGCAAATGAAAGGATCTAATCGAACCATATGTAAGTTCACAAATACAGATAACATCTAATGATGCTGCTTCAGTACCTAAAACTAGAAGTGTGCTTTGCTATGTTGACCTTATTTGCCAGGTCGTGCAACAATTTTGTGGTAGCTGAAGCAGCTGAACATTTTAAAACACCAAGCTTTCTAGGACTGTGTGGGCTACTAAAATCATGAAGGCCATCCAAATCTGAAGAAAAGTGCTTCTTTACATACAGTGCCTGCCATTACAATTAGCCTAAAATTCACAGCTGAACTGAGAACTGGCTTTCATTTAGCCTCTTGCCTAAAGAACAAACACAAAACAAAGAACAATCCATATGCCTTAATTTAACTGTGTTAAACTATATATCTTTCTACATTGCTGTTTATTTGACAGAGTTCTAATAAACTGTTGTAATTTTAATAAGATGCAAACAAATCACAATATGGGTTGAGGATTATGAAATGATCATATTGCCCATCTCATAGTGTAATGTGTCACTCTTCAGTTACACCAATAAAACTGCCAGAGCCATAATCACTTTCAGACTTTAACACTGACCACATCACAGTGGCCAGCTGTATATGCACCACAATCATGCTTAGCTATGCATAACATAACAATAAGCAGTCTATAGGCCCTACTCTGCCAGAGCCGCATCAGCAGTGCAGCAGCAAAGAATGCACTTTGACTGTTTTATGTACAGCAGAGTGAACTGAAATCAATTTCATAAACAGCACTTGCTGGCAGGCAAAGAAAGACATCCTGGATTATCTCTCACCCACACCCAACCCCACCCAATCTAGTCATGACATGTTTCTTAAAATGCTTGTCCTTACCCTATATTTTTCCCCTCAAATAAAGATCAAAAGACAAAACAGGACTGGTCAACTTAGCATGCAGGAATTACAAGAATGTTAATCACAAATGGCACCATGTGCTGAGACCCTACAGACTTGATTACTAATGGCCAATTACTCATAAAAGAAAACAGAATGACAGAATGCTTTCCTCCTTAACAGCTATGTTGCTGTCATTTTGCTTATTCTAGGATACCATATGGGATCTTCATAAAGCAGTTTTAAAATACGAGTACTGCTTTGAAAATGACAATCTGTAAATTATTTAATCTGTGCCTCACCACTAGAATTCTTTTTGCTCTTGCACAGTACATTAAGAGCAAAACAATGTGTACAGGCCCCTTATAAACACAAAAATAAAACAAACCAGCAACACATTCATGAAACTGCAAAAATCGTCTCTTCTCCCACTTATGCTGGGCTGGATGACCCTAAAAGAACACAGCAGCAAGATTTTGGGCATCTGTTCTGTTTTAAATGCTCCAGGTCTGGCCACCTCCACCATCTTAAAGATAAGCTAAGAGCACTGCCTCTGACTACAGTGCTTCCAGGTGCATCTCTCCTGTCTGTTTCTCTGCACTGACATTTAAGAGCTCCTGGCATCCGTTTGAAGTCACAAAGAGCATTAACTCTGATTTCCTGCTCCAAATCCCTGCATGGGCCAATAAAAGGTTTGTGCAGGTCAGAAACCTACCAAAAAGGATTCATTGTCCACATAAACGTTGGATAAACAAACCTGGCATTTACTCATTATTAGGGGAAAAAATGTGAACTTGTATCACATAGGCACACCAACATGCTATTTCCTATATTAAGTTTCAAGTGCCTCACCCCATGTCTGCACATTGTGTTTTTCATCAGAAATGTGCTAAAAGTAGTCAGGTAGCTTCTCTGTGAATGAACTGTCAAAGAATGTCCTTACTGTAAATAAGCCAGGAGCAATTGCTTCCCACTTGTTAGAGGAGTTCTAGAAATGTAAATCTGTCCCAGCTGGAGCAGAGGGCAAAGTTTCACCAGCATCTCATACTTGGAAGAGGCCAAAAGGCTAAGCTTGATCGAGGCAGTGTATGAACACTGGTGTGAAATCCCATGCTATCACTGTAGGACCCTCTCTTCTAGACATCTTATACCAAAATGCACACTCATACAAATGAAATACAGTGTTGTCTTTTTGGAATGCAATGATAATGTGCATGTCTTTTTAAGTAGGATGCTTTATGAAAAAAAAAGAAAAAAGTAAATAAATTCATGGCTGCGAATTCCACTACAGCTAATCTAAGTAGCTGAGCAACCAGCTTATATCACACTTAGTTTGTAGGCTTTAGCAAAACAAAAGCCTGTTTGTTTAGAACAGAAGTAGTTTTACTAGACTACAATGTGGGTGTATGAAAAAAAACAATAAATTTCACCTTTTAATATTAGTTATTTATCTGCAAAATCTAGTCAATAATTGGCATAAAAACATATAAGCTATCATTCAGTGAGGCTGAATAACAGTATTTTGTATTTAGGCTTCTGTTTCGCTGATCGTTTTGTTGAGGCCGTAACTGCACTGCATCATGGCCACAAGTATTGTTTCTCATGAGACTGGGTCATTTAATGGGGAAAAAGAGCTTTGGGCAGCTATAAGTTAGTGAGCACTGCCAATACATTTGTACAGTTTCCCACAACCATAAGACCATAAAAATGTATAATACCATTTCATTCTCTTTCAAATTAGCTGATGAGGATGATTATAAAAACTCATTTGCAAAAAGTTGGGGCAGTAAGTGCAACGCAAATAAAAAAAGAAAACAAATCTACTTTGATCTGTATGTGAATGAAAACAGTACAGAGGCAAGATATTTAGTGTTTTGCCTTTGCAAATTCATACTTTTTTCATGAACATACTCTGAAAATCAATGCCCACAATGTGTTCCAAAAAAGTTGGAATGGTGTCATTTAAGACTAAAAACATTGTGGAATGTTCAAAAAATATATCTTAAAAAGGTGAAGCAATCATGCTTTGACAAAAGGAGCATCCAGGAAAGGTCTGATCCTCTAAAAGCAAAGATGGGTTGAGGCTTGTCACTTTGGATGTCATTTTCTCTGGACAAATGAAGACCAGGACCATCCAGATTGTTACCAACATACCAGCATATTAAGTTAAGTGATACTTTTTTAATCCCACAACCAGGGAAATTCCACCTCCCCATTTAACCCATCCGTGAAGTGAAACACCACATACACACTAGTGAATACACACACACACTAGGGGGCAGTGAGCACACTTGCCTGGAGCAGTGGGCAGCCTTATCCATGGCACCCGGGGAGCAATTGGTGTCTTACTCAAGGACACCTCAGTCATGGACTGTTGGTGCTGGGGATCGAACCGGCAACGTTCCGCTCACGAGGCCAGTTCCATAATCTCCAGCCCATGACTGCCCCTATAATATTATAACTATAATATTAATAGGTAACTTGTAGATCTGTAAAAGCACCCATAACACTCAACACAGTGATATGTTGGAGCAACATATCACTGTTGTCAGAACAAAACCTAGTATCTCCAAAACTGTAAATTTACAGAAGGTAAAAGCATACTCCACTTTTAATGGAAGTCAATGGAACCCGAATTTTTTCCAAGTAATTTTAGGTAATTTCTTTTGGTCCATTCATCATGGAATTTACATACCATATATAGGAAAATTGATATTTTCAAATTGTGTCAAACTGAAAAACTGACAAAAACAGAGATACAAGGTTTTGTTCCGACAGCAGTGATATGCTGCCTTCTAGACAACCTCCTTTTCAGAGACCTGTATGCTTATTTGTTATTATGTGTTACAACAGCATGGCTGCATAATCAGAGAGAGGGTATGCTAGACCGGCCTTCCTGAAGTCTATAACTGTCTCCCACTGAAAATGTGTGCAGAAACATGCTCCTATCCCAACTTTTTTGTAACTTGCTGCGGGCACTAAATATGGAAGAAGCATATATTTACAAAAAAACAATGAAATTCGAAAGGTAAAACATCAAGTATTGTGTTTTTGTATTGTTTTTAATTCAATACAATTCAAACAAGTGATTAATAACAGCTTTCTGTTTTTATAAGCATTTCACAAATTATTTTCTGTAACTGGATTTTTTTAGAGATAGCATATTGACAATGTGTAATCTTGTACCAAATCTGGTCTTAAATAATGCAGATATTGTGTGATGTGATGTTAGCTGTGTATTTTGTTCTGTAAAGTGATTAAGTAGTTTGAGCATGATCGCCTACTTTTAGATGCTCATCTTAATTGGAGTGTTTCAATAAGCAATCTCACATTTTAAAGTTTATTAGTTGTTAAAAACAAAATGGACCAATTTTTCCAGCCAAATGGAGTCAAGGTTTTGCTTTATCTATGTGTTTGTCAGTAGTCAATTTTATCTCACGGTCTCTTGCTCATTCTCTCACTCACACACACGTACGTCTTTAGGAAAGAGGAGCAAGGGAAATCCTCGTGTGCCCTAGAACCCCATTTCATTTCCCATGAATTTAAAGAAGGGTCTTTGTCTCACAAACTGATTACTCTCATACTAAGACTGGGCTGGAGACAGTTGAGAAAGTCCCTGAGGATATTCACGTTTTGACCTCAGGGTTATTAGTTGTTACCCTTTTGACTTTGCCACTGGCTTCCTAACATACTTTAAAAGCCAGAGTGCTTGTAGACATTGCTTAGCAAAGGCCTCTACTGCCATCTTTCTGTCAAGTAAAGCAGTGCAACTAGAGTCATTCAATCAAACCTTAACAAAAGTGAATCCATCACATTCCTTATTGGATTCAAATTACTGAGACTCTCCCGATGCAGGCTAAGGCAGAAACGCACTGAGAGATGTTTTGTCCATAGCCATGACAGTATAGGCTTTTAAAATCAACAAGGTCCATGAAGGTTAATGCATTGGAACCTCAATTTATTTCGCTCCTACAGCATAAATGTTTATACTCCTACTATAGGAGTATACTTTTTTTTCCCCCAATTCAGTTGTTTTTGTATAGTGTTGTCAAGATCTGCATTTTGACATGCAATATAGCAGATGAGAAGTTCAGTAAAAGCAGCTGGTAGGTTCACAAATTAATGCTGCCATTATGTTAAATACAAATCATGAAAGAAGTTTAGTTTCAAGAGAAACTCTATACCAGTGGTCACCAACCATCTTCCTGTATCTGCTTTTCTGCAGAGTTTAGTTGCAGCCTGCATTCAACATGCTTCCCCACCTCCTTGACCAATGCATCTAATCCATCCAATCAAGGACTTCTGAAGACCTTCTCCAGCTGGAGCAGGGGTGGCAGATTGCAGCTGGATCTAGACTCTACGAAAGTAGATCTACAGGTCTAGGGCATCCCAGGGAGACATTTTCTTCTAGGCCGAGAGAAAGAATTATGGAAGCCTGTTTCTGCCACTCAAAACCAAAGGCCATATGGAATGTCATAACAATGACTTAATGCCTCACAATGATGAGAGTTTCTCATAATTATGACTTAACATCACATAATAATGATACACTATTGGACAATGTGAAAATCTCATTTTATGAAATACTAACCCATTATTTTAAAATGGTCAAAGTCATAGTAAGTCATAGTTGACTTAAGTCATTATGACGGCAAATTATGAAATAGTAAAGCATAATTGAAATAGCATGTCATACTCCTGCTATGCATTTTATTTTTTTTCCTCAGTGGCTGGAACAGGCTTCCATAGAGAAATGATAGATACAACCCCAATTCCAATGAAGTTGGGACGTTGTGTAGAATAACAGAATACGATGATTTTGCAAATCCTTTGACCTGTATTTAATTGAATACACTACAAAGACAAGATATTTAATGTTCAAACAGATGAACTTTATTGGTTTTGCAAATATTTACTCATTTTGAATTTGATGCCTGAAACACATTCCAAAGAAGTTGGGACAGGGGCAACAAAAGACCTGTTTGGAACATTTGGAATTGGGGTTGTAGAATAAGACAAACAAAGCTAATAATTTCTGGGAATGAAAAATATGTCTCATTTTAATTTTATGGTTTACTTCATTGTTAGATTTGGTTGGTAACAAGGGCTAAAACATTTAAGTGCCCAAATTACAAATATCCAGTCAGGATTTTTTTTTTTTTTTTTTCATACTGTAAAATGTAAGCAGAAACATCCAAGTGAGTCCTCCTATTGATTAAACTTTCAAAAACTAGTAACGTCCTTCTAGACAGTCTAGACAGTGACTTAACTACCACCTTGTTCCCATATCTTATTTGTGACCATGCATACGGAACCAGTTTCATCCTTTAGTAAGCTGTGGCTGTGCAGCATTTTAATTAAACAGGGATTGTCACCAGCAGGGCTCCGTAACAAGTACCTTAACATTTAATTGTATTAAGTTGATGTCAAGCAAGATTAAACAAAGTAGAAGGCAACAATACCAAAGCTTATATAAGACAAAAAAAGTCTCCAGGCCACTGTTGTGGTCACGCAACTCCAGTGGAGGGTTTAACACTATAAAATGGACAAATGGTTCACATCAAACTACCTTCTGTGCAATAAAACCACCGCACTCTGGTGAAGTCAAATACCAACACACAACCACTGCAAAAATATCACAACCCCACACTGGACGGCATCCCACCAACAGCACCTTTGGAGAAAACAAAAGTTTATCAAAATTATTAATATCCCAGAATAAAATTCAGACTTATTTATTCTAGTTAAAAAACATACATACATACATACATACATACATACATACATACATACATACATACATACATACTCTTCCGCCAGCTTCCAATCTCACTTGCAGAGCAAATTATTCAGGGCTCGTGATACAGTGACAACACCAGGCACGTCACTCAAAATTGCCTGCCTCAAATACACAAGAAGAACTAAAACAAATCACAATAAGTTATTGTTATTATAATAAAAAAATACAGTAAATAATAACAAAACCCAAACAAAGCACAAGAATAAAAAAAACAATAACAAAGCAGTGACTGGTGCCGATGAGGTAACCTATAGCAGAGGAATAAGAGGAATACAAAAACAAGACATTAACTTGTACACATTCCCTTGCTTCTTCCTCGTACCTTCCAACACTGCTCACTGGGACTGGTCTGTTTTCATCAAGTGGTACTACTTGTATTCCTCTACTGGGAGTTTGTGTCTAATAAAATAATTATACCAGCATAAATAAACCGACTCTATTACATTTAGAAAGTAACACTACAAACTCCTAAAATACCAACCTAGAATGCGTCAGGCTTGTTGCTACCGTCTTGCTTCCGCAGTTCATAAAATCTCTTGACACCGCACAAAACACCCATAAAATTTGCTCATCAAAGGCTCTCAGGCACAGCTCTTGATCTGTAAAGTGTTAAACTAACACATCAGTTACCAATATTCAACATTACTAATACCACAAATCACTAAATGTGTACTTACGCAGTGAAATCGCGACGCACCACCAGGCTCACACAGCTAACGTGCACCACGCCAAACAATCATCAACAAGCAGGGCTGGTAGAATATAAAGACAGACCAATCAGTGAATTGCACTACTGCAGTCCTGCATGACAATCAACGATGCAGCCTCCTCCCTAGACACTTCCCCCACACTCCCTGGTGTTACCACTAAAAGGGTCTGGAGGGGAACTGCACACCATTAGACAGGTCCTACCCATCACATCTACCCCCGACAAGTTTGTCTGTAGCCTCCACTTCCTCTTCATTATTCTGTCTTACTACTGACCTCAGTAGATGAAAAGGATTTGTATGTTGGCCTGCTGTACCCCTATGAGACCTAACTGTCTTCTGTGCTTGTCTTCTGATTGAATTCTGTCTTTCTGCTGGTAAAGGTAGGCTCTGAGTTAAGATTTTCTCTAGCTTAGACTGTTACAAGGCTGTCTCGTACCTAGTGCTTAATTGCAATTACTAGTTTCAGGTGTGGTTTCGGGTTAGTGAAAGGTGTGAACTGTAGGGGCCAGACTATCAGTCACAAGGCAGATAAATTGAGGAGGTGTTCCCTGCAACAATCAGTGTGCTTGTCTTCTGATTGAATTCTGTCTCTGCTGTTTTGTCTGTAGCAGCTCTAATCAACGAAGATGTCTCCCTAACTTGGCCAAGTATTGCTTTACTATCTCATTACCTTTTATGTCCTAATTACTGCTTCCGTCATGTGCTTTACAATACCTGTTTACTCATCCCACAGATCATGAACTACTCATCACAGGACCCATAATTCCAGTAACCTCATCTATCCCCCACGTTCGTCAGACTCTCTGACCAGGGTTGCAGGTGTGCTCTGAAATTGCCAATCAGCTGTGCAGAAGACAGACTTCATTTCAGCCCTCACATCCTTCCATTCGCTGCACTTCCTGGCATTGACAGAGACCTGGATCACCCCCATGAACTCAGCAATTCCAGCAGCACTGTCCTCTGCCTTTCACTTCTCGCATTCCCCACGGCAGTCTGGCAGGGGTGGTGGCACAGGTTTGCTCTTGTCTCGAAAATGGCATTTCACTCTACTTGCTTCTTCTCATCTTTCAATTTCCTCCTTTAAGTACCATGCAGTCACTATCTTTCCCCACTAAACTTCATATCATTGTTCTTTATCGTCCACCCTCTCCTCTAGGCTACTTCATTGATGAGTTAGACACTCTACTGAGTCTTTTCTCCATCGACGAAACCCCACTCATACTCTTTGGCAACTTCAACCTGCCATCAGACAAGCTGCAGTCATCCTGCCTGTTACCACTGCTATCATCCTTCAACCTCATTCTCAACGAGACTCCTCCGATGCACAGAGCAGACAACGCTTTGGGCCTGATTTCACCAGACCCATCTCTGCGCTGGATGTGACCGTAATTCCCATGCATCGCTCTGATCACCATTTCCCATCTTTCTCACTTGCCCTCCCTGTTAATCCTGTCTATTACACCCCTTTGTACTCCTCTTCTCAGCACAACTTGCACTCCACTCCTTCATCTTTCACCTCAACCGTCCTGAACACCCTTCCCCATCCTGACTCATTTTCCTTTCTCTCACTGAACAAGGCCACGGATGCTTTCCTTTCTTCACTCTCAGCCGCAATTAACCTCCTGTGTCCTCTCTCCTCCAGGCCAGCAAAATCTTCCCCACCTGCCCCCTGGCTGACAGGTGTCCTGTGCAGCAACTGACAAGATCTAAGGAAGGCTGAGAGAAGGTGGAGGAAATCCCAGCTTGACTCAGATCTTCACTCCTATCAATCTCTCCTTTCCAAGTTCTCACTTGAAGTTACTGCTGCAAAGTCATCATTTTACAAAGGGAAACTGGAAGCATCAGAATCTGATCCACACAAGCTCTTCAACATTTTCTCCTCTCTTCTCAACCCTCCTCCTCCCCCTGCACCCTGTTCTCATCCCTGAGGATTGTCACCTTTGAGGAGAAGATTGATGGAATCCACCAGTCTTTTCCCTCTGCCCCCACACCTTCCACTAGACCGCATCATCTCATTCTCGATCCCTTAAACTGTTCTCTTTCTACAGATGCTGTCCTTCAACTGATCAAATCCAGTAACCCAACCACATGCCCACTGGATCCAATCCCATCTGCTTTTTCAGTCAATCTCTGAGGACCTATTGCCCTTCATCACGTTTCTCATCAATGAGTCTTTGGCGTCAGGTGAAGTTCCAGCAACTTTCAAGATTAAGAGTACTCCCCATCTTGAAGAAACCCATGCTTGACAGCTCTGATGTCAACAACTACAGACCGGTATCACTTTCATTCCTTTCAAAAGTTCTTGAACATGCAGTCTATAATCAACTTTCTCTCTCTCACACAGAACCAGCTCCAATACCCCAACCAGTCTGGCTTCAAACCAGCACACTGTACAGAAACTGCCCTCATCGCAGTGACTGAGAACCTCCAATCTGCAAGACTGGCCAAATTGTCTTCTGTCCTGATCCTTCTTGATCTCTCAGCAGCTTTTGACAGTCAACCATACGATCCTTCTGGACATCCTCACCAACCTCGGAATCACTGGTTATGTGTGGAAGTGGTTCAAGTCCTATCTGGAGGATCGCTCTTATCAGGTAACGTGGAGAGGGTTCACATCCTCTCCATGCAGGCTCTCCACTGGTGTCTCCCAAGGCTCAGTCCTGGGTTCCCTTTTTCTCTTTACACTAGCTCTCTTGGTGATGTAATATCTTCTCATGGCTTCTCTTATCACTTATGCTGATGACACTCAACTAATGTTTTCTTTCTCAGCCTCTGACACAGGTTTCCAGTCGCATCTCGGCATGCCTGTCTGACATCTCTACATGGATGGCAGCCCACCACCTGAAGCTCAATCCCAGCAAGACTGAGCTGACATTCATCCCTGCAACTACAGGTCCTCATCATGATCTTGCCATCTCATTCCAGAACTCCCTGATTATTCCATCTGTAGAGGCAAGAAGTCTTGGTGCATCTCTGGATGGCCAGTTATCGTTTTTGACTCACATCGCGAACCTCTCTCGGTCATGCAGGTATCTCCTGTACAACATCCGAAGGATCCGACCCTTCCTCACCCGAGAAGCCACCCAGGTGCTAGTGCAGTCTTATCTCAAGGCTTGACTACTGCAACTCACTCTTGGCTGGTCTTCCCATGCAGACCATCAAGCCTCTGCAACTCATCCAGAATGCGGCAGCACGGCTCATCTTCAATCTGCCCAAGTTCAGCCACGTCACCTCGCTGCTGCGCTCCCTTCACTGGCTTCCTGTAGCTGCATGCATCAGATTTAAAACCCTAATGCTTGCCTACAAAGCCAAAAATGGAGCAGCCCCTACCTACTTGATGGCAACGGTGAAATGTTCTCTGTACTGGCACCCAGGTGGTGGAATGAACTCCCACTGGCTGTCCGAACCACAGAGTCTCTTGCTGTCTTCAAACATAGACTGAAGACTCATCTCTTTACACAGCACTTAAATGAACACTGAATTACAAGCAGCACTTATTTTATTGTACTACACTGTGTATTGTAGTTTATTGCATTGAATGGCACAGATTCTGCGTTCAACTCTTCCTTTTTCTCTTGGTGTCTGCAGTGACATTTTGTTTCTAGCAGTATCAGAGCTCAGGACTGTCTTTCTCTAAGCTATTGGTAACTAGCAAAGATACTTCCTCTACATTGACAAAGCACTTCTTGTAAGTCGCTTTGGATAAGAGCGTCTGCTAAATGCTATAAACATTCTATGAACTGATCTCTAACCAAAATATCAGTGTTATTAGTAAACCCTGGGCTCTTACGCCTTACCACTTCCATTCATAACAAAGCATGTGAGAACTCCTGCAAAAGTTTTATTTTTAATTTAGCTTCCCCATCTAATAAATCATATAAAAACAATGCTTGCTCTAAAGGAGTCATGGGTCTACTACTTAAACACGGCCGTGCCTCTTCTACACACTCCTCTACAAGTACATGATCATGTGCATCACTAAACAATGTCTTACACCTAACACAGAGAAGCTAAGATAAAAACAAAAAAGTTCTACAGTCCTTCCCAGGATTCAACCAGTCGCTGTTTTTTTCCCAACCATAAAAAAAAAAGAAAACAATTAGTATTTTGTCCTCTACTTAATGCCGTCTCTAAAAGGGATCCTGTCGACTACGCCAAAAACGTAACACAGGCGATGGGGTGTACCGATTTAGCCCAAAGACAATTCCATCAACACTGGCAAAACCACCTCACACCTGCATACACCATCACGTGGGTGACCCTTCCCCACTCACAGGGGTCTCAACTGAATGAGTAGAGACGGCAAACAAAGAAGAGGGCAACAATACCAAAGTTTATTTAAGCCAAAAATAAAGTCTCCAGGCCACTGTGGTGGTCACACAACTCCAGTGGAGGGTTTAACACTATAAAATGGACAAATGGTTCACATCAAACTACCTTCTGTGCAATAAAACCACTGCACTCTGGTGAAGTCAAATACCAACACACAACCACTGCAAAATATCACAACCCCACACTGGACGGCATCCCACCAACAGCACCTTTGGAGAAAACAAAAGTTTATCAAAATTATTAATATCCCAGAATAAAATTCACACTTATTTATTCTAGTTAAATATACTCTTCCGGCAGCTTCCAAGCTCACTTGCAGAGCAAATTATTCAGGGCTCGTGATACAGTGACAACACCAGGCACATCACTCAATTGCCCGTCTCGAATAGACACAGGAAGAACTAAAACAAATCACAATAAGTTATTGTTATCATAATAAAAAAAAAAAAAAAATACAGCAAAAACACAAACCCCCCCAAAAAAAAATAAAAAAGCAGCGACTGGTGCAGATGAGGTAACCTATAGCAGAGGAATAAAACAAAAACAAGACATTAACTTGTATACAGTCCCTTGCTTCTTCCTCGCAAAGGTAGGCTCACACACAACCACTCACCCACACCCCCCATTACCTTCCAACACTTGCTCACTGGGACTGATCTGTCTGGAAGTGGTACTACTTGTATTCCTCTACTGGGAGTTTGGGTCTAATCAAATAAAAATTATACCAGCATAAATAAACAGAGTCTATTACATTTACAAAGTAACACTACAAATTCCTAAAATACCAACCTAGAACGCGTCAGGCTTGTTGCTACTGTCTTGCTTCTGCAGTTCATAAAATCTCTTGACACCGCACAAAGCACCCATAAAATGTGCTCTTCGAAGGCTCTCAGGCACAGCTCTTGATCTGTAAAGTGTTAAACACATCAGTTACCAATATTCAACTTTACTAATACCACAAATCACTAAATGTGTACTTACGCAGTGAAATCGCGACGCACCACCAGGCTCACACAGCTAACGTGCACCACGCCAAACAATCATTAACATGCAGGGCTGGTAGAATATAAAGACAGACCAATCAGTGAATTGCGTCACTACTGCAGTCCTGCGCATGACGAAATCAACGATGCAGCCTCCTCCCTAGACACTTCCCCCACACTCCCTGGTGTTACCACTAAAAGGGTCTGGAGGGGAACTGCACACCATTAGACAGGTCCTACCCGTCACACCAAGAACTCAACATACAAGCTAAATACAGAGGCCTATGCTACAGTAATTAATGTAACTTTAAATGGACACTACTTTCCAGTATAATAGCTGTTAAATCAGTACATCAGACAAATGCAGTACACAAAATAAAAAAAATGACCTATGTTGGTCTACTAACCCAATTCCAAAAGATTTGGGACAGAAGGAAAATGTACATAAATGATGGCAATGATCTACAAATCCTTTTCGACCTGTGTTCAGTTGAAAACTGACGCAAAGACGACATTTAAGATTTTTTGTATGTAAACACTTATTTGAAATCTAATGCCTGCAAGATGTTCCAAAAAGTTGTGACAGGGGCATCTAAACCACAGTGTTACATCACCTTTCCTTTTAACAACACCAGAGCTGGCCCTGACCAATGTGGTGCCCTAGGCGAGATTTTGGTTGGTGCCCCCTGCATCATCAATCATCGGGTTTATACACTCACACAGACACTGCAAAGCTTTATGTTTTTGAATTTTTTTTTTTTAAATTTAAGAACGAAAACAACAGTAAAATCAGTTAAAGAAACCAATAAAAAGTAAATGAATTATAAATATAACCGTATAACAATAAATAAATATAAAGGTATTGCACAAAAAATATTTTAAAACTATTTTACATAAAGTAGTGCAGAGAACAACTTTCAGCTTATTGTAGAGAGCCTCTAATCAAGGAGGATTAAGACCTGCTTATTTAGTGAAAATGGGGGGGGGGTCTTTTCAAATTTCCTTAATGAATTGCGGGCTCTTTACCGGTCTGTTGTGGTAAAGAAAGAGCTGAGCCATAAGGCAAGGCTTTCGATTTACCGGTCGATCTACGTTCCCACCCTCACCTATGGTCATGAGCTTTGGGTAATGACCGAAAGAATGAGTTCGCGAATACAAGCGGCTGAAATGAGTTTCCTCCGCAGGGTGTCTGGACTCTCCCTTAGAGATAGGGTGAGAAGTTCAGTCATCCGGGAGGGACTCGGAGTAGAGCCGCTGCTTCTTCACGTTGAGAGGAGCCAGCTGAGGTGGTTCGGGCATCTGGTTAGGATGCCTCCTGGACGCCTCCCTCGGGAGGTGTCACAGGCAAGTCCACCTGGGAGGAGACCTGGGGAAGACCCAGGACACGCTGGCGTGACTATATCGTGACAGGTCTTGATTGTAGGCAGGCCATTTCAGCACCTGGACTCTTTTACTATGGAGGCATGTTGGAATACATGCAGAATGTTGCTGAAATAAACAAGGCCTTCCCTAAAAAAGACGTTGTGTCAAATGCAGCATATGTTGCTGCAAATATGGCTTAGTGCACACTCTGTAGCAATCGCTGATAAAGTGAGTGGTCCCACACCTCTTTAGCTCTGAGAAAGCACCAGCATTTCAAGTTTTGATTTGTCAGACCACACAACATTTTCTCTCTTCACTTCAGTCCATCTTACATGGGTTTGGGCCCAAAGAAGGCTGTGGTGTTTCTTGATCTTCGCAAGGTAGAGTTTTAACTTGTATTTGTGGATGCGGTGACAAACCGTGTTCACAGACAGTGGTTTTTGGAAGTGTTCCTGAGCCCATGTGTTGACTTCCACTACAGAATCTAAAGCATCCCTGTCCCTCATGGCTAAATGGTGAGGGGTTAGATCCCATTGTTTTAGTATAAATGCATCCCAAGGTATAAAAATCACTGTGTTACATTAAAAATGGTAACTTCTTTTTATGATTTTATGTGTGCACAACTATCCAAAGCTGTGTTTGCTATTCATGCACTGGCTAGTGTTTTGGAGTTCTGCTCAAAATGAGCTGAAATTGTCACTACAAACGCAAAGCCAGAGGATTTTAGTCTAAAGTCCAAAATGTGTTTTGAGCTCTGACATTGAAGCATTTGGAAGAATGGTCGGTGTTAGTAGTAGGTTTAGTAGGTTTTTCATATAGAATCAAATTCATAATTTGTTTCAATTACAATTGTTATAGTTGCATTTCCCCACTGTAGTCACACAGAAGCACTGCAGAGAATGGTGCACATTTGAATGAATGCTGCAGCCGGTCACAAATTCATGAGGTGTTTAAAATGTGTGACCTACATTCAATGTACAAAATAAGTAAATAATTTGGCCATTTCACATGTTTGTTTAGTTAGTTAGTTACACACATGCATAAATACAACTCCAAAACTACTTGAAATAAATCCAGTTCAATTCATTTAATTTCAGAGTTAAGAATGTTCTTTCCTTCTTCTATAAAATTAGATTTAGATGAGTTTCTGAGCCTTTTTGCTCCAGCAGGTTTTACTGCAGCTTACTTGCCATTCTTTATGCACACTGGCAGGAGAATAACAGTGAAATGCAGTGCAGGGAAAGGGGTTAAACACATAGGATGACACCTTCATTTGACAAATATGTAAAGTCAAGGCAGCAATATGTGACCCATACATATGTAGAGCTGAGATATAGTAATGAACAGAACACTTATAATCTGACAGACATTTTTCATACATTCATTTTACAGAAGCAAATCTTACCTTAATTGAGGAATTTTATATTTCTTCCAGCATCTTATCTCATGTTAGAAAATCCTATTCAATCAAGGTCATAGTTGTTGTCTGTTACCAAGCAATCAACCATACACATGAACATAAAGATGTAATTACAACAATATCAAAAATGTAGTTTAGTTAGCTAGACAGCTACTGTTACCAATGTAAAAACAAAATGAGATGAACTGAGCTGAAAATTAGGAATATTGGTACAGCGCCCCTGCTGTTTATCAGAGCACTGCTGCTGCCCAGTTTCAGTTTTCATTTTTCAGTTGTAGCCGGTGAGTCGCACTAACATTATTCTTTCTAATAAACAACCACACATTCAACTCTCCTCATTTTTCACCATCATCACTGTAATATTTAATAAGAATTAGTAAAAAGAAATTTAGTAATAGAAATTTAGTAATTAGTAATAAAAAATTGTTTAAACTGTTTTGCAGTACTAGCTATTTCCCAAAATCCAGTCCAAACTGAAGCTGTTATAGTGACTAAACAGAAAGGGTTGTAGAGTGAGGATTTTCCTATATGATGGCCCCTGATCTGAGACGAAGAGTGATCAGGCTCCTCCGCATTGCATTCTAGAAAGACAAACCAAGAACAAAACTGCAGATATTAGACATGTGGCTTAAAATTGATATCAGTATTACAAGGCTTTACACAATAGCACTGGCTGATGTGGATGGATACTAATCAATATTTCATATCTACAGGCAGTATATATATATATATAAGAGCAATTTGTGTGTGTGTGGACAAGTGGACAATAAGGACAGGCTGCTGACTGGCTACAGCTTCTGAAGGAGAGCCCTACACTAGCCACTTGAGATATTTTAAACATGTGGTATGTCTACATAAATTGTTATGGCTGTTTGATTCTAAATAACATTAATGAGGTGGGTCCCTCAGACCTACTGACTAGCAAAAGATGAAAACCACACAAGGGTTAAGGCTTTGTACTTTTGTTAATATAGTAGAGAAAGTAGTTGTTAGTGTAAGAGTATGAATATTCGCTCCCCACATACATCAGGCATCACTCCTCTCAGTCCAGCTACATCAGGTGCCTCTCCTCCCAGCCCATCAACATCACATGTCTCTCCTCTCTCCCCAATTACATCAGGTGCCTCTCCTCTCAGCTTACCTACATCAGGCATCTCTCCTCTCTCCCCAGCTACATCAGGCGCCTCTCCTCGCAGCCCACCTACATCATGTATCTCTTCTCTCAGCCCACATACATCAGGCATCTCTCCTATACCGTCCTTTAAAAATTCCCCTTACTCTACTCCTGTATCAAGAAAAGCCCCATCCACAGCTAAGACAGTGTCAACAAATACTGTGCAATTCAACCTGTTTTTTAAAAAGTTCACTAAATGCACAAAACTTACAGAGTCAATGATTAAACGTGATCTAAATATTGACCAAACTTCTTGTACCTATGATTTTTGCCATAATCAAACAGCCCTAAGAACAGATCCCCTTGAGGTCTTGATTTAGACATTTATAAGTCACTGATCATCACATTTCAATCATCAGCAATTTGTATGCCATTTTACCTTCTAGATAAAAAAAGGAAAAAGGGTAACATATAATACCCGTCGATATCTTTGAACCGACTGCTGGGACCCTGAAGGAGAGCCGGCTTAGAAAATGTGTGTGTGTGTGTGTGTGTGTGTATCTTTGAACCAGTGTAGTGCCCATATTGAAAAACTTTCTTTTGTTCCAGAATATTACTTGCATAGTTTATTATGTTTGTTCAACTTATAAAAGTATTTTTGATGAAAAAATATGAATATGTCTAAAAAAAATGTTTTAAGTACAAACTTGCTTTGCTCATGTACTTGGTGGTAATAGCTATTCTTGACAGAAAGCTATTAAACTGCTTCACTTCATTTAAGAGACAGGAAGATCTATTCAAATAATGTAAATATGCATGTCCACTGAACTGTTAATGTCAAAACTGTGTAAATCACCTAACATTTCCAAGCATGAGCCTTGGCATGCATTACTGATAGAAAGGGGCGCATGGACAGGAGATGCTCAAGACCTCAGATCAGGCCACTGCAATGCAACCTGTTGCAGATGGGGGAAGTACTTGCAGGCCTGGTCTCAACACAGAAATGGTACATTCCCTAGCACCGTGGCTGCTAACATCTGCTGAATATTTCTCCTCAATACATATTAAGTGCACCTAGCAGGACACCATGCCAACAACAGCAATTTCAAGTCTAGAAATCTATTTTGCTGCTAAAACAATTCTCTAACTGCTGTCTACTCCAATGCTACACGTACCCAGAAGCCTGTTCAACACATAAATAAATCCAAAAGATGAACAGTGCAAAGGAAATTTTACAAAAATTATTTACAAACCTCCTCATCCTTGTGAGTGAAAACTCCATCAAAAGATCCTTTTTCATCCACACTACAAACCAGTAAAGCAGTGTTTAGGGTTTAGTACAAACTGAAGACCAAATCAGTGGAAAAATCTAAACAAATTATTGTACCTTGCAGAACCTTTTAAGCTTTAACGTTTGCGGTTTCCATGGACAGATACTGCAAGCATATCAGGAGTGCAGACTGGAGAAGTTACGTAGTCCTCTTGGCGCAACTTCTCCACTTCATAGTTGACCACTACCCATTCATGGAAACTTCAGCCAAATAAATCAGCTGATATATTTCCAATCTGAGTAGGAAAAAAAATTTAAATGATTAGTCTTTTAAAATTAACAGTATGGAAAATATTTGCTAACGGATATAGCTGTGCCATAATGCACTAATATTATGGACTGATTAGATGTGAAGGTCCAAAAAGTTCAGTATCTTACACAGTTTAGTTATTTTCCTCATGGACACTGGCCCTTCAGCCTTAAATCTGGACAGTCCTGTCTAAATGGCTTACATCTTCTTACTGTAATTCTTTAAGGAGCTCATCAGCACTGTAGAGCTCATCCTCCAGTTCTAAATCACTCATAATAAAATGCTGAGAAATTGAGTCAGGCTGGTTAACAGAAAGACAGACAAATAAATAGAAAGATAGCTTTTAAAAGAGCTTTTGGGATAATTATATATAGCTTGCTCTTAAAAGATACACTCAAAATTGAGCTTTAACAGACAAAAATGGGTAGGTTGACCTGTGGAGAGATAAAATAAAATTAAGAAATAAAAACAAGAAGAAAACATGTTAATACCATGTTTTTAAACACAGCATATTCATAAACCATAAAAGCAGGAATATGATGAATAATATGAAAATAATCAAAAAGAAATCATCCCACTAATGTTAAAAACAATCTACAGGGTGAGTCAAAATTCACAGGACACTGTTTTATTTATTTTTTTATGCTGTCACAAGCCTCCACGATGACATCTTTCTATTATCGATTTGTTATTGTACATAAAACCAGTTACCAACTGACATTACTTCAGCATATCTTTGCAAAAGAGAAATCAAAAGGTACAATAACATGGCCTTTATGGACAGATTATCAATTGGACCAAAAATATTTTTGTACAATTAATAATCAAGTTAGATACGCTAATTTAGTACTTTGTTTTAGTAATGCAATGCTAGCTAAATAATTTTTTCTAATTTAATAGTAGAGGTAGATGATGTGGCCAAACTCAGAACAGTTCGACATTTTCACAATGTACAATACATATCATTATTGAGAATGGGTTGGGAAATCGGGACACTGGTGTTTTTTTTTGGTTGTTCTTTTTCAGAGTAATAGCAGTGCAGCATTTTCGCTTCTTGTTCTGTGGTGCACATTTTCTTCTCAAGTATTTCATTTTTCCATTTCTTACGTTCACTTCTAATTTTACTTTTATTTCCTTGAATGTTAGGGGCGTAGGAGACAACGTTAAAAAAAATCAATTTTCTTATTTTGCAAGAATGAGGGAGCACAGTGTATACTTCTCCAGGAAACACACTCCTCTGACATTGATAAATGATTTTGGACTAGTCAGTGGGGGGACAAAATTCTGTACAGTGATTAAGTGATACTTTTTTGATCCCACAACCAGGGAAATTCCACCTCCGCATTTAATCCATCCATGAAGTGAAACACCACACACACACTAGGGGAGCACACTTGCCCGGAGTGGTGGGCAGCCCTATCCACGGCGCCCGGGGGTTAGGTGTCTTGCTCAAGGACACCTCAGTCATGGACTGTCGGCCTTGGGGATCGAACCGGCAACCTTCCGGTCACAGGGCTGGATCCCTAACCTCCCCCCAAGTCATGGTCCTACAAAATCTGCAGGTACAGCTATCCTTTTTTGGAATTTCTCCAGGAAAATGGTTGATGCGAAAGCTTACACTGAAGGTGATAGCTGAGCTAACGCTTAAAGCAGAGCAAAGTAAGTCTGCGTTTGTGTTCATATTCTATTTTAGACTGTATTAGCACATCAGCACATACTGATATATACTTACAGCCAAGAGGGAAAACGGACATAAAATGTTGTGGCTCCCAAATGGTTTCATTTCTGTTGAAAGGACAAAATGGTTCTTCTTAACATTTCGGTTGTGACCCCTCAGCTAAGCCTACTAGTAAGGGGCTATCAGTGTGTGGGACCAGCATGTGCCCGTTTGCTCGATATGTCTGTGGCTCAGTCAGGATTGCACAGTTGCCACCAGCCCAGCTTACAACTGCATTCTGTGGTTCAGGGTTGCCTGAAGCCAGTAGTGAAATTGAAGTGATTGTTCGCTATAGCTACGCAAAACTTTGTAGGTGCTTCAGCTACTAGCTACATTTCATACAACTGTGTCAGCTACTAGCTGCACAAATTTGTATCTAGCTACAATATATTCAAAATATATTCATCCCTGAATATATGCAGTGCAACTTTGACTTAATTAATCCAAATTCTCAACAAAAATTATTTGTTTGGTATAGCATAACTTAAATATAGCAAAATTACACTCAGTTTACTGACACTTGAGTCGGGGTGGCGCTAGTGTATGTGAAGTGTGCAGTGCCCATGTGCAATGCATACATGTGTCAGCATCTGTCTGTCTGCATGTGTGATTCTGTGCATGAGCGTTGTGCTTAAGGTTAACATCTCATTGTCCTGGTTAGTGTCATTACAGCCCTAATAACACCTGAAAAAGTCAGAATGAGGCATTACCTATTCTTATTAAGCTTAAAAGCAATCACAAAAACAGCAAAAAAAAAAAAAGGTCATGATGTTATTACTTTACATAAGGGAGTTTTGTTAAAGCTAAAGAACAAAACCCATATAATTCTCGGTGTTGCCAAAAGCAGTACTTTTGAAGATTTATTTCAAATAAATTTAGGTCTCTATCAACCATTATATAATTTTTTTTCTTAAGACTGTACACATCAGTGAAAAACCTTTGTGCAAACATACATGCAAATTTAGATTTAGCTATCTAGCTAACCAACCAAAAAAATAGCAAGAATGCTAGAAAAATAGCATAAGCCCACATAGCTGGCCAACAGCAATGCAGCATATATTGTGGTTTGGATTCTGATATGCTGGCCAGCAGCAGTGGAAGCTGATATGCTAATCATCAGCAAAATCAGCATATATTGTGCTTTTGATGCTGCTATGCTGGTCAACCAGCAAAACCGTGCCGTGTTAAACCAGCACCAGACCAGCTTAACTTAGCTTATAAAAGCATTTATATCTTAGTATTTTAGTAGTATCTTAGTATTTCAGTATTTTTTAAATGCAGGAAGTGCATTAGATTAGAAAAATTGTTGGTTGATTTAAAAAAATCTAGGACTGTGAATCATTTTATTGTGAAAATATGCCAGAAACAGGCATTTTAGGATATGTATTTGCCAAAACCTCACTGATACACCGTCAGTTTAATTCAGTTCATTGTAATGCTTTTTGTACCAGAAATTGACACAAAGTAGCTTCATTGAAATCTTGGTCCAGGCCCAGATGATAATTGATCTGTGATGTGTGGCTGCTGTTCTTCAAGTTGGTCATGTAGCATCATAGACTCCTCCAAATACCAGGAGATTTAGATCAAAATCTGGCTGCGTCTGAAAGCTAAGTTTGGATTGCAGTCAGATCTTCCAGCAGGACAATGAAGTTCATTTTAATAATTCACTAAAATGGTAACCTGAAATCATAGCTCAGAATTTCCACAAAAGTTCAGTGACCACAGAATGAAGTTTTTGCGGTGGTGATCCCAGTGCCCTTTGGCAAGAACGTATCGCAGCATTCGAGCGCCCACAGCCAGAATGTGCAACACTTTCTTTTTAGTCATCAGATTCCTCAACTCCCACGGACTCATATACACATAACACAGACACACACACACACACACACACACACACACACATGCATAACAATAAGGGACCAACTCACTCCCCACTTCTTGCAGTTCCAAATTATGGAACACTGTAAAAATATAGTTACTGTATTTCATTGGAACACTTCACTTGATATGTCTGAGTGCTTGAAAAGAGCTGCAAGTGTGTGTGTTGTTTGTGTGTGTCTGTGTGGTGTGTGTGAGAGGGAGAGATGTATGTGTTTGAGGGGTGAACTGTCACTCTGTTATTATGCAGCTCTTAGTGGAGAAGCCTTGTTTGAGTCCAATTTGCACCCTCTGAACAAAGTCATAACTTGGGAAATGTTTACTCTATCGCTTAACCGGATATATGGTGTGAGATAAGACCTCTTGAAGATTATTTGGGTGTAATGTTGTGTGTATTGAGTAGAAAATGTCTTGAGTTATGACGAGTTAAACACAGGGAAAATCTTGAAATAAGCAGATTCTGATTTTGAGAAATTTACATGGGATTGAATGGGGCAGTTTTCTGTGCCTAGTGTCAAACAAATGCTCATAACATAAAGCTAATTGATAAAATGATGATATATTTTGAGTTTTCAGAAACGACAAGTTTCTCTACCATTGAAATGGAGTTTCCAGGTGAAAGTTTAAGGATTTTAAAGCAGATTAAAGCAAACCTGCATGACAGCTGTGTCTGTGAGACTGAGTGGCCTGCTGTGATATCATTGATGTCAGAATTTGAAGTTCTGAACATTCCGCCATCCATTCTTATGGGAGGTGTGTGTGTGTGTGTGTGTGTGTGTGTGCGCGCGCATGTGTTAGTCAGTGTGACAGAGATGAAAGAGTTGAAAGAGTCCAGAATGACTGACAAAAATGATTGCATTTTTGCACATTGTACTTCACTTTTAACAATTTTAGCTGCTAGAATTACTGTACCAACCAAATACTGTACACTGTATTGCTGCTATGCTCATTTATGCTAGGCTATCTGCTAAACTGCTAATATGTCATAGTATGTTTGTATGTATTGTCATTCATATTTATTTATTGTACTGTATTGTCTACACTGTGTATATTGTATTGTCTTGCACTTGTGTTCCTGTGTTGCACCATGGTCCTAGAGGAATGTTGTTTCATTTCACTGTGTACTGGTATATAGCTGGAAAGATCGGGGTGGGTGGTGGGGGTGGTGTTCTTTGGATGAAGAGCCTCAGATCATTTTATAGATTTTATCAAGTGAAAATAAGTTAATGTATTGTCTACAGAGTACACAACTCTACATGTTTAATGCTCAATTACTGTTTATTTGCAGATAATAGAGAGGGGTATGTTTTTTTTCTTTTAAAAGTGTTAAACTCATCTAATAAATAGAAATTTTAATAAAACATGCAGAAAATTATATATAAGTGTATTCTCTGTAGACAATTTATTTTCACGTGCAAATTCAACAAAGCATGTCATTTCACTGGAGATGTTCAAACTTTTGCATATGACTGCAGTTGACAAACAATAACACTACTAGCCTTTGTGCTCATCTTTACTATATAATTCTGGAAGGCGCAGCGTTGCCAATTTAGCAACTTTGTCACTATATTTAGTGACTTTTCAGACTCCTCTAGCAACAGTTTTTTAAAATAGCAACTAGCGACAAATCTAGTGACTTTTTCTGGTGTTATTGGAGACTTTTGGAGACTCTGGGGTGAACACACATGTTCTTCAGTTACTGTCCTCAGCGTGCAGTGGGTCCCACAACATTCACAGTGCTCAGTCTCACAGTCAGAACAGACCCACACCACTCCACGGCCACACCGCAAATTAACTGCGCATGCCCAAAGCCACCGCTGATCCCGCCCCCTATTTACAGAGCGGGATGTAAATATGAATAAAAAAATATTTAAAAATCGAAAAAAACAAACTAAATAAAGACAGAAAACAAAAACACTAAGAAACTCTGTCAAAGTATCTCTTTTAAGGTCACTTTGCCGGTCCCAAGCCCAGATAAAGGAGGAGGATTGAACGTAGAGCAGCAGTTCCATCCCACATAACAGTCTTTTGATTAAATTTGATATGCTAACATTAACACAGGAAAAAATTGATTTATGTAATTTACGTAAAAATGATTTATGTAATGTGGGTCTAGACAAAGCATTAAAGTCATGAAGTTATTTTGAGAAGTGACTGTATTTCAAAGAAAAAAAGAAACAAAAGAATCAACAGAAGAAGTTAATTTATTCAGAGTTCATTTTTAGCTATACACATTACACATTAAGGGTGTTTTTTACTCACTTTTTTCTCTCCCACAACATTCTTCCTTTATTCTAATGGACCATTATGCAAATTAGGCGATGGCGTCGTTTAGCAACTTCTAACGACGTTTAGGACAGCCAATAGCTACTTTCCTTACTGAGGAGTTGGCAACACTAGAGGGCGCTGTAACTAGCTCTTCTTTTAAAACATCAGTGTCGTGTCAGTGTCACTGCTGTAATGATTATATGTGGTTTGTGAAGCTCCTATGGTGGTCTCTTTATATTTAGTGAATCGATGGTTGACAGTGGACAGCTGAGGTAGAGGGAGGGAGGTAGATAAAAGAGCAGGGAAGAAATAGTGAGCTGGGAATGGAACATTGGAATATTCCTCTGAAGCTGAGAAGAAAAGAGTAAAATCATGCATGGATCTTTTCAGGAAAACACGTCTTTCCATTTCTATTGGGAAGGTAAGGGAGAAGTCTTGTAAATAGTCATTTTGTCTTTGTTTTGCTTTCTCTGCTGATGAAGAGCAACATATATATACATACATACATACCCTTCGTTTGGAGCGAGCCTCTGAAATCCCTCCGTTTACAGTGAGTCTCAAAAACAACCATTTGGAGCGAGCTTCTGAAATACTTCAGTTTGGAGTGAACCTGTGAAAACTCTCCGTTTGGAGCGAGCCTCTGAAAAATGGAGCCTGTCAAAACCCTCCATTTAGAGTGAATCTCTGAAAACCCTCCATTTAGAGCAAGCCTCTGAAAAGCCTTCAATTGGATCGAGCCTCTGGCAAAACCTCTTTGCGGAGCCAGCCTCTGAAAATCCTCCGTTTGGAGCCAGCCTCTGAAAACCCTCTGTTTGGAGCCAGCCTCTGAAAATCCTCCGTTTGGAGCGAGCCTCTAAAAAAACATCTGTTTTGAGTGAGCCTATGAAAAACCTTCTTTTAGAGCGAGGATTTGAAAAACCTCTGTTTGGAGCGAGGATCTGAAAAACCTTCGTTTGGAGCCAACCTCTGAAAAATGGAGGCTGTGAAAAACGGAGCCTGTCAAAAACCTCTGTATGGAGTGAGTCTTTGAAAACCCTCCGTTTGGCGTGAGCTTGTGAAAAACCTCTGCTTGGAGCGAGGATCTGAAAAACCTTCATTTGGAGCCAACCTCTGAAAAATGGAGGCTGTGAAAAATGGAGCCTGTCAAAAACCTCTGTATGGAGTGAGTCTTTGAAAACCCTCCGTTTGGAGTGAGCTTGTGAAAAACCTCTGCTTGGAGAGAATCTCTGAAAAACCTCAGTTTGCAGCAAATCACTGAAATCCTCCCTTTGGAGTCGGTTTATAAAAAAAACTCAATTTGGAGCGAGTCTCTGAAAAACCTTCGTTTGGAGTGAGCCTCTGAAAAACCAACGTTTGGAGCGAATCTCTGAAAAACCTCAGTTCGGAGCGAGTCTCTGAAAATCCTCCGTTTGGAGCAAGCTTCTGAAAACACTAAAAGCTTGTGACAAATGGAGCCTGTCAAAAACCTCCATTTGGAATGACTCTCTGAAAACCCTGTGGATCTGGAAAACCTCCATTCAGAACGAGGATCTGAAAAACCTCCATTCAGAATGAGGATCTGAAAAACCTCCATTCAGAACGAGGATCTGAAAACACTCCGTTTGTAACGAGCCTCTGAAAACCTCTGTTTGGAGCTAGACTCTGAAAAACCTCCATTCAGAACAAATATCTGAAAAACCTTCATTTGGAGCGAGCCTCTGTAAAACCTTCATTTGGAGCGAGCCTCTGAAAAACCTTCATTTGGAGCGCGGATCTGAAAAACCCTCCCTGTGAAGTGAGTCTCTGAAAACACTCCGTTTGGAGTGAGCCTCTAATAAGTCTTAGTTGGGAGCAAGCCTCTGAAACCTTCCCTTTGGAGCGCGTCTATAAAAAAACCTCAGTTTGGAGCGAGCCTCTGAAAAACCTCCGTTTGGAGTGAGTCTCTGATAAACCTTCGTTGGGAGTGAGCCTCTGAAACCCTCAGTTTGGAGTGAGTCTCTGAAAACACTCTGTTTGTAACAAGTCTCTGATAAACCTCGGTTTGGAGTGAGTCTCTGATAAACCCGCGTTTGGAGCGAACCTCTATGAAGTCTCCTTTTGGAGCGAGCCACTGAAAAATCTCCGTTTGGAGCGAGCCACTGAAAACCCTCAGTTTGGAGTGAGTCTCTGAAAACACTGTTTCTAACAAGTCTCTGAAGAACCTCCATTTGGAGTAAGTCTCTGACAAACCTCCGTTTGGAGCGAGCCTGTGAAAAATCTCAGTTTGGAGAAAGCATCTGAAAAACCTTCATTTGGAGTGAACCTCTATAAAATCTCCTTTTGGAGCGAGCCACTGAAAAACCTCAGTTTGGAGTGAGCCTCTGAAATTCCTCTGTTTGGTGCGAGCCTCTGAGATTCCTCTGTTTGGAGCGAGCCTCTGAAATCCATCCATTTGGAGCAAGCCTCTCAGAAACCTCCGTTTGGAGCCAGCTTTTGAAAAACCTCCATTTGGAGCGAGGACCTGAAAAACCTCCATTTGGAGCGAGGACCTGAAAAACCTCCATTTGGAGCGAGCCTCTGAAAAAACTCCATTTGGAATGAGCCTCTGAAAAACCTTAGTTTGGAGCCAGCCTCTGAAAAAACTCAGTTTGGAGCGAGGATCTGAAAATCCTTCGTTTGGAGCAAGTCTTCGAAAACACTCCGTTTGGAACGAGCCTCTGAAAACCTCTGTTTGGAGCTAGTCTCTTAAAAACCTCCATTCAGAACAAATATCTGAAAAACCTCCATTTGGAGCGAGCCTGTGAAAAACCTCTGTTTGGAGCGAGCCTCTGAAAAACCTCCGTTTGCAGGGAGCCTCAGAAAACCCTCCCTTTGGAGTGAGTCTCTGAGATTCCTCTGTTTGGAGCGAGCCTCTGAGATTCCTCTGTTTGGAGCGAGCCTCTGAAATCTGTCCATTTGGAGCAAGCCTCTCAGAAACCTCCGTTTGGAGCCAGCTTTTGAAAAACCTCCATTTGGAGCGAGGACCTGAAAAACCTCCATTTGGAGCGAGGACCTGAAAAACCTCCATTTGGAGCGAGCCTCTGAAAAAACTCCATTTGGAATGAGCCTCTGAAAAACCTTAGTTTGGAGCCAGCCTCTGAAAAAACTCAGTTTGGAGCGAGGATCTGAAAATCCTTCGTTTGGAGCAAGTCTTCGAAAACACTCCGTTTGGAACGAGCCTCTGAAAACCTCTGTTTGGAGCTAGTCTCTGAAAAACCTCCATTCAGAACAAATATCTGAAAAACCTCCATTTGGAGCGAGCCTGTGAAAAACCTCTGTTTGGAGCGAGTCTCTGAAAAACCTCCATTCAGAACAAATATCTGAAAAACCTCCATTTGGAGCGAGCCTGTGAAAAACCTCTGTTTGGAGCGAGCCTCTGAAAAACCTCCGTTTGCAGGGAGCCTCGGAAAACCCTCCCTTTGGAGTGAGTCTCTGAAAACACTCCGTTTGTAACAAGTCTCTGAAAAACCTCAGTTTGAAGCGAGCCTGTGAAAAAGCTCAGTTTGGAACGAGCCTCTGAAAATCCTTCGTTTGGATCAAGCCTCTGATAAACCTCAGTTTGGAGTGAACCTCAGAAAAATGGAGGCTGTGAAAAACCTACGTTTGGAGCATGTCTCTGAAACACCTCCATTTGGAGCGAGCCTCTGAAAAACCTTTGTTTGGAGCCAGCCTTTGAAAAACCTCAGTTTGAAGCAAGGATCTGAAAAACCTCCATTCAGAATGAGGACCTGAAAAGCCTCCTTTTGGAACAACCCTTTGAAAAACCTCTGTTTGGAGCTAGCCTCTGAAAAAACCTCCTTTTGCAGCCTCTGAAAACACTCAGTTTGGAGCAAGTCTTTGACAACACTCTGTTTGTAACATCCATCCATTTTCTAAGCCGCTTCTCCATCAGGGTCGCGGGGGGGGGGTGCTGGAGCCTATCCCAGCAATCTTTGGGCAGAAGGCAGGATACACCCTGGACAGGTTGCCAGTCCATCACAGGGCAGACAGACACTCACACCCAGGGGTAATTTAGCATGACCAATTGGCCTGACTGCATGTCTTTGGACTGTGCGAGGAAACCCACGCAGACAACATACAAACTCCACACAGAGAGAACCCTGATCACCCGGCCGGGGAATCGAACCCAGGCCCTCCTCGCTGTGAGGCGACAGTGCTACCCACCACGCCACCGTGCCGCCCTCTGTTTGTAACAATTCCCTGAAAAACCTCCATTTGGAGCGAGTCTCTGATAAACCTCCATTTGGAGCGAGCCTATGAAAAACCTCATATAGCCCTGGTGTAGGGTTTTCCTTTTTTTTGGCTTGTCAGTGTGCGAGGAGGCATGTAATCATGGAGCCAGCCGTGAAGTTGCGAATCAGGCCCGTAGAGCATTGTGGCTAAGTTAGGCGCAACAGCGTTGGTGGCAGTAGTTGAAGCATCGGGCTGGCTTTATCAAGTGACTGTGGTTTTAAGGTACGTTGTCCTTTTAGCTGTATACTTTGAGATGTGTTGTGAAAACTAGATCTAGCAGTCAAGTGGCCTATTTTGCTCATTTACTGAGGGACTGGCACAAACGAGGTGCCTTGGTTACTGGTGGTGTTGTGTTGGGGACAGAGCAGAGCTGAGCTGAGGTGCGCTGCTGCAGCCGTGTTTGATGTGTACACAGCAACCATGTATGTAGGTATGGTGTTTGCACCTGCTTTGACTTGTATTTTTTACCTTGGGTGTGCCAGATAACGGTATTATAATGTATATTATGTTCTTCCTGTTAGTGGGCAGCTAAGAGCATTGCTGTCCAGGTCATAATAAACTTCTAGCCCCCACCTGACGCTGGTTGCTGTTTTAAGCGCAGGTATGTTTTCCTTTTTTTTTATATAGCGGTATTTGAGTACAGCTGTTAGCTTCCGCTGTTAGCTACATGTAGCCCTCTAGCTATTGCTGTTGGCATAGCCTTTTAGCCACTGCTGCTAACACTTGTATGCTGTAGTTACCCACAGCCTCCTAGCCATGGCGGTTAGCACTTTTAGTATCTGCTGCTAGCTACTTCTAGCCTTTCAGTTTTCAGCATTTCTGTACTGTTAGCCTTTACTGTTAGTCGCCTATAGCGTTTGAACTATTGTTGCTAACCACTTATGACATTGTACACTGTTATTAATGGAATGATTTAGTCCAGAGCCTAACAAGGTGGACAAAAGAAGGTAATGCTGTATATTAAAACGTGTTTATGCAATTTAGGCCTACAGATGTGAACTCTGTCCCTTGAGCCTGATCCATCTTGTTAAACCCTGGAAGATCGGTAGGGTTCTGTTATATTGGCAGTATTAATGTGATTGGTTTGCCTCTTGAATCTGTACCGAAAGTAACCTTTTTTTGTGTACCTTTAGATTGATACGGCAAATGGGTTGCTGGCTGCTTTTCTTTGCTTTTTTTTTTTTTTTTTTTTTTAGCTTTTATTTTCTTTCTTTTTACTGGTGCTTTACATTTGTTGCTGGTTGGTTTGTTTCCTGTGGTTTATTTATTTTTATGATTTTGTTTTTAGACCTCCCCTGTTGCTGCTGTTAAATGTTTTAGGTTTTAACACTAGTGTTCTTAATTGTGCATATGCAAATGTCGGCTTCCTCGTAAGTATCAAATCAAATCAAATTTATTTGTATAGCGCTTTTTACAACAGATGTTGTCACAAAGCAGCTTTACAGAATTTCGGAAAAGACAAAGTTTTAACAGGACTGTAAGAATGTACAACAGTGGCAAGGAAAAACTCCCTCAGAACTGAGGAAGAAACCTTGGGAGGAACCAGGCTCACCAGGGGGGACCCATCCTCCTCTGGTCAAACTACCTACATGTGATTATACTACTAATATTAATAGCAGTAATATTGGTATTAGGAATAGCTAGGAGTCTATGAGAACTTCAGTGTAGGGTGGGCAGCTAGTCCAAGGCAGGTGGTGGCAGCTGGGGCATGGGCAGCTGGTCTGAAGTGAGAAGCAGGAGGGCTTGGCAGTCAGTCGTCCTTCAGTGTCCAGCCGGACATATGGGTGATCGTATACTCGGAAAGAAAGCGGGAGATGGAATTAGTTTTATTCTATCCGTTTGTACATAAACAGGGGATGTAAACATTTATAGAGTGTGGCTAATGACTCCGGCAGATCTGACTATGATAGCTTAACTAAAAGGAGAGAACCAGAAGGACACACAGACACGGCAGCACTCTGAAACAGTTTGGCATCCCTCCGCTCCACTGTCCAAAAACCTGAGTGACCGCGTGCAAGTAGCGGGACGACAGCACCAGCGTCTCAGTTTACTATAATTGCCTGTGTCCATGGACCCCTGGATCTGCTGTCTTTATCTAAGGGGGAACATTAGCTACCAAAAGCTAAACTGAACAAGTGAGTTTTTAGCCTAGTCTGAAAGATTGAGTCCCGAACAGTTTCTGGAAGATCATTCCAGAGTTTGGGGGCTTTATAAGAGAAAGCTCTTCCCCCAGCTGAAACCTGAATTCTGGGGACTATTAATAAGCCAACACTCTGTGATCTGAGTGGTCGTGATGGCTCATAATGAGAAACAAGGTCTTGTAAGTACTTGGGAGCAAGACCATGTAGGGCTTTATAAGCCCATAAAAGGATTTTATAATCAATACAGAATTTAATAGGCAGCCAATGAAGTGATGATAGCACTGGACTAATATGATCAATTTTTCTAGTTTTAGTGAGGACCCTGGCTGCAGCGTTTTGGACTAGTTGGAGTTTGTTTAAATTCCTGCTCGTGCATCCTGACAGTAGCACGTTACAGTAGTCTAGCCTAGAAATAATAAAGGCATGTACTAGTGTTTCTGCATCACGCAGGGACAGGGCATTTCTTATCTTGGCAATGTTGTGAAGATGTAAAAAAGCTGTCCTGGTGATGCTGCCTATGTGTTGATCAAATGATAAATCTGAATCTATTATAATGCCAAGATTTTTTGCTGCTGAGCCAGGTGTGGCTGGAAAGTCGGCGAGATTTAAGATTAAATCTGGTAATTTACTTCTTGCTAATTTTGGACCCAGAAGGAGAACCTCTGTTTTGTTACTGTTTAATAGGAGGAAGTTACGTGACATCCAGCCTTTCACGTCTTTTACACAGTCATCCATTTTCTTTAACCTGTATTTGTCATCAGACTTGGCTGATGTGTACAGTTGAGTATCGTCTGCATAACAATGAAAGTTTACACCATGGTTACTTATAACTGTGCCTAACGGTAACATGTATAGTGTAAATAATCTTCTTCTTCTTTCAGCTGCTCCCTTTAGGGGTCGCCACAGCGGATCATCTGCCTCCATCTTGCCCTATCCATTGCCTCCTCTACACCACCCATCTCCATGTCCACCTTCACTACATCCATAAACCTTCTCTGAGGACTACCTCTTCTCCTTCTACCCGGCAGCTCAATCTCCAACATTCTTTGACCAATATATCCACTATTCCTCCTCAACACATGTCCAAACCAACTCAACCTGGCCTCTCTGGCTTTATCTTCAAACTGCTCCACCTTCACTGTCCCTCTGATCTGCTCATTTCTAATCTTCTCCAGCCTTGTCACTCCCAAAAAAAAAACCCCGCATCTTCATCTCCCCCACCTCCAGCTCAGCCTCCTGTCTTTTAGACAGAGCCACAGTCTCCAAACCATACATCATAGCAGGACGCACTACTGTCTTGTAAACCTTCCCTTTCACTCTTGCTGCAATCCTTCTGTCACACATCAGCCCTGACATCCGTCTCCACCCACTCCATCCTGCCTGCACCCTCTTCCTCACCTCTTTTTTGCACTGTCCATTGCTCTGGATGGTTGACCCAAGATATTTGAAGTCATCCACCTTTACAACCTCTACTCCTTGCATCTTCACCTTTCCACCTGCCTCCCTCTCATTCACACACATGTATTCAGTCTTCTCTCTACTGACCTTCATTCCTGTCCTCTCCAGTGCAAACCTCCACCTCTCCAGATTCTCTTCCACCTGCTCTCTACTCTCACCACAGATTACAATGTCATCTGCAAACATCATGGTCCATGGACCTGACTCCCTCATACAGTACCACAGTTCCTCTCTAGGCACCCTATCAAATGCCTTCTCTAGATCCACAAAGACACAATGTAGCTCCTTCTGACCTTTTCTGTACTTCTCTACCAACACTCTCAATGCAAAAATTGCATCTGTGGTACTCTTTCTGGGCATGAAACCAAACTGCTGCTCACTGATCTGAACCTCTCGCCTTAGCCTTGCTTCAACAACTCTTTCCCATACCTTCATGGTGTGGCTCATCAACTTTATACCTCTGTAGTTACTGCAGCTCTGCACATCACCCTTGTTCTTAAAAATGGGGACCAATACATTACTTCTCCACTCATCAGGCTTCCTCTCACTCTCCAGGATTTTGTTAAACAACCTGGTTAAAAAGTCCACTGCCTTCTCTCCTAAACTCTCCATACCTCCACAGGTATGTCATCTGGACCAACTGTCTTTCCATTCTTCATCCTTCTTAAAGCTGCCCTCACTTCCACCTTACTAATTCTCTGCGCTTCCTGATCCACTATCTCTCCCCCCGTTGTCCTCCTCTCTCTCTCGTTTTCCTCATTCATTAGTTCTTCAAAGTACTCCTTCCATCTACTCATCACTCTCTGTTCACTCACTAGTACATTTCCCTCTCTATCCTTTATCAGCCTAACCTGCTGTACATCCTTTCCAGCTCTATCTCTCTGTTTAGCCAAACGATACAAGTCCTTTACTCCTTCTTTACTGTCCAGCCACTCATACAGCTCATCATAGGCTCATAGGCTCATACATAGCTCATTTCCCTGAACTGCCTGCAACCATCCTCCTCCTTCAGCTTCCACCATCTAATCTTCGGCTCTGTCTTCACTCTCTTCCTCTTCTTTGTTTCTAATCTCATTCTACAGACAACCACCCTTGCTACACTTTCACCTGGTACCACTTTACAATCTCCAATCTCCTTTAGGTGGCATCTCCTGCTAAGGACATAAACCACCTGTGTGCACCTCCCTCCACTCTTGTATGTCACCATGTGTTCTTCCCTCTTCTGAAAATACGTGTTCACCACAGCCATTTCCATTCTCGTTGCGAAATCTACAACCATCTGACCTTCCGCATTTCTGTCTTTCACACCATACATACCCAGCACCTCTTCATCCCCTCTGTTCCCTTCACCAACATGTCCATTGAAGTCTGCACCAATCACTAATCTCTCCTCTCTAGGGACACCATCTACCACTTCCATTTTACTCCAAAATTCCTCTTTCTCCTCTAACTGACAACCAACCTGTGGTGCATATGAACTGACCATATTCAAAATTACACCATCAACCTCCAACCTCAGGCTCATGATCCTGTCTGACACACTCTTTACATCCAGAACACTTTTCCCAAGCTGTTCCTTTAGGATAATCCCTACTCCAATTCTCTTCCCCTCTACACCATGATAGAACAGTTTGAATCTACCTCCAATGTTCCTGGTCTTGCTTCCTTTACATCTGGTCTCCTGGAGACACAGAATATCTACCTTCCTTCTCTCCATCATGTCTGCAAGCGCTCAGCCTTTACCAGTCATTGTATCTATGTTCAGAGTCCCTACTCTAACCTCCACACTCCTGCCTTTCCTTCTCTCTCGCTGCCTTCTAACCCACCTTCCTCCTCTCCTCTCTGATGGTCTTCGACTTACAGTAGTCCAATTTCCACCGGCACCCTTTTTTATGCCAGATGCCCTTCCTGACGCAACCCTCACCATTTATCCGGGCTTGGGACCGGCGCCAGAAGTACACAACATACACCCCTAATGGCTGGTTTATGTATAGCGTAAATAATAATGGTCCTAATATAGACCCCTGCGGAATTCCAAATGTCACTTTTGAATAATTGGAAGATAAATTGTTTACCCTAACAAACTGATAACTTTCTGATAGGTAAGATCTGAACCATGATAGTCCCTGTGATTCCAACCATGTTTTCTAATCTTTCTAGGAGAATATTGTGGTCTATTGTATCGAAAGCCATGCTAAGGTCAAGTAGCACTAAGAGATATGTAGCCTTGATCAGAGGCAAGATGATGATCATTTGTTATCTTAACTAGAGCTGTCTCAGTGCTGTGGTGTGGCCTGAATCCAGATTGAAATTTTTCATATATATGGTTCTTGTGTAGATATGAACTAAGTTGTTGGGCCACAGCCATTTCTAAGACCTTTGATATAAACGGCAAGTTAGAAACAGGCCTGTAATTAGACAAAATGGCGACATCAAGATTTGGTTTCTTGATCAGGGGTTTGATAACTGCTAGTTTAAAAGTTTTGGGTACATGGTCCAGACTAAGGGACGAGTTTACAATAGTTGAAATAGGGTTTATAATAACTGGCAGTACTTCTTTGAGTAATTTTGATGGAATTGCATCGAGTATGCAGGTTGTACAATTTGCAGAAGAGATAAGCTTCTCTATTTTTAGCTGTGGGAGTGGGTAAAGTTTCCAGGCTCTTTTCTACAGCAGTGTTTTGTTCTATATCAGCCAAGTCAGATGACAGCCAAGCTGGATTTGAATTTGATACTGAGGGTTGAATTTGTTGTCTAATATTTTCAATTTTATTATTGTTACAGCCCCTTTAAGCAGTCTAGGGGTAAGAGGAGCATATAACATGTGGTGGAGGTTGGATGAGTGGGTTGGTGTATGTGAATGGAGAGGGAGAGAACCACAGACCAGATAAGCTCACGTTTTAGCAGTTTACTGAACTCATTCAATATATACAGAAACCAGCCATAAATATACATATATACAAAAAGAAAAAAATTATCAAATCCATACAAAACTGAAAATAAATGTAGGGCTGAACTCAGGACGGCACCAAAGAAAAGAACAAAACAAAAGAAAAATGAAACCCTAAGCTAACTGAACAAAACAACTTTTAATCTAAGAAATCAATAATGAAAACAAAAACTAACTACTCTGAACCTAATCAATTAAACAAAACATACAGAGGGTAGTGCCCGTCCCTTACCTAAGGTTTTTAACAGTAGACAGTCCTACATGGTGTAACGTATGAGCGCGCTCCTTCTTACCTGTCAGCACCTAAAACAAATACTAATGGCTGTTTTAAAGAGCCACAGAAGAACTGGTTATCTCAAACATAGGTCAATTACATGGAGTGTTAAAGTTTGTAGGCCACATGGTTCTCCCCCACCAAACACCATGGCTGCTGCTCTCCTTCTATGGTTCTGTGGTGTCTGTCTGCCTCCTGCCCTCCTGTTCCCCTCTAGTGGCAGACTTAAATAAAGTGGGCTCCACCCACCAAGGTACTCCTGCAACAGGACCACACCCCAGGCTGTACCTGTGAACACACACAAACACAGACATGCCCTACGTTCATTTGCACGTAACACGCCCACCCAAAAAGAACAAAAATTAGGAACTTGTTACACATTTTTGTCTTAAAACATTCAGTTATAATTCAATTCTAGAAAGTGCATCTGCCATTACATTTTCCACTCCCTTTTTGTGCCTTATCTCAAGGTTAAAATCCTCCAAAAACAAAAAACATCTCATAAGTCTTTGGTTGTGGTTATACATCCTTGATAAAAACATAAGTGGGGTGTGATCAGTATAAACAACAACTGGTGAAAGACTAGAGCCAATATAAACCTCAAAAAATTTCAAGGCTAAAAGCAAGGCTAATGCTTCCTTCTCAATAGTTGAATAGTTTAACTGATGTTTATCAAACTTTCTAGAAAAGAATGACACAGGGTGGTCAACATTTTGTTCATCCTCCTGTAAGAGGACAGCTCCAGCTCCTACCTGACTATTATCAACCTCTAACTTAAACGGTTTGTTAAAATCAGGTGCTGCCAAAACTGGAGCAGAACACAACAAAGCTTTCACATTTTCAAAAGCTTGGTGACATTCCGAAGTCCAAACAAATTTGTTTGCAGGACTTAACAGCGCTGTCAGTGGAGCAGCAACAGAAGAGAAATTACGACAGAATCCTCTGTAGTAACCCACCATACCCAAAAAACGTCTCAGCTCACGTCTGGTGGTAGGAACTGGAAATTTCACAATAGCACTGACCTTTTCGTTTAGCGGGCAGACTTTTCCTTGACCGACTTGTCACAGTAGCATGTGCAAACTCAAGTTCAAAGTTAAGTTTGCCTTAGCCAAACAAGTAAAAACAGTCCTCAAAAATGCCAAGTGACTGTCCCAGTCCTGAGAATAAATCACAATGTCATCAAGGTAAGCCGTGCAGTTTGGTACATCAGAAAATATGGTATTCACCAATCTTTGGAATGTTGCTGGGGCATTTTTGAGACCAAAAGCCATGACAGTGTATTGTAAAAATGCATCAGGAGTAACAAATGCAGATAATTCAGCAGCTTTTGGGGTTAAGGGAACTTGCCAGTACCCTTTTAGCAGATCCAACTTTGAAACAAAACGTGCTGAACCAACATTATCAATACAGTCATCAATGCGTGGTAAGGGAAAAGAATCAGAAATCGTGACAGCATTTAATCTGCGGTAATCTGTGCATAGTCTAGAATTGCCATCAGGCTTTGGAACCAACACACGGTGAACTCCATGGGCTACTACTGGGTACTGCTAATCCATGTTTCAGCAAGTACTCTACCTCTTTCTTCATAATTTCTCGTTTCTGGGCATTTACTCGGTACGCATGTTGTTTCAAAGGTCGCTCAGTAACTACCTTGATATCATGCTGAAGTACAGATGTTTGTTTTGGTACATCACCGAGTATAGTGGGAAATTCGTGAATCAAAACTACTACATTTTCACGTTGTGAGTCAGGTAAATGTTTAACAAGTGAAGACTGTCCAGAGTCCAACTGTGCTAGCATCTCAGAGTTTGACAACCTAGCCCCCATTTGAGAAGAACAGCACAAACCCAATTAATCTTTTTCTTCAGCAACGGAGCAAGTATCCAACACAGAAGTTAAAACTACAGGAGCTTCTACAGCTATCAAAGTGTCACTATGTGCCAGTGGTCGTCATAGTAAGGTTTGAGCATATTTACATGAGACACTCTGTATTTACGTCTATGGTCTGGTGTTCTTACCTGATAGTCAAGATCACCTAACCGTTTCTGGATCATGTAGGGCCCAGCAAAACTGGAAGACAAAGAAGAAGCACCAGAAGGTAAAAGCACTAAAACTTTATCGCCAGGGTTAAAATGGTGAACAACAGCCTTTTTATCAAAGCTTGGGACTTGCACAGCATCTCTTTGGCTAGGCCACATGCATGATGCCAGCGCTCACGAACTGAACTGATGTAATTTAGCACATGTTTACTTACAGGAGTTTGTTCAATCTGAAACATCTCCTTCAGAACCTTCATGGGACCTCTTACAGAATGGCCAAATACCAACTCAGCTGGAGAAAACCCCAAAGATTCCTGCTTAGCCTCTCGTGCAGCAAAAAGTACAACAGGTACACCCTCATCCCAATCCTGTCCACTGTCTACACAATGTTTCTTTAGCATACTTTTTAGTGACTGATGGAAGCGTTCTAGCGCCCCCTGTGATTCGGGGTGGTACGGGCTAGACATTTCGGGTTTGATGCCCAACATCTTGGAAACCTGAGCAAAAAGCTTTGATGTGAAATTTGTACCTTGATCAGTTTGTATGACTTTTGGAAGACCAAAAATAGTGAAAAACTTAACCAATGCCTTAACAATAATCTGGTTATTTTCCTTAAAGGAATGGCTTCAGGAAAACGGGTGGAAGCACACATGACTGTCAAAAGGAACTGGTTTCCAGTTTTAGTTTTAGGAAGAGGCCCAACACAGTCTATCAAGACCCTCTCAAATGGTTCACCAGTCACGGGGATTGCATGTAAAGGAGCTGGAGGGACAGTTTGATTTTGGTTTCCCTACCTTCTGGCAAGTATCACATGAACGACAGAATGCTACAACATCCTTGCGAAAATCAGGCCAGAAAAAATGTTTTAAAATCCTTGCATAAGTTTTGGTAATTCCTAAGTGACCAGACCAAGGGTGATCATGAGCAACACTTAGAACCAGGGAACGAAATTCAGTGGGAACTACAACCTGAAACACAGCATCTTCATTTCTAGTGTGTGAGGTCCACCGTCGCATCAACATGCTGTCTTCCAAGAAGAAAGCTACCTGTTTACCTTCTGAGTCATCAGGGCTAAACACAGACTGAAAACACTTCTCTAGGCCAACATCTTTCTTCTGGGCAGAAATAAAATCCTCTCTGGTAAATTTACCATGAGTCAAGGTTGACTCCAACAACTTTCTACCCTCTATAGCAGGCAGATATGAAGCAGGCAGAACAGGCCCAGTTAAAAATGTGTTGGACAAATCAATGTGGTCCTCTTTCTCATCGCCTTTTGCCAGTTTTTGTGACCTAGTGACTACACAAGCAGGAAAAATTTTAGTTTCAGAAACATCACACAGGGCAACTTCTGGACATTCTGAAACCACGAAAACAGGGACAACTCTTCCTCCTGCCAAATCATTTCCTAAAATGATGTCAACTCCCTTCACAGGCAACTCCGGTCTAACTCCTACCTTCACTTCGCCACATACCAGATCAGACTGCAAATTAACATGATGTAGGGGAACCTGCACATAACCCATCTCAATCCCTTGACAAAGTGCATAGGACCCACTAAATGATTTCTCAGGCAGTGGTACTACACCTTCACGGATAAAAGACTGTGCTGCCCCAGTGTCACGTAGAATGACAACAGGACTTTTGCCCTCAGAGCCTGAAACAGATACTGAGCCATTTAAAATGAAAGGATGGTAACACTCATCAGGGGAGACTATATATTCAGCAGACATGGTCTGAACCAATCCTATGCCTTTTGTTTGCCCCCTAGACTGTTTTCCTTGCTTTTCCTGTCTCTCTTGCTTTCGCTTGAGACTAAGAAGTCTGCAACTTTATGATCCAAATTGTGGCAGAAGTAACACTCCAGGTCAGACTTGACTTTAACAATTATTAAAGAAGTCCATAAAAACTTCACTAGTGAGAGTTGGAATTTCTGGTTCAGTACCTGCCAGATTTTTTTGTGATTTGGGAAGTCACATTAAACAGTATTCTAGGATTATACTTATTTTTCTCGATCAGCGAGGCCAGATATGCTGAGCGAACTTCAGTGAGAGCATTTCTATACTCTATAAGGCTGTCCTTCCAGGCAGTGTGGAACACTTCCAGTTTGGTTTGACGCCATTTCCGCTCTAATTTCCAAGCTGTTAGTTTTAAGGTCCGGGTTTTATCGTTGTATCACGGGGCGAGCTTTTTCTGCCTTATTCTTTTTATTTTAAGTGGGGCCACATTTTCTAAAGTGGATCGTGTGGTATTTTCTAAATAATCGGTTAGTAAATCTAGTTCCATTGGGTCTGATGCAGTGGAGACTGGGGTTGATAACTGGGAGATTTTCTATAAATTGTAGGGCGGTAGAAGGTTTTATTGAGCGCTTTGTTGAATAACAAGGGGACTATATATATTATGGCTAAGTCGTAGCTCATATGAAATTAGGTAATGGTCGGGGATTGCTGTGGTTTGCGGTAGGATATTAAGCTTGTCTATGTTAAGACCTAGTGTCAAAACTAAATCTAACATATGACTACAGTAGTGTGTAGGCCCTGTTACATTTTGGGTAAAACAACAGAGTCTAGGATTGAGGTAAATGCCTTTTTTAGTGGGTCATCTACCTTCTCAAAGTGAATATTAAAATCCCCTACAATTATTACTTTATCGTTGCACACAGCCAGGTTTGCAGCGAAGTCACTAAATTCTTTTATAAATTGTATGGCCCTGGTGGTCAGTAAATGTTAAATAATGAAAACGCCGCCTTTTTTTGTGACTGGATTTCTAACGTGAATATAAAGGACCTCAAAGGAAGTAAAAGTGTCTCATTGTTTCTGACTAATATCGAGAGTATTTTAGTATATTATACAGACTCCACCTCCCTTGCCTGATAATCTTGGCCCATGTGCATAATTATAGCCTACAGACGTGGCTTCATTTAAAGCTAAATATTCATCTGGTCTAACCCACGTTTCAGTAAGACAAAAAAAGTAAAATTTATGATTGCTTATAATTTCATTTGCGACGACTGCTTTAGAGTTTAGTGATCTTATATTAAGTAGTCCAAGTTTTAGATCTAAGGTGTTAGTGCCATCATCAGAACATGGATATATGTTGATTGTTTTTTTTAATATTTAAACAGACTGAGTTTTTCTATGATTAAATTTTGTTTTAATTCGGGGCAGAGACACAGTCTCTATACAGCTGATCTTGGGTGACGCCTCAAGGCGGATCGCAGACGGTCGGTTTAGCTTGTCTGTCTGCTGCCTGGTCCCGGCTCTGGACTGTCAGCAGCTGTTTACGCTACTCTGCCGACTAACTAAAAGACTATGTGCTATGCTGCACGAAAGTAAGGCAGCACCCTCCCGCATGGGGTGGACACCATCCCTACCTATAAGACCAGGCTTGCCCTCAAAACGTAAACAATTGTCATAAAGCCCACTTGATTTTCGGAACACCACTTGGACATGCAGCAGTTTAACGCCGTAAGCCTGCTGTAGGCTTCAGCGCCACGCCGCATTGGGATGGGGCCAGAGCAGACATCGGACGGCATCGGACATCGTCTGGGCCTGTTTAATCACCTCTCTAATATTAGCCTTAGTTATCTCTGACTGCCGCAGACGGATATCGTTGGCCCCTACATGAATGACTATCCTCGAATATCTCTTATCAGCTAAGAGTCTAAGGTTGCCACTGATGTCCGGCGCTCAGGCTCCCGATAAACATCTAACTGTAACTGCTGGAGCCCCTAAAGGAGTAGCTAACTTCACGTGTTGAACAATCGAGTCTCCTATGACCAGAGTGCTTTTCACAGGCTTCACAGTGGGTGCTTCACTGAGCAGGGCAAACCTGTTTGACACGCAAATTGGAGGAGCTAGCTTTGGCCTCAGCGTTAGCATTAGCCTTAGCTTTCCGGCTAGACCGCCAAGGCATCACCCATTCGCCCCGCTGTGAGGGCTCTAACGCCGGAGTCCAGGGGGTACTAACTCTCCCTAGGGTACCCGGAGCTGCTTTTTGTCGATTTAAAAGCTGATAGCACAAAAAAACGTTACCGCAGTGGCTCTCAGTCGCTCGCAGTGACGCACTCTCAGTTGCTCAAAGTAAGTAGTATTTGAGTAGCCTAATTGGGGAACTTGAAGTACAAAGGTCTACTCATCTATTTTATTTAATTTAGTATCTGGGACTGCTGACTAAGAAGCTGGGAACCAATTGGAGTTGGGAGTCTTTGTTGGTGTTCACTGATGTGACCTGATTGCAGTGCAATATAGTGTGATTGCTGTGTGGAGATTTTCTTTGATGGTGTTGATGGGAATTTAATCACGTGTGTACTAGAATAGCTCTAGCTGACTGCCAACTCCATACCTGAACAAGCCCTGGTAAAGAGAATTTAATTTTAATCCCAAACTGACAGTGTGAACAATTTAATAAAGTTTAATTAAAATTTTTGTATTTTTCTAAATCTGTGTTGTGACATCATTTCTTGCGGAGCTCCCCTTTGCTCCAGGTGTAAATTAAGGGGTGGCGTAGTCTGGCATTGTATTTAAGGGGACGCCACATTCTGGCGTAGTCAGCAGGATAAACCAGTTTGTTTTGAGGCTGTACCACTGTCAGTTTGGTGTTTTTAATTAAAGTGTATTTGAGCAGCATTGGGGTAGGTTTTCTGTTATATAAAGAAAAGCAGCTGGCATCCCCAGAAAAAAAGGACCTCATTGGGACTCCGTCATGGACAACGAGCTGCAGAGGCTGCAGGAGCAGGGGGAGTGTCTTCAAACAGAGAACGAGAGACTTTCAGTGGCACAAAATGGAGGTACTGGGGACAATAGTAGAGAGGGTGATGTTCCACCTGTACGACGAGAACAGTCATTTTACCTGCCAAGTGAAAGAGTGTCCTAAGTTCTCTGGCTCTCTAGCCACCGGGGCCCTTTCTGTAGAAGAGTGGGTGGAAGAGGTGCAAAGCTGTATCCGATCCAGATGTATGTCTGATTTAGACAAAGCACTGTTTTTATTTGATCATTTAGAAGGGGGGGGCTCGGAATGAAATCAAATATAGGCCTGCTACTGTTGGAGAAAATCCAAGGGAGATTATTACAGTTTTAAGAGAGACTTATGGTTGTACTAAGTCTTATGTGTACTGGCAGCAGCGTTTCTTTGACTGAAAACAGCAGAAGAGGGAATTTTTGTTTGATTTTTCACATGCATTAATGGAGCTTATGGATAGGGTTAAACAATGTAAGAGGAATGCTATTGCTAATTCCGATGTGGTTTTAAGAGATCAGTTTTGTGAAAATGTGAGAGACTCTGCTCTACGTCGAGAACTTAAAAGGTTGGTATGAACTAATGACAATGTAACCCTTTTAGATATACGTCGAGAAGCCATTAGGTGGATGGAGGAGGGTCAGCCAGGCTGTAACGGGGACAGCGTGTAATGGGGCACAGTAGTGAAATTCAGCTCACGTCTCTGTGTGAGGCCACAATGGCACAACCATCTGAGCTTGTTGAGTTAACACTAGCACTACCAGCATTTTCATACAACTCCTTCTTCTACCAGAGACTGCCAAATGGCAGTGCTGGGGTAATTTGCATCCCATTAGGCCACCTTTTGTTATGTACATGCAGCCACTACTAGGTAATGCTAAACGGGGGGATGGGTGATAGTACCAGGTACCAGGTGAACAGGGTTGTGTGTGAAGGGTGATAGTGTGAACTATGTTGATCCATTGAGAAGAAAATGTTTTTTAAATATCTTAATGTTGTTGTTGCAGCCATTAGATTGAAATATGCCAGTACCAGGTAACAATGAACAGGGATGGGTGTGATGGGTGATAGTGTGAACGATGATTAGATTAGATTAGATTAGATTCAACTTTATTGTCATTGTGCAGAGTACAAGTACAGGGCCAATGAAATGTAGTTAGCATCTAACCAGAAGTGCAATATATAACATTATTTACATAAAGTGCGGTGGTAACAGTGACCAGTGCATAAATATAACTGTTATATACATGTGTGTACAAGTGAAATGTGAAATATGTAATATAAAATATGAGACATACAATATAAAATATACAGTGTTATATATGCAGTGTTATATGTATCTATCTATCTGTGTATTATGTTTATATACAGGAATGTACATAGTGAATATATAGTATATAATATACATATATACATAACACATACATAAAGTGAGATATGCAGTAATATGAATGTAGGTTATTATATACACATGCGTATACAAATATAGACATGTAGATGTAATAGATACTGTACAGATCAGGGAGCAGCAATACAAATGAAAGTTGTATGAATGAAGTATATCATCAGTGCAGAAGGTGTTGGAAGTGCAGTTTTTTAAAGTGACTGTGTAGCGTTCGTCAGGATAACCGCCTCAGGAAAAAAGCTTTTCCTAAGCCTGCTGGTGCGGGAGCGGAGGCTCCTGTAACGCCTGCCAGATGGTAAGAGGCTGAAAAGTCTATGATTTGGGTGGGTAACATCTTTGATGATGTTTCTTGCCCTGCCCATGCAGCGTTTGTGGTATATGTCCTCGATGGTGGGTAAATCGGTGCCTGTGATGCGCTGCACCGTTTTTACTACCCGCTGGAGTGCTTTGCGGTCAGCAGCGCAGCAACTGCCGTACCATACAGAGATGCAGTTGGTGAGTATGCTCTCAATGGTACAGCGGTAAAAGTTCACCAGGATCCTGGGAGACAGGTGAGCTTTCTTGAGGCTCCGTAGAAAATAAAGGTGCTGCTGCGCCTTTTTGATGAGGACGGAGGAGTTCAAGGACCAGGTGAGATCCTTGGAGATGTGGAGACCAAGGAACTTGAAGCTGGACACCTGGTCCACTGCAACTCCACTGATGGAGATGGGGGTGTGAGCCTGGTTCCTAGTCCGTCTGAAGTCCATGATGATCTCCTTTGTTTTGTGCGTGTTGAGTGCCAGGTTGTTGTCATGGCACCATGAGGAGAGATGCTGTACTTCGTCCCTGTAGGCCGTCTCATCATTATCTGTGATCAGGCCTATCACCGTGGTGTCGTCTGCGAACTTGACTATGGTGTTTGAGCCATAAACAGGTACACAGTCATGGGTGAAGAGGGAGTACAGTATCGGACTCAAAACACAGCCTTGTGGAACGCCAGTGTTCAGGGTGATGTGTGATGAATGGAGATTGCCTAATTTAACAGACTGGGGTCTGTTAGTCAGGAAGTCCAAAATCCAGTTGCAAAGTGATGTGCTGATGCCCAGATGGTTGAGCTTGGATATCAGCATGGACGGGATCACTGTGTTAAATGCTGAACTGAAATCAATGAAGAGCATTCTCACATAAGAGTTCTGACAGTCCAGGTGGGTCAGTGCAGTGTGTAGTGCTGTGGAGATGGCGTCCTCAGTGGATCTATTGCTCCGATATGCGAACTGGTGTGGGTCCAGCGTAGCAGGTAGGCAGAGCTTCAGGTGGGAAAGAACTAGTCTTTCAAAGCACTTGGAGATGATTGGGGTGAGTGCAACAGGTCGGAAGTCATTCAGGGCTGAAGCAGTTGAGTGCTTTGGCACTGGCACAATGGTGGCAGACTTGAAGATGGATGGGACAGCTGCCTGGGCCAGCGAGACATTGAAGATGTGTGTGAAGACACCCGAGAGTTCCTCAGCACAGGCTCTTAGCACACGGCCAGGTACACCATCAGGGCCCGCTGCTTTCCGTGCATTCACCCTGCTCAGCATGCGACTGACATCCGAATTGGAAAGTTCAAGTGGATTATCGTCTGGTGGAGGATCGTTTTTTAAACATGTCACCTTATTACCCCGGTCAAAGCGAGCATAAAAGTGGTTCAGCTCATCAGGGAGTGAAGCACTGTTGGTGGATGGCGCAGTGCTCGGTGGCTTGTAGTCTGTCAGGGTGCGTATGCCCTGCCACATACGCCGAGGGTCAGAGGAGGTAAAGTGCTCCTCCATCCGCTGTTTGTAGCAGTGCTTGGCTATGGATATTCCTCTCCTCAGATTGGCTCTGGCCAAGCTGTAAGCCTCCCGGTCTCCTGACCTGAAGGCAGCATCTCTGGCTTTGATCAGAGAGCGAACCTCTCTGTTCATCCAGGGCTTCTGATTTGGGAATATTATTATTGTCTTTTGTGTTGTCACTCTGTCCACACAGTTGTTGGTGTGTTCCAGGACAGAGTTAGTGTAGGTGTCCAGGTGGATTTGTGAGGCCGTGGTGGCCCGGGCTGCATACTCGCTCCAGTCAGTGTGCTGGAACTGGTGCTGAAGGAAGGAGTCAGCCCCATCCATCCAGATCTTTACAGTTCTGGTTGTAGGCTTGATCCTCCGAATGACTGGACTGTATTTGGGGAGTAGAAACAGAGAAAGATGATCTGAAAGTCCGAGGTGGGGGAGGGGTGTGGCTTTGTATGCATCAGCCACGTTTGTGTAAACTTTATCCAAAATTTTTTGTCCCCTTGTGGTGCAGGAGACATTCTGATAAAATTTTGGTAATCCAGATTTTAGATCAGTGTGATTGAAGTCCCCTGCTACAATAAAGGCTCTGTCCGGGTATGTAGTTTGAAGTTTGTTGATGGTAGCACAGAGAGCCTCCATAGCCGAGTTAGCATTAGCATCAGGAGGCACATAGACTACAGTAGCGACGATGCAGCTAAACTCACGAGCCGTATAAAAGGGCCTGCATTTAATGGTCAGGAACTCCAGGTCCGCAGAGCAGTGGGTTTCCACTACAACAGAGTCCGTGCACCACGCTTTGTTTACGTAGATACAGGTTCCTCCGCCGCGGGTCTTCCCCGTTGTCGCGGTTGACCGGTCAGCTCTGAACAGCGCACGTCCCTCCAGTTCCACCACGCTGTCCGCCACATCGCCCCTTAGCCACGTTTCCGTGAAAAACATCAAATTACAGTCCCTGAGCCATCTCTGTGTGAGGGACCAGATCTTTAATTCGTCCAGCTTTCCCGGCAGCGAGCGAACATTGGCGAGAAAAACGCTAGGTAACGCCGGCCGGTGTGGGTTTAGCCTTAGCTTAGCACGCAAACCTCCGCGCTTGCCCCGTCTTTGTTTGCGCTGGCGTCGCCGGCGTCGGGCACTTGCGGTCGACAAGAGTGACTCGCTAGGTCCCGGTGTCCGGATCAACTCTGGAGGAAGCTGGTTAAAGTCAAACTGATGTGTAAATCCGATGTTTGTGCCGTGAATGTTGATATCCAAAAGTGTCTGTCTGCTGTAGCTGTAGTTCGCACGAGCGATCTGAGCGAAAATACTGAGAATAGTTAAGTAAATAAGTGTTATATTACTGAAACTGGTAAGACGCCGGGCCTCGCGGTGTGGTCGCGACGCCATCTTGTGTCATACTATGATAATGATTATGTGTGGTTCCACCTCCATGTGGATAAAAAGCCACGTCACCACACATATTTCACTTACTCTGTTGACTGAGAAGCAAAGATGGCAAAGGTTTACTGTGCACAGCAAGCTTTGGGCATGATCCTCAACCATATCAACCCCTGTGACTCCGATGGAGAAGAAGTAACTCTTGATCAGAGTAGTGACTCTGAAATCTCTTCTGGTAAGATTTCCTAAATTTCCTATTTTTGTTTGCCAGTTATGGCTGTTGTGTTTTTGGAAGAGACACTGCAAAAGGTACCATCTTGATAAGTTAAAATTGCTCAAGAATATTCTATTTTAATTTGAGTAATTTTGACTTGTATTTTGACTTAAAACAAGATAAAATGTCTTGATAAGATGTTTTTGAGCTATTTTGACTAATCAATATGCCACTTTTTGCGGTGTGATAACAATCCTACATTAGTACAAAGGAGGCATACTTGAGATGTTTTGGAATTCTAATTCAAATATTATGTTTGTGTCAATTTCACATTATTTCAACCTTTCACTAATCAAATCTCAAACATATGGTCCTGTAGATGAGGAGACTTCACCACCTCCAGAAAAGAGAGGTCGCATGGAGACACACGAGTGGCTGACAGAGATGGCAAAAGACGACACAGTGTGGCGTGAAGAGCAGATTGGAAGACCTCTGCTTCACAGCCCAATTGAATGCAATCCCATGGATGGAGAGCCAACTGCTTTTGCCAGAAGAAAAGTGTCGAGTCGCTTAGTTTCCTCTGTTTCATCTCTCTGCAATTGCTTCGGACCATACAGGAGTGGACTGTCCAGCATGCACGCCAGACACAGCATGGAAACTGGTTCATGGACCTCCCTGAACTAATGGCGTTCATTGCAATCCTCATCCTGCGAGGGATTGTCCGCCTTCCAGCGGTGCATGACGCATGGTCTGCAACACTGGGAGTACCCTCCATCAGCAAGATTATGGCTCGAAACCGCTTCCAGGACATCATGCGGCACCTACGCTTCGATGACAAGGACACACGCATTGAACGAGTTGCAAATGACCGATTTGCTGCAGTCTCTGATGTTTGGGGGTCTTTCGTTGCCAACTGCATTGCTTCATAAAACCCAGGAAGGCATATCACCATAGATGAGCACCTTTTTCCAACCAAGACCCGTTGCTGTTTTCTGCAGTACATTGCAACAAAACCTTACAAGTTTGGCATAAAGTTCTGGGTGGCATGTGACCTGAAATCCAAGTATGTATGCAACATCCCATATCTTGGCAAAGACTCCAGTCGTCCCACAGGGGAAAAACTATCGGAATATGTGGTGATGAAGCTAATGGAACCATTTATGGACAAAGGAAGAACCGTTACCACAGACAATTTTTTCACCTCATTGTCACTAGCAAGACGATTGCTCGGCCGGAAGACCACCCTCCTTGGCACTGTAAACAAGATTCGCCGTGAGTTTCCAGACTCTGCCAAAAAGACTTTGGACCGTGAGGAATTCAGTACACAGGTGTTTTCAACCTCTGGTGCCACACTGACCGTTTACACGCCCAAACGGAGAAAGACTGTCTGCATCCTCAGTAGCATGCACAGTATGGTGGAGACTGGGGACACCCGAAAAAAAAAGCCTAACACAGTCACCGACTACAACAGCTTAAAATGTGGTGTGGATGTCATGGACCAGATGGTGCGAAAGTACACTGTACGTTCAGGAACACGGCGTTGGCCAGTCGCTGTGTTTTATAACTTAATTGACATTTCAGCACTGAATGCACATGTGCTTTTTCAGGCATGCACTGGGGTCAAAGAGAGACGGTTGGACTTCTTGGTGAAGCTTGCAGAAGAGCTTGCACAGTCTCATATGGCAGCCAAGGAGGTGCATAAGGAAAACCTTCAGCAGCAACCACCCACACCTGACACAGGGAAAAGGGCATTGTGCCAGGTTAAGTGTTGCTGCAAGAATAACCATGCCACTAAGCGTTGCGTTTCTTGTAACAGGTTCACATGTGACAAATGCAGAAAGGAGATGTTGTGGCAGTGCCAGGTGTGTTCAGACAATTTGTAATGTAGCGCACTACTGCACAATGACTGTATGTACATAGGATTATTAGCATAGTTTATATTTCTGTATAGTTTACTGTATAGTTTACATTTCGTTCTATTTATGAATACTTTTGTTGTAATATTGTTGCATGCTTATTTTATCTTTGTATTACTTATTTTTATTACTATTTCATTGTACAGGGAAACAAAGCAACACGTTTCTTTACTGTACATATACCAATAAAGCTAACTTGAATCTAAATTTCTGGTAATGTTGACATTTTTTTGGGGGGGGGGCTCCACCAACTTGTTGCCGAGAAGGGTGTAGAGTGTAGGAGAGTGTCCTTAGTTACTTCTTGCAAATGTAATGGCCTCATTTACATAACATTGGAGGCAAGAAGGCCTTTTCACACCTGCCATTTGGCAGTTCTTTGGGATTTAAAGGTATAACTGCCAAATGGCAGAGGTCTGGTAGTTCTAGTGTTAAGGGTCTTAGTCTTGAAGCAGCATGCCCAGTTGGACATGTTGATTCGACGTCTGGGTCCTGTTAACTCGAATTCTCATGCTACATATTAAGAGGTAGTCGTTTTAAACGCACTACTGATGGGCAACCCATTTGTATTAAGTGTGATAACCCAGGTCATATAGCCCGGTATTTTCAAGCTGCCCCTCCTCTAAGCCATCATAGGCCGGTGCGCCAGGCACCAAGCAGTTCTAGCCAGCCGGAAAACTAGAAATTCCCAGTGTGCAGAGCCACACACTGGGCCTTGATGGTTCTGGCTATAAGTTTTATGATTCTCAGTCTTATAGTCAGCTTATTGGAAATTGTCCTGTGTTGCATGTGTCCATAGGAGGCATTTCAGTTCCCTGCTTAATTGACACTGGGTCAACAATAACTGAGAGTTTCTTTGTTGAACACTTTTCCAACTTACAAACGGAAGACTGTAGGTGGTTAGGTTTGAAAGCTGCAAATGGTCTGGACATACCCTACATAGGTTACCTAGAGTTAGATGTGGTGGTTTTGGGGCAGTGTGTTCCTAAGAGAGGAATATTGGTTGTTAGACCCAGAGAACCCGACGTTACAGAGTCGCAAAGCAAAAACACCCGGTCTGCGTAGGGATTGTTACCAGGTGCTATTTAAGCAGCATGGCTCTCAGCTTTTTCATTCTCCCCCTGTGCAGAAACCCTCCCTTTGGAGCGCATCTATAAAAAACCTCAGTTTGGAGCAAGGATCTGAAAACCCTTTGTTTGGATCGAGCCTCTGAAAAACCTCCGTTTGGAGTGAGCCTCTGAAAAACCTCCGTTTGGAGCGAGCCTCTGAAAAACCTCCGTTTGGAGTGAGTCTCCGATAAACTTCCGTTTGGAGCAACCTGTGAAAAACCTCAGTTTGGAGCAAGCCTCTGAAAAACCTTAATTTGGAGCGAACCTCTATGAAATCTCCTTTTGGAGCAAGCCACTGAAAAACCTCCATTCGGAGTGAGCCTCCGAAAAACCTCCGTTCGGAGTGAGCCTCTAATAAACCTTCGTTTGGAGTGAGTCTCTGAAACCATCCCTTTGGAGCGCGTCAATAAAATACCTCAGTTTGGAGCGAGCCTCTGAAAACCCTTCATTTGGATCGAGCCTCTGAAAACCCTTCGTTTGGATCGAGCCTCTGAAAACCCTCAGTTCGGAGTGAGCCTCTGAAAAACCTCTGTTTGGAGCCAGCCTCTGAAAACCCTCAGTTTGAAGTGTGTCTTTAAAAACACTCAGTTTGTAACAAGTCTCTGAAAACCCTCAGTTTGGAGCCAGCCTCTGAAAAACCTCCATTTGGAGCGAGCCTCTGAAAACCCGTCGTTTGGAGCAAGCCTCTGAAATCCCTCCATTTTGAGCGAGTCTCTGAAAACCCTCCATTTGGTGTTGGCCTTTGAAATCCCTTCATTTGGACCGAGCCTGTGAAATCCCTCCGTTTGGAGCAAGTCTGAATACTCTCCATTTGCAGTTTGCTTCTGAAAGCCCTCCGTTTGGAGAGAGCCTCTGAAAACACTCCGTTTGTAGCAAGTCTCTTAAAAACCTCCATTTGGAGCAAGCCTCTGAAAATCCTCCTTTTGGAGCAAGCCTCTGAAAATCCTCCATTTGGAGCGAGCCTCTTGAAATCCCTCCGTATGGAGCGAGCCTCTGAAATCCCTCCGTATGGAGCGAGCCTCTTGAAATCCCTCCGTATGGAGCGTGCCTCTTGAAATCCCTCCGTATGGAGCGAGCCTCTTGAAATCCCTCCGTATGGAGCGAGCCTCTGAAAATCCTCCGTTTGGAGCGAGCCTCTGAAAAACCTCTGTTTGGAATGAGCCTCTGAGAAATCTCCATTTGCAGGGCCATATAGCCCTAACACTTCGCCCCTACCCCTCTATCTCAACAAATGTTGGGACACCCTAACCCTAGATGTTTACAAAACAGAGGGCCAAGGGCTAAGTGGTAGGGACAGGGGGTGATAAGGGACTGGTCTAAGTGATATGTTGTCACTTTTGCACAAGCAAAATGTATGAGACAATATCAGAAGATTAATGAGATTGGTTTACATGTTGAAGGTGCTGCATTCAAGCCTATGACCACTATGTGGAATGCCAAATGTCAGCTGGATTGGTCTAAAGTCTGGCTCTATTGGACTCTGGAGCTTTTAAAATACATGTTCTCAGGAGTGATGAATCACGCCTCATTATCTGGCAGTCTCATGGACAAATCTGATTTTTAGCAGATGCCAAAAGAATGCTACCTACTGGAATGCATAGTCTCAAAGGTAAAGTTTGGTGGAGGAGGAATTATGGTCTGGGGCTTGTGGAATTATTAGCCTTAGTATTGCTCATATTACTCTTTTAAGATGTATTAAAGAAAGCTTAATGGTTATATTGTGCTATTCTAAGAGCTAAGAGTCAGCACATAAGGCTGTGTGCTGACTAATGGTGGAATACACAAGGACGTCAGATAACAGGTAATACCTCGAAGCTGATAGTAGTAGACCCTGGGATTAGCACACCACACATGTGGTTCATCTGGTCAGATAAGCAGAGCCATTGTTTGGAAAACGGGGGGAGTTGATAAACACAGGAAATACCTTAAGCTGACCTTGCAGATGCACTCATGTCACGAGCGCATCCTTAAACTTTTATGATGTGGATTAGTGAGATGGCCTAACGCACATATTGGAGGCTGGGGTAAGGAAGGAGCGGTCATGCAACTATAAAAAAGGGAGTCAGATGAGAAGGGGTCAGAGCTTACTTGGGAGATACATGATGCATGTTCTCTGTTTGTAACCTCTCCAGAATTCTGTAATAAAACCGTTTGTTTCACTTCAGTCTGATCTACTTGTCTCATTTACTTTGCATCAACGAACACGCAGGACTGGTTTCGTCCACAATTTGGTGACCCCGACGTGATGCAAAGGAGACCATTAGAAAAACAGGCTTGATCTTCCTCCATTACTCATCACAGGCGCGCCATTTAAAAAAGGTAAGCAGAAACCTATTTAAATAAATTCTGCATATTGACAACTGCTAAATTATAGATGGGTAAAAGAGGTTGGATCAGGTAATTAAATTTAAAGGACTGAATTGGAACAAACATAAGGTAAAAATATACTGAGTGCTTAATAAGGTATTGGGTCTGTGGTTTTTTGCCGGGAATTGGTGAACCCCTCCCGTCATCTGACGAGTGAATGGGATAAGGACTGGGTTGAAAGTCCCTGGGATTGGCTCTCCCTAAAACAGGGTTGGAGTCCCTGAGGTTCAAGTCCTCTAAAGCACCAGGTTGGAGACCCTGAGGTTCAAGTCCTCTAAAAGTATCAGGTTGGAGTCCTTGAGGTTTGAGTCCTCTAAAGTACCGGGTTGGAGTCCCTGAGGGTGGTCCTCTAAAGTACCGGGTTGGAGTCCCTGAGGGTGGTCCTCTAAAGCGCCCATTCGTGATAAGTTTGAAGTTCCTCACATGCAGCAAACCTAACGGTGACAACTGAGCATTGTGAGTTGAGCAAGTAAAACTTCGAAGACGTCTTGGTGAGTACCAGTTTTTGATCAACATGGCTGAATACAGTAAAAGAGATTTAGAAAAAGAATTGGATAATACAGTTGGGGTGGGGAATTGGCAATGGAAAACATTGGAGGAACAGATAATTATTTTGGCTAAAGCGGTTTATGACTTGGAAATAGATCCAAAAAAGTGGAAAAGGCTGAGAGCAGAAACGGAGAAAATGGATGCTGGATAAAGAACTGTCTCCCCATGACCAGATTTCTTTGGGACAGGCGTTAAATGATTTTACAACTAGAGCAATAAAGGAATTAGACGAGGCTAAGGCAGAACATGAAAAGGCAGGAATGTTTAACAAAGGAAAAGCCAGGAAGAGGTTATCAGAAGCAGAACAGGAAATAGCTAAGGTCAGAAGGTTGAAGTGCACATATAATGGCAACCTGGATAGAATGGTGCGGAGTGGTGCCCAAGTATCCCCACCCTCCTACGATAACCTAACGCCAGGCATATACCCCGTCATTAACGTACAATCAGGCACAATAGACATAAGACCGCAACAGCCCGGCCCCTCGACGCAATCTACTGAGCGCGTTCGGGAGTGGGTGTGTCAAACCCAGAACCAATCAGATGCAGCCCAGAACACCTCGCTCGAATATAATTTTAACCCTAATAACCCCTTTTGTAACAGAATAGCACATGAAAAACCAAATCCACCCAACGTATACACAAAGTCTGAGGGTGACCCCGCCGGTCAGCAGCGCCCGACCCAACGTGCCTCCCCACTCTTACGTGTTGTAGGAGGTGGAGCACAAGGGAATGCGGAGCCATGCCCCTTGGTGATGGAAACGGGGGGTTCCCCGGAGGCCATCCAAACGTGTGGTGGACAGGAGCCCCACCCACCTCCCACTGATCCCCAGTGTCAGCTCGAGCAGACACCAGTGGAGGTCACATGTGTATTTCAGGGTAAATATCGTAAAGATCAAGATAAAGAGGTATCCTCCGGGTCTCTTGCGAGCCAGGCTTCGGTTAGAACAAGTTTAGAAATAGACGAGAGGCTCAGAACCTTAGAACGGATGGGAGTTAATTTGGGTGAGCAATTGTCACAGTTAGAAATAGACATTAGGGAGGATGTCGATCGGGAAGATAGGGGAATACACACACGTACTCGGTCACACGTACGTAACAATCGTGGCGATAAAACCCCTTTAATGGCCCCCCTGTTAGCCACCTCACAAGGCGACATGAAATACGTCCCGTTTAACCTGTCTGATGCGGCGGGACTGGCTGAGCAACTACCACCTTTAACAGCAGGAGGAGGGCCATGGTTAAAACAATTGGCTAAACTCACAGGAGGAGTTTGTTTAGCTATAGGGGATTTCAGAAATCTCCTTAATCGCGCCACTACCGTATTAGATGCCACAGACGTAGAGAAACAGGCAGACATTGAGCATGTACATAATTCAGAGCGTCTCACCCGACACGCAGACGTCATTGCTGATGGCATGAGAAAAAAGTGGCCAGTGCAGGCCTCCTCTACTGTCCCTTCCTACCCGTGGGATGGCAAGACCAACCCAGCTGAGTATATGGGTCTTGCAGCTGAGGACTGGATCAACAGAACTAGCGCACACCCAGGCCACGGGGGCGTACAGCAAATATGGTTCCGTACAGCCATCCTAAAAGGTATGCCAGATTATGTTAGAAAAAAAATGGAAGATGATCCCAATATGGGACCAGACGCCTCACATGACTCATGGTTGAAAACTATTCTGTTTTATATGAACAAACATAAGGGACAGGTAGACACCAGGACAGGTGAAGTAGACAAACTGCAGTTGGAGCTGATGAAAGCTCAACTGGCAGAGGCTCGAAAGACTTTAGGTGAGGACAAGAAAAGGAACAACCCAGGCAATATGGTGATTACCGCTGATGAAGACAATTCTGTTAATTATGCAGGGAGGCAACCACAATCACAATCCCCCATTTCACAGACGCTGCCTCCCCAGACCCAGCTGTTGCCAAATCAACCACAGTCAATTGTGGTTCAATATCAACCCACACCATATGGGGGTCTGTACAGGGGACGTGGCAGAGGCAGGGGGAGGGGTAACAGGGGCGGGGGCCGTAGTCCGCAGCAGTATGATTTAGGCTGCTTCAGATGTGGCGCCATGGATCATTGGGCACGACAATGCCCCCATCCGCTGGTAGGAGCACCACACCATCCTCAGCCTCAACACCAAGCCACCTACTACCCGGCCCCTCACCCAGGTGCTGCCCCAGGGGGACAGTACCAGATGAGTCCATGGGGGGGAGAGCACTGACGGGGCCCACTGGGGGACCCTGATAGCGTGGCCATGGCAGAACCCATGCTATCACTGACTGTGGGGCACCTGAGATTGCTATTCCTGATTGACACAGGAGCCACCTTTTCTGCGATCAACTCTCAACTTCCACCAGATATGATGAGTAGTAACTATCTCTCAGTCAGAGGTTTCTCAGGGGACTCAATGACTCTGCCCAAAACCAAGCCATTGGTTGTCTATAATGGCTCACAGACTGTCATGCACACATTTATCATTGCAACTCAAGCACCAGTGAATTTGTGTGGACGAGATTTGCTGATGAAAATGGGGGCTTCCATTCTGTGCAGCCCCACAGGACTGACTTTAACTTGGCCAAATGGTCAGGTCACAAGTTGTTATGGTGAGAACAGCCCAAGCATGTATTTAATATCTGCCACAAGTGATGACATGGTGGATATTTAATGGGGCCTGATCAATGATACAACTACAGGGGCGTTGAATTTATTTATCCAGTGGAGACCATGGATATCTCGGTTGGAACCCTATGGTCCTCCTCCCGACCCCCCTCATCTCACCCTCTACTATGACCCTTCGGCAGATTTGCCCTATTATGATTTATTCCAATCTGAACTGCAAGATGCAGAGTGGGAAGTTTTTTCTCCAGGTATATATGTTGGGCCTGAGGGTGTGGCAGCTCCAATTACACTAACACCAGCACAATCACAGTGGTATAGAATGTCTTCCTCAGCGGCGCCACATATTTCGTTAGCGCTACATCCAGGCCATATGGCAAAGCAGTTAGGGGGCATGACCAAAAGGGCAAACGCTGCCACTGATTGGGTACAGACGCAGATTCCTGATGTTTCCTTTTCTGAAGCCACAAAAACATATTTCATAAGGGGTGAGACCCATAATCGCATCACGTTGACACATGATTTGTTAACTAGACATCATGGTTGTGAGGCAGCTGACCATATTGACACCCCTGTCCTTTTGTCACATCTCCCGGACAGATTGTGGTCTGAGGGCCCCGATGACGTAGGGCAAATACAACAAACTCCAGTCTCATTTAATATGACCTCGACTAGACCAATCTGGCTTCCCCAATATCGCCATAAACCTGAGGCTATGGCCTCCCTAGACCAAACTATTGATGCACTCCTTAGAGCTGGAGTGCTAGAACCATGTCAGTCTAGGTGGAACACTCCCATTTTGCCAGTTCCAAAGAAAGAACCTGGGCACTACAGAATGGCACATGATTTAAGGGCCATTAATGCAGCCCTGGCCACCCAAACCATCCCCGTTCCTAACCCATATACCGCACTATCTGAACTAGACCACAACAAAACTTGGTTCACGTGTGTAGATCTGGCCAATGTCTTTTTCTGTGTTCCGGTACATGAAGCGTGTAGAGACATTTGTGCGTTTACACATCGTGGCAGACAGTACCGGTACACACGTTTATCACAAGGCTTCGCACTTTCACCCGGCCTGTTTAACCAAGCATTAAAGCAGAGTTTGGATACTTGTTCTCTCCCTGAAGGTTCCATTTTAATTCAGTATGTGGATGATCTCCTGATTGCTGGAGACACCCAACAGGCTTGTATTGAGGCTTCAATAGCAGTATTGGAGAAATTGGCTGAGTGCGGATATAAAGTCTCGAAGCAAAAATTGCAATTTTGTAGGTCAAGAGTCACCTTTCTTGGCAGAGTGGTCACTAAGGGGAGTACAGGTATGTCCCCTGAGCACCGGTCCTCTATTTTAAGCCATCCCAAACCAATTACGGTCAGAGACATGTTGGCATTTTTAGGGCTGGTAGGATACAGTCGTTCATACATACCTGATTTTACTGGTCGCACCGCACCGCTTCGTGAGATGATAAGGACATTAGGGATGAGAAATTTGTCAGGCATTTTGTCATGGACACCTGAACTAGAGCAGGCGTTCATTGAACTAAAACAGGAACTAGCGCATGCGGCTGACCTTGCTAGACCAGATTACACCATTCCATTCTACCTGGATGTTTCTGATACACCCTCATTGGTAAATGGGGTGTTGTTTCAGAAAAAGGGGGGAGGTAGACAGGTGTTAATGTATCTGAGTATTCCTCTAGAATTAGTAGAGAAAAGACAACCATGTTGCACCAGACATGTTGCAGGACTAGCCAAATTAGTACAAAAAACAGCACACATAGTTGCAGGATATCCATTACATGTGCTGACCACACACGGAGTGGTAGCATATATAAATTCTCAGATGTTCACACTCACTCCCCTCAGGCAAAGACGCATACATAAAGTACTGACGGCCCCCAACATTACTTACACTCATGATGGGATTAACATGGCAGATAACATGTTAGAAGGACCCCCGCACGAGTGTGCGAGAAAGGTAAAAATAGAAGGGAAAATAAGACCAGACCTCAAGGGCACGCCAATAGAAGAGGCACTAAATTTGTGGACAGATGGGTGTGGTTATAGGGGAGAAGGGGGAGAAATAAAAGCAGGGTTTGCGGTAGTACAAGAAATGAATGGGGAAGTAGATGATTTTTGTACAGTGATCTCAAAAGAAGTCAAGAATTGTCCCTCAGCTCAGAAAGCGGAACTATTGGCAGTCATTGCAGCGCTCGAATTAGCAGAAGGCAGGGCAGTTAACATCTACACAGATTCAGCCTATGCAGTGGGAGCAGCTCACATTGAATTACCCCACTGGAAGGAGACAGGTTATCTCACCAGTGTGGGCAAACCCGTTAAACACAAGGAGGAGTTGTTAGCACTAGAGAAAGCGATACAACTACCAAAACAGGTTGCCATCATAAAGTGCAAGGGACATCAGAAAGGGGACTCATTGGTAGAAAGAGGTAATGAGGCAGCAGATAAGGCAGCAAAGGAAGCAGCAGGTTATAAGGAATCAAGTTTGCAGATGGTGTTGAAGGAAGGTGAACTATGGGAACCAATTCCGACAGGAGAAAAGCTCAGGCAACTGCAGGACCAGGCTAGCCCAGAAGAAAAGACTATTTGGCTGGATAAAGGTGGTACAAAGGGTGAGTTAGTCTGGGAAGGTCCCAATGGACTCCCAATACTTCCAGCCTCTTTGGCAAAAGCAGTGCTGGGAGAAGCTCACGGGTTGGCACATGTAGGAAAGGTACAGATGAAGGAAAACTTGAAAGGATGGTGGCACCCATTTCTATCTGCCATGATAGCCACACATGTAAAAGAATGTCAAGTATGTAATGTAAATAATGTGGGTAAAACTTGCAAACCAGGGGTAGGAAAATTCCCTAAGCCCAATGGCCCAGGGGAACATATTCAGATAGATTACACAGATATGATTCAGACAGTCAGGAAGTACAGGTATCTGTTGATGTTTGTGGATGTATTTTCGGGTTGGGTGGAAGCGTTCCCCACTATGAGGGAAGACAGCAAATCAGTCTGTAAAATGTTGATCAATCACTGGATTCCCCAACACGGGTTTCCCAAAAGAATACACTCAGATAATGGTACTCACTTCACAAGTAACGCCTTGGCATGGGTAGAGCAAGTACTAGGCCTGAAACATGCGTACGGATCAGTGTACCATCCACAGTCTCAAGGGAAGGTGGAGCGCATGAACCAAACACTGAAATCAAAATTGAACAAAGTTGTATATTCTACAGGGCAAAATTGGCTGGATGCCCTACCAATTGTATTAATTAGCATCAGAAGCTCTGTAAACAGAGCTACAGGGTTCACGCCCTTTGAACTGATGACAGGTAGATCTTTTCCGGGGCCCCATACTGCGCTAGCGTGTAAAGACATACAATACAAATCTCACCAAGCCTACTTTAATGAGATGAAAGCATTGTGTCAAGCTTACTCTGTGCAGGTCCGCGCCAAGGGGGAACCAGAAATTGACGCCCCTCCGGAGGTAGCACTAGCTGAGTGGGTTTATCTGAAAGTTATCAAGCGGAAGTGGTGTGAGCCCAGGTGGACAGGACCCTACAGAGTGGTCGAGCGAATGTCTCACGCCGTTCGGCTTAGTGGCAAAGGACCTGCTTGGTACCATCTCTCCCAGTGCAGACCAGTGCACCTACCGAAGGCAGAAAAGGAGTCCCCATCCAACGGGGCAGAATAATCCCCGGGGACAGAGGCACAACAGGGAAAGTCTACCCTGCCTCCAGCGCAGAAGGGCCAACATCTGGCGAAGAGCACCTTTACACATATACATATAGTTAATTATTGTTCGTTAGCTTTTGGGGTAACATGTGGTTCCTCGGAAATGACAGAACACAGGGGTTTAGGAGACTCTCCTTAGAAGACAGAAAGGGACTTGAAGAAAAGGAGAAATGTGTTTTATATGCGGGCATGATTATTTTATGTATGTTTGGTATTTTTATGCTCTGTTTTGCAAGCTTCGCTCAGATCACCTTGCATGACAGCTCCTCCCTCCCCAATACTACAAATGATAATATCACTCAGATAACACAGTATCTTAATATGAACACCTCCGTTAACCCCGACCATGTCACAGCACCACCGGACATAGTTAAAATCAGAAGTAGACGATCAACTACAAACAAAGACCATTGTATTATTAAATACGGGGAATAGAATTAGACTACACCCTAGGCAGCTCCACAGCATGGACCTTTGATTTGTGTGACGTCATTAACTGCGCAGGTCAGAACTCAACATATAGAGGTTATGACGTATATCTTTGCTGGGATCTGCAGGTCACGACTAAGTGTGGGTTTGGTTGGGGCTGGGATGATAGGTGGTGTAGGTATTGGCACTCAGTGATAAAATATACGGGTAGATGGCAACCCACCTTAGCTGCAAGAGATGCTTACACTCATAAGACAGATTGGGAACATATGTCATTTCAACGAGACTTTAGCAGGACTCAAAATCCATTGACCTTATCTATTAAATGGGAGAAATCGATTATGGATGTGCATCGGGGTAGGACTGGTCGTTCTCCATACCTCATATTAGGAGTAGATGTATCGGGTAAGGACCCATTAGGGTTAATTAAAATAAATATGCACAATAAAGTTGTATCAGCATCGGTTAGTACCATGACTAATACATTTACCCCCGCCACCCAGGAGGTGACTGATCCAGGGCTTAAGGGCTCGGACTATACTAAGTGGTCACCGGGTGATATTGTTAAATTAACTACAGGATACGTAGGGGATAATTTGTGGCTCAAATGGTTAGCAGCCCAGGCTGGGGAAGCTGGGGTGGAGGACTGCGTGGCTTGTGCACAGGCTCGTGCCCCGCTCTCCTTAGCCCCAGCTCCTTTATTTCCAGACACAGATATGACAGGCTTTAAATGTATGATTGAGCTCACAAAACAAGCGAACCCGATTAACTGCACTACATTAGCCGATATTTTCCCAGTTATAGCCAATACGACGGGTACGGGCCCATTTAGAGCACCACTTAGCGGCAACTTCACCTGTTTTAATCACACTTACGTTGATGGCACCGGCCGAGGTAAAATGATAGGCCAGATTAACCCTGATTGGTGTCACATTACATACTCAGGGAATGCCTCCGTAGGCCCATGGGCCAGAGCAGGGCTATATTATTACTGCGGCGGCACTATTCTTTTAGTCCGGATGCCTATTCACACATTCGGTCTCTGTGCCATGGTAAGGCTGGTGTCTCCAATATTGTTAGTAGGTCAGAGACAGGCTAAACACATTACTATGCATAGGCGAAAACGTGAAACTACAGAGGATCATTTTGATCTCACCAAAAATTCACTCACTTACATAGACGCCATAGGGGTCCCAAGGGGGGTCCCCGACGAATATAAGTTAGTTGATCAAATAGCCGCAGGATTTGAAAATATTCCTATTATCTCTGCCCTCTTCCCCGTCACCCCCAACAAAAATGCATCAATTATGTTAAATACCAAGTCATGCGCCTTGCCAATTTAACCAAGGTAGCCGTTGAGGGCCTCAGCGCACAACTCTCGGCCACGTCTTTGATGGCTATACAAAATAGAATGGCCTTAGACATGCTTTTGGCGGAAACGGGAGGTGTTTGTCACATGTTTGGTGATATGTGTTGTACATTCATCCCCAACAACACCGCCCCGGATGGATCAGTTACTAAAGCCCTAGAGGGCCTCAAAGCTCTCTCTAAAGAAATGCATGACAATTCTGGGTTGGACAACGCCATCACGGGGTGGTTGGATAAGGTATTTGGTAAATGGAAGGCCGTGTTTATCTCTCTATGTATGTCAATCGCTGTGTTTTTGGCCATCCTCATTATATGCGGTTGTTGCTGCGTTCCTTGTATTAGGACATTAGCTGAGAGGTTTATTACTTCAATGTTCCATAAACAGGAGCCTAAGGGGGCCATTATGCTTCCTCTCCTGGATAGCAATGGCCGCTCTGGTGACCAGGATAGCGATCTGGAGAATAACATGGAACTAAATCGGGGTACAATTTATGTTTAAATATTATGTCTGAATGTTGACCTTTCGGGTGAAAGGTCAAAAGGGGGAATTGTGGAATTATTAGCCTTAGTATTGCTCATATTACTCTTTTAAGATGTATTAAAGAAAGCTTAATGGTTATATTGTGCTATTCTAAGAGCTAAGAGTCAGCACATAAGGCTGTGTGCTGACTAATGGTGGAATACACAAGGACGTCAGATAACAGGTAATACCTCGAAGCTGATAGTAGTAGACCCTGGGATTAGCACACCACACATGTGGTTCATCTGGTCAGATAAGCAGAGCCATTGTTTGGAAAACGGGGGGAGTTGATAAACACAGGAAATACCTTAAGCTGACCTTGCAGATGCACTCATGTCACGAGCGCATCCTTAAACTTTTATGATGTGGATTAGTGAGATGGCCTAACGCACATATTGGAGGCTGGGGTAAGGAAGGAGCGGTCATGCAACTATAAAAAAGGGAGTCAGATGAGAAGGGGTCAGAGCTTACTTGGGAGATACATGATGCATGTTCTCTGTTTGTAACCTCTCCAGAATTCTGTAATAAAACCGTTTGTTTCACTTCAGTCTGATCTACTTGTCTCATTTACTTTGCATCAACGAACACGCAGGACTGGTTTCGTCCACAGGCTGCTTTTTAACTATGCACTCATAACAGCGAGGAGGGCCTGAGTTCGATTCCCTGGCCGGGCGACCAGGGTCCTCTCTGTGTGGAGTTTGCATGTTCTCCCCGTGTCTGCGTGGGTTTCCTCCGGGTTCTCCGGTTTCCTCCCACAGTCCAAAGACATGCAGTCAGGCCAATTGGACGTGCTAAATTGCCCCTAGGTGTGAGTGTCTGTCTGTCTGCCCTGCGATGGACTGGCGACCCATCCAGGGTGTATCCTGCCTTCCGCCCGAAGACTGCTGGGATAGGCTCCAGCAGCCCCCCGCGACCCTGACGGAGAAGCGGCTTAGAAAATGGATGGATGGATGCACCGACAAACTTGTTTTCACAGACAGTGGTTTTCAGAAGTCTTCCTCAGCCCATGCAGTGACTTCCACTGCAATGATGCCTGTTTTTAATGCAATGCTGTCTGAGGGTCCAAAGATCACAAATTTTGCACTTGAATTTTGCACTTGTACGTGCAGTATTTAACAGAGTGGTGATCCCCTCCCCATCTTTACTTCTGAAAGACTCTCTGAGCACTTTTTAACACAATTGTGTTACTGACTTGTTAATCAACCACCAGGTGTTGCATTACACAACTTTAACAGCGTTTTGTTGTCCCCCTCTCAACTTTTTTGGAATGTGTTGTGGGCATCAAATTCCAAATTGATATATATTTTTCTAAAAACAAATTTCTCATTTTCAACATTTGGTATGTTCTCTTTGTGCTATTCTCTTTTTTTGTGAACAATTGTTTTATTGTTTCTTTTCCTTTTTTTTTTCCCCCAACCCTCCCGGTTCCCGGCCCCCCTACTGGCAGACCCCACCCGAACAAATCAATATACAGTCACATATAAAAGAACATTGCTGCCATCAATCTCCAGAGTCTTGAGAGTTCACTTGTGCAAGAGAAGCAGTTTCACCCTCTCAAAGGCGTCATGCCATCTTCCCAGAGTCCTAGCCTTAGCCCCGTGTATACGAGCTGTAGAAAGTTCCATAGATATTATGTCCAATAAGGTTTGAATCCAAGCAGTTCTGTGCAGCTTACATGTAGGGTTCCAGCGTTTGGTCAGTAGAAGTTTTGCCGTGGTAAGAGCTGCAAGCAGTAGATTTCTCTGCCATAGTGACAAGTTGAGGCTTGAGATGTTATTTAGAAAGAATAAGTCCGGAGTTAAAAAGAAGTCTTTCTCAATCAACTCTGATATGTCAGATGTAAACTGATTCCAGAATGCTGATAATGATGGACAGGACCAAAAATAGTGCATAAAAGTCCCTAATTCCCCTAGGGAATCACACAGGGGAGAGCTGGTCAGGTGCATATGATATCGCTTTAAAGGAGTTAAGTATGCTCTATGTATAAATTTCCAATGAATTACTTGATGATTCGGGTTTTTAGAGGATATAAATGTTAGACCCCAAATATGTTCAGTCGGGATGTCTTGTAAATCTGTGTCTAGGTCTTTTTCCCATATTGGGATAATACCCAGAGCAGTATAAGTAGATTTTAGTAGAAAGGATTAAATGTTAGATACTGAATTCGGGGTAAGGTCACTCTGCAAAATTAGTTTACGCAAAGGGTGTATGGGTAGATTGGCGTTAACTAGAATCCCATTTGCGCGGAGTACTGATCTAATGCGTAAATACATAAAAAAAGAAGTAGCTGGTATGTTAAATTGAGATTGAAGGTCCTGAAAAGATTTTAGGCCTTCATCATTGTATAAATCACAAATTTTTTTAATGTGCTTCTGAGACCACTGCGGGCAGCATAAGGGAGCATTAGCGGAGAGAAGATTATAATTGCGGAAAAGCGGGGAATGGCGATGCCATTTAACAACTGATCCAGTCATTTTCTCAACGGCTCTCCATATGGATATCAAATATGATATTATGGGGCCAAAGCGTAGCTTACATTGTCTAATAGATATGCCACTAAATAACAAGTCCTCAAGGGTGTGTGGTGCAACAAGCGTTTCTTTGATGGGTCGCCATGAGGTACAGAGATTTGAATTAAACCACACTGCCAGTGGACGTAGAACAAAAGCTTGGGCGTACAGTTTAACACTAGTCCTCCTGAGATTTCAAGATCCTCAGGACATCACCCCTCCTTCTTGCCAGCAATTAGCAGGACCATACATCACCCTTTATTATGTTAATTCACAGAGGAGGACTGAGACAGCAGCTCTGTGGTGCACACAGAAAGTCTAATACTACTACTAATATCCTCTGCAAATATATAATATTCTGCTAAATGTTTGTTGTATATCAGATTATTTTTTTTTGTATCTGATTTGATCAGAATAATGTTGTTTAGCACCACATGTATTTGTTTCATCCTCTTATTGCCTTTATTGAGTATATTCTGTCTAGAGTAGCTTCAAACTGTAGTTTATTTTGTTATTTAGTGGGACTCATTAGTGAAATAGTCGTCTGTACGTCATCTGCTATGTGCAATTGAATTAGATAGATAGATAGATAGATAGATAGATAGATAGATAGATAGATAGATAGATAGATAGATTCAATTTTTCTTTTCAGCTAGAGGTATGGAGCCACAGATTTTCTTGTTTATGCATGTCATTAGCGCCACACATTTACATCAGTGAACCATTATCACGGGTCCATATTATCGTCTTTCATGTTGTTGCCGGATGTGCATGTCATTAGCGCAGTATTGGCATTATGTAAGAAGCGCCACACATTTACATCGGTGGACCATTATCACGGGTCCATATTATCGTCTTTCATATTGTTCCGTGTATGCATGTCATTAGCGCAGTATTGACGTTATGTATGAAGCGCCACGGATTTACATTAGTATGAGCTGCTGTGGGCGTGTTCTTCAGAGTTATGATAAAAGCAGAAACACAAATGCAGGTGAATTACATTTTCCCTACTATCCTGTGTGGAGAAGACTGCGGGCATACACAGTGCGCGCAGGAACACGCTGGTGGCCAGTTGCAGCCTTCTACAACCTACTTGACCTGGCAGCGATGAATGCGCATGTTTTGTACACGGCATGCACGGGGTCCACAGAGAGTAGGAGAGTCTTTCTATGTGCACTTGCTGAGGAACTTCGTCATCGTTATCTGCAGGAAAAGGAACTGAGGTTGAATTGTTTGTTTTTCTGACTATTTGATCAGAATAAAGTTGTTTAGAAGCATATGTATTTGTTTTTTCCTCTCATTGCCTTTATTGAGTATATTCTGTCGAGAATAGCTTTACAATTGTTGTTGGATGCAGTACAGCATAAAATAGAATAAACAGCGCTTACACGAATTGAAACGCAGAACCGAAAGTGTTCGATGACAAAATATCATTATATATTATAGTAAAAGAAATGTACAAAGAGCGAGATTCAAACTGTAGGTTTTTTTATTGTTTAGCGGGATTCATTAGTGAAACAGTCGTCTCTACGTCTGCTGCTACATGCGCTTGAATTTTAACTTTTGAAACACGGGTCTACAAATTTTCTGCCGCTTGTTGTAGGATCGGTAACATATACAGTCCACTTGTAACTTCAAGTTTACCTTGAAGTTGTATCACGTTCGTTGCTTTGGGAGTTGTATGAGCTCGAGGTGGGCATGGGGGGTTTCCACTTCCACCGCACTCCATATCATTACCAAGACAATGGGCGTTAATCGCTTCACAGCAGGGGAGTGGGCTACATGGTCGCTGGTTTCCCTTACGAAAATTTTCGTAGCTTTCGGAAGATTAGTGTTAAAATTTGGTAAAGAGAGGCCTCCCTCCAGTTTACTACGCTGAAGAGTTGACTGTTTGATGCGTGGACGTTTCCCATTCCAGATATAATGAGACAATTTGGATTTAACTTTATCCCAGAACCCAACTGGCGGAGAAAGAGGGATCATATATGAATAAAAATTAATGCGAGGAAGGACATTCATCTTACTGCAGAGACACGTGCATGCAGGGAATTAGGAAAATGAGACCAATTAGAGAGATCGGCGTCTATCTTAGATAAAATGCCATTAAAATTTTTCGCCGCAACGTCAGTTAAAGACGGGAAAATTTTTATTCCAAGATATTTAAAGGAGGTGATAACCGGGATAATACTAGGAAGTTTCTCAGCACTAGGATCGAAATTAATTGGAAGAAAGCAAGACTTATTCCAATTAATCTTATACCCAGAGAAAAGACTAAAATTGTCAAAGAGGGTCAATATATGAGTGATGGAGCTGTTTGGTTTATCCACAAATAATAAAATATCATCTGCGTATAGGGATATGTGATGAAGCGTGTTGTTAATGATTATCGGTGAGATCAATGTCGACTGGCGGACGGCCTGTGCGAGGGGTTCAAGGGACAAAGCAAATAGTAGAGGAGAGAGGGGGCAGCCCTGACGGGTCCCTCTACTTAACTGAAATGGTTGTGAGCAAGTTCGTCCTGTTAAAATAACTGCTGTTGGATTGAAATACAGAACTTTAATCATGTCAATAAAATTCGAACCGAGCCCCATTTTTTCTAAGACCAGCCATAAATAATTCCATTCAAGCCTATCAAACGCTTTAAGAGCATCTAAGGAAAAAACTGCATGATGGGAATCTGTTTGTTCCGAAGAGTGGATAATATGTAGTAAGCGCCTAAGATTGTCTGAGGCGTTACGCAATTTAATGAAACCAGTTTGATCTTGCTGGACCAATTTAGTCATATATGTCTCTAATTGGCAAGCCAGAACTTTAGCATATAATTTTATGTCAGAGCCTATTAAGGAGAGTGGGCGATAGCTAGCACATGAAGTGGGGTCTTTGTCCTTCTTTAGAAGAACAGATATAACAGCCATGTTAACTTGTTGACGAAAAAAAACCATTTTCAATGGAATATAGAATCATTTCTAATAGAAGAGGGCCCAACTCAGTCCAGAAAGTTAAATAAAATTCGTTGGGGATTCCGTCTAAACCGGGTGACTTGCCTTTATTCATACCTTGAAGTGCAGATTTTAATTCGTCGAGAGTATTGGTTCAGCTAGTGAATTTGCCTCAGAGTCTGTCATGTGTGGTAGGTTAAGGGAGGAAAGAAAGGATAAGGTGGCGTCATTTTTTTGAGTTTACTTCAGATGTGTATAGTTCTGAGTAGAAAGACCGGAATGTTTCATTAATATCGGCTTCGTCCGACATGATCTCACCGGATGTAGATTTAATAGCCGAAATATTAGCAAATTTCTCGTTACTACGCAATCTCAGAGCCAGTAAGTGGCTTGGCCTACTTCCATGAAAGTAATAATTTTGCCTTGATCTTTGTATAAGAAATTCTGCCTTATGTCTAAGTAACTGATTGAGTTCTTGCTTTATAACAAAAATTTCTTTTACTGTATCGTCCGAATATAGAGTCTGATTAGAGTTCTCTAGAGATGTTAACTGCGCTTCAAGATCAGATATCTTTTTAAGGCGTTGTTTATTATTCCATGAAGCATACGATATTGAATTATTTCTGATGAGACCCTTTACCGCATCCCAGAGTATACGTGGATCATCCACCGAGCCCTGATTTATTGTAATAAACTCCTTTAATTCATTTTTGAACTGTGCACAGTAATCTTTATCTTGTAATAATTTGGTATTAAAGCGCCAACGTGGTGCCCGTGGTGGCTTAGGGGTTATAACTAATCTAAGAAAGTTACTATTATGGTCTGAGAGAGTCATAACCCAAATATCAGCCATGGGAGCTAATGGAAGAAGAGTTCTAGATATAAACATATAGTCAATTCGAGAGTATGTCCTATGCCTAGACGACAAAAATGTATATTTCTTCAGGGATGGGTTTAGAGAGCGCCAACAATCTACTAGAGAGGATGAAGATATGCACTGTCTGAGTTTCTCTGCACACATCTTCTGCAAATAAGATTCATTTTCTCCGGACTGATTGTGCGACATAACTGCATTCATATCTGCCCCTAGCACCACCTCACAGTCTGACAAGTTCAAAAGATAAGCAGATAACGTAGAATAGAAACTTGGATCTCCAGTGGAGGGGGCATAAACAGACAAAAACGCAATCTTTCTATTAGCGACCAAAGTTTTAACGTGAGCTATTCTACCCTCAGTATCACCGCCTTTCTCCAATATAGAAATCTGTAATGTCCTACGTATCATAATCATCGCTCCCCTAGTTTTACTGCCTGCAGCAGAGTGAGAAATCACTTCGTAAAATTTATTATTGCACCTGTAAACATCTTCTTCTTTTAAATGTGATTCTTGAATTAGGGCTGAAACAATCTTTTTCCGTCTCAGTAATTCTAAGCAGCTCGTACACTTATGAGGCTCGTTCAGACCGTTAACATTCCAGCTTAGGATATTTAAGTCAGTCATAGCTATCGAATATTAACTGCACCGTAAACATAACCGCTTCCCGCACATTCACCCGCTTCATTAACAGCGGGTGAAACATGTCAGAAAAATGGGGTAACAGGAATTATATGAAACACTCGAGTTTCTACCTACCCATCCCCGACACATAGTTAGCAAACCGAAAACAAACACTACCTCTCAAATTGCGGTGTTGTGTACAGACTTAAGGGGCCTCCATATCTGAATCGGTCAGTCGGAGGTGAGAGTCGAGAAGCTTGCGGGCTTCTTCTGGATCATTCAGCATTTTAACTACTCCGTTGATTAAGACCTTCAAAGTCGCTGGAAAAATGAGAAAGTTCTGAATGCCTGCCTCTCTCATCTCCCTCCGAACCGCGGTAAAGGAGCTCCGCTTCTTGGCCGTAAAAGGAGAAAAGTCGGGGAAGAAGCTAAGCGTGGATCCGCCATTGAATCTTACCGGCCCGTGCTTCCTCGCTTCGCGTAGGATCAGCTCTCTATCTCCGTAGCGGAGGAGCTTAAAAATGAAGATTCTCGGTTTCTGCCGGTCAATGCTTGTCTTGCTGTATATGCGATGAGCCCGCTGTACTTCCAGTTCTTTCTTTACCCGTTAGCGATGGAAACCACTGCTGTAGTGACCGCCTGATGAAGCCTACCGGGTCGTCCTTTTCGGCTCCCTCAGGTAGCCCCACTAACCGGAGATTATTGCGCCTGCTGCGGTCCTGCAGTTCCACCACCTGTTGCTCGAGAGCTTCCAGTCGGCGAGCATGATCGTTGAGGGTTTTCTTCTGTACTCTCTGTTCGCCCATTAACTGGTCGAATTTCGAACACAGCGAATGAACTGTGCTCATATGAGAGGAGAAGTCCGCCCTCAAAGCTGCTAACTCATTTTTCAGGATGCTCTCCAGTTTGGCTATGGCGTCCGCTGTAGTCGCCATGTTAGCTTGATCCGCGGAGTCGTTTTGTTTCGGTTTCTTCTTTGTTGGAGAGGACGTTGGAGTCAGGTTAAGCTGTTTTCGAGTGGAGGCCATGAAGGAGAGTCAGATTTATCGTCCGAAAATAGTGCCAAAATGAATATACATGAAAATAAATCCACCAAAAAGGGCTGGGGTCGCGGAGCTGAACAGATTCTGAACAGTGCAGCCCTGTTCACACTTGAATTTGTCTGTCTTGAATGGTCAGTGAGATGTATACATCTGTTTACATATACACATATACACTCACTGCCCACTTTATTAGGTACACCTTATTAGTAAACCATGCTAGTAAAAGGTTGGACCCCCTTTTGCCTTCAGAACTGCCTTAATTCTTAGTGGCATACTTTCAACAAGGTGTTGGAAACATTCCTCAGAGATTTTGGTTGGTTATTTGAGTTACTGTTGCCTTTCTATCATCTGGAACCAGTCCATTTCGTCCACACAACTGCCGCTCACTGGATATTTTCTCTTTTTCAGACCATTCTCTGTAAACCCTAGAGGTGGTTGTGCGTGAAAATCCCAGTACATCAGCGGTTTCTGAAATACTCAGACCAGCCCGCCTGGCACCAACAACCATGCCACATTCAAAGTCGCTTAAATCACCTTTCTTCTCCATTCTGATGCTCAGTTTGCACTTCAGCAAGTTGTTTTGATCACCCCTACATGCCTAAATGCATTGAGTTGATTGGTTGATTAACTATTTGTGTTAACAAGCAATTGAAAAAAAATCAAACTGAAATGTGTCCTGTGTAAAAGTTAAAGCACATTTTGTTTTATGGGTTTTTTCCAATGTTAAACTCAGCAAATAAACAGGAAATTGTGTAACTATATATGTAATGTATTGTAAATATCGACATGAAATAATGTCTGTTGATAATGAATGCAGTAAATATAATGCATGATTTAGCTTAGCCACAGCTATGTAAAATTATAGTAATTTGAACTGCATGTGAATTATAGAGTGAACATTACAGCACTTGAAGAACTGACATTATGTATTGAGTGCAACAATGTGCTAGTTAATGGATATCATATTTGACCAGAAATATGAATGCATCTGTAATTATCATTCCTGTGTATGGTTTTCATCAACTTCATTTTTACACTTAACGTCTAAATGCTAGTATATTGCTTAGATTTTTCTGGTTGTGTTATCCAGTGAGAGAGAATTTGGATACCTTTTGTTGCTGCCATCAAACAGATAATTACCTCCCTTCCCCATCCTCGTAGTACTTTCTCACTCACTCTCTCTCACACTCACCCACACCCACCCCCCAGTACATTCTCCTCTCTTACCAGTGCATGAAGCAAGAAGAGCTGTTGTAACAAAATGTTCTACATCCAAAATGGTAAATTAATGGGTAAAATTAAATTGCCTTAACTTTAATATATACTGCTCAAAAAAATAAAGGGAACACAAATAACACATCCTAGATCTGAATGAATGAAATATTCTCATTGAATACTTTGTTCTGTACAAAGCTGAATGTGCTGACAACAAAATCACACAAAAATCATCAATGGAAATCAAATTTATTAACCAATGGAGGCCTGGATTTGGAGTCACACACAAAATTAAAGTGGAAAAACACACTACAGGCTGATCCAACTTTGATGTAATGTCCTTAAAACAAGTCAAAATGAGGCTCAGTGTTGTGTGTGTGGCCTCCATGTGCCTGTATGACCTCCCTACAATGCCTGGGCATGCTCCTGATGAGGTGGTGGATGGTCTCCTGAGGGATCTCCTCCCAGACCTGGACTAAAGCATCCGCCAACTCCTGGACAGTCTGTGGTGCAATGTGACGTTGGTGGATGGAGCGAGACATGATGTCCCAGATGTGCTCAATCGGATTCAGGTCTGGGGAACGGGCGGGCCAGTCCATAGCTTCAATACCTTCATCTTGCAGGAACTGCTGACACACTCCAGCCACATGAGGTCTAGCATTGTCCTGCATTAGGAGGAACCCAGAGCCAACCGCACCAGCATGGAGTCTCACAAGGGGTCCAAGGATCTCATCTCCGTACCTAATGGCAGTCAGGCTACCTCTGGCAAGCACATGGAGGGCTGTGCGGCCCTCCAAAGAAATGCCACCCCACACCATTACTGACCCACTGCCAAACCGGTCATGCTGAAGGATGTTGCAGGCAGCAGATTGCTCTCCACGGCATCTCCAGACTCTGTCAGGTCTGTCACATGTGCTCAGTGTGAACCTGCTTTCATCTGTGAAGAGCACAGGGTGCCAGTGGCGAATTTGCCAATCCTGGTGTTCTCTGGCAAATGCCAAGCGTCCTGCACGGTGTTGGGCTGTGAGCACAACCCCCATCTGTGGACGTCGGGCCCTCATACGATCCTCATGGAGTCGGTTTCTAACCGTTTGTGCAGACACATGCACATTTGTGGCCTGCTGGAGGTAATTTTGCAGGGTTCTGGCAGTGCTCCTCCTGTTCCTCCTTGCACAAAGGCGGAGGTAGCGGTCCTGCTGCTGGGTTGTTGCCCTCCTACGGCCTCCTCCACGTCTCCTGGTGTACTGGCCTGTCTCCTGGTAGCGCCTCCAGGCTCTGGACACTACGCTGACAGACACAGCAAACCTTCTTGCCACAGCTCGCATTGATGTGCCATCCTGGATGAGCTGCACTACCTGAGCCACTTGTGTGGGTTGTAGAGTCCGTCTCATGATACCACGAGTGTGAAAGCACCACCAACATTCAAAAGTGACCAAAACATCAGCCAGAAAGCAGAAAGGTACTGAGAAGTGGTCTGTGGTCCCACCTGCAGAACCACTCCTTTATTTAGTGTGTCTTGCTAATTGCCAATAATTTCCACCTGTTGTCTGTTCCATTTGCACAACAGCTGTGAAATTGATGGTCAATCCGTGTTGCTTCCTAAGTGGACAGTTTGATTTCACAGAAGTTTGATTTACTTGGAGTTATATTGTGTTGTTTAAGTGTTCCCTTTATTTTTTTTGAGAAGTGTACATTAACATAGCAAAAAAGTCCAAATAATTTCAGGAAAGTTCTATTGGTCCATTTATCAAGTAATATTCATGCAGTGTGAAGGGCAGCTAGTGCTTTCCAGCGGTGTTAAAATGTTTTAATATGACAGTGATTATGTATAGATCATTCTGCCAAAAACTGATTGAACATTGCACTTGGAGCTAATTTTGAGCATAACTCAAAAACAGCTTCGAAACATTTATATACACCATATTTTTTTTATACAACATAAAGTATTTTCACATGTTGACATTAATGATTTATGTATATCATAACACAATACCTGTACATATTTAAGATCTAAATACTTTCAATTTGTTCTTTAAATAGGTTTTTTCCCCTCCACAGTTTGAACTTCTGTGTTGGTCTGCACTCCTGGAGTAAGTGACAGGTTATGCTTGGTAGGTGCACTGTTGTTTGGTTGTGATCATTATTAATATTAACTTGTGTCTTGTGAAAAAAGAGAGAAACATCATCAGGCAATTTTTGCAGAATTGTATTGCCTTGTATAATCTAATGGAATGAGGATTCAGTAGTGACCTGAGCCAACAGAAGTAATAACGTGTGCATATTGGCAGTCATGTGTGAAAATGTGTATACCCAACTACAGAAGTGGGAGGTAAGTGCTTGTTATCTGGCAGTACTTGGCCATAGTCTGTGCATACTTGCACACTCTCTCACACTCATAGACAGACTGTGTCTCCTTTTGTCCATCCATCATCCTCAGTCTCCTCCAGTGCATGCCACCCAGTAAGGTTCCTGTTCGGACAGAAGCCAGGTCTCTGTGCTGGATCCATAGCTTCCTGTCCTCTTTCCACCTGTCAGGTGCTCTTGGCTGTTTCAATGGGAAGAAAAGGACATAGCCAGTAGTCAGTGTGCCAGACCCAGTTTGTGCCAGCCTAACCATGCCAACCGTCCTGGCTGTTCGTTCTGCAGCTTCACTCCGCTTCCGCTTACTATCTGCCAAGTCTTCTGCAGGTGTCCCTCAGCAGAATGGAGGTCTGTTAAGGCAACCACAGAGGGTCCACTTTTTCTCATCTGGTTGCACCAAGAGACAGTCATGTCAGACTATAAGTGCATGTCAGCAAGCACTTATAAATGCAGCTTTATATTCCTAGAGCAGAAGCTTAGGAATTAAGCATTATTAGGTTTAACAATTCTTTCCATCTGTGATGAAGCAAATTCACAGTATTCTACGCTGCAAGCTTCTTCTGACAGAAATGTAATTGTGTTTTTTGATTGCATCACTCTGTCTGGAAAGGTTTGTCCATGTTCCACTGTGGTTACAATTGACGTAGCCTGGCAGGTAGGACTGTTTGAATCCAGAAATTTTTTAATTCACTTTGATTCTGTTTCCAGATTTGGCCTCAGATACAAGATTTGGCCTCAGTAGGCCTTAAGGAGAGCTAAAGCTAGCCAAATGAACTGACTATCAGGGCTAGCTAAACTTACCTGATTCTCCTGCCAGCTTTTTCAGGTGGATACATGTCTTGATACTGGGAAAATTTATTGTAAAAATGTTTTGTTACAAATTGTAAATTATACATTGTTTTCCAGCTTGTTCAAAGCAGAATACAGCCAGCCTATTGCATGTGTTGTGGACAAGTGCAGTGGAAACCACATAGACACAGACAGCAGAGTATCACACTCTCCGTGTGCATGTGGAATGCAAGCTTTGAAAGTTGAAGCTGTTCTAGCTGCAAAAGGTGGGCTGACATAGTAAACCCTATGGATTAAGAATGCAATGTCACTCAAGTTCATGTGTGTGTGAAGGCAGACGGCAATATAGTGTATGTACATATACTGTGTTCTCCACAAATATTGGCACCCCTGATAAACATGAACAAATCAGCCTCTAAAAACATTCTGTTATCCTTTTGATCTTTCATTCAAAATATTAAACAAAAATCTAACCTTTATTAAACAATCTTATTAGGAAATAAATATTTTTCTCAAATTGTTGTTGGAACCGCTTCATTTAACACCTTGTGCAGCCTCCCTTTGTAAAGATAACAGCTCTGAGTCTTTTTCTGTAAAGCTTAATGAGAGCACATCACAAGTGATCTAAGACCATTCCTCCATACATTAGTTCTCCAGAACCTTCCGTTTCTAAGGACCGTACTTGTGGACTCTCGTCCTCAGCTCATCCTGCAAGTTTTCTATGGGGTTGAGGTCAAGGGATTAAAACTTCAGTTCTGTGGTCAGCAAACCATTTTTGTTTTGATTTTGAAGAACACTCTGGACCATTGTCTTGCTTTAAGATCCAAACTGTGGCCCAGTTTAAGCTTCCTGGCTGAGACGGTGAGGTGTTAAATTTTCTTTCTGCCACAACTTAAATGGAGTCTATAAGTTGCCCAGGATCTTTGTAAGAAAAACAGTCCCACAGTGTCACTGAATGACTGAAAAAGAATGTATTTTGAAAAAGAAAATTTAAAAAATCAGTTTTTCTTGAATTTCTTACCTGAAATTGTCAAAATATTTTTGCAAAATAATGACTTATGCCAAAATATTCACTTTCTTAACAAGTAACAAATATTTTTCACTTACTTTATTTCAACCTAGTGAGTCACGATTTGAACCTGAAATAAAGTCTTGAGAAAATAAACCATTATTTCAACAGAATCAGTCAAAGACATCATTTCATCAAAATCTTAAGAAAATCATTGTTTGAGATAAGAAGTCATACTATCATGCTGGGGAGGTATCTTCCTACATGACAATTTAATTTCATGGGAGGCTGAAAAAAGCATGTGAAAATTATACATTTAAATGTTATTTCCACCAAAAGTCCAATCGTCGTTCCAATGAACAGTGAGAGAGCAAATGCACATTTGCACCCCCCTCCAATAAAAGTGGGGGTGTACAGGCTCCACTTGCCCCATTGTTCAAGCATCTATGATTTCAGACACTCTTTTCATATTTCCATTAAATATTAAAAAATAAAGAATTCATGGTTTAGACGAGGTAGACGCTAACTGTAGATGAATACATCAGCTGAGGGAAGAGCAGCTGTCACTTTAATTGAAAAAGGACTTTGCATATTCCAGTAGGTGCTGTGCGAGGCCGGGTGACCAATCGTATCTCTTGCGCATGCCTATTGGCTGAGGGGTGGAGGTTGCTTGGCTCCCAACTGGGCTGCTCTCTCAGCTTCACTCATCCAATTCAACTCCTGCAGTCAGCAAAACACCCGGCAGAGTGGAGGTCCACAACTAAAGCATCCTGCAGAGACTTCATGGGCTGTGCATGTATGTGTGTGAGAGCGAGAGAGAGCGAGAGCAAGAGAGATAGAGAGAGAGAGAGACGGCTTGCTTATGGACCACTGCTGTAGCATTAAATCTGGGGCTGAGACAGAATCAGACTAAAGATGAGAAAAATATGTCAGGGACTCCAGTTACGGATTCCAAAAGATGCTGTCCTTCAGTAGATCACACAGGAGGAGACATACTTAAATCTTCTATTGGGGACACAGACAGCAAGAGAGTTGGATGAAAAAGAAAATTAACTTGCAAAGGTGAAGATTTGGACTATATTTTTGATTTTCTGTCCTTTTTTTGGGAGGGGGGGCCTCGAAACACTTTCGTGTGTCCCTCAAGTCCTTCTTCTGTTCAGTGTCCTTTCTGCATGTCCTGCTCAGCAGGTGAACACACTCATGGTGGATGCCAAGGGAAGGAACATGAAATGTCTGACGTTCTTCTTGATGCTTCCAGAGTCCGTGAAGAGCAAGTCCAGTAAAGGCTCCAAGAAGGGAAGCGCCAGCGGCTTCTCCAAGCTGCCCCCTGTTTGTTATGAGATCATCACCCTGAAGACCAAAAAGAAGAAGAAAATGGCTGGAGAGTTCTTCTCAACCAAAAAGTCGACTTCGGCTAGCACAGTACAGAGATACCAGCAGCAGAACCTGAATAATAACAACACCATCCACTGCTGCAACTGGCAGGGGCTGTATTCCACCATCAGAGAAAGGTTGGTTTTTCTTGGTTTAAAAAATACCCTGTGAATCCTCAAGTAGCTGCATACAATATATAGACCTTTTAGGCTTTTTCTCTTTTTCTGTAATAGGGTTATTGTTAACTGTGGGCTTATATAAATCCTAATAGTCTTGTTTCTCTGTGAGAAGAAGTAGCACAGGTTCAGTCTGTTTTCAAAATCACTTCTGAACTTCTCAGCTTTACTCGTTCAGAGTAATAAAACATTTTTTTTACTGTATTGGTGTCAAATATGATTGAACACAACCTGTCAGATCCTAATATTCCAAAGATGGATCCATCTTATTGATGCCAATTGTGTACAAAACTGAAAACATCACCTGTAGCATGATAAATACCTGTGGCAACAGTAAATTCTACAGCATGCCAGTTATTCAATAATCATCAGTTTCTGTTCAGAGAGTTTGTAGCTTGCATTAAAAAAAGCATGAATGCTTGAGTGTAGAGTTAGCAGTGGGCAGTTATAACCTATAATAAATCTTGCACATTTTTTATTTATGTAATCAGGAAAGGTGATAAATCTTTATCCTTGAAAATAAAAGCAAAATTTGATTCTTAGATTTTTGGAGAGCTGACAGTGTGTTGAATGTTTGAGCTGTGTGGGGAAGGGAACAAGTGTTGTTTAATGTCCACAGTGTCAAATGGTCATATTACCCCTTCCATCTCAGGACAACCCGGTGCTGGTGAAATCAAATTAGTACTTTCAGGTCTGCTTTAGTTGTCTTTATAGAACAGCATGCTTTGTTTACCCAGTACTCCTTTGTGGCCCAGCTCTCAATAATATATGAGGAAGGTTCTATTGTGTGCTGAAGATGCAGAAGTTCGTAGGGATTTTCCATGAGGTGGTTTTGGAAAACAGTGTTTAAACATTAGTTTTTTCTTTGGATGTGTTAATATACACATTGGCAGAATTTTTTCCCCCCTATTTAAAACTTACACTCTTAGAGAACCATAGCTAACAGTTGGTCATAGAATTTGACATTGAGAGCCCGCAGAATTTACACAACAACAGTATTCCCCGATGCGTTTCACTGAAATAAATAACAATTCGCTGCTCCTCTTCCTAAGACCTTCCTTTTTTTGTTTTTGCATTTGTTTCATCAAACATCTCGTCGTCTTTGCAGAAATGCTGTGATGTTCAACAATGAGCTAATGGCAGATGTACATTTTGTAGTGGGCCAGCCTGAAGAAACACAGAGGCTTCCAGGACACAAGGTAGGTTTTGTCCTCATCTTAAAGCAGTCACATTATCATTGACAAACTGAGCACAACACAGTGTCACTTTCCTTAGTAGCAGCAGTGAAGCAGAATGTGTCTTTGCGAGAAACAGTTCAATTATTTATGTAAAGGATGAACAAAGGGGCAATGAAAGATTTACAGTTTGCTTTGCATCTATTATCTATTTATCTGTCTATTATATATTTATCTATCTAGTTATTTTGAATTACTAATTTATACTAACCTAGACCCGTGTGTGTGTGTGTGTGTGTGTGTGTGTGTCCATAAGATAGAGAGTCCTTGTATCTGCACTCAATGTCCCTTTTCTCAGCTCTACTTACTATGTAGGCGCACTTTGTAGTTCTACAGTTGCAGACTGTAGTCCATCTGTTTCTCTGATACTTTGTTAGCCCCCTTTCGTTCTGTTCTTCAATGGTCAGGACCCCAACAGAGCAGGTATTATTTGGGGGTGGATCATTCACAGCACTGAAGTTAGTGACTGATGTGTTGTGCTGATATGAGTGGATCAGACACAGCAGTGTTGTGACAGTTTTTAAACACCTCAGTTTAACTGAGAACAGTCCACCCACCAAAAATATCCAGACAAATGGGTCCTGTGGGCAGCATCCTTTGACCACTGTAGGCTTAGAGGCTTTTATCTCTGATTTTACATCTACAGGGTGACAAACAAGGTAGGCGTGTAATAGAGTGGACAGTGAGTGGACATAGTGTTAAAAACTCCAGCAGTACTGCTGTGTCTAATCCACTTGTACCAGCACAACACGCACTAACACGCCACAACCCGTCAGTGTCATTGCAGTACTGAGAATGATCCCCACCCAAATAGTACCTGCTCTGTGGTGGTCCTGTTGGGTCCTGACCATTGAAGAACAGGGTAAAGGGGTTAAAGTACACAAAAAAACAGATAAACTACAGTTTGTAATTATAGAACTACAAAGTGCACCTATATGTAGTGTAGACAAAGAGGTGCACTTAATAAAGCTTGTAGTTTGTATATATGTTTGAAAACTGTGTGAGCCTTTCTGTGTGAGTTCAAACATGTTTCATTAATTCAATAACCAGACTTAATCAACTCTTATTGTCGTTCAATTTAAACTAACTGATATTAAGCAACCTTTTAGTTCAAAAGTCTCACCAGTGGCAAAAAGCATATCTGATGTACTTTACTGCTGTACTGTATATTTTATACTTATCCATCTACAACCCCAATTCCAAAGAAGTTGGGACGTTGGGTAAAACATAAATAAAAACAGAATACGATGATTTGCAAATTCTTTTCAACCTATGTTCAATTGAAAACACTACAAAGACAAGATATTTAATGTTCAAACAGATAAACTTTATTGTTTTTTGCAAATATTCACTCATTTTGAATTCAATGCCTGCAACAAATTCAAAGAAGTTGGGACAAGGGCAACAAAAGACTGGGAACGTTGAGGAATGCTCAAAATAACCCCTGTTTGGAACATTCCACAGGTGAACAGGTTAATTGGAAACAAGTGAGTGTCATGATTGGGTATAAAGGGAGCATCCCTGAAAGGCTCAGTCATTCACAAGCAAGGATGAGGCGAGGTTCATCACTTTGTGAACAACTGCGTGAGCAAATAGTCCAACGGTTTAAGAACGTTTCTCAATGTGCAATTGCAAGGAATTTAGGGATTTCATCATCTACAGTCCATAATATCATCAAAAGATTCAGAGAATCTGGAGAAATCTCTGCAAGTAAGTGGCAAGGCAGAAAACCAACATTGAATGCCCATGACCTTCAATCCCTCAGGCGGCACTGCATTAAACGAGTCCACATTTCAAATTGTTTTTAGAAATCATGGACGTTGTGTCCTCCAGGCCAAAGAGGAAAAGGACTGTCTGGATTGTTATCAGCGCAAATTTCAAAAGCCAGCATCTCTGATGGTATGGGGGTGTGTTCGTGCCCATGGCATGGGTAACTTTTGTGAAGGCATCATTAATGCTGAAAAGTACATACAGGTTTTGGAGCAACATATGCTGCCATCCAAGCAACATCTTTTTCAGGGACATCCCTGCTTATTTCAGCAAGACAATGCCAAGCCACATTCTGCACCTGTTACAACAGTGTGGCTTCGTAGTAAAAGAGTGTGGGTACTAGACTGGCCTGCCTGCAGTCCAGACCTGTCTCCCATTGAAAATGTGTGGCGCATTATGAAGTGCAAAATATGACAATGGAGCCCTCGGACTGTTGAGCAACTGAAGTTGTACATCAAGCAAGAATTCCACCTACAAAGCTTCAACAATTAGTGTCCTCAGTTCCCAAACGCTTATTGAGTGTTGTAAAAAGGAAAGGTGATGTGTAACAGTGGTAAACATGCCCTTGTCCCAACTTCTTTGGAACGTGTTGCAGGCATCAAATTCAAAATGAGTGAATATTTGCGAAGAACAATAAGGTTTATATCCTTATATCCTTTTGCATAGCCCATTTGTTAGCACAAATTTCGCCACCCAGGAGCCAATACGACTCATGAGTTCAGTTTTTTTAAGAGACAAAGTGTATAAGACTGATACGGACCACTTGGCTCATGTATAGATGCCATTTTTGGAGGGGTTTTCATGACTACTAATCTGTACAGAATAACCTCAGCCAATAATGCAGTGGGGCAATGAACAGTTATGGCTGAGCATCCTTTATAACTATCCATTTGGCTCGTATTCAAACGTGCATTATGGGTTTTATTTTCAAAACCTATGCTCTGCCTAGTAATAATATGCTGTCTTCTGCATATTATTTTTATCACCTGATGCTCACAGTAGTTAACTGTCACATACCATCACTGTCAGAAATAAAACCTGTATCTGCCTTTTTACTTTTTTACATTTTTTTTTAACAATTTGAAAATGTCAGCTGCCAAGTTTTGTGATGGCTGAACCAAGTTTTGTGATGGCTCGACCAACAGAAATGCTACAGAGTTACTTGAAATAAAACCTTGTTTCTTTATCCAACAAGCAAGCTGGTCTGGTTATGTGTCTCATGCAAGAAAGTTATGCTGAGAAAACATAGCATGCTTTACTTTGGTTTATCCATGTAGTGAGTAGTGATGGCTGTCAAGAAGGCTGGCAATGTTGTAGCTGTCGCTACCTTCAGTCAGCTCTGGCAGTGCTGTACATCATGTGGGCCAAAACCCAAAAGGAAAACCACAAGCATAATTAAGTGCTTTGCAAGTCAATTTGATTGTGCTCCACCAGAGTTCATTTGTAATTGATTCCAAGAGAATGAGAACAAGCTCAGATTTAAATAAGAGGAGACTTAAAAGAAATGTTGTGTGTGGACAGAACAGCCCCAGTTTAAACATAAATGTAGGCCATGTTGGTTTTGTGTGTGTGTGTGTGTGTGTGTGTTATCCTTAACCTAATTAAACATCTGTGCTAGTTTTCTTTCTTCTTCCACATGGAAAAGCCTCCTGGTGAAAGTGTGTGACGCATTAAGGACAAGTGCTACATTTATGAGAGAGAGAGAGAGAGAGAGAGAGAGAGTGAGAGAGAGTTTAGGAAGCTTTAGAATTTTGAGAAGTTTGAACAATTTTTCATGGCTAACACTTTCATGGTGTTGCAGTTTGTTATATTCCAGGTTTTATTGAGTCACTGTATTGTGCTTCATTCAGAAAACAGTGTGGCACTTCCACAAATATTGGCACCCCTTGTAAACATGAGCAAAATGGGCTGTATAAAACATTGTTTATCCTTTTGAAGAAAAAAAAACTAAATCTTATCATAAAATAAATATGATGCAACTGCAATAAATGAGATGTAGGTACTCAGAGGATAGAACACTGATATAGAATCTTTCAGATTGTACAGGATATGGGATGAGATGTGGATGAGGTGATGATTGTCCATGGAGATAATGACTCAGAGGTGCAGTGACAGGCCTACAGATTGATACACCAGCACTACTGGCTGTTTAGCAGCCTGATGGTGCAGGGGACGAACCGGCTGGTTTTGGACTTTATGCTTCTGTACCTCTGCCCGCTCGGCAGCTGTGAGAACAGACAGTGGCTTGGGTGGGTGGAGTCCTTTAGAATTCTCCTGGTCTTCCTCAGGCAGCAGCTGGTGTGTAAATCCAGGATGTTTGGAGCTGGACCCATGTTTGGTGCTGGGCTGTCCGCACCACCCTCTGCAGAGCTTTCTGCTCAATGGCAGTGTAGTTTCCATACCAGGTGGTGATGGAGCCTGTTAGAACGCTCTCTACAGTACATGTGTAGAATTTTCTGAGGATGCGGGGGTTCATGCCAAACCCCTTCAGCCACCTGAGGTGGAAGAGGCGCTGTTGTGCCTTTTTTACCACCCATGTTTGCTCCGTGTCAGTTCCTCTAAGATGTGAACACCGAGCTGCTGACACTCTCTACCATGACTCTGTTGATGCTGATGGGGATGTGCACTCTCTCTTGCTTCCTGAAGTCCACTATGAGCTCCTTGGTCTTATTGACATTGAGAGAGAGGTTGTTCTGCTGGCACCGGAGTGTCAGAAAACCTGACCTCTTTAGGCTTCCTCATTGTCATAGGAGATCAGGCCAACAACTGTAGTGTCATCTGCAAATTTAATGATGACATTGGAGCTGTGTCTGCCTGAGCAATCATGGGTGTACAGGGAGTACAAGATAGGGCTGAGCACACAGCCCTGAGGAGCTCCGGTGTTAAGGGTCAGTGAGGAGGAGGTGATGTTGCCCATCTTTAACACCTGGCGTCAGCCCATCAGGAAGTTCAGGATCCAGCTGCACAGAGAACTGTTCAGACCCAGATCCCGAAGCTTAATGTTGAGCCTTGAGGGCACGATGGTGTTGAATGCTGAGCTGTAGTCCACAAACAGCATTCTCACAAACATGTTCTTTCTGTCCAGATGGGAGATGACAGTGTGTAGAGTCAGGGGTATTGCGTCATCAGTGGATCTGCTCTGTAAGCAAACTGCAGTGGGTCCAGGGGGCAGATAAAGTCTCTGACCAGCTTCTCAAAGCACTTGCTGTGGTCAGAGCAACCGGGCGCCAGTCATTTAGAGTATTATCCCTGGCTGACTTTGGAACTGGCACAATGGCGGCCAGTTTGAAGCATGCGGGAACAACTGAGAGTGAGAGAGAGAGGTTAAAATGTCTGTAAACACTTCTGTCAGTTGATGTGCACAGGCTTTGAGAGTGTGTACAGGGATCCCGTCAGGCCTGGCTGCCTTGTAGATGTTAACGCGCTTGACGGCTTTGCACATGTCAACGATGGAGACGGAGGGAAGTGTTGACTCGGCAGTAGCGGGGGCAGGGACTCTTTCACATAGATTCCCTTAAAGATCCATCACTATGAGAAAGACCAGAAAATATAGCAGAAATGTACAACAAAAGGTTGTTGGGCTGCGCAAAATCAGGAAATGGCTACAAGACAATAGCTACACAGTTTAAAATGTCCATTTCCATGACCAGGCCATTAAATAAGGAAAGTAATGCAACTGGAGAACATAAGAATCTGCCAGAAAGAGAACAATTCTAGTAGCCAAAGAATTGTCAAGGATGACAATAGATCAGGGGCCACCTACATACGCATAAGTTGCTGGGAAGGTTGCCAAAAGAAAGCCTGTGCACTCAAGGACCAACAAACTCAAGTGCCTACAGTTTGCCAGGCATCTATTTTTGAAGCTTGTTTTTGCAGCATGAGCTGCTACTAATATTGCCTGACAAGCAATAAGATATTAACAAAGATATGTGTGTAATTGTGGTACATGGATTGTGGGATGTATTTTTTAGCATTAACAACTTAGCAATTCCATTCAAACTGACATGAGCAGATAAAAATTAAGGTTTGTTATTGTTTGATTGTGATGCACAGAGGTTAACTGTCTCTATTTTTAGTTTTTTTACTTTTAATTTCATGCTCACAAATGTTAATCATGCATGCTCATCAGAATATTAGGACCGCATCCACACAGTTCCCAAACAGGTCTGATAAGCCATTTTTAAGGCAAGTTTTACCATATCTTGATTTTTCATTCAACATTTGCTGGATGTTTAAAATGTAACACTTCATATTAATCTCATGCGAACATTTTTCATTTTGGAACTTTAAAGGACAACAAATGACTTAACTCCCATTTTTCTGCATTTCTTTTTAACAAGTATGTCCTGGCTGTGGGGAGTTCAGTGTTTCATGCCATGTTCTACGGAGAACTAGCAGAAGATAAGGATGAAATCAGTATTCCAGATGTGGAGCCTGCAGCCTTCCTGGCCATGTTAAAGTAAGAGTCTGTCTCAGTATCTGTCTCTGAAGAGTTTTAGCTGACTCCTCAAGATTTCCCTTTAAACTCTTTCTTGTGTACTGTGTGAATGAATGAACCGTGATTGTTTCTTGTGAGGAACAAAAGTATGAGTAACCCCCTGTTTAAAGCATGCATCTTTCAGTCAGGTAGTCTCAGCTTTAAGGACCAAAGCTTTGTACCGAATCATTCACAACCGTTGAAATTTAGGGAAAATTTCCAGTTGTGGTCTTTGTAATCATTAGTAATTGACTTAACATTTTATGTACAAATCCAATTCCAGAAAAGCTACCAGTACCAGCTTCCAGTACGTAAATTAACAGAAAGTAGTGATTTGAAAATCCACTTTTTCGTATTTGAATGAAAGCAGTACACTTTATCAACTTTTTTGCTTACATGCTGATTCTGAAATTGATGCCTGCAACACATCCCAAAGCTGAGATAGGGGCAAGACAAGACGAGGAACAGTGTTAAATATTCAGAAAACATTTTCAAAGAGGCAATGTAATTATGCATGGCTATAAAAGGAGCATCTAGGAAAGGCCTAGTCCTTTATGAGTAAGGATGGGTTGATGTTTGCCATTTTGCCAAAAATGTATCAGCACATAGCCGAACAGTTTAAGAACAGTGTTCCTCGATGAGGCTTTTAGGTATTTCATCCTTTGTGGTGTATAATATTATCAAAATATGATATTATTATATTATATAGTATAATATTATATTATTATATTATATAGTATAATATTATCAAAATCTGAGATGGGTGTAAGCACATGGCCTCAGGAACACTATGACAAACCACTGTCAAAAAACACTGTTCATCGCTGCTTTGATGCTTTGTCTTTACAGTTCATAGTAATATGTTTAATATGACTGCATGTCATAGAGAAAGTTCTGTCAGAATTACGTGAAAAAAGGCAAACAAAAGTTTTTTCACTTCACTTTCCATATAGCACACTGTGATTGAAACAATGTTGATTTGATGTTCAGTGTAGATTTCTGATGTTGAATTTGCATTGATCTTGCTGGTGGTATTTGCTATTTATAAAATGCTGGAACATCAACTATGTTGAACATTGATCCAACAGCACTTAATGGCAGAACAGCTCTTGATCTAATGTCAGTACTGATGTGGACTTAATTGTGAAACAGGGAGGTTGTGTAGTCTTTTTCACAAGCCTAGACTAGGCTTTATTCTATTATGTTGTCATCATAAGTTTGTAGAATTTGTGCTTGACAACACAAAGTCTTATATGTGAGGATGGTGCAGTGGGTAACACACATTGCCCACCATACCATACGCTGCAGTTTCAGCCCCCATCCAGGCAGGAGTGCCATTTGAGAATAAAAGTCAATGGATACATCTCTAAATGGTGCACTTGCCAACCACTGTAAGTTGCATTGGACTCGAGAGTCTGCTAAATGCTTAAAACGTAAGTAATTCTGAATTTACTACACTGTTTAAAAAGACATTTTTTATGGGTTTTAGTAAAGAAAATGGCTCTATATAGAACCCTTTTCTAAAAGGTTCTATATAGCACCATATCCATTCTCCATTAATCTGAAAATCAATTTCACAATGCAAAGAACCTTTTAAGCATGCAAACGGTGTTCATGATTCTATAGAGAATCATTTGTTTTTCCTAAAGAACTCTTGAAGAACTAACTTTTTAAGAGTGTATGTTTTTAATTTTGAATCAGCACAAAGTTGATGAATTCAGTGTATTGCTTCAACATTAAATTAACATTGTTGCTGACATTAGATCAACCACTGTTCAAACATCAGTTAGTTCTGTCGAATTATCAACAATTTTCATCATGGTTGTTTTTCCAATGCTGGATCATTAACCATTACAGCATCATTGATGTTGCTCAACATCAAATCAACATTATTTCACTTAAGTCAAATTCTAATAGGGCCTATTGCATTTCTAAGCAACACTTATTTATGTCTTCCTCAGGTACATATACTGCGATGAGATTGACCTAAGTGCTGATACGGTGTTGGCGACATTATACGTAGCGAAGAAATACATCGTTCCACATTTAGCACGAGCCTGTGTCAACTTCTTGGAGACGAGTTTATGTGCTAAGAATGCTTGCATTCTGCTGTCTCAGAGCTGCCTTTTTGAGGAACCAGAGCTTACCCAGCGCTGCTGGGAAGTGATTGACGCCCAGGCTGAATTGGCCCTTAAATCGGATGGCTTCTGTGACATTGACCCCAAGACTTTGGAGAGTATTCTACGTCGAGAGACGCTGAATGCCAAGGAGATTGTGGTGTTTGAGGCAGCTCTGAAATGGGCAGAGGCTGAGTGTCAGCGAAGAGATTTGGCTGTTTCCATTGGTAACAAGCGTAAAGTTCTTGGCCAGGCTGTATACCTGATTCGCATTCCCACCATGGGCCTCGATGACTTTGCTAATGGTGCAGCTCAGTCAGGTGTGCTGACGCTAAATGAGACAAATGATATATTCCTGTGGTACACAGCAGCTAAGAAGCCAGATCTGCAGTTCGTCAGCAAGCCCCGCAGAGGACTGACCCCACAGAAGTGTCACCGCTTCCAGTCCTGTGCTTATCGGAGCAACCAATGGCGTTACCGTGGACGCTGCGACAGCATTCAGTTTGCTGTTGACAAGCGAGTATTTATTGCTGGTTTTGGCCTCTATGGTTCAAGCTGTGGCTCTGCAGAGTATAGCGCCAAAATTGAGCTGAAGCGCCAGGGAGTGATACTAGGCCAGAACCTCAGTAAGTACTTCTCTGATGGTTCAAGCAACACTTTCCCTGTGTGGTTCGAACATCCTGTACAAATAGAACCTGACACTTTCTACACAGCCAGCGTGGTTCTGGATGGGAATGAGCTCAGCTATTTTGGGCAGGAAGGAATGACTGAGGTACAGTGTGGGAAGGTGACTTTCCAGTTCCAGTGCTCCTCAGACAGTACCAATGGCACAGGTGTACAGGGTGGTCAGATCCCAGAGCTCATATTTTATGCTTAAGGTTCCTCAAAGAAGACAAGAAAATGCTCTCATTGACAAAATAATTTTTTCTTTTATTAAGTAACTGTTTTTATAAATCCTGCTTTGACATGTAAATGTTTTGACTGTGAAAATGTGGACTTCACGGCAAATCAGAACAGGACAGTTGTATGCATGTACAGTGTATATTTAATTGCCGTGTGTTGCAGTGATTTGCTTGCACAGGCCACATGCACATGGTAGCAATACTTACAATATTCAAGTCAAAGGTAATTATGTGAATCTAATCATTTTCCCTATTCATTAGAGGGTAAGGACACCTTTACAATACCTTACACAAAAGTAACATTGCAACCACTGTGTGATCTTCATGTCTATTAAGCAGGGGTGGAAAAAAGTACAAAGAAATTGTATGTCAATATAAGTATGAAAGTATTGGGGCTAAAAATATACTTGAGTGAGAGTACAAAAGTATTAACATTTAAACCTATTAAAGTAAATAAATCTATGTATCAATAGATAAATTAATAATTTGTCTTTGGTAAGTTTTGTGTGATGCAGTTGGGCAGCTAGTCGGCACTAATCCTCACATATACGAATTTGCTTGGATTTTTGGTAGTTTTGAATTTAAAAAAAGCACTAAATTCAAACGCATGTGAACTCAACTGACGAAGTACTTTGAATGTCTAAGTGACTTACATCAAGTAAGAAATAATGTGTAATTTATCTCTTTGTATTTATCTGCTTTGTGTATTTATCTCTTTGAAATGTAACTGAGTCAAGTATAAGACATCAATCATTAGAAATCAATAATAATATTACAGTACAAATATGCAAAATGATACAATTTCTCAAATATTTTCCACCCCTCACTTATATGTATTGTATTAACTTGTCAGCAAACAAAAATTTAACAACCACTTTGTATTAGCTATGAAATACTAGAGTATTAAATACCCCCCTCACTGCAGGAAACATTTATGGAGACAGTTTGGTGCAGTAAGCACCCTTTAAGCAGTGTCGCGGTCTTTACCTTTTTTATTTTATAGAATTAAGAATTCATCTGTTTGAATTTGACTTGTTGCCAGTGACATGGCAGGCTCTTAGAGTTATCAATTAGTCTGTTATTAAGAAGCTTTACCCTGTTCAAGATACACATTGGGTTTAGTGGTGTAATTAACTTTACACTACACCTCTCATGGATATTTGCAACAAAGATTTGTTCTACTTTATTGCTTTCAGCTTTGCTATCCAGTATTTAATATCTTACTGCCAAGGATTCAGTTCTATAGATAACAATTACCTGGAAAAGAAACAAACCTACATGTTTATGTTTGTCTCACAATTTAAGTAACATATTTAATTGATTCAATTTAACAAGTATTTTATGATAATAATAACTTTGACATAACTTGGAACATATCAGTTTGTATAAAGCTAAACTATGGGTCTCTGGAACTGTGTCAGTTTTGATTACAAGTTGAACATCCTTTTCATGTATTACTGAAATGTATTTTGATCCATGTGCACTAACTGATGAGGGAGCTTCTCAGTATGTGAATGACCTATGTTTTGCAGGCTTACATTGCAAAAAGGCTATGAATGTGAATGAGAGCTGAATTTGCTGGATTTTTAATAAGTGAGATATCATGAGTGGTTATCACTATATAGTTAAAGTCTCCTTACATATACCACAATTGAAAGATGAAACGTCATCAGTTTATGCAATGTACATGCCAACAGACACTGACTGTCCACTTCATTAGGTACACTTCTCACTGTGAATTTTATGAGGTCTACTGTCCGTACAGGTGCACTTCATAGTGCTATAGTTACTGATTGTTTTCTGTCTGTTATGATGTTTTGGTAAAAATCAATGGCTAATTTTGCAATTCCAATGGAGTCATTTTATTCCATTCTGTTCATTTTTTAAAATTCTGACATGGATCTGCCATGAATAAATCCATGAGAGAATTATATTTGGTTGTTATGAATGAATGATTAGTAATGCTAAAGAAACTAGGGCAACATGTCAGTTTGACAAACACACTGAGGGAAGTCTCTGATCATTTCCACTAGTAGTAGGACCTACTATTTCTGTACAGTTCTACAGATCATTCCACAGTCAATGTGTTTGTGCTCTGTTGTAGATGAGGAAATAAAGAGTGACCACACCTTATTCTGTGTTCAAAAATGGATTGTCTTTAACAGAATGTATTAAGTCCCCAAATACAGCTCTATGACCTGGTAATACAATAGGGACTTCAAGGCCTTCAGAGAAGGTTATCTGTTTTGTTCATTTTTATTCAATAAAATCTTGCTCGTATTTACACTCTGCAAGTTTGAAAGCACTACTCTTGTTTCACTGTAAAGCTTTAGATGAAAACTAAAGGGTTATATTTGTGAAATGCTGAGCAGAAAGTTGGGCAATCCATAATAGTTTTTGTCCATGGTATCTAGGAAGAAATTAAGAAAGTAAGAAATAAAGAGTCTAACACATAAAATTAACTATCAGCATAATTACAGATTAACAAAAGAATCAATCAATCACATTTTAAAGATTTGTGTGGGACCAATTTTCATGAGAAGAAAACTTCATTCTAGCTCTGGAAGTTCTAGAAGCGTCACTGACTGCGAATATTAGGGGCAGGTTAATCAGTAGGTTGTTAGAAAAAGAAAACAGCACCAGCAGCTCTATACTAAAACTACTACTGATTCACAGTGAAACTGCTACAAGGTATCTTAGCTGTATGCTAATGTTTCTGTCACAAGCTTCAAGTAAAACATGGAAGCTTCAAGTGTCTGGGCTTAATCTAGAACTGCCTTTTTCAAAATTCCTTTCCGAAGCAGTTACATTCTGGTGCCAGCAAGTTTTCCATTCCTGCTTAAGAATAAGAAGCTAATTCAGCCTTGTCAGAAAGTGTTCATGTGAATTACAACTGTAGTCAGGGATTATCATTGCCATGAAGGGGTGTACCTTGTCAACCACAAAGCTTAGGTAGATGGCATGTGTCAAATTGGCATTGACATGAAAGTCTGGACCTAGGGTTTCCCAGCAGAACACTTCTCAGACTATCACACTCCCTCCACCATCTTCTCTTCTTCCCACAGTGCATCCTTCCCAAGGTAAACAGTCCATACATAAAAGAAAACAGGACTGGCAGATCTTCTTGCATTACTTCAAGGTCCAGTTCTGTTGCTTTGAATAGTGGACAGGGGTTAGCATGGGAGCTCTGACCAATCTGCAGTTAAGTAGCCCAATATGCAGCAGGGTGTGATGCACTGTTTTCATGACAGATTCCTTCTGAAACCGTCATTAAAAATTTCTGTGACTTCACAGTAGCCCATCTGTCGGTTCAGACCACACAGGACAGCCTGCATTGGCTTTGCATGGTCAATAAGCCTTGGGCACCCAACACCCTGTGTCACAGTTTGTCCCTCCTCAGACCACTGTCAGTAGCTACTGATCACTGCTGACTGGGAGCATGGTATAATCCTTGTCGCTTTATATATGCTCTGACCCATTTGTCTGCCCATAATGATTTTGGCCTTGTGAAAGACACTGAGGTCTTTACCCCGGTCACGCCTCTTACATCCAACACATCCACTACGAGAACTTTTGCTTACGTTTGCTTACTGTAATATATATCCCAGGCCTGGACAAGCACACCTGTTACAAGATAATCTGTGTTATTCACTTCATCTGTGAATGGTCATAATCTTTTGGATCATCAGCATATATATATATCATGTTATATAAAATTATCATAAATCATAAAATTATCATAAAATTATCCTATTTTCCAGGGAAAATATGAAAAAATCATGCAGTCTGGGGAAGTTCATCACTCAAGATCAGAGACAAATCTACAGGGTAATGCATTATGTTCATTTTGATTGTATCTAACTAAGTATGCTCCATATGACTGGTGCTATAATGGCAGTGTGTGATCAAACTGCAGGGTGCTGGCAACATGTCAAAAAGCGAAGGGGAATAAGTGCTGAGCAAAAATCGTTTGAAGGCAAAGCACATATAAGCCAGCTAGCCATTTTTAATTCTTAAGCAGCACAGGGCCATGTGTGCATTACCATGTATATTTGTCTCTGATCTTGAGTGATAAAAATATTTTCTCTTGACTGCATGATACACATTTAAATAAGAAAAAGAACCAATGGCAATAACAAGTGATAAGAAAAATAAATGTTTTAAAAAATGATTTATAATAGAAATATTTAAGGAAATAGTTCACAAAAACAGAGAGTGTGAGACTGTCTCCTATTGGAAACGTGTTTTTTTAAGCTCTGAAGGCCAAGGCCCTGTACAGTTGAGACATTCTACATAACAGAAGAATTGCGGGGGAAAAAAAAAACGCTTTCAAAAATGGGTCAGTCATCATCACGTGTTGCAGGTTTAGTTTTGAACCCTTCTGTGTAATTTTCTGTTTAAGATGTTCTCTGCTTTTTTCCTCAAGTTGAAAAATGAGTATCTTGTACTTAAAGGCCATTTTGAGTGGAAATTAAAAGTACTGTTGACTTTCACATGTTACTGTACACACAAAGTTTGCTACTGAACGTGACAGTGAAAGATGGACAACATGAAGACACCAACAGAAGATAGCTCAGAGACAGCTGTGACTCTGGCAAGGCTTCACAACCACTGAGAGAAAAAGGTGAGTATAAATGCATAGCAAAATATCTACTGATGGAGTTATATATGCAGCTGACAATGATTAGGATGGAGAATAGGAAACAGAAGACTGAGGTGTGACAGGTCCTCTTATTTACAAGAAAAATTAGATTAAGGTGCAATATTACATATTGCCAAATTTATCTTACTTCAATTGTGTAATGTAGGTGACATGGTCTTTATACAGGAATCACCACAATGATGCTGGCATATTATTTATGTTATAAGTTACTGAGTTCTTTGAACGTCACCTCCCCTTGAGTCTTCACAGATCTGTTTCTGTGGCCTCATTTACTAAGCTGCTTCATGTCTTCGTACTATTTTTGAGAGGAGAGAGAGCGAAGAGGAAATCAGGTCTTAGGTTGTCAGTGTGTCTCACACAGAGTGTTATAAAAGAACATCCTTTATTCAGAGACATGCAGAGACCATTTCTTTATTCAGAACCATACAGAGGCTGCAGGACTCCAACAATGGAAAGGAAAAACCCTGACGTGTGAAAGGTACATTAGTACAAGTACATAAGTAGAAACAAAAAAAATGTTGTGTAGCTAAATATATTACTATATATTTCCACCTGAGAGACAAATGTCAAAACATGAACCCACCTCCAGGATAATGCTAGCTTCTGTTAGTGGCCCTATGGAATTCTAGTAGCATTTTTAGCACTAATGGTAATTCACATTAATATGTTTTAGCAGTTCTAGATAAAAAACAAAAATTCAAAGCTTCTGAAAGACATTCCATTTTTAACTTGAAGCTTGAAACAGACATATCAGCATATATTTTACCTGGCAGTTTCAAAGAGACGTTTCCATAGTAAACTCTAGAATAGAGTTTTTCACTACTGCTATTTTTCATTTTTATATTCCCATTGATTAGGCTGCCAATCATATTCAGTCAGTGAGATATCTGGGACTTCCAGAATGGACTGCGCTCCAGTTCCTACCAGGAGATCTTGCTCAACTATATCTACCAAGATACCACAGGAAAAAAAATCATGATTAGTCAATTTTCTGCTGGTGTTTCAAGAATACAACCCTTTTGTTTTCATCCAACACTTTACAATGAAACAAGAGCAGTGCTGTAATAATTGTAAGAGTTTTATTTATTTATTTATTGTCTATTGAATAAAATTGAACTAAAAATTATAGACTTTTTTTCAGATCCCAGAAATCATTAGGCCTTCTCTGAAGACCTCAAAGGCCCTACAGGCCCCATCTGTTACTGAATAATGTGTTTTCTAACTGTGCATCAGTGCATTATACTGTCAAGCAAAGAGTGTGGAGACCTTGTTCACTGAACATCTCTACATTTCTGTTTTCAAAGGTTGCATATTTATGCATGTCTTAGTCATCCTGGTCCTCCAGAATTTCTGAATCTCCACTTCTTCAGCCTCCCTGTCTGATTGTTGGCACCTTGCACACCCTTAAACAAACAAACAAGCAAAAAAGAAAGAAATGCTTTTTCAAGAAAGCCTTCAGTTTGTCAACTAACACTGGGTTCAGAGAAATAAGGGACAAAGCACCGTACAGCACAAAATAACTTGGTGACAAAGGTGCAAACTACAGCAAGTTTGCACAATGTAGTTTGCACAATGTAATTTACAAGCACATAATGGAGTTCATGGCAAACCTCTTCACATAGCCAGACATTTACAAACACATCCCCATTTCCAAAAGAAGCTGGGACACTGTACAAAATGTAAATAAAAAACAAAATTCAATGATGTGCATATATTTAATTGAAAATAGTACAAAGAAAACAAATCAAATGTTGAAACAGAGAAATTTTATTGTTTTTTGAAAAATATTTGCCCATCTTTACTTTAGTGACATTTCTTAGTTTTAATATTTGATATGCTATCTTTGAAGCATTTTCAATGAAATACAGAGTTTAAATGGTTTGCACATCATTGCATTTGTTTTTATTTATATTTTTCCACAGTTTCCAAACTCTACAATACTTCTACAACAGGCCGAAGACTCAGATGACTACACCTTCTTAGTTCTGTGAGAGTGTGTCCAAAAGCCCTGTTTAAAACATCTATTACCTAAAAATACCTTTCGACTAGTCTGAGTGGTATGGATATAAAGGGGTGAGAGATAAAAGAACAGCAGAATGGTAGGTGAACCACAGAGCACTAGGAACCAGCAGCCCTGTAGTTAACAGAATGGTAGGAGGACTCATTAAGTTCACCTGTTGCCGAAAAATCTTATTTTGATCTTGTCAGATCTTAACTTAGGACCAAAGATAGGAAGTTTCTATAATGCGGCTCCTGGTCTTATATGACTGGAGATAAATACCTGAGGGCATTGCTAAGATGGCCATCAAGGGGAAAAAAACTGTAAAGACTTTTGCTGTGTTGAGTCTGAAACTAAGAAATAACAATTTTTCTATATGTATATTGCATTTTATCAGCCGACAAAGCGGAAACTTGGGATTCTACAAACAGAAAACTAATGCAGGCTTTCACCACTCTGAATCTTATTCTTTCGGCTGCTCCCTTTAGGGGTCGCCACAGCGGATCATCTGCCTCCATCTTGCCCTATTCACTGCCTCCTCTACTTTTACACCAACCATCTCCATGTCCACCTTCACTACATCCATACACCCTTCTCTGAGGACTACCTCTTCTCCTTCTACCCGGCAACTCCATCTCCAACATTCTTTGACCAATATATCCACTATTCCTCCTCAACACATGTCCAAATCATCTCAACCTGGCCTCTCTGGTTTCATCTCCAAACTGTTCCACCTTCACTGTCCCTCTGATTTGCTCATTTCTAATCTTGTCCATCCTTGTCACTCCCAACGAAAATCTCAGCATCTTCATCTCCGCCACCTCCAGATCAGCCTCCTGTCTTTTAGACAGAGCCACAGTCTCCAAACCATACATCATAGCAGGACGCACTACTGTCTTGTAAACCTTCCTTTTCACTCTTGCTGCAATCCTTCTGTCACACATCAGCCCTGACACCCGTCTCCACCCACTCCATCCTGCCTGCACCCTCTTCTTCACCTCTTTTCTACACTGTCCATTGCTCTGGATGGTTGACCCAAGATATTTGAAGTCATCCGCCTTTACGACCTCTACTCCTTGCATCTTCTCCTTTCCACCTGCCTCCCTCTCATTCACATACATGTATTCTGTCTTGTCTCTACTGACCTTCATTCCTCTCCTGTCCAGTACAAACCTCCACCTCTCCAGATTCTCTTCCACCTGCTCTCTACTCTCACCACAAATTACAATGTCATCTGCAAACATCATGGTCCATGGAGCCTCCTGCCTGACCTCATCTGTCAACCTTTCCATCACCATTGCAAACAAGAAGGGGCTCAAAGCTGATCCCTGATGTAACCCTACCTTCACCTTGAAACCATTTGTCACTCCAACTGCACACCTCACCACTGTCTCACTATCCTCATACATGTCCTGCACCATCCTAACATACTTTTCAGCTACACCTGACTTCCTCATACAGTACCACAGTTCCTCTCTTGGCACCCTATCATATGCCATCTCTAGATCCACAAAGACACAATGTAGCTCCTTCTGACCTTTTCTGTACTTCTCTACCAACACTCTCAATGCAAAAATTGCATCTGTGGTACTCTTTCTGGGCATGAAACCAAACTGCTGCTCACTGATCTGAACCTCTCGCCTTAGCCTTGCTTCAACAACTCTTTCCCATACCTTCATGGTGTGGCTCATCAACTTTATACCTCTGTAGTTACTGCAGCTCTGCACATCACCCTTGTTCTTAAAAATGGGGACCAGTACACTACTTCTCCACTCATCAGGCATCCTCTCACTCTCTAGGATTTTGTTAAACAACCTGGTTAAAAAGTCCACTGCCTTCTCTCCTAAACATCTCCATACCTCCACAGGTATGTCATCTGGACCAACTGCCTTTCCATTCTTCATCCTTTTTAAAGCTGCCCTCACTTCCACCTTACCAATTCTCTGCACTTCCTGATCCACTATCTCTCCCCCCATTGTCCTCCTCTCTCTCGTTTTCCTCATTCATTAGTTCTTCAAAGTATTCCTTCCATCTACTCATCACTCTCTGTTCACTCACTAGTACATTTCCCTCTCTATCCTTTATCAGCCTAACCTGCTGTACATCCTTTCCAGCTCGATCTCTCTGTTTAGCCAAACGATACAAGTCCTTTACTCCTTCTTTACTGTCCAGCCTCTCATACAGCTCATCATAGGCCTGAGCCTTTGCCTTTGCCACCATTCTTTTCGCTATGCAACTAGCCTCACAGTACTCCTGCCTACTACCTTCATCTCTCTGGTTATCCCACTTTTTCTAAACTGCCTTCTTCTTTTGAATACTCTCCTGGACTTCCTCATTCCACCACCAACTTTCCTTGTCTCTTTCCTCTGACCAGACGAAACACGCAACACATTTTTGCCAGTTTCTCTCACCACCTTAGCTGTAGTTTCCCAGTCCTCAGGTAGGTCCTCACTGCCCCCAAGGGCCTGTTGCAATTTTTTCCCGAACTGCCTGCAACCATCCTCCTCCTTCAGCTTCCACCATTTAATCTTTGGTTCTGTCTTCACTCTCTTCCTCTTCTTTGCTTCTAATCTCATTCTACAGACAACCACCCTATGCTGCCTTGCTACACTTTACCCTGGTACCACTTTACAATCAATCTCCAATCTCCTTTAGGTGGCATCTCCTGCTAAGGATATAATAAACCTGTGTGCACCTCCTTCCACTCTTGAATGTCACCCTGTGTTCTTCCCTCTTCTGAAAATACGTGTTCACCACAGCCATTTCCATTCTCTTTGTAAAATCTACAACCATCTGACCTTCCGCATTTCTGTCTTTCACACCATACATACCCAGCACCTCTTCATCCCCTCTGTTCCCTTCACCAGCATGTCCACTGAAGTCTGCACCAATCAGTAATCTTTCCTCTCTAGGGACACCATCTACCACTTCATCCATCTTACTCCAAAATTCCTCTTTCTCCTCTAACTCACAACCAACCTGTGGTGCATATGAAATGACCACATTCAATATTACACCATCAACCTCCAACTTCAGGCTCATGATCCTGTCTGACACTCTCTTTACATCCAGAACACTTTCCCCAAGCTGTTCCTTTAGGATTATCCCTACTCCATTTCTCTTCCTCTCTACACCATGATAGAACAGTTTGAATCCACCTCCAATGTTCCTGGCCTTGTTTCCTTTCCATCTGGTCTCCTGGACACACAGAATATCTACCTTCCTTCTCTCCATCATGTCTGCAAGCTCTCTGCCTTTACCAGTCATTGTCTCTATGTTCAGAGTCCCTACTCTAACCTCCACACTCTTGCCTTTCCTTCTCTCTCGCTGCCTTCTAACCCGCCTTCCTCCTCTCCTCTTTGATGGTCTTCGACCTACAGTAGTCCAATTTCCACCAGCACCCTACTGGTCAACAGCACCGGAGGCGCTCGTTGTTAACCCGGGCCTTGACCGATCTGGTATGGCAATCATATTTGTGATCCGCATGATAGTTTTGGCACAAGTTTTACGCCAGATGCCCTTCCTGACGCAACCCTCACCATTTATCTGGGCTTGGGACCGGCACCAGAAGTACACAAAGTACACCCCTAATGGCTGTTTTTTTCACCACTCTGAATAATAATAAGTAATTTATAGAAGTTCATAATTTATGGTGTGTGAGAAAAACATGCCGTTTGAATGCTGTATTCAGGTGCTCATTGGGACGTTGTACACATCAGATAGCGAACAATGAAAGTCAACTTCACACTGTTTAGGCACTTGTTTGGTCCCACTTTATATTTAGTGTCTCTAATAACTGTGTAATTAGAAAATGCAACAACATTGATTTAATCAGTGTTACAGATGGATTACAGAAGTAAAGCCTATGTAATTACACATGTGTATCAGCTTCAGTTTTGCCTCATGTAATTACATAAGTGTATCTTTTACACAGGAACTTTCCTGTAATGTTGTGTTAAAGTTACACTTCATAATAAGTGGACAGCTCCTGTGAAGTTGTTATGTAGGTACTGTGCAACAGTGGGGTGGTAATATAGACATTGCTTTGGGGGAAATGCAACACATTTAATGTTATGTTACATTTTAAGATAAGGGACGTCTGTTGTTCTGTCACATTACAGAATGGTTTAAAGCTGAAACCTGTTACAGTGTCACAGCACTGGCAACATAAATGTTGGCTAAATGTTAGGAAAGCTGGCAGATACACTGTAATGTCTTAATGTATGTTATTACATACTTCCTTTTACTGCTGAAAAAAGAATTTCAAAAAAATGCTGTTCTAGTCTAATTATTAATTACACTTGTCTTATTACTCTTGTGTAATTACATGCATGAGAATTAGCTGTTACAACTATTAAAATACACTTGCAATTGCATGAGGCCAAACTGAAGTTGATACACATGTATAATTACATAAGGTGTGCTTCAGTAATCCATCTGTTTCAGTGACTAAATCATTAGTAGTTACATTGTTGTTGCATATTATGTTGTTCACATGTAACTACATAGTTATTAGAGACACTTAATATAAAGTGGGACCACTTGTTCAAAGATGTGGAAGCTACATAGAAAAAGAAAGCACATTCCATCTCACAGAAGCACATCAGGCTTTTTTTTTACCTTCACTGAGAAATTAATTGTTTTTTTTTTTAACCAGCAGAAGAGGTGAAAGGTTGCATTAGTTTCCTGTTTGTAGAATCTTGCCATCTTAGCAATGGCCTCAGGCAGTTATTTCCAATCATAAAAGACCAGGGACCACATTGCAGGAACTTCCTATCTTTTGCCCTAAGTTAAGATCTGACAAGATCCAAATAAGATTTTTCACAAATTTATATTACAAAGGCAAATTCTTATATTTATTTAGAAATTCTGTCATATTTTACAGCATCTTATTACCTATATACCTAAATTACTAAACAACAATACACACACAGCTGAAATGCAAACAAGCAATCAAAATAATGCTATAAATGTAAATTAAAGTTTAAAAAAAGATAGAGATTAAGAATATTGTAAGAGCGCCCTTGCTGTTTATCAGAGCGTTGCTGTTTCATAATTTCAGTTGAAGTTTTAACCAAGCATGCTAACATTATTCCTCCTAATAAACTGCCATGCATTTAACTCTGTCTCCTCATTATTCACCAACATCACTGTAATAATTGATTTGACCAGTTTTTATGAACATTGACACACACAAGAGTAATAAGAGGGGACAGAGGTTGTGAACCATCTCTGACAGCACAGTTTTGCAACATAGCTAAAAACAAAAGAAACAGATGGACCAAGCTGAAGTTGGGACACCATTGGAGTTATTGTAAAGTCAGGAAAGTAATTATAGGCACGCCTGGTAAAGACAAGTAAAAAGGGTTGTAAAAAGTAACTGGTGAGTTAGCTAAATCACATACCAAAAAAAAAAAAGTGAAAATCCAACCTTTAATTGAAGTAAATTTATTCTGGGATATAAAAAAATTTAGAAATAGTTCTTTTTAACAAAATCACGTGCTACAATTGTTGATACCCCTGCATTTAATTCTTTGTGCAACTTCCATTTGCCAATAAAACATTTAGCTTTCTTCTATAAAATCTTATAAGGTGGGAGAAAACAAAACAGGGAACTTGAGACCATTCCTTTTTACAGAATCTCGACAAATCCACCAGTGTTCTAGGTCCTCTTTTGTGCATGCTCCTCTTTAGTTTACCCCACAGGCTTTCTATGGAGTTTAGATCAGGGGACTGAGGGTAAAAGGTTCTTGGTGAACAATTTTTTTGAGGTGATCTGGACATATGTTTTGGATTTGCTGGACGATCCTCTGACAACCTCTTTTTAGTTTCTTGGCAGAGGTTCAAGACAAAGTCCCAGTAGCAAAATTCAAGTCGCTTATGTTTATGTTTAAATGACAGGAAAGGCTTTTACCTACCATGCGTTCCAAATATTGTGTTGGCATGGAGGTGGTGTCTAAGGGTAGTTTCGGAAACTGATGACCAAATAGTTAGCTTTTTCTGTAGCCCTCCAACAGTGATCTTTGAAGATTTTTTGCCTCTCTTGTGGGGGCTGTGTGTGGGGGCAAAATAGAAGGCAAGTTTGTCATAGTTCCAGTTGATTGGAACTTTTTAATTATTGCTCAAATTGCAGGTGAGTGGCTATTTTTTATAGCCATTCCTAACATACTTTTTCCTTATTTGAATTGTTTGTTTCAAGTCTTTCCCACAAAGAAGAATAAGAAAAATGACTAGGGGAATTTGACTTCTGTGACTCTACTTTCAAAAAAGTAATATGAAAATGGAAAAAATTGTTACATTTTGTTTCTAAGACCTTCTCAGAATAACATTACTTTAATTAAAAATTTTAATTTTTCTCATTTTTTTCAGTGTGAGATTAAGGTATATTTCATATAACCCTTTTATTCATCTTTACCAGGGGTGCCAATAATTGTGGAGGGAACTGTATACTGTCTAATGGAAAGAGACCCATAAACCCAATACTAAAAGTTATATAATGTTTCAAAAACATCTTTGAAATGACTTCTAAAACTACTAAAATCTGGCAAAACCAGCATAAATACACTATATTGCCAAAAGTATTCGCTCGTCTTCCTTTACACGCATATGAAATTGAGTGACATCCCATTCATAATCCATAGGGTTTAATATGATGTCGGCCCACCCTTTGCGGCTATAACAGCTTCAGCTCTTCTGGGAAGGCTTTCCAGAAGGTTTAACAATGTGTTTATGGGAATTTTTGACCATTCTTCCAGAAGCACATTTGTGAGGTCAGACACTGATGTTAGACGAGGAGGGCTGGCTCACAGTGTCCAGTCTAATTCATCCCATACCATGTACTATCATGGTACCACGCTGGAATTCACTGAGCTCCTGAGAGCGACCCATTATTTTACAAATGTTTGTAGAAGCAGTCTGCAAGCCTAAGTGCTTGATTTTATACACCTGTGGCCATGGAAGTGATGAGTTCAATTATTTGCAGGGGTTTGCAAAATAAGAAGCAGCTTCATCTGTACTGTAATTTTCTTCTTTTGAACTTCCTTGATGAATCCCATACTTTCAAATTCTGCTGATGGTGTTTTTTTATTATTATTATTATTATTATTATTATTATTATTATAGCTCAACATTGATCCACTCTTCAAGTGAAGCCTTTGAGTTGAAGCTGATCATTTATATACCAGTTCAGTTTTATGAATTGTGGCCATTTGCGCTTGAATGCCTTCTTTGCCCCATTTTTTTTTATCAAGACACACTTAGTGAGCAAGCCAAACGTTGGTATGAAAAGGTAAGTGTACTTAGGATAGTGTGCAGGGGCACAATGTCTAAGGCTGAAGTTTGTTAGTGTTCATGCAGGAATACACAGATGTTAATACTATACTGATTAGCCACTTCATTAAGTACACCTCTGTGTATCCATACCATTTTATCAGTTCCACTTACTTTATAGGTGCACTTTGTAGTTCTACATTACAGACTGTAGTCTATCTGTTTCTCTGCATACTTTCTTAGCCCCCTTTTACCCTGTTCTTCAGTGGTCAGGACCCCCATAGACCCTCACAGAGGAGGTACTATTTGGGTGGTGGATCATTTTCAGCACTGCAGTAACACTGACGTGGTGGTGGCGTGTTGGTATAGTTGATCAGACACAGCAGGGCTCCTGTGTCACTGCTGGACCATCAATAGTCCATCAACCAAAAATATGAGGCTAACAATGTCCTGTGGGTGGCATCCTGAAGGACGCCAGTGTTGTCAGGAGAATCAAACTCAATCTCCTGACTCAGCAAAAGCTAAGCTCAGTAGCAACCTGTATGTACCCATACTGCAGCTTTTGGCAAGGACTACATTGATGCAGACTCAGCAGTGGCCTCTTACTTCTTCCTTGAAAAAAAATCCCTACTTAAGTACAAGAACTGTTACCCTAGTGATAATTTGCTCAAGTACAAGTAAAAGTAGTAGTAAATATAATTACTTAAGTAAGGGTAAATAAGTAGTTCATTGAAAATGTATTGAAGTCACTAAACACATTCACAGCCTTCAAACTGTATATTTCCACTGATATCTGTTATCAGAATATTTGCACCATTAAAAACAGCAGCAAGATCAGCAGTTTATCCAGTTTCAATTTTAATTGTAATATATTTCACTAGCAATCATGCTGATCACTTAAGACAGAATCAGACATTATTACTTACTTTGACAGTTAAACAGCTAAACAGGAGGAAGACAGAGAGGCAGAGGAAGAGAGAAAGGAGAAAGACCATCTCATTTCAGTTTAGTCTATATGGGTCCACATAGCCTTTGAAGGATGCAATCTATGAGGACATGTCCTTCGAAGGCTGTGTAGCCCCACAAAGGTTGCAGCCCATGAATTGGGGCACAGCTATAGATAGAGGGTGGGGAGGTGGCAAGGGATCAGATCAGGCCAGTCAGATTAAACAATGACAACATGGCAGAATCACTGTCCTGAGTTTATGAAGAGTCTGTATTAGACTAGATTTCTTGTACCATAGCCCTACGCCGTGTTTATCTCCAAAACAGCAGCTAAACTAGGCTGTATTTAAATGCTAAACTGTAGGCTGTGGACAACACCTGTTAACTAAAGTAGCTGACAGGCACTGTAATAAAACAGATTTCAAGTTTAATAAACAGAAGCATTGTAAAAGAAAACCGTAAGCATGGTAGCTGTTTAGCTCAGATCAGCTAGCTTGGCTAAGGCTGCCTCAGGCTGAAGTCGAGCTGTGAGAGTGGTTTTGTATTTGGCCGCTGATAATAAGACAGTTTTCTTTAGTTCATGTGAAAATGAATACAGATGACCGTTTGGATGCAGTCTGTTCCTCAAGTGTGCTGTTTAAGCTCTGTCCTTCTCCACTAAACTAGACACCACTGCAATATTTTTTTGATAGGTGAATCTTTTAAATTTAACCACGCTTTGTTCTTAGTGGTTTATGAGCTGATATGCTCATAATGTATTTTTACACTGTAATGTTATTAATAATTAAAGTAGCAAATTAAAAGTTTTTAATTCAAAATTAACTCAAGTACAAGTACTATGATTTAATTCTACTCCAAAAAGCACCATTACAGGAAAAACTTTACTTAAATACAGTAACAAGTGTAAACGTAATCCCTTACATACACCTCTGATTATGTTTGGAATCTGTACTGATACACTCATTTAAAACAAGTTTGGCCAAAACTGTGTGGACTTTGAGGAGGACTGCAGATCTTGGGAGCTATTTTAGGACTGGGCTTCAAGAATATTCACTTGCTCTGACCAATCACCTCCCCTTCACAGTGAATTGGACCTGTGGTTTGTTATTAATGTTCTGTGAGTAGATTTGAGTATTGAAAACTCTTGTGTTTATTGACAAGTCTTGTATCACTTAGTCATGTCCTTGTTAATCTTTTTTTTTAATTCGCCTATAATAACTGTCTCTTATGGAATCTTCGGAAAAGGTGCTCTTGCCTCTGGTTGGTGTTTGTCACTATTTCACAGCACAGTACTGTTACTGCCACTTCAATCCCTTTTCATTAAGTGGATTGCTAATAGACCTTTAATACCCACCACCCTAGTTTAGTTCTACAGTATGCAAAATGTTTTCATATTTACTGAATTTCCTCCAAAAATATCAGGTAATATAATTTTAACTCATTGTTCTCTTGAGAAGATGCATAGCAAACGTAATGGCTATTTCCAAAAAAAAACATGTTAATATAGTGCCCTCCATTGGTAAAGATGAGCAAGTTCATTCGCTTGATGATGAAATGCTGAAAATATGCTCCATCCCTTTGACAAGATTAGAATATCAAGTGTCTTATTTTGCAGTTTGAGGTAGGAGAAAGGCATCTGAAATCATTCTTCCATACAGTTCAGGGTTCACTGCTTGCAATCTGTCCTCTTCAGCTTAGCCCACTGGTTTATAGTCAGGTTAAGGACAGGAATGAGGGCAGATGTGGTTTTTGGCCTATGCACATTTCTCTCATAAAGGACTAGGCCTTCTCTGGATGCTCCTTTTATCATATTAAGGTGAAACATTTTACCCTGTTCTTCGGTGGTCAGGACCCCCACAGACTACCACAGAGCAGGTATTATTTGGGTGGTGGATCATTCTCAGCACTGCGCTAGTATGTGTTGAGCTGGTATGAATGGATCAGACACAGCAGTGCTGCTGGAGTATTTAAACACTTTGCCCACTTACTGTCCACTCTATTAGACATGCCTCTTGTAAATGTAAGGTCAGAGACAATACCTAATCTGCTGTTGGAATATTTTGGTTGGTGGACTTTTCTCAGTCCAGCAGTGACACTGCAGTGTTTCAAAACTCCAGCAGCACCACTATATGATCCACTTCTACCAGAATAACACACATTAACTTACCACCACCATGTCAGTGTCACTGCAGTGCTGAGAATGGTCTTGACTACTGAAGAACAGCGTGAAAAGGGGCTAACAAAGCCCCTTTCATAAATTCTATATATTCAATATATTTTATGCGTTTGTGAATTTGATTTATTTACTTATTTTTATTTTATATTTGTAGATTCCAAATTATTTGTGCATCTGGATTTTACATGTATGTAGTTGCTCAAACAAAACTGCAGATATAATTGAATATAATTTTTCAAGCTTAAAATCGTTTTGACCCTTTTGACATATGCACAGAGCCCTGACCTCAAGCCCAATGAACACCTTTCTGATGAAGTGGAACGTCAATTGAGAGCGAAGCCTTCTCATCCAACATCACTGTCTGAACCCTGCAAATGCTCTTTTGACTGTGTGTGTGTGTGTGTGTGTGTGTGTGTGTGTGTGTGTAACCTCACATCTCCAAAAACCTTTTGGAAATCTCCAAAATTATAACTTTACAAGAGAAGGAAAAAACATACCTTACCTTTAATGCAAGTCAATGGAAAGTTGACTTCTTTGCCATTTCTTTTAGTCTAACCATCATGAAATTAACACACAATGCGTACCTGCTATAAAGCTCTGTAAGTGGGACATGTTTTTCAAACATATTGACAAATCAAATCCCATTTCCCATCATATGACTAAGCTGTTTGATAAGCATTCTGAAACAATTTCTTTATCTACAGGGATGTGCTTCAAATAATTCCAGACGTTTTCAAACCAAGCTGAATTTTAAATTGAACATTACTAGAAATAAATTGTATACAGATCAGCAATAAACAGCTAGAGAATAATTAATGGGGAGCAAACATAGATGGGAAGAGGGGACATGTTTTCTTGCAGAACATTTCCTGCTATGCTCTTGACGTATTTGACTGATTTCCTGAAATTCAATGCAAAACACCTAAGGAATATTATGGAGCAGAAGTTCAGTTTCATTCATGTATTTAACCTTGTTGAAAGCAAATTTAAAATGGTTCATTGTTTACCTGATTAGCATAGCTTGTTAATAATATGGTTCTAGCTGTAACATTACACATAGTAAATTAATAGGACTAATGCTATTTATAAGCATAACCAGTGGTTCTATGATGTATTTGCCTAATGTGCGCTGGGTACTGCAGTGAGAGAGAAAAAAAAGAAACATGAAAATGATATAAAATTGATAATTCTGTCAAACCAATGAGAAGACATGACGAATAACACATGAAATGCTAGTCTAACATTTGCTTGATGATTTAGGCTTGCAGAATACACCATGCTGAATAGTAGATATAAGCTTCCATTTCTTATTTGCTACATTAGATTTGTATCCAATGTAATTTGCCCAAAGCGCTTGGAATATAGCACAAGTCATAACTATGCTCCGTTAGGTTTACAGCACACAGTAGTCTCAAGTCTGTCCTTGAAAGACAGATCAACTACTTGTGTCTCTACCAAGTGATCCATGTATTAGCTGCACAGGAGTAATGCTTTACACAGAAGTGGATTTACTGAATAACTCAAATTATAGATAGGAATGGCCAAATTGTTAATGCTCAGAGAATTCAGGATGACACAGCAAAATACATCTGAAATCATTTAATATTTACCACATTTTCACATTTAGTGCTGTATGTAATGTTTTGCCATTCCCAGGAAAAAAAGCTGAGATACCTCAATCATTTCTAATCCATAGCCCCCTGTAAAATCAAGCACTGCACATTAAAAGCACTTCTTTTAGAACAAGAACTGCTAAAATAATATATGGTTCATTCAGTTTAGATTAAATAAATGATTTCAAAAAGAGGTTAAGGAAAATGGCTTAAATATCCACTGTGCAAAACAAAACGCACAATCTGTGTGAAAAACTGAATCTGAACCCTCTCTGTGCCTATAAGTTACTTGCATGAGGTAACGTAAGATAATGACATCAAACTAAAATGTTTGTTTGGTGACTTTGTGGTTTATGGTTTGATGTTGTAAAACAGTTTTCATTCATTTTCAAACACTTTATTTCTTAGCTATGTACCAACTGTGCAATACAAAAGGAGCTATATTGGTTTATCCTGTAATAGAGATTTTAATGAAACACATTGCTTCAGGTCTGAATATGATTAACCATTTAATTACCTTATAAGACAATCTTCTTCTATGTTGATTAAAAGTAAAAAAAAGTCAACATTAATACCTCCATTGATAAGACTTTGTCTTGATTACGATGAGCATATTGCTGCTGAAAAAAGGGGATTTTATCTGCTTTCAATCATTTGTGGCCCCCAGCCGACACACACCACCTTCGATCGCCAGTGATTGTCCAGCCACAGCTCCAGGAGGCAGTCTGGATATATGAGTCTGGCGAGAGAGCGAGAGAGAGCAGAAAACAGAATAGGACAGTATGTGCTCAGTATTATGATTCTTCAGAACAAGGAGTGAAAGACAAGTGTGGCTGGTGCAATCTCATTAAGTCTAGTACAAATACATGAGGGTGTTTTTCATGCTGCTGGGATCATTAAACACCTTAAGAACTGCAGGCCTCAGTTAAGGTCAATGTACATGATTCCACTGTAAGAACGACACTGGGCAAAAATGGCATCCATGGGAGAGTTGCAAGGTGCAAACTGCTGTTGACCAAGAAGAACACAAACATTTAGATGACCCCAAGACGTCTGGGACAATTTTCTGTGGACTGATGAGTCAAAGGTGGAACTTTTTGAAAGGCATGGGTCTTGTTACACCTGGTGTAGAGTTAACACCACATTCCACCATAAGAACTTCATACCAAAGGTCAAACGTGGTGGTAGTGTGATGGTCTGGGGTTGCTTTGCTTCTGCAGGACTTAGATGACTTGTCATGATTGATGAAACCGTGATCTCTCTATCAGAAAATCCTGAAGGAGAACATCCACCCATCAGTTTGTGACCTAAAGCTCAAGAGCAGTTGGCTTATGCTGCAGGACAATGATCAGAAGCACACAAGCAAGCCCACCTCTGAATGGCTCAAAAGAAGCAAAAATATATATGGTTTTGGAGTGGCCGAGTCAAAGCCCTAACTTGAATCCCACTGATACACTTTAGAGACTTTAACCGGGCAGTTCATGCTCGAAAACCCCCGAGCGTAGCTGCAATGTAGCTGAAATAATACAATTCTGCCAAGAAGAGTGGACGGAAATTCCTCCAAAACAATGTAAAAGACTCATCACAAGTTATCGCAAAAGCTTGATTGCAGCTGTTACTGCTAAGTGTGGCAGAAACGGTCATTAGGTTTAGGGGGAAATTACTTTTTCACATGGCTGATAATAGGTTTTCAATAAATCTTTATCTTAAATAGAATGATAATTAAAAGCTGCATTGCTGTCTTGATCTTACATTAAAATTAGTTGGATGATCTGAAACATTTAAATGTAAGAAATCAGGGAGGGCAGCTCTTGAGCCTGAAGATGGTACTGAAAGAAAAATGTGCTGGAAAAGAAAGATAACCATCACTGTGTATACAAGCACCGCACATAAAGCCTCGCTTCAGATTCACTAACTGTGTCCTGTCCTAGAAGCCTCTGTCTGTTTTTTATAGCTCCAAAGTCTTTAATGCCTACTTGGGTCTCTGCTAATCTCAGCCTTGTTGTCTCCTACTCTCCTGCTTCACCTTAGTCTGGGCATCTTGGTGGCATAGTTGCAAAGCCAAAGCTAAAAGGCTTCCAGTGATTACACACTGCACCACTCCTCCCTGATTCACAAGTCCAACAGGATTTCTCAATGTCATGAGACACTGAGAAGCCTCCAAGAAGCAGCAAGAGTTAGCTGTACAACCAGAGGCAGAACGTCAGACATCAGATGGAATCTAAAAGTGCTAACTAACGGTAGATGATGGTAGATTTCTAAGACAGTTATTTATAGCTTGTGTTTATGATGTATGAGTCAGTCAGAAATGAACAGAGTACTATTAATTAGGTGTGAGAATAGCCAATGTTATGCTGATAATGATAAATATTTTTTGAGGCTGGACAACAGACAGATTGCCTAAACCAACCATCTGCCTTGCCAAATAGGTTACAGGCCTATTGATACTGTCTGTTCCTTGAATCAAACAAAATTTCAGATAAACTGTTCTAGCAACAAAATTAACATCAAACTAGTGATGGGGATTCAATTCTGAAATAAATGTTTCTTCGACTCTTACACTCCTGGGAGTCAGGGTCAACCCTTGGCCAGTGTCTTAGTTTAAATGTTGGAGATGACTCTTCGTCTCTGTTGTGTCTATCTTATTTCATCGTAATGGGCGCGCTGGGCATTTTGATAGAAGCACATGTGAAGCAGGAAAGAGATTCAGTAGTGTGAGTTTCATTAGAGTAAAGCTTTAAACAATGCCAGTGCTGCTCACCAGCCACTGAAAGCACTTAGTCTGCTCACAAAAGCATTTTCAATATGTCCTACATTGCAACCCCTCATGATAATGGTTGCAATAAACACTGATCAGAAACAGTATATGAAACGAAAAACGAAACCAAAAACGAAACCATTTTTACAGAATATTGTGCAAAAGCAGATGAAGCTGAAATCTGCTCTATATTTCCCAGCTTCTAATTAAAATTTCTGTTCCACCTTAAATGGCACTGCAGTTACATTCTGGCACATGTGCATCTTTTAAGGTCGACCTGAAAAGTCTAATATGATGCTGGTACCTACAAAGCCAATGGAACATCTTCAAAATCAAAGAATTCTGACAACAGTGATCATTTTCTCTGTACATCATTCCGAGTCTCCAAACACAGTCATGCACCAGTGTATCAAACTAGCTCAACTGCCAACATCTGATACGTGGTCTACTGAGGACAACAAACAATGTTTTGCTCTTCTCTGATGAGCGCTTTATTATTCACTTAGTAATAACATAGCATTTGACCCCACAGATCATACAGTCCCACTAATCAGGCCAGTTTCTACCTAATTGTATTTTGTTCATTATCAGAATCAGAATCAGAATCCTTTATTGATCCCAGAAGGAAATTGCAGCTGTTACAGTTGCAACCATTTATGTAAAAGAATTAACACTTTAATAATTTAAAACAAAACATAAAGAGAAATTTGCAATATGTACATGAGATTTAAACTCTTATGAATACAGTAAAGTGGCAGTGACTGCGATAATAAATATTAAACATCTAGTATAAAGTGGTTCAAATTAATGTACCTTTACATTATTTATGTTATTGCACACGTAATTATTATTATTACACATATGAACAGTACAGTTTGGTATTGAGTTTTGCACAGATGAACCATAGTATCACACACTGAGGGAGGAGTTATAGAGTTTGATGGCCACAGGTAAGAATTGCTTCCTGTGGTGCTCTGTGGTGCATTTCGGTAGAGTGAGTCTTGCAGTGAATGAGCTCCTGTGTCTCATCACTGTGTCGTAGAGTGGGTGGAAGCCATAAGTTAAACACAAATGGAGAATTAATGCTGTTTCACTCTATTTCTTGTTAACATGGCATCAGGAACCACTCATGCTGATGACACTTTTTAGACAGAGGATTGTCTAAAATACAAAAAAAACTGGATATAGAGTAATAGAGTAACTTCCAAGTACAGCTGGACTTCTACGGCTTGCTATCTAGATGCTCCAGTATAAGCCTAAATAAGTTTTAGTTAGTCCAGAATGCAGCACCAAGAGTCCTTAAAAGAACCAGAAAATTTATTATTTTCAGCATAATATTGCTGATTGACATATAAATGGCCTTGCTGGATTAAGGCATTTGGTAATTCTCCCTTTCGTTTAAAAGATTCTGTCTGAGGGTAAAGGAACAGTGAAAATTAAGGTAAACTGAGCTGCTGATGCTCTTGGTGTCAACACCAACATAAGCTCTAGAATAATTAAATAAATTGTTCATATCAATTAGCTATTATCAATCTGGAGGGCACTATATGTCTGTGTTACTCTGTAGTTGGTGTATAGTATGTGGAGATTTCCTTACCTTGGCTTTACTGTCATGCGCAGACATGTAACCCACACACATACTTTCTGTAGTATGGCTCCAGAGGAACTCTACTAAAGACAGAAGAGAGATGCATCAGGGACCATTTCAAGAAATGAAAACATATAACGGACACATTTTTAAAGGGGATCTATCATGCTTTTCAGATTGTTCACTTTCCTTTAGTGTGTTTATTAGCTTTCTGTGCATGTAAATGGTCTGCAAAGGAACAGAGCTCAAATGTACATGGCAGAGGACGTAACACCCTCCCACAGAAACCACTTTTCCCAGGTGCCTGAAACATCTTGTTGGAATTCCAGCCCTTTTTTTCAGTTAAAAGGCGACGTCAGCTACTGGTACGAGTGGATCAGACACAGCTGTGCTGCTGGACAACTCTGTGTCACTGTTGGGCTGAGAACAGTCCTAAAAATATCCTTCCAACAGCATCTTGTGACCACTGATGAAGGACTGGAAGATGACCAACACAAACTGTGCAGCAACAGTTGCTCTACTCTCTCTGATTTAGCATGTCTAACAGAGTGTCTAACAGAGAGGACAGTGAGTGTTTAAATGCACCAATTCATGTTAAAAATGGAAAAGCTCTATACCAAACCTTTCTACTGAGTCTCTTATACTATAAGGTAAAATATACTGTATATCCTAATGTCCGTTACAAGCTTCATGTAAGTCATGAAATGTCTTTTAAAAGTTCTAAATGTCTGATGTCAATTTAGAACTGCCTTTCTCAAATAATTAATAAAATATTCTTTCATTCTGGTGCCTAAAGGCTCTAGCTACAATGCAACTGCTTCACCATTTAAGGTGGAATGGAAAATTCATATAAGAAGCTAACTACACCTGCTACTATGCTTACTATACTGATAAATAGCCTTATAATTGTTGCGTACTATTCTGTTTACACACTGTTTCCTATAAATTTTTGGATGTAGGCATTGACTTGTTAAAGCGGCACACAATTAGGTTTGAAAATCATCTACACTGCTTTTTCCTAAAATGTGCTGCTGCTCCCTGGTGGGACCAGAAGGTATTACAGACTGGATCTAACCGACTCATCATTTTCCGTTTTACATAAAAAGCTGTATTTGTAATAGTTACATAAATAAAGTCTAGCATATTCAGTAATGCATAAGACAGGTCAACCTTAAAATCATTACCGTAAAAACAGCAGCAAAGATGCTAAAATGAATGCACATACAATAATTACTTCAATAATGGAACAACTGAGTATTCACTTAAAACATTAAAAGTCGCACTACATTTTTTTAAAAATAGATGCAGACACATACACACACAAAATGCTACTTTTATTTCTCAGCTTCTCTCCTTTTAGGAATATTGGAATTTCTATTTGAATGTTTTCTTTTGTAAGTGCCTTCTAAGCAGATGCTAAAACAGATTTCTAAAGCAATACTTAATCTAATATGGAGTACTGTGTCTGTTTATTATTTGTAGGCATTTCTGTGTCTGTCTGTTAATGAATTCCTGTGTAAACAAAAGTTTTAGTTGCTGGGACATGGCCTATTCATCTTTATTGTCAACATTCAACGTTCTCTGCGAAGGTTTACAAAAATTGAACAGAGGGCGAATAAATTAATGTTATCATGTTTTGCATTTGGTGTACATGTGATTCATTTATTGTTGTAGGAATAAATCATGCTAAGTATGCCACATAAAGGCCTTAATAGGCCTTGACGGTTCGCCACTGCATTTAAGTGTATGTTAGTATTTATGTTTGAATGAAAGACAGCATGTAAAGATGTTCTGCACTGTAATTGATTTGAAGACAGCAACATCCTGCATAGCACTGGGAAAATTAAATACACTTAAATGCAGTGGTGAACCAGGACTATCAAGGCCTTTACATTACATACGCAGTCGTGGGCTGGAGGTTAGGGAACCAGCCCTTGACCAGAAGGTTGTAACAGATAACCAGTTTGATTACAAGGTTTCTGGTTCGATCCTGGCAAGGCACCTAAACCCCAATTGCTTCCCAGGCGCCATGGATAGGGCTGCCCACTGCTCCAGGCAAGTGTGCTCACTGCCCCCTAGTGTGTGTGTGTTCACTAGTGTGCATGTATGTGAGTGTTTTATTGTACGGATGGGTTAAATGCGGAGGTCTAATTCCACAGTGTGCAAACACAGTTGGCAAATAATTCTAAATTCTAGCTTCAGAGGGCCTCTTACAGTGCTGTATATCTGCTTATTCAAATCAAGAATTAAATTATGCTTAATTTTCAAAAAATACTCTTTTTTTGTTTTTGTACTACTCATTTTTGCATCAGATTTCTTATTTGAAGATTTGGTGAGATGTTTTTTGGCTTCTGAATTTTTACATTTGTGTGGGTTTTAGAAGAAAGCATTCACTCTATTGGTCAACAGATTTTGGAGTGACAGATCCTCTGACCATAGGCACACCCACTCCACACACCATGAAACTTCAACATTGCAAAACACAGGCAAATCCGATTATAAGCAGTGTTTCCCAGTGTTTCCCAGACATCAGTCTCGTTTAACATGTTTGATTCCTGTGTTACGCAAGATGTTTTAGAAGCTGAAGTAGATTTGGTAAAGCTGTTAGACAAAGCACTAGTAACTTCAAAACCAAAAGGTGTTACAGCTTGGTCTAAAACTAGGTATGCCCAAAATATATTTTGCAAAGCTGATCACTTGACCCATAAATCCAAACTGTATTATGTTCATAACTTGAATAGAACATTAAAGATATTGCTTAAAAACATTGAACATGCCAGTGCAATAACACACTTGTGATGCGTTCTGTCACGTTGGTGGTACTCTATGTTTTTTTTGGTGTGGCTAGAAGTCAGGAGACTGGTCACTTCATGATCAGTTGACTGAAAGAAAAAGAAAGTGGAATGCCTATTCTGAAACCAACCCCCCCCCCCTTGTGACAAATGCCCAAAACACTATCTTGCAAAATTCATAAACAGAAAAAAGAAAGATGTGCAAAATGCTAGTAAAGGGACTAAATATCTTTGAAAAGAAATGTAGCTTAATTCAATTCTCATTATTTGATTTAATATAATATAATACTTTGATGATGACAGAGCTGCATTGAAAATCTGTGTTACTGATTACATGGGCTTCCAATTTTCTCCCTGATGCACACTGAGTCACCATGGTGTGTTATGAAGTGCTATTCAGGCACTTTTCAGGATTTAATACTTCCTTCAGCCCTTAGCTACTTATGTTTGCATGTATCTGTGTATCTTTAGGGAAATTCTTGAGTGTCACTGAAGGTAAGGGTGCTGTGTTGACGGAAAGTGAGGGTTATTGTGTTGTGTTAGCAAGTATAGGACATACCCAGCAAAGCCTGGAGATTCTCAGAACTCTGATCATCTCCACATTTACAGCACCTTAGAACAATTACCCCACCCAGAACACCATCCTCACTGGCCAGGAATCGGGAACCTGTAACAGACACACAGTTAGATTGAGTCACATTAATCAAGAGTTTCTCTGTAATCAACACACACACACACACACACACACACACACACACACACACACACACACACACACACACACAGCGATCAGGCGTAACATTATGACCACCTCGTTTTTACGCTCACTGTCCATTTTATCAGCTCCACTTACTTTATAGGTGCACTTTGTAGTTCCACAGTTACAGACTGTAGTCCATCTGTTTCTTTACCTACTTTGTTAGCCCCCTTTCACCCTGTTCTTCTGTGGTCAGAGGTAGTTTGGAATTTAGCAGTGAGTAGCAGAGAATGATTTTATCTACTTGCAGCACATCAGGGCAAAGCTAGCAGATAAAGGACTATGCTCACCATAACAGCTCTTCACTATAGTGCATTCTACTGCAACTGCTGGGTTATGGAGATGATTATATGTTTTGGATTTTATGCACCTGTGAGGAAGAATGCTGCTGAAATATCAGAACACACACATTTGCTCATTATCCAGTGTGCCCTAATAGTGAACCTTTCAAGTAGACATTGACTGCTTTTGGCTGCAGTAAAAATGATGATTCTTTGCACTGCAACAAGAAGTAATGAACTTTCTTTCACATAAAAATGTTACTACATTTCATGCAAACCTCCTTGACTGACCTAACTTAAAACCTGACCTGTAAAGCATCCTAGACTAAAGCATACTGCCACAGCAGGCATAAAAAATATTAGATTGTTTTATGAGATGTGAACGAACAGAATGGCAGTTAAATAAATTTGCTTTTTAAACACAATGATCTTGTTCATTTTAAGAATTTTGGGAATAGAGGTACACTGTGCTTAGTTGCATCATGAGGGCCTGCAGAACTGGAGTGGTGAGCACACAAAGGGGGTGGCTGCTGTCACCCACATGTCACCCTGTAGATCAGCCGTTGCATTTAGGACAAGTAGGGTCTTTGGTTGTTCATTGTTTGTCATTCATGTACATAACTTTGAAAATATGAGGATGTCCTTGGATCTAGCCTAAGACCTTAGCTAGAAAGTATTAGTTAAAACTCTTCAGCTGCAAAGCAAGGTTGAGGATTGGTCCAAATAAAATATACATTTAAGTTATTTAAATGCTCTCTACAAAAAACAGCCACCACCAATGCTGCATTCCCAACTGCAGCAATGGGATCATAGAAATTTGGATCTGGGGCCATAGTGTCTGTGGTGGCTGTGTTTGATGTCTTGCTGTTTAAGGCTGTTTTGCCTGATGTCCAATTGTGTAAGATCTAAAGTTCTTTAGTCTGAGGAACGATGCCTGAAGATCGTCTAATTTGTACACCATCATTTTTTTGTGAATGAGAAAGCAGCTTTAATTATCATGCAGTTTTATCAACTGTTTTATATTAAACATTCTACTCATAATACCGTTCATGTTCCATCAACTCAGAGTGTCCACTTCCTAGTGGTTCACTTACTGCTGTGCAGCAAATGCCACTGCGAAAGGTCAAAAGACACCGCAAAAGAAAAAAAAAAGATGTTTCAAGGTAGACCAAGCCATGTAGTAGCACTATTCACCTATGAACTTGTTTTGCATAGCTTCCAGGAGGGCTTGATGTGCATCTTCAGCCTGCACAGCTGTGGAACACTCTCTGGCTAGCATAGTGCGTATCAGATGCTCACCACATCCTTAAGATCAACAAGAATAACAGGAATGAGCAAAATTCTACAACATGTGTATAGATGTGCATAGAGTGGACATTCATTATGTTTGGCCATGTTCAAATCAGTCACTCAACTAAAGTTCTGATAATAGATATGAGGGGACAATTATCTGCATTCAGAATCGACATGGGTGTTTAAGTTGATTTTGTGGGTGGCGCATATAGATTACTGAAATTAAAAGTATGCACTTCACGTCTCCTGTGCAGAGCTTTTTGGGCATGTTTTAAATACATACATACATACATATGTAAATAAATAAATAAATCCATGTATGTAAGAGTAATATGACAATAACCTATGACAAAGCAGGGATTTTTCATACCTGAGGTGCTTACAGCTGTAGCGTAAGTTCTGGCATCATGTGCATTTTCAGCCCAGCAGCCACAGCCATAATGAGCAGCCTTACACAGAGTGGGAAACAGGCATGGAAGGAGATAACTGTTGCTGTTGCATTATATTCAACACACGAGGCTGAGAAATGGTAAACTTTCTACCAAGGAGTATAGAGATGTTTTTTGGATTGGAGTGGAGAATATCATTCCAGCAAGGATGTGATTCTATAATCCAACTGCATAATTGTGGAAGATGTAGTGCTTAGAACAAACTCCAAAACAGATGAGTGTCTCCTACCTGGCCCACTCGCCCTGGATGTTTCATGGCCAAACCTCCACTGGAGACAGCAGCTGCCACATTCCCTTCCTGATCCACAACGATTGCCCCCACTGTGTCCAAGGACGAGGAGATAGGCTCTACAATTTCACTCACCTATTGGAAAAAAAATCATTACATTAGTATTCTGTTCAGTTTTGTTTGCAATGGTGATGGAAAGGTTGACAGATGAGGTCAGGCAGGAGGCTCCATGGACCATGATGTTTGCAGATGACATTGTAATTTGTGGTGAGAGTAGAGAGCAGGTGGAAGAGAATCTGGAGAGGTGGAGGTTTGTACTGGAGAGGAGAGGAATGAAGGTCAGTAGAGACAAGACAGAATACATGTGTGTGAACGAGAGGGAGGCAGGTGGAAAGGAGAAGATGCAAGGAGTAGATGTTGTAAAGGTGGATGACTTCAAATATCTTGGGTCAACCATCCAGAGCAATGGACAGTGTAGAAAAGAGGTGAAGAAGAGGGTGCAGGCAGGATGGAGTGGGTGGAGACGGGTGTCAGGGCTGATGTGTGACAGAAGGATAGCAGCAAGAGTGAAAGGGAAGGTTTACAAGACAGTAGTGCGTCCTGCTATGATGTATGTTTTGGAGACTGTGGCTCTGTCTAAAAGACAGGAGGCTGAGCTGGAGGTGGCAGAGATGAAGATGCTGAGATTTTCGTTGGGAGTGACAAGGATGGACAAGATTAGAAATGAGCAGATCAGAGGGACAGTGAAGGTGGAGCAGTTTGGAGATAAAGCCAGTGAGGCCAGGTTGAGATGGTTTGGACATGTGTTGAGGAGGAATAGTGGATATATTGGTCAAAGAATGTTGGAGATGGAGCTGCCAGGTAGAAGGAGAAGAGGTAGACCTCAGAGAAGGTTTATGGATGTAGTAAAGGTGGACATGGAGATGGTTGGTGTAAAAGTAGAGGAGGCAGTAGATAGGGCAAGATGGAAGCAGATGATCCGCTGTGGCGACCCCTAAAGGGAGCAGCCGAAAGAAGAAGAAGAAGAAGTATTCTGTTCAGTAAAATGACCATTGCCATTACATTTACCTTTAACAAACAAGATCCTCTTGCCACAAACCAGTATTTCTATCATCCATGTGTATTGTGCTGCCATCCCAATTCTTATAACCCTGTAAAATGTGATGTATCACTTATGTTGTTGTAAATCATATTTCGATTGTTTGTAACATCTAGTAATTGGAGTTGCTTCCAATCTGCACACCTCTTAACTCTTAGATTTGTGGTTAAAACAGTTATTGCAGTGTCACTCCATGTACTCCATGCACTAAAACACAATACTAATGAAAGCTGGAGCAGTTAACACACTGATAATATTACTAGAATTTATTGTAAGCACAGGTATCAGCACTATTTAGGTGAAGATATCAATGCACACTAATCAATGAAACTCTCTTAAATTAAGCACTAATCAACTGCTAGATCTGGATTGGATATTTGTAAGCTGGCTGCATTTTAAGTGAAAAATAAAATACAACATTTCAAATGAAGTGTCCTGTAAACATTTCATGACATTAAAATAAAATAAAATGCAGTAACAGATAATGCAAAAAGTCCCTGATCCAAAGATGACGGTATTGTACCAGTGGCGAGCCATATTTATTAGAGCTAGGCTTTTAATTTAAGTCGTACATGTCAAAACCCACTGAAAACATGAGGAAAAAACCCATCTCTACCATAATGTTAACTTCTGATAGCAAAGCTATGTGATTCTAGGAGTTTGTTAGCACTAAGATAACAGCAATTGCACGAACAGATTAAACACAGACATTAGACGCTTCTTAAAGACATTCCTTGTATTACCTGAAGTTTGTGACAGACATATTAACATATATTTTACCTTGTAACAGTTTCACTGTGACTCTTTTAATAATGAGCTCTGGTATGAAGCCGCCATGACAACAAACCACTGATTAGGCTTCAGAGTCAGTGACAAATCTAAGACTTCCAGAAAGCCTAGAGTGATGTTTTATTGCACAAAAATACCCATTCATGGTTGCCATAGAGAATTACATTTTTAACCATAAAACCTTAACTAAAATGCCCAACATAAACTTACCATTAGATACAAGATTGTGAGGGGGTGGTGTATGATCCTTGCTAAAACATACCACTAGAACTTTTAGGAAACCTGATGGTTTTTCTTTTTAATGGGACTTGGCCTAGGCAGTACCAGTGGTGGCATTACTCACCACTAGTTTCCTAGTTAGGACACCTGTTTAGGAAATCATCAGATGCATCTGGTATCAATTCTAGGTCACCTGTTAAACCATTAGAATCCTTTACACTGTGATATCAATCCATCGGGAAAACACCATTAGTGACCGTTGAACATCACCAGGAAGCAACAAACACAGAGTTTTCTATGAGTTTTATTCCCTCCTTGCTCATTAAGAAATACAGTAGCCAGTTTTTGTGGATTTTGAAAGTCTCTCTTCACTAGTTGTGTTTATTTTGATACATATATTTTAACCTATTTAGACAGAACAATTCATCAACTCGAGTTATTCTGACAGTCTATTATGGCCAGCAATCTTTTCATTGCTTTGGTCAGATTGGGGCACCTTTACTTCAGGGAAGTGCCTCAATAAAACACATTAGGAAAGCTAGGCAAATTGGAGCCTACATTCTGAACAATTCTATCCCTCTACTCTACTGTGTATTACTCAGGAGCACCTTTAGCAAGGAACTTATTCCACCAAGGTGCTCCCTGAAGAACTATTGGGGGATCAGTATGCTGACAATAATTAGATTTTGAATAAATATAATGCAATTTAAAAAAAAGTGTCTTGACACACAACACAAAAAAAAACTACTGCAAGACATGAGTGAGCATGAGCAATTTCTGCTGAAACTATGCATGCTTTTATATATTTACTCACAGTTCCACTTGACGTTCGTTGTCTCTTCAAAAAATGATGTTCTGTCTCTATTTTCTCTGCCAGCTCCATCTTCCGTTTGTTCCTTTTGTACGCTGACAAACTAAATTCTGGGAAATATCAAAGAAGTAAATCTCAGTTTCTCAGATTTCACAGCTGATCTTATTCCAGAAACCATAATCATGACCTTTTGTGTGTGTCTTCTGTTCCATTAAAACATGGACTATGGCAACTCATTAACTGGATTCCATCACTACTCTTCAACAAAGCACCCAGAATCCCACTGCTTCCATAATGCACAAGTTTCTCTTTTTTGACTTTTCTCTTAAGATCTGTGCATCTATTAAAGCAAGGACTAATATTCTTATCCACAATTTCTAAAGTACTAGTCAGACTAGTTTTACATGAGAAGGTGTTGCTGTTACTGTTGCACGTGCAAGGACAAATGAATCCTGCATGAACACAAAAAAAATCACAGTTGCACAAGTGCATATCTTTATTCAAATATTTTGTCAAGTTGGAGTGACCAAAGAAGTTGTAGTAAATTGTTCGCAGTCAATTATCCAGGAACTATTCTCACTACATGGGATGTACAATATCTGCACTGTCCAAGCCATCTCCCCAAGCATAGTCATAAAAACAGCACACAGGTTCTTTTGTTTATGTTAGTTCTATTCCAACAGGTGATTTAAAATCTATATAACAATTCCAGGTGTACAAAATGCTGTAATACCATAGTTAAAGTCATGATTATGATAGTCAGCCCAAAGATATTTCGGGATTCATCTGGTGAGACACTCCCTGCTGTGCTTGCTGGCATTGCTAATGTTAGCCTATGTTCTTTGGTACAATTCAATGATTAAACTAAACATATCAAATAGCATTGAGCCTAACCAATAGATAATAAACAGTTTTGCTTCCAATAGAAAAATCTGCTTAGACCCAGAGTCCCTAATGTGGGTATGATGCTAACTACAGAATGACACAAGTCTTCTCAGATCTACAGGCAATATGTTTGGCTGTTTACCATAAACTGTCTTTGAAAAAATGCAGTGTACCATTGGCATTGGCATTGTTTTGGGAATTTACAGCAAACAGTCTGCATTGACATTGACATAAAATTAAACTTCTTTTTGTCATTTTACATGTTTTAATGGAATTATACACCTGAAATTATGCCAGGTATGGACCTCAGTAGTTTCATAAGGACTTTCTTTTCTATGTATCAACCTTTATGAGATTTGGTGTTGAAACAGTGGTATTTTGATAATGCCTGTCATTGTATAATGGTCAATTAAAATCATAACACATAACATCTTCAAAGCTCTGTCTCATTTTCCACAGCCCTCCAATCACTGGTTAGCAACTACTGCTATCTGCCATTGCCCCAGTCCTTCAGTTCTTCATCAGTAAGGATTTTATGATATCCAATGTGAAAACAGCAACAACACTACCAAATGCCAGGAACTGAAATACAGGCAATGAATGTATAAAGTACTCACTGGTGGCCATCTTCTCTGAAGGACAAGGAGGTATTCCGTGAGTGAGAGCCCATTGCTGTGCGCCTGTTCCCACTAAAAAGCTGACACAGACAGACCTCATCAATCTATTTGCTTAGAAACAGGATGACTTTTTCGGTTCTTGAGTAACATTCACATGAAAGACCTCAAGTATGTAGTGCCAGGACAAGTGTGCCTTGCAGGAGCACATGACAGAGCTCCTGTACAATTTTTAAAAATCACTTAAATACCCTTTTAAGACCTCAACAAAGTGAAAATAAGATTATTTGATTAATGACTTAGAATCACTGACCAAAATGTAAAATCCAGGCTTTCCACTGGCCTCTGGTGGAGTAAAGAGTTGACATATCTCATGGTCAATAAATAAGAGAACATATAACATTAGACTTTAATGACTATCAAAAGGTTCTGACATATCCCCACATCCCACATGTCTTATAATGAACATATCCCATCAAAGTCATTTCAGTTTGGTTTCCCAGGGGGTTGCCACCACAGGGGCTGACACCACATTTTTTAGTTCTGAACTCTGTGTGCAGTGTGCAGTGCTATATTGCCTAATAACCCCTGTAATTGTGATTGCAGATGGTCCCAGCAGACAACAAATGAATATTCTGTAAAATGGTTTTCATACTTGACCTTAAAAAAGAAAGAACAACTAGAAAGGGAACGTTTGTGAACGTTATAAATGCTTCAAAAGTTAAAGCAGTTGCTATGGTATCCCAGGTGGTTGCCAAGATGTTGCTGGGTCATTGATGTGGTATCACAGGCGGTTTCTAGGCTGTGTAGTATTAACAAAATTTCAGTATAGAATAAAAATACAAGCATTACAAAGAACAGTATATAAGATGAAATATTTCTTAATTATACAATTATATAAACAACATTAGTGAAATTTTGCAGAAAGTGCTGAAAGTTTTTCATGGAAATCCATCAGACCCTCAGTGAGTTGGTACTGCCTATCCCATACATATCCCTGTATATCATGTATCCATTCCTAGATGTCCATGGCAGTGATCTCCAAGTAAACAGTAAACATTTGGAAACAGACTACATTGTTATTTTATTGCAGAGATGTGTTGGATTCTTGTAAAAACATTATTAATCTTGCTGAAATATTTTTAAAAACGATTTGCCAAAAACCAAAACATGCCTAGTATTTGTCAAAACAAGTGCAATATTAAGTGCCACATTTTTACCTTATCTTAATTTGCTTTAGTGAAACAAGTGCCTGATCTCTAAAGCAAATGAACGACTGGTTTAAAAAGGCGGAGAAAAAGCCTATAAACGAAAAACTGACAACATCTAACACAAATACACAAACAGCAAGATAATTAATTATTTAATAACAGACAGGTTGGCTCACCAGGGAGGGATTCTGCCAGCTGAAAGCTTCCCTTTCTGTGCTTCACTCAGTAGTCTTCTGGCCACCAACACTGGGTTTTTGATTCCTGAAGAGAAGATGCAGAGCTTGCACATAAACAAGGTTACGAAGAACATGCATACATCGGAATTTTCCCCAGATGGTGTGGGTACACTCTTAAAAAACAAGATTCTTTAGTAAAGGAAACAGTTGTGTATGGAACCATGAACACTCAAAGAACGCTTTGCATGATTAAAGGCTTTTTAACACAGTGATCCCCTCCAAGCTGATCTTAAAGCTTGGCCAGCTTGGTATCGGGACATCTCTGTGCAATTGGATTCTGGACTTCCTGACTGAATTAGACAAACTCTTCTCATCTCCCATCACCCCGGCGTGCCAAAAGGCTGTGTGCTAAGCCCTCTTAGTGGACTTCAGGAGGAGTAGGAGCCAGGCACACTCCCCCATCTACATCAGCGAAGCTGAGGTAGAGCATGTGTCTGACTTCAAGTTCCTTGGTATCCACATCTCAGATAATCTCACCTGGGCCCTAAAGTCCTCCATCAACAATGTCTTTACTTCCTACAGAGCCTCAAGAAAGCTCTCTTTTGTCCCGGGATACTTGTGAACCTTTACTGCTGTACCATTGAGTGCATACTCACAAACTTCCTGTCAGTGTGGTTCAGCAAGTGCTCCGCATATGACTGCAAAGCGCTCCAGAGGGTAATGAAAACTGCCCAATGCATCACAAGTGCCCAGTTAGCCTCCACTGAGAGCATTTTTCATAAGTGTTGCCTGGACATTTCTCAGGACATTTCTCATCCTAACCACAGACTTTTTACCCTCCTCCCATTTGGCAGGCATTACAGAACTTCTTCCCTGAGGCTGTGACCCTGCTGAACTCCTCACATCTTTGCACTCAGTGCACTGTATTGTACTTTATATCCTAGTTTTATTGCACTATTTAATATTTGCACAGTCTATTACTGCACTATTAATATGTGCAACGACAATTTCTGTACATTCTTCATACTTATCTTTTACATATGCTACCGGACATACTACCTCATTGTACGCTCTCCACTCACTCCGTATATATTTTACATTATATTTGTACTTGCATATCTATATATTTCTGTACTTTATAAATAAATAATAGTACTATATTTTTCATTTAGGGTTAGATGCTTACAACATTTTATTGGCTCTGTAGCTGTACTCTGCACAATGGCAAGGTTGAATCTAATCTAGAACCCTCTTCAGAAAGGTTCTATAGAGAACCATATACAACACATTTCCCATCAATCTGAAGAACACTTTAAAGATGCTAAAAAGCTGCAGTGTGTACCCAAGAACTTGTGCCTGGTTATTGGTTTTAACTTGATTCTTATTTGCACTGCATTGAGTAGACAGTATACTGTGTAAGTTTTGAATCCAGTTAATTGCCCTCATAATGGGGTAAGCTACCCTGTGAAGTTGTTTTTTTAACAGAATAAATTTAATTAGATTATGGATTAGATTATTAAACCATATTGGCAAGTCTGAGTGCCATTACCTATATATAATAACTGTTATAACTGCATACTCACATCTCAAGTATGTACAGTACTCTGTAAAAGGCAATGTACAAACAGTGTGAAACACGCCTATAGCAGACCTTTGTCTGATCTCTCATTGTCAAACACTGAGTTAACATTAGTCCAGGTTGTTATTGAGGAAGTGAACATTAGAGAAACCTATGAAACTGCCAGTCTCATAGTGTAATGACAACCCTTAGCCTTGCTTTAGCCTTTAGTAACGCAGCCTGTACATCCACTAGCCTCCATCGGTCAGCTGTATTACACAGTGGCATGGTCTAACAGCCTGTGCTAAGAAGCCATGGCTCAATCACTTCTGCATGAATAACAGTAATATTTACTAAACTCCAGCAGAGTCTTAGATGCTTAGAGATGTAGCACATGTGTACAGAAAAAGTTTAGCCTGCATTACATAAATATATGAAGTTTCTGCAACAGCAATTTCAATCTCTACAAAGACACCAAAGACTAGTCAAAAGTACACAATAAATTGAACAGGGAAAATAACATGCAAATAAATATACAAATAAAAACAAAAAAACTAAGTACAAGTTTTGTTGCAAAACACAGACAGAACATATTACAGAGTACTGTCTTTAAAAGGACTCAAACGCTTAACACTTTAAAAGGTTTTTAAATTAAAATTATGTATTGCAGTAGATGCCTTTATGAAAAATGGGACACTGTTGTGTGCATTAAGAAAGTGGCTGTTCTTTTTAAATAGCACACAAATGCTTAGAAACCCTATATTTTAGGCTATTGTACTTCCAATATAGAACCGAGACAGTCATAGATATCTTTATTCTAGTTCAAATAAATATTTACATCCTTTTGTATTGTATTGCCACATCTACGTGCAACTTTTCTTTATCGATGAAGCCAGATTTTGTTGTAAACAGCAGCTTTGCTATTCAGTCTCATAGTGTGGAGTCCCATATGAAACTGATCTTGGGAGAACTCCAAAAAAACTCCCTTATAGGGGTTTGAGCAAAGGTTCTTAATTAGATTTAAAATACTGAGTTTAGTTGCTTACAGAATGACTGAATGGAGCATTAACTATGTATAAAAGATAAAGAATAATATTGCCCTTAAAATGGGCCACTGGTTTCATGTTCATAATAACAAACACAATATAGCAAGTCTTGACAGAAACATACAGAATGCAAAACATTTATGGAAAATTACAGTGACGCTGTGCAAAATGTAAATAAAAACAAAATGCAATGATGTGCAAATCATTTAAACCCAATATGTAATTGGAAATAAACTGAGAAATTTGAGTGTTTTTTGAAAATGGATGGAAAGTGTGTGAATTAAAGAGAAGATAATGTCTTCATGTCCAGATCACCACTCCACTTGTCACTTGGGGGTTTGGATCCCAACCACCAATTTTAATGTTTAGCATTATTCTGGAGTTGATTAAGATACACTGTCAGGTTAGGAAAAACACTTGATACACTGTGAAAAAAGAAAATTGCAATCTGATTTCCAATTCACGGTGACTTTAACTCACAGAATGGACCAGATATTTCATTGCTATGATCAGCGGCATGGTCAGTGACATGGTGCAGCACTTTATTTAGCTCTGATCTCTAAGCAAAAAATGCATTGATGCAGCTTCCTTGTAACCAAGATATCTCCACAATATGATCCACAGTTTGAAAATAACTAGTAAATCTCAATGTAGCAAATTTGCTGTGAATTTTTAAAAAATAAATATGAATTTATTGATGTATTAGCAGTGATACTGTCACTGTTTTGGAAATAAATGTAGGGAAGACTAACATGATTATAAAGATTTTGAAATGCATAAACATGGCTTTTATGCATACAATTAGAAAAGCATACCATTAGTGCTATACCAAAGCATACCATTAGAGAAACACTAACTATAAACAGTTTTCTAACTCTGAACATCAACCAGCTCAATGCTGGATGCATAAATTCTTTCATGAAACAGCACTGCAGAAATATATTACAACCCCATTTCCAAAAAGTTGGAAGGCTGTGCAAAAATAAAAATAGAAACAAAATTCAATGATATGCAAATCATTTAAACCCTATATTTAATTGAAAATAGTATAAAGACAACATACCAAAAGTTACAACTGAGAAATGTTATTGTTGTTTGAAAAATGTGTGTCCATTTTGAATTTGAAACCAAAAACATGTTCCAAAAAAGTTGGGACGAGGGTACTGTTAACCACTGTGTTTCATCACCTCTTTTTTAACAACACTGTGTTTGGGAACTAAGGAGACAAACTGCTGTTGTTTTGAAAGTCAAATGTTTCCCATGTTTGCTTAATATAGGATTTTAGCTGCTCCACAGTTCAGGGTCTCCTTTGCCTTATTTTTGATTTAATAATGTGCTGTTGTAATACAAGCAGAATGTAGTTTGACATATGTTGCCAAAACTTGTATATATCATTCAGCGTTAATGGTGCCTTCACAGACATGCCAGTCACCCATGCCATGCACTATTTGATCATGCAGTCTTTCACAGAGTGGTGAACTCCTCCTCATCATTACTTCTGAAAGACTCAGCCTTTCTGTTACCAATCATGTTACCAATTAATCACCAGGTGTTTTTTTAGCATTACAGAACTTTCCCAGCCTTTTGTTGCCCCCGCCCCAACTTGCTTGGAACATGTTGCTGGCATCAAATTCAAAATAGGCATATATTTTTCAAAAACAATACAATTTCTCAGTTTCAACATTTTGTATACTGTAATTGAAGGATCACAACGACATAAAGGGTTTAAATGATTTGCACATCATTGCATTTTTTTATTTACATTTTTTACAGTATCCCAAGTTTTTGGAAATGGGTTATACTTTGGAGGACATGTCTCACCACTCCTGACAAATGTTCTAGAGTTTGAAGCTAAAGGTATGCTGAGAAGTGAGATGAAGTGCTAACAGAGTATATAAACATGTTCTCTTGTTTCCTGAAAAAAAGCAATGGACGATGCACAGGATTGACAGTCTAACAAGCTAAATCTAATTCCTGTAGGAGTATTTGCCACCACAGCCTCCAGAGACACCAGTGAATAGTTCCCCCTTGTGGATCATGCTTAGCCTGTTAATAGTGAGTGAGTGAGTGACAAATCATTTCTATAAAGTGCTTTGCATTTAAAAATGTAAATATCTCAGTGACCACAGTATTTTAAAACAAGTGTTGGAAAAATTAAAATGCTTAGAATACATTAAATATTACAAATATAATTTGTAACACTTTGGAAATGATCTGGATTTCTGCATGAACGACTTCGACAATTGGATCCGATCTTCATTTAAGTCATAATAATAAGTAAAGACATAGGGTGTATTTATATCTGTATGCAAAATATGTAAATAAAAGTAAAATGGGTAAAAAAGGAAAAAAAATCCATTTGGTGATAAGACCACAAGAGGCTGTGTGTTACCACAGTGTTCGCACAGCACAAGGGTGAGTAATACCACTGTAACATAAAACTCTCCACCATCACTCAGCGCAGTGCAGGCGTCTGATAGCTGATGTAACAAACTTGGTGGTTAGAGCTCTCCTCCAAGTGTGCTTAGCGGTCCAATGATGTTGTGTTAGCAGCAGTTTGAAAAGATGCGGCTGGTTTCACGTGACTCAGAGGAGGCCCTCAGTGTCATGGGCCTCTGCCCTCCTAGCGCTGGTGGCATAGTATGATTGGGGAAGTTACAACTACTGGGTGGAATTGAAATATGACTAAATTGGAGAGAAAACTGGGGGGAAAAAAAGCAAGGCCAAAAACCACATGAATGCTTATAACCTCCGACCCCTGAGATGGCACTGCAATAAAAATCAGCATGCTTTTTGATGGATATCACCGCATGGGTTTGGGAATACTTAGACAATCATTGTGAAAAAAATACTACTTGTCGCTGCATAATGGATGTGTTCTCTGGGCAAAAAGGTAAAGGACATTTTAGATGCTGTTTTTTTAGGTATGTCCATGTTTATTTCAACATGACAAACGCAAGCAACATTTTGCACATATTACAACAGCATGGCTACATAACCAGAGTGCAGGTGTTAGACTGGCCAGTCTGTCTACTGTTGAAAACATGTGATGCATTATGAAGAGCAAAAAGCCCTGTACTGAGACACAGCTGAAGAACTGTATAAATGAAGAATGTCAAAAAAAAATCTGCTTTCAAAATTGGATCTGTTGCTTCAGTCTCCAACTGCTTCTGTCCCAACCTTTTTGGAACATCAAATTTGGAATTTGCATATATTTGCTAAAAAACAATGAATTTCATAAGAAAAATATCATAAAATATACTGTATTTTTCCATTTAGTACAGGTCAAACAGAATTGACTAATCACTGCTTTTTGTTTTATTGGCATTTAACATACTGTCCCAACTTTTTGGAACTGTGTTTGTACTTATTTAAAAGACATCACAAAGGTTTAGTGAACAAATGGTTGTGAATCAAGAAAACACTTATGGAAGCAGTGAGAACCTCTGTGATCACGACCTCTTGAAAAGAGACAGATTGGAGTCAGGTGTTTTATTCATGAGTGACTTTGGTAATTTGGTAAGTAATCTGTTTTCACAACATGATTCTATTTGAACTGAACATGGTCTGATTATAAGACATTTTCAAGGTCACCAGAAGAAAGGTTGCTGAAGCTCACAAAACTGGAAACAGCTCAGACAATCCTCCATCAGTTCAATTCATCATGCAGAGCCAAGAAAATGTGCAATATTGCTTCTCTCTCTGGGAAAGGGTGTTCTACAAAGACCCACAATGGAACAGTGCAGAATCCTACAAAACAGTAAAAATCCCTCAGATGAGTGGTAATGGTCTTTAAATTCTGTTGTCAATAACTGAATAATAAACCTGCAGATTAAAAATTTGAACCATATGATCACAGTAAACTGTACTGCATGTTACTGATAAAAAAAAAACTGTCTTTATTTTTATTTTGACTTGGATGAAGATAAGACCACATTTCAGAGTTATTCATGCAGAAATCCAGACAGATACAAAACACACACAACTATTTACCAAAATTGTGGCAAACAATGTTTAAAATCAAGAAACCATATCTATATAGTGAGGAAGTAAAGAAAAAGCAACTCAATTCATTATTTCAAAGTTATAATCATTTCAAATCTTCAACTGAATTGAATTCATCTGCAATGATTGCAAGCACTGAGGAAGTATAACAGACTAAATAATAACTCTATAAAAATCATGTGTTTAAATTTCAAGGGGATAAAGTGTGAAAACATATAGTATAAAACAACAGACCCTAAATGTTTGATGAAAATGTGATGACATGTATTCTAATATCAACCTGTTTCCACTTTTTTAAGGCAGCAGAAAACAAGTTTTTTTTCTTCTGCTTGTCATATAGATCAGTCTGTGCTACATGTCTAGTCATGCACCTCCATGTCTAAACAGAATATGTACTAAAAGTGGCATTAACGAACCCACCACTTAAAGCTCCAACTGCTCCATATTCTAATGACTTCCCATCCATTATGCTCGCATCACACTCAATATCCCCAGAGAGGTTAAGGTTGGAGCCTGTACCAGCGTTGGTGAATGGTGAATCCTGCAAACAACAAAGAACACTAAGGATGTCTGTATAGTTGTCTAAAACACTCTAAATTTCATCTTTGTAGCTGAATTATCATTAATTTCCTGCAGAGTCATCATGTGCGATGAATTATCAAGGTCATGATTTGTAAATGTTTCATGTTTCAAGGTCAGATAAGGAATAAATTTCACTTGTCTCCTGACCTATATATCAATCCCAAGTGCACATGTTTGCTATCTGAAAATCATCATAGTCCCTCCATAGCCAAAAATACAGATACCCAAATATACTGGCATACAAACTGTCTGAATCAAAATTTAGCCCAAATGTTTTGTTCTATGAATATTTATTCACTGTATTTAAAATTTTGTCAAACTTCCCAGCTAAACACTTTCTTTTGTACTGCAAGCAGCAAAGTTCTTTGGGTGAATTAGGACTGCTGTTACACTTTATTTACTGTCAGTACACTCCACACCTCTGCCCACTAGAATATATTAATTTTCTTTAGTATTTAATCGTGCTATAATAGAACATTGCACTCACTGGACCTTAAGTCAACAGTTACAAATTTCAAAGTATTTTCTCCAATATCATTTTCATTTATGAAGCTAAATGGTACTGTGTGTGATAATAAATAAAAAGCAGGGACCAAAAATGGAAAATGGAAGAAAACAATAGTAACATTTCTCATCTGTGGTAAAATCCAAACAAAAACTACTTAAAATCCATTAAAAACACATTCTGCTTACATCTGCCTGATCACTAAAGGGGTTCTGTAATCCAAACTTGCTAAGATAAATTTCAGAGAGGTTTTACCTCTAGCTCTGTAAGAGCTGCCGTCACTGCTTCCAGGGCCATGGCTCCAGCTCTCAGCCTGTCCACAGCCTGCAAAACATGAGGCAGCGTAAAACAAAAGGGGAACATATTTCATGGAAAAGTCATGGGTCAAAATGAAACAGAGACCTAAAACAAAAGTATGAACTGTTTATAATTGTGGCTGGATATCAATATCGTCCACTGATTCTTTTTAGAAACCATGAGTAGGTGGTTTAGTTCAACTAGAACCAAACTATTTTGCTCACAATTTCTGTACTACAACAGACATATATTTCTATATGAAGTGTTTGGTTAGAATGCTAGCTTTTGTTCGGTTTGCATTATTTTCAGGTACACATTTAGCCTCAAACTGCAACAAATTACAAGACTACTGTTTTTACTGAAGTACATTAGCTAGAGATAAAGCAAAAAGATTCCGTTTTGAAAGCCCATCAAAATAAAAAAAAGGTAAATCTACTGTCCGAGACGAAACTGTGTGGATGAAAATGGAGGAGCAGCAGCACTAAGGACGGATACAGATTAACACAAATACGTAGAAGAACAAATATTATTGGTGGAGACATTATTGTAATGGTCAGCTGGTGAACTGATTTCATGTATGTTCATGTTTTATAATGTTAGACATTAATGTTAAAGTCAGCAAACAAATACAACATAGGGGCTATCTAACCTGTAGCATATTTAAGTACAAATACTATTAAAAAGTGATGCATTGAGTTTACTTTGTTCAAATGTACCTCATTTCCACATGAATAAAAATAATAATAAAATAATAATAATATTCTAAAAATCATTTCTGAGCATTTTGCCAATCTGTGCTTTATGACAGAGAAACAGTATTTTGTTTAAAGGTAACACAAAGGGAACATGTGACGTTGCATTTTCCAGCCCTGATTCTGTGTAATCTCAGTATATTAACCTCATCTATTCCTGTGTAAGTACACCTGTAAAGTAGTAGAACAACCATAAGATCTAATGCAGTAATGTAGTCACTGTTTCAGTGCAGTTATCCAGACTGTTTTGCGGAGCTGATGGTATTCCATGATGTGAGATGTAGTAAGCGGGAAAAAAGATGGAAAGAAGCAAGTTTGCATTTTACAGCTCTGATACCACTTAGTTTAACTGTTATTACAGCGTGTAACATCATCCTGCCCCTGACCACATAAGACATAAGAAACAAAGTAGAAACAAGTGAATTAGTATTTTAAACACTAATACCACATGATTTCACCAAAACTACTGCTTTGTTTTTGGGTTAATAACCCTAATATTACTGCCCTTTTGATTGATTAAAATATGTTACTGTTATTTTTCCACATTATTATCAACTAGTCATCACTGCAGTTACTGACTTATTATTTACTAAGAGTTAGAACATTTGTATTAATTTTTCTACGTAAGTTCAACTTGTTACCATTATTTTACTATTTTATTACTGACCACCGCTACAATGACTAACTTCTTATTTATTAACGACTAACCAATGTGCATGTCATTTTTAGGTAAATACACTTTTTACCTTTATTTTGCCATCTTATTACAAATTTGTTATCACTACAAACACCAGCTTATTATTCATTACAAACTGGAAAGTACGCAAGTAATATTTTGGTAAGTACAACTTGGTACCATGATTTTACCATTTTATTCCTGCCTTGTTACTGCTACAATTACCATTTTATTATTTCATAACAACTATGAAATTGACATTTAAATTATGGATAAATTCAATAACCAATCTGTAAAGCGCTACCGAGATTTCTTCTATTTTAATGTTATTAAGTACCATAGGTGATGAAAAGCAAAAGGTATTTGCCATTTAATATTGAGAAACGTTATTCTTGAATCATTGCACTATTTGCCCATGCAGTCTTTCACAGAGTGGTGAAACCCTCCCTATCTTTACTTCTGAAAGACTCTCTGGGATGCTCTTTTATACCCAATCATGTTACTGACCTGTTGCAAATTAACTACACATCAGGTGTTTTTCTTTTTTAGCATTACACTTCATCAGCCTTTTGTTGTCCCCATCTCAACTTTTTTTGGAATGTATTATTGGTATCAAATTCAAAATGGGCACATATTTTTCCAAAAAAAACAATAAAATTTATCTGTTTCAACATTTGATTTGTTGTCTTTGTTGTATTTTCCTTGAAAAATATGGTTGACATGACCTGCATATCATTGCATCCTATTTTTATTTAAATTCGACATTATTTACATTCTATAGTATTTACAATAATTGATATGTCGCCTTTGTACTCTTTTGAATAAAATATAGGGTTTAAGTGATTTCCATATCACTGCATTTTGTTTTTATGTTTTCATTTCCAAAAATACACACACACACATACCTGAATGCAAGCATTGGTAAGAAATTCAAATGTACTTACTTTCTGACAAGCTCTCTTGCACACATGTTTATACTCCTTGGCTTTGGATTCCGAATGATACCCTGCTCCTAGGTTAAAAACGGGGAAAAAATAATTAATGCTATTTTACCATCTAGAAGTGTGCAATTCACAACTAAAACATGGAACAGACCAGTGACCTCTGTCAGCAGCTTATGTAATGACGTACATAAGCATGTGTGGTATGTATGTATGAGTGGATCAGACACAGCAGTGCTGCTGGAGTTTTAAACACCTCAGTGTCACTGCTGGACTGAGAATAGAATCCAACCAACAGCCAACACAAACTGTGCAGCAACAGATGAGCTACTGTCTCTAACTTACATCTACAAAGTGGAGCAACAAGGTAGGAGTGTGTAACACAGTGGACACGGTGTTAAAAACGCCAGGAGCACTGCTGTGTCTTAAACAATTGTAACTGCTGAGAAAAGGCTGAATATTTTGACTGATAAAAAAGGAAAAAATATGCCTACAATAAAGTGTCATAGTCTAAGTCTTCAAAATACATTTACTGGTAACGAAAATACACAGTAATTAAAAAGACTCCATTCCCTTTGCACAAAGCTGAAGTTGGCCTCTTGCTTGCCAGCTTCTTATTTGAATTACGGTTACAGTCAACCAGCATATCAGTACGTAACTGCCACGCTATTTAAGGCGGAATACAGTTTCTATGATGAAAACTACACGACAGATTTAAAATCATAGTTCATGATGATAATCAAGAGGAGAAGAACCAGAAGATCCTCAGTAGCAAGCTGTAGCCTCAGTTTTTGAAATGCTGAAAAAATCCAATGACAGGGCCACAATGTACAGTATAATAAAAAAATGTAATTCATTTGCCTTGGATGACCAACAGTTCTCATTTCAGTGCATCACTACTAAAAACTCCCAGGCAAATGAACACAAACACTTCTTAATTAACACAGCCAGCACAATATAAGAAAACAAAAGACAAGAAATGATTTGTTATTTTGACTGATAAAACGACTAGAGGGACAAGCTCCTCTTGAGCTCGGCACAATGTGTTTCTTAGAAAATGTGTAATATTAGAAAAAATACCGGTTTAATTTCACTGATTTTTATGATTTTTACACACTTTATGATTTTTAACTTGTGGTGAGCATAACTTCTTAGCAACATGCAGTGCATCAACGACTGTGATGTACAGGGACTACAACAAACATAAAGCAGCAAAGTAATACATAGGTTTCACGATGCAGAGATTTTGCATTTAACACTCGTTTGGTAAAAATCATTATTTAGGCAAAATCTTCATATATTGGAGTATTATAGGGGTTCATTATAATAATCTCCTCCAAGTTATTTGCAGTCAAGGTTTCTGGGGCAAAAATACCCAATAGCAGCAAATGCCCTTATTGATCTCACAGACCCATATTTTATTCCCTGTGCACAAGGGACAAGGCCGACAGTCAATACTGGATGCTTGTGAGCTTCGAGCCCTCAGATGGCAATGCACTGAAAACAGGCATGTTACCGTACTGGAAATTCCTGCATGGGTTCAGAAACACTTTGAGAAATCACTGTCTGTGAACACAGATCGCTGTGCAATCCAAGTAAAAGCTGTATCATGCAAAGAAAAATGTCAACAAGATCCAGAAACATTGCCGTCTTCTCTGGGCCAAAGCTCATCTAAAATGGACAGAGGCAAAAGAAAAATGTTCTTTGGTCAGTTGAATCAAAATTTAATATTCTTTTTAGAAACTATGGACACTGTGTCCTGTGCACCATCCAGATTGTTATCAGTGCACACTTCAAAAGCCTGCATCCTGTATTAGTGCCTATGGCATGGGCAGCTTACACATCTGGAAAGGCACTATCAATATATATATATATATATATATATATATATATATATATATATATATATATATAGTGCCTTTCCAGATGTGTAAGCTGCCCATGCCATATATATATATATATATATATATATATATATATATATATATATATGTATATATGTGTGTGTGTGTGTGTGTGTGTGTGTGTGTGTGTGTGTGTGTTTCATTTGCTTGTATTTACCACTGTACTCCACAGTTTTAAATTTATACTCACAAAGTGCATAATCTCAGATTTTAATTAAGGGTCTTTTTATAATTTGGTTTCACAAAATAGAAATTACAGCACTTTTTTATACATAGTCCCCCCATTACTGCAGGTATAAGAGCTCTTTCAGGATCAGAGTTCTAAAGAAAGAGTGCTAAAGAAAGTCAAAGGAAAGATTATAAGGCTGAGAAACATCGGTCACTTGAGGTTTACCAAAATCAACTGATCGGAACACTATTGACAAGAAAGAGAGAACTGGTGAGCTTAGTAACCATAAAAAGGTACTAGTAGGCCAAGGAACACCTCCACAGCTGATGACATTATGATGAGAATTCTCACCATAATGCAGAAAAATCCCCATACACCTGTCTGACAGATCAAAAATGCACCTCAGGGGGCAGGGGTGGATTTGTCAATGACTACTGTACCCAGAAGATTCATAAGCAGAAATACACAGGCTGCACTGCAGGACGCAAACTAGTTAGCAACAAAAACATGATGGTCAAGCTAGTTTTCTAAAAAGCATTTTAAAAATCCTGCAGGGGTCTGGAAAAAGGTCTTGTGGACAGATGAGACCAATATTTACCTGTATCAGAGCAATGGCAAAAAGTGTGGCGGCGAAATGGAAATGGTAATCCAAACCATACCGCCTCATCTGTAAAACATAGTGTTGGTAGGTTTTATGGCTTGGGCCTGGAAATGGATTCTGAGATGTATAGAAACATCTTATCAGCTGGAGTTCCTGAAAATGCCTCCAAACTCTTTGGATAGCACCTCATCAAGACAATTATCTCAAACCTACTGCTCTGCAACAAAGGAGCTTTTCAAAGCTAGAAACTAGAAAATGCTTAACTGGCCAAGTCAGTCACCTGTTCTTAATCCCACTGAGCTTTCTTTTCATGTACTGGGGGAAAAAAAATATGGGGACTACACCCCAAAACAAGCAGGAGCTGTGGTAGAGCATCACCAGGGAAGATACTCAACCCCTGGTTATGTCTAGGAGTTACAGACTGCAAGCATGCAATGAATATGCAACAAAGTACTAAACATCATTAATTAACTGTACATACCACTGCTGTGGTCCAAACATTATGGTGCTCCTGAAATGGCAAAGTGGCTATGTATAAACAGTTTTACAGGGTAATGCTAAAACATAAAAAAATACCTTTATTCAAATCTGAGAACATGCACTTTAACCATGTGTGGATTGTTTAAAATACAAGTTTAAAGTTGTGGGGTTAAATGAGAAAACGTCTACACCTTAGTCCCAAACATAATGGAGGGCACTGTCTGTTGATCATCTACAACCCCAATTCCAATGAAGTTGGGGTGAATATTTGCAAAAACAATAAAGTTTGTCCATTTGAACATTAAATATCTTGTCTTTGTAGTGTATTCAATTGAATATAGGTTGAAAAGGATTTGCAAATCATCGTATTCTGTTTTTATTTATGTTTTTATTACGTCCCAACTTCATTGGAATTGGGGTTGTAATTCCTTTTAACAAAAGCACAGATAATAAAGGGAGTTGACATGAGAGAAGAGTTTACAAAAGGCGAAAGAGTATCTACCCTGACTGGACGATTTAAAAAAACAGATTGAATTAGTACATTTAAAAGTGTGTGCCTCTATTCATACACAAACCTGCATGCACAAGCACAAAGCCCACAGCTCTGTGCTCCCTGCTGGAGATAGTGCTGTTCTGCATAGTCCCTGAATACTGTAGTGGGCACACAATCCCTGTGCAACCTGTTGAGTTTCTTAATTTCTCCATGACTTGGGGGAAGCAGCGGGCGCATCTTGGCCCGTCAGTCATTCATAACATAAACATATTGGTCCTCTGAGCCCTAGGGGAAAAAAAAAAAAATCAGACACAAGGATAAATAACGTTGCATGACAAGAAACACAAATCAGTGTCTGAAATGTAAATTTACGTGTAGAACATTTTAAAGTTTTAAACATAAGGAAAAAGTCCTATACCAATGTAAAAGCTTCATGTGTTAAACACAAGACACCATCCTATCAGACCCTCAGAAGCATTTTCATTTTCTTTTAATATTAGCCTGTTTCACAATGCGCTGCACTACAGTCCCCAGCATGCATAACGTGCACTCTGACTCTCCTACCCCAACAACAGTCAATGGGACAGCAATTTCATCTCAATTCTATGCAAATTCACATCTGTCGTATCACCAACACACTAGCGGCATTTCAGCTGCAATTTAAACAACATAAACATTTAACGTTAGCTCAGCAGCTCAGAAACAGCCGAAGTATCAATAACCTTGCAGCAAGAAAAAAAAGGATGCCCAGGTGTCTAGGTCAAGCAAATACGCAGGTTTAAAAGAGCCATCTACTGGCGAAATTAAAATGTTTAATATTTTAAATATTTATGTAATATTTTAATAGTTTTATAAAATATTGTAATATTTTAATGTCTTCTACAAGTGCTGATATTTTACTGCTGAAGTGTTGCGTATGGTCAGTTCAGGTCATAACACAACATTAATTAAAACTGAAATAAAACCTTTTTTTCTACGGCCCACAAATATGTTAAATATTTATAATGTGGACCCTTTAGTGGTTAATTTTGACACCTCTGCACTAAAAATGTTTCTGCTATGGCAGTGCACAAGCAACCATTTATGGCACCTTTGGTTTTGGGAATCCTGTGTAGAGCAGGATTTGGGAATCCTGTGTAGAGCAGCAAAACATTTAAGCATATTTGACTAAGAAATTGTGGACTGAACTGGCTAGAGTGGTCCTTGTTGGTTGGTCCATGACACACATATATAACACAGAGGAATCAACCAAATGATGACACACAACAACTTTTCCAATATAACAAATGTTTGATGAGGACCCTTGCAGTAATTATTCATCACAGTTATATTTTATGCATTTTATTCACCTAATGCAGCAAAGCAGCATTAAACTCCATCTCAATTTACCCGATGTCCCACTTTTGCTAAACTTACCCTACTGAAGATAAGTTTGTTTGTAGTATACTATGCACTAAAACATGAAATAGAGTCCATCATAACGCAGTGAAACAACATACATTTTAGGACCAAAAACATGTAGACATGTCCTAATTATTGGGTTCAGGTGTCTCAGCCACATCCAGTGCTAACAGGTATATAAAACCAAGCACAGAGCCATGCAAACTCCATAGACAAACACTGGCAGAAGGAGTTCAGTGACTTTAAACGTGGCACTGCCATAGGATCCCACAAACCAGTTCATGAAATTTCTGCCCTGTTCAACTGTAAGTTCATCTGATTTTACTGTGAAATTCAAGGGGTAAAGAGCAACAACAGCTCAGCCAGGAAGTGGTAGACCACACAAACTGACAGAGCAAACACACTGCACTATCTGGCAGTCTGATGAACGAATGCAGACTGTGTCCAGCATATACTGATGTGCTGAAGACTGGCTAGACCACTTTGTTCAGCTGAGGCAGGTCAAACTTCTAGGTTCAGTTAGTGGAAGATCATTTTTAGATATTTCCTAAACTATGACATGGCATTCTAAAGCACAATACCATGAATGCTGTTTTTAAATACAGATTAAAATTATGATTATTATTTTTTTATCATCATAACCTAGCACTAATTACATTACAACACTGTCTTAAAATAGTTGTGCAAAATACGAGTTAATACAGAATGCAGTGATGTTCAAATAATTTAAATCCTATATTTAATTTACAATAGTACAAAGACAGAAACTGTACTGTATTGAGAAATCGTATTACTTTTGAAACATATGACTGTTTATTGTTTGACACTAGTAAGGCATTGCAAAAGTTGGGACAGGGGCATGTTTACCACTGTGTTGCATCTTCTTTTAACAACAATGTAAGCAACTGGGAACTGAGGAGACCAATATTCTGTTGTTTTGAAAGTATTTTTTTTCTGATTCTTCATTCATACAGGATTTTAGCTGCTCAATAGAGGGTCTCATTTGGCATAATTCACCTTACTTGATGCACTAAATGTTTTCAGTGGGTGACAGGTCTGGACTGCAGGCAGGCCAGTTTAGCACTTGGACAAAGGTATGCTGTTGTAATACGTGCAGATTGTTGTTTAGCATTGTCTTGCTAAAATAAACAAGGCCTCCCCTGATAATGATGTCATCTGGATTGCAGCATATGTTGCTCCAAAACCTATATATACACTGATCAGGCATAACGTTATGACTACCTCCTTGTTTCTATGCCCATTTGTCCATTTTATCAGTTCCACTTACTATATAGGTGCACTTTGTAGTCCATCTGTTTCTCTGCATACTTTGTTAGCCCCTTTTACCCTGTTCCTCAATGGTCAGGACCCCCATAGACCCTCACAGAGCAGGTACTATTTGGGTGGTGGATCCTTCTCAGCACTGCAGTAACACTGGTGGTGTGTTAGTGAGTGTTGTGCTGGTAGAAGTGGAACACCACCACTACATCAGTGTTACTGCAGTGGTTTTGGAGTGTGTTTGTGGGAATTTTTGACCATTCTTCCAGAAGCGGTCAGACACTGAAGTTGGACGAGAAGGCCTGGCTCACAGTCTCCACTCTAATTCATCTAATTCAAGCAGAGGTGAGGACTCTGCGCAGGCCAGTCAAGTTCTTCCACACCAAACTCACACATTCATGTCTTTATGCACCTTGCTTTGTGCACTGGTGCACAGTCATGTTGGAACAGTAAGGAGCTGTCCCCAAACTGTTCTCACAAAGTTGGGAGCATGAAATTGAGTCCAAAATCTCTTGGTGCTTAAGCATTAAGAGTTCCTTTCACTGGAACTAAGGGGCCAAGGCCAACTCCTGAAAAACAACCCCACACCATAATCCCCCCTCAACTAAACTTTACACTTGGCACAATGCAGTCAGACAAGTACCGTTCTCATGGCAACTGCCAAACCCAGATTCGTGTTGCCAGATGGAGAAGCGTGATTCGTCACTCCAGAGAACACGTCTGCACTGCTCTAGAGTACAGTGGTGGCACTTTACACCACGGCACTCGACGCTTTGCATTGAACTTGGTGATGTAAGGCTTAGATGCAACTGCTCGGCCATGGAAACCCATTCAACGAAGCTCTCTACACTGTTCTTGAGCTGATCTGAAGGCCACATGAAGTTTGGACATCTATAGCGATTGACTCTGCAGAAAATTGGCGACCTCTGCGCACTATGTGCTTCAGCATCCGCTGACCCCGCTCTGACATTTTACATGGCCGTTCGCTTCGTGGCTGATTGCTGTCATTCCCAATCACTTCCACTTTGTTATAATACTTCTGACAGTTGATTGTGGAATATTTACTAGCGAGGAAATTTCACGACTGGACTTGTTGCACAGGTGGCGTCCTATCATGGTACCACACTGGAATTCACTGAGCTCCTGAGAGCGACCCATTCTTTCACTAATATTTGTAGAAGCAGTCTGCAGGCCTAGGGGCTTGGTTTTATACACCTCTGGCCATGGAAGTGATTGGAACACCTGAATTCAATTATCTGGACAGGTGAGTGAATATTTTAGGTAATATAGTGCATTTCAAAAATCTTTTTTTTTTTTTTTGTTTCAACATTTGATATGTTGTGTTTGTACCATTAGGTATAGGGTTTACTCTGCCAGCATATTTTACCAGCATATGTAGTGATTTAGATGTTGGACAGCAGCAGTGGAAGCTGTTACGCTGATCACCACCAAAACCAGCATATGTTGTGTTTTTTGATGCTGGTATGTTGGTTAACCAGCATGAACATGCTGGGTGTCCATTCAGACCAGAACACAAGACCAGCACAGAATTCATGCACCATGCTGTGTGACTAGCTAAACCAGCAGCAGACCAGTATAACTCATAAACCACGCTGTGTTACTAGGCAAGCCAGCACCAAAGGTAGCATAAACCAGCAGAGGCCAGCATGGAATCTGTCTATAGAAGTGGAATCAGATGTATTATGATTACAGGATGTATTTGGGACATTATAAAAAAAAAAAACAACATGAATAATCGTGATCAGTTTCTGAGTGAAACAGAGCGTCTCCGAACAAGCAGAGTATTTTTGTTCAATGATAGGTGGGGGTGGTGGACGGTACTTCATCAATGGGCAGCGGTGGACAGTAAGTAAGTAAATGTAATTCGTTACTGTACTTAAGTACTTTTTTCATGTATCTGTACTTTACTTAAGTATTTCTTAAGACTTTTTTACTTTCATTCTACTACATTTCAAAGTCAAATATTTTACTTTTTTACTCTACATTCTGCAAAATCTGTCATTCCTCTTGGTTTCTGTGTGTATAAAAATGTAACATGTTAAAACGAAAGAAGCGCAAAGCAAGAACACCAATCAGGGCACAGCAGTCACTTTGTTTTGACCTGTTGGTCATACCGACCCAGTGCAAGCACACAGTTCAATGTCAGTGCAGCAGTGTAACATTTTGGGAGTCTATTCAACATAAATGATGGAACTAACCTAACTTTGTGTAAATAGACCACAATATAGAAATATGTGCACATATGGAGTCGTAACTGACCCATTTTTTCTGAATTCATACACTTTCATTTTATAATATATTCGTTTTAGCTAGTTAATATTTATGCACAGAGACCTACAGATACAATATAGAAAAGGAAACTCATTTGTGATCCTGAGTTTAAAGCAAGTTTTATTAAACTGAAACTTTGCTTGTTTGTAAAAAAATCTTCCTGGTGGAAACTGTTTGCCTTCAGTGTTTTGTGCTTATGATAATTTTAATAAACATCAGCGTCACTAATTAATGACTTTCTATTAAAACACTGGTTTACCAAGAGAGACACTGGAGTATTTTCACCTAATATGAGTCCATGAAGCAAGTCTTGTTACAAAAATCATAATATGACGTTAAAGCTGTAATTAATCCTTTAGTACTTTTACTTTTGATACTTAAGTACATTTGAAGGCAAAAACTTTTGTACTTTTACTCAAGTATAGGAACTTCTACTTTTACTGTAGTAATATTTTACCTTGGGTATCTTTACTTTAACTCAAGTACATGATTTGTGTACTTCATCCACCAGTCAATGGGTTACAATGAAGACGGAATACAACAGGGAGAAACATCCTATTCATTCAAAGCAATAATGCTTTTCTTAGTGTAGCATTAGAATAAAGAAACATGGCAATCATGCAAATGCTTGATAAAAGTATTCACGCACAAACACTCATAAAAAAAGATGGTTCTTCAGCAAAGGCAGCGGTTCTACATTCCACGCTCAAATAGCTCTTTGCATGGTAAAATGGTCCTTCAGATTGACGGAGAACATGTTGCATATGATTCTCTACAGAACTGCTTTTAAAATGGCTCTAGCATCAGTGTTGTTCTATTTTAAGCTTGACATCATAACAGAGGACCCCTTTTCAGTGCTAGAACCATTTACAACACATTCTCCATTAATCTGAATAACCATTTCACCATGCAAACACCCATAGAACCCATTTCAGCATGAAATGGTTCTGCGCAGAACTCATAGGACAACTGCCTTAACTAAAGAACCATCTTTTTAAAAAAGTGTAAGTCTTTCATTCTTAAAAAAAATCACATCACTAGGAGTTTAATTTGCTTGTGCTCTGATGTTTCACCACAGCTGGCTGGCTGCAAAGACACCTGCGCCATAATGAAAACTTCTGCTCTCAGATCTCCCAGAGGGTTCGCTCTCTGTCCAGCTAAATGTCCAGGGAATAACGTACGTTTGCACACCTACGGAGGAGCATCACGGCTGCAGTTACGTGTCTGTATTGTTTTGTATTCAATAAGACAGATTTCTTGCTCCACTCTGTTTCACGTCTTAGTGCTGTTTGAAGTAGTTGTGTCACAACACTGTCAGGTCACTGATCATGCATTAAGTCAAACCACGCAAGCTGAGGCGCATGCCGTCTTCAGTCTAATTAGATTAGCAGTAAATACACACCTACAGCTGGAGTTCCGCTGCTGCGTGTGTATAAAAATCACATTTAACTAGGCGGAGGTCTTCTTGTTGTAGTTGTTCTTCTTCTTCCTTTATTCGGTGTCTCAGAAGCGAAAGATAAGTGCCTTATCGCCACCTATTGAGCTGGAGCGTGAAACTCGGTCCATGGCCCCTTTAGTCGAGTCAAGCTGTATATCTCTTGGAGACAGGGGATGGAGGTGCCAACGATCATCTCAGCAGCTCTCACGATGCGCTGGAGCGTCTTGCGGCAGGACACGGTGCAGGCCCCATACCACACGGTGATGCAGCTGGTCAGGATGCTCTCAATGGTACCTCTTTAGAAGGTGCACATGATGGGGGCTGAGGCTCTGGCTCTTCTCAGTTTGCAGAGGAAGTAAAGGCACTGATGAGCCCTTCTGGCCAGTGATGTTGTGTTGTTGTCCCAGGAGAGGTCCTCTGTGACGTGCACGCCCATGAACTTTGTGCTGTTCACCCTCTCCACAGCAGCACCGTTGATAGTCAGAGGAGCATGCTGCGTGCACGTTCTCCTGAAGTCCACAACAACCTCTTTTGTCTTCTCAATGTTCAGATGGAGATTGTTATGATTACACCACAAGGTCTTGATGTGTTGCATGACCAGCCATTCAAAGCACTTCATGAGGATGGGAGTGAGTGCAACCGGATGGTAGTCATTGAAACAGGAGGTGACACTTTCTTTGGGACAGGGATGATGGTGGTGGCTTTCAGGTATGTGGGGACAACAGCCTGACTCAGCGAGATGTTAATGATATCTCTAAAGACATCTGTGAGCTCCAAAGGACAGGCCCTCAGCACACGACCGGATATGTTGTGAGGACCAGGAGCTTTCCTAGCATTGGTCTTGCTGAATGATCTCCTCACACTGACTGAGCACAGCGTCAGCACCTGGTCTCCAGGACAGTGTGGGATCTTCTGTGCAGGCATGTTGTTGTCTGCCTCAAACTGGGCAAAGAAGTTTTTAAGCTCATTCAGCAGAGAGGTGGAGCTGTCACAGATCTGCGGTGGGGGCTTGTAGTCTGTAATGGTCTGTATCCCCCGCCACAGGCTCCATGCATCTCTGCTGTCACTGAAGCGATGGGCTATCCTCCTGGAGTACTGCCTCTTTGCCTTTCTGAACTTAACAGGACATATTGTGTAAAAGTCACTACCTTTATTTTAATATTGATACAATATTTATGTCAAATTGCCCACGCTTTAGTCCAATTTATGTTCCCAAATGCAAAAGAACAATGTGGTTGTTTATAGACTCTTTCATTAGATATGACGTTCCTATTTGTTTGTACATTTATATTTAAGGACATTCACCATTGTTTCCCCAATTAAGAGACTCTATGACTGTTTTTTGGTATGCGTCCTCGTGTTCTTGGCTGACGTCATCTTAGTTACAAATACACACACACACACACACACACTCACACCCACACACACAGTTTCAGCTGTTCCTCAAGTTAAACACCTGAAACAGCTCATCAACTGATTCATGCCCTCCATGTACTGAATCAGTGTGGTAGGTCAGGAATTTGCTGAATCTGCTGTGCTTAGCAGTCGAGGGAAATAAGGCAAAACAAAGACCCTTTGATCTAAAAAAAAAATTTGACTAGGCTACAGTTTAAAGTTTAAACCAGGTTATCACAGGTCCTTGTGCACAGTAAATCTGGAAGGATCCATGTAGATCCATATTGAGTTGAACTTTCCCAAGGCTAAGTAATAAATTGCTTTGTGGTAAAAGTGTTAGCTGCTTATTGGTTTGCTGAATTTGCCTTGTTTGTATTTAGTTTCACAGGTTATTTTTTTCACAGGTTATAGTTTCACAGATTATAATTTTTGTTAACTTCCCTGATGTTCAGTAGTACTGATTGTCATACAGATGTATGAAGACACTGCTCTGGAAACTGTGCTTTTGCTGTGGTGTAAGTTTTATATCCCGTTACTTTTTTCTGCATATGGTTACAGACTTAAAGAGGAAGTCCATCAACAACCCAGTTTCCAAAAAAGTTGAGACGCTGTGCAGAATGTAAATACAAATAGGATGCAATTATATGCAAATCATGTGTACCATTTTTAACATAAAATAAAACAAAGATAACATATCAAACATTGAAACTGAGAAGTGTTATTGTTGTTTGAAAAATATATGTCCATTTTGAATTTGATGCCAACAATACCTTCCAAAAAAGTAGGGACGGACATGTTTACCACTGTGTTATCAGGACTCAGGTCAGTGTTGGGGAACTGAGGAAACCAATTGCTGTAGTTTTGAAAGTGAAATGTTTTCCATTCTTGCTTAACATAGCATTTCAGCTGCTCAGCTGTTGTCTCCTTTTGTTGTATTTTTCATTTTATAATGTGCCAAATATTTTCAGTGGGTGACAGGTCTGGACTGCAGGCAGGCCAGTTGAGCACCCGGACTCTTAATATGGAGCAATGCTATTGTAATACATGCAGAATGTGGTTTGACATCGTCTTGCTGAAATAATCAAGGCCTTCCCTGAAAAAAAGATGTTGTCTGGATGGCAACATATGTTGCTAAAACAGCATTAATAGTGCCTTCATAGATGTGCATGTCAGCCATGCCATGTGCACTAATGCCCCCCTAAACTATCGTGAATACTGGCTTTTGAACTGTGCACTGATAACAAGCTGGGAGGTCTTTAGCCTGGAGGACATGATTTCCAAAAAGAATTTCAAATGTTGATGCGTTGGACCACAGGACCCCTTTTCACTTCCCCTCAGTCCATTTTAAATCAGCTCAGGCCCAGAGAAGGTGACACCATTCATGTTTATGTACAGTTTCCTCTTTATTTTTTATATTTTTAACTTGCGTTTGTGGATGCAGTGACTAAGTGTTTCATAGACAGTTGTTTTCAGAAGTGTTTCTGAGCCTGTGCAATGATTTCCACTACAGAATCATATCTGTTTTTAATGCAGTGCCATCTGAAGGCCCAAGGATAATGGTCGGGAAATACTGGATTTTGGCCTTGTCCCTTACATAAACAGATTTTAATGATATTATGTACCATAGATGATGAAAAGTTCATGTTGAGAACCTTATTCTTAATTTGTTGCACTATTTGATGGTGCAGTCATTCACAGAGTGGTGGACCCCTCCTCATTTTTACTTCTGAAAGACTCCGCCTCTCTGGGGTGGTTTTTTATACACAACCATGTTACTGACCTGATGCCGATCAAACACCAGGTGTTTTTTTTTTTTTTTTAGGATTATTACGAGTCTTTTGTTGCCTCGCAACTTTTTTATTTATTCATGGTGCCATTTTATTCACTATCCAAAACCACTAGTGAACCTACACGTCTTCTAAGGTTAATGATGTATGAGTATTTACTGTAATTGCAATGTTTATTGTAAAGTAGTGCTAGGTTTGAAAGAATTTTGAGGACTTGCTTCTAGTAATTGATATATATATATATATATATATATATATATATATATATATATATATATATATATATATATATATAGACCAAAACAGATGAGATGTTTCATAACACTGAGTCTGTGTAAATTTATCTTTTAGCTTTTTAGAGTCAAAGTCTGTACTGCTCTTATTATTAGTGTTATTCTACGTAAAAAAAATAATAAATTAGCAGAAGATTTCAGTAATTCATGGAAATAAATAATTTAAAACAGGCATGCTAGTTTTCTATATCAGCTGCTCTATTTTTGCAGAGCCCACCATGGCAGACAGCAGCTTAATGGTGATACACGGCGCGACCATCACACACCCACACTAGTCTCTCACGTACCTGCACGACCTTGAGTGAATTACTGTCATTATACATTACAGTTTTATCACTAATAGGCCTATTTATTATTAGATCAACAGACAATTAATGAGAAAAATTGATGGACATGGATGCATATTTACTATTATTTGATAAATAATTGCATTAAAGATCTATTTCTGTGCACCAATGAACTACATTTATCAAAAACTATAATGTTGAATAAAATGTGACTTATTAAGGATTCTAGGAGGTTGCGACAACGTACAGACAACACAGCATAGTTTTGCAGTCTCCTCAAGGTTGTCACAATGTCACAACCTCCTAGAAAGTTGTCAGACAACATTGTCACAACTTTCTGAGGAATTACATTTCAGCGTTGTGACAACATAGAGAGCACCAAGCAGACGACGCTGTGGGCACCAAAACAGTACGTTGTCACAACATAACTGTTTGTGTGGTAAACATCTAACATTAAACATTTTAAAAGACCTGTCACTCCAAATCAGATGACCAATGGAGAGTGCAGGTGTACACCCTGTTAAAAGTGCCAAAAGCAAAATAGCACTTTTAAAAAGTTATCAGCAAATAAAAATGATATCAGAATGAGTAAAAATGAGTAGTGTTTTTTATTGAGAAGTCATTATTTGTATTAGTAACATATTTGGGCATTTTGATCATATTTTGTTTGTGTATTTTATCATTTAATTTAAAGCTTTTGGCACAAAATTAACTCCATTTACCTCTTTCTATGCTCACTAAATCTGATGTAATATGAACTCAGACATGTTTATGGAGTTAGCTAAACCCATAAGATCCACAACTGTTTGTGACCTTAGAGCCCACAAGAAGGTCAAATTGCCCCTGACCAAATGTCCTAAATGTAAGGGTAAATATATATTTGGGCATGAAGGATTTAAAATTTGAATGGATGGAATGGGAAGAATGATATTTTGACAGGGTCTGCGATTAAAAATAGGGTAAACAGGGTCAATGCCCCTGTTCTACACCACTAAAGAATAAGATAATTAGTATACGATTAGTAAAAGAATGTAGAAATTTTGTCATTGATACACACATTGTACTGATACATAAAACACTGCCACCTGGTGGCAAAAAAGAATGCAACACAAAACTATTAGAAAAATAGAAAAAGAAAATTGATCCGATTTCAAAATTGTCCTTGTTTAAATGTAGAAATGTTACATCAACTGCAGAAGGACACGTAGTTTAGGGTTATAGGGTTATGGGTTGGTTTTACTGTAGAAATATAAAACCTTAACCCTTTAGCCCCAATAGAAAGAAGCATCAGTGCTCAGCCCTTGGGATTTAGGCGCTGCATACACTGCTAAAGAAAAGCCCACCAGACACAAAATTTCATACAAAAGTACTGCATGGAAAGCCCTTTCAAACAAGTTAATGAAGAAAACTTCAGTTTTATCAAATGTATTTTGAAATTTCTTTTCCACAAACAGGAGCCACAACACTGGAACTTATGCAGTTAAAAGGGGAGACAAGAGAAAGAAGCAATGACCAATCAGACTGTTAACTTGTGTCCCACTGAAGTTTCACACCAGAAGATATGCCAAGTGGGAGATATAACAGCTGGTAAAAATGTCATTGCGTCAAATTACTTTATTTAGTTACATAATGTAGTCAGTACAAATAATTGGCTGCTCTGGGTCTCAAAACTGGCCTACAGCTCTGCATGCACTTTCTCTCTTTACACCTCAGTTCACTACGGAGTCACTGTGAAACGTCTACACAGTAGACTATATGCTTATGTGTCTGTCATAAGCATCTGTAAGAAGCTTCAAATATCTGGGCTTGAGCTGCTTTAAGGTTCTTATTTCAATTTTACATTCTACCTTAAACGGAGCAGCAGTTTTATTCTGGTGCGTTTAGATGCTAGAACAGAGGTGCACAACTCTGTCCCTGGAGAGCCAGTGTTCCACTACAGTTTCCCCTACTCAAACACCTGCCATAAAAAAGCTTTAATCAGGTGTGTTTGAGCAGGAAAATGAACTGTGCTGAACACTGGCCCTCCAGGATAAGAGTCCTGTACCCCTGTTACTGTGGCATCTTGTAAGATAGAATGGAAAATTCAAAATAGGTAGTTCATTTCAGCCTCAGAATGTGTTCCTGTAAATCACTATTACCTTAGCACTGACCCCTTAAGCTAGCGGAGTTTTGCCTTACGTTTTAATTTTGACATTGTGACATTTATAGCCCAAGTAGAAATCCTTCAGGTTTAAGAGTGGACTGGAACTGTCGACAGAGTGCATGTTCCAAACATTGAATCACTTTTAAAATGGACTGGTTCAAGTGATTCAAAGCTTCAGAAACCATCACTTCTCAAAAGAACAGATTTTCTGACCAAGTTGACATAAGGGACATGAAAGGGTGCCACATCATAAATGAGCTCAAAAATGATCCCAAATAAACGGTTTTAGCATTATGAAAAATTTGATGTCTGTTTTACACGGAATTGTTTCAGAAACTTCAAACAAGAGCTTTTACTGTGTATTTTTATCATTATCATTTGCCTTAAAAATGTATTTCCATCAGCAGAAGCCAAAATAAAACTTTTTTTTTTGTGTAGAAAAGTAAAGAAAATGTTTTTAAAAAGCTTCTATAGACTTATTAGGTCAGGTGGAAGTAGAAATACAGTGGTGTTAATTTGATTACATTAGTCTTAAAATAATCTTTTAAGAGAGTGGAAATAAATCTTTTAAATTGAAAAAAATATTTGCATGACAAATGATTCATGCTTTGGGCAGTTTTTGTTTCTTCATCTGTTGAGCAGAGTTTCAAATAATATTCTTCTGTCCACTCAAAACAGCAGTTCAGCTTAAGGTGTTTTAAACCAAAACAACAACAACAACAACAAAAAAGCTCTTCACCCAATAAATGATTTACCTTCAATCAAACCGCTGCTGAGTGTTAAACAGTGTTAACTTGGACAGCTGAGCAGAGCTGGTTGTGGTGCTATGGCCAGCTTAGCTAGCAGGCTAACAGCAGTAAATAGCACAGCACTGGTTCAAAAAATTTTATTGTTTTAGTGACATGACACTATTACACAAAGGCAAATGAGTGTGTGTGTATATATACACACACCTCAAAGATATAGCACCAGATCACATTCAGAGAACCTCTCAGTTTCTATCCAACAGCCCAAAATGATTATATAACTGACTACTAATAACTTTCCTACTTAGACATTTTACAGACAGCAAAGGTTGGAGATGGCCTGAATCTGAAACAGTTTAGACTGGACTTAGTTTTGACTGAATCTGCAATAGTTTAGACTAAATATGATAGCTTTGACTGAATCAAAACAGTTTAGACCTCAGCTGAATACCGGATTTGGTACAATTAACACTGGGGACGTCAAAAGGTTCAGATTGGATTTGATAGTTTGGACTGCACCTGAAACAGTTTATACTAGGTTTGGTACAGTTTAGACTGGACATGAAACAGTTTTGTTAGAGGTTAGATTTGATAGTTTAAACTGGATTTGGAGAGGTATGAATCACACTGCAATAAACAAACACAACAGCTTGCATTTACACATGAATCTTTTGTATTTCAGGATGGAAAAGAAAAAGAAAAGCTGGTTGGTAAATTACCTAAAAGCTTTTAATAAAATAGCCAAGTTCTTAACATCTCTGTTTAAGAAGGTAAAACATTGCACCAAAGGAATAATTTGTACAACAGTCGCAGTCTGTTATATACATTTCATTCATTGATTTTATATATATATATATATATATATATATATATATATATATATATATATACACACACACACACACACACACACACACACACACACACACACACACACACACACACACTGCTCAAAAAAAAAAAAAAAAAGGGAACGCTCAAATAACACATCCTAGATCTGAATGAATGAAATATTGTCATTGAATACTTTGTTCTGTATGACCTCGCTACAATGCCTGGGCATACTCCTGATGAGGTGGCGGATGGTCTCCTGAGGGATCTCCTCCCAGACCTGGACTAAAGCATCCACCAACTCCTGGACAGTCTGTGGTGCAACGAGGCGTGGGGGATGGAGCGAGACATGATGTCCCAGATGTGCTCAATCGGATTCAGGTCAGGGGAACGGGCGGGCCAGTCCATAGCTTCAATGCCTTCATCTTGCTGGAACTGCTGACACACTCCAGCCACATGAGGTCTAGCATTGTCCTGCATTAGGAGGAACCCAGGGCCAACCGCACCAGCATATGGTCTCACAAGGGGTCTGAGGATCTCATCTCGGTACCTAATGGCAGTCAGGCTACCTCTGTTCAGCCCTCCAAAGAAATGCCACCCCACACCATTACTGACCCACTGCCAAACCGTCATGCTGAAGGATGTTGCAGGCAGCAGATCGCTCTCCACGGCATCTCCAGACTCTGTCACGTCTGTCACATGTGCTCAGTGTGAACCTGCTTTCATCTGTGAAGATCACAGGGCGCCAGTGGCGAATTTGCCAATACTGGTGTTCTCTGGCAAATGCCAAGCATCCTGCACGGTGTTGGGCTGTGAGCACAACCCCCATCTGTGGACGTCGGGCCCTCATACCATCCTCATTGAGTCGGTTTCTAACCGTTTGTGCAGACACATGCACATTTGTGGCCTGCTGGAGGTCATTTTGCAGGGCTCTGGCAGTGTTCCTCCTGTTGCTCCTTGCACAAAGGCGGAGGTAGTGGTCCTGCTGCTGGGTTGTTGCCCTCCTACGGCCTCCTCCACGTCTCCTGGTGCACTGGCCTGTCTCCTGGTAGCGCCTCCAGCCTCTGGACACTACGCTGACGGACACAGCAAACCTTCTAGCCACAGCTCACATTGATGTGCCATCCTGGATGAGCTGCACTACCTGAGCCACTTGTGTGGGTTGTAGAGTCCGTCTCATGCTACCACGAGTGTGAAAGCACCACCAACATTCAAAAGTGACCAAAACATCAGCCAGAAAGCAGAAAGGTACTGAGAAGTCGTCTGTGGTCCCACCTGCAGAACCACTCTTTTATTGAGTGTGTCTTGCTAACTGCCAATAACTTCCACCTGTTGTCTGTTCCATTTGCACAACAGCTGTGAAATTGATTGTCAATCAATTGTCGTTTCCTAAGTGGACATTTTGATTTCACAGAGGTTTGATTTACTTGGAGTTCTATTGGGTTGTTTAAGTGTTCCCTTTATTTTTTTGAGCAGTGTATATATATATATATATATATATATATATACACACACACACACACACACACACACACACACACACACACACACACATACATACACATATATAACTACACACACATATACACACACACATATATAAGTAACAGTTTTGTAGTGCAACACAACAAAGTTGAATTAATGCTTCAGAAAAAGAAAAAGAAAAAAAATCACAATGTTTATGATTAACTTATGATTAAGAGAGAGACAGAGTTCAGAGTTCCTCAGAACCGGGACTAGAGGACGGGACAGTAGGTACCATTTCTACATCAAATCAAATGAAAGGTCACTTCTAGCAGTTTTCCTTTTCGATTTTACTGTACTTGAGGATTTGAGGTTTTACTGAACACTGGGAATGGGAATTGGCATTAGGCCAAAATGTTAAGAACCCAAACACCAAGCTAAATCAGCCCAAAAGGTTCATATGTTAGTAATTTGAGAATTAGAGGATAAACTGGTTAGTATATCCGACATATGTAGAGCACTCATATGCTGAAAAAAAATGTATATGTAAAAAGGCAGAATTTAGAAAAAGGGTTGAAAACATTATTTTTCTCAGTAATAGTCCAAGGTATGAGTCAAATGTAGTTACAGTATATGACTTAATGCTGTTGCAATACTCCAGTATGAGACTTAAAAAAAAAAACCAAACACAAAAAAACAGTTTGTACACCTTCTGACATTCCTTCCACATCTTGTAAGCGCCAAGAATTTTTCTTAGTTCTCTGCAATAATAAAATCAGCGATGTTTCAAACAGTAAAAAGGGGCATGTCTATAGATATAAAATTAACATATAAGATTAGATAGTGCAAGTTTTTATAATTAAAGTCTTTTGCTACATGTTGCTTGCTGAGGTTGCGTGCGTGTCTTAATGCTCTTGATTTTTCAGCCAGTTCATTCTTAAAGGCACCTTTTGTTTGGGTTCTACGTACACTCCTGCTAAGAAACCCAAAGATCCCCAGTTATTTGGATGGTCCTGTAAGGTAGAGATATTGCAGGATATATTTACAATTTCATTGTTAAACATAAAGCAGCAAAAGAAACAGTATTAAAGTGGGATGGCCTCCCAAAAAAAAAAAAAAAGAAAATAGTATTCATATGTTCTGTACACTGATAGCAGAACCTCAGGAAAAACTCCGAACACAAACCTCACAGCACATTAAAAGAAGCAGAGTATGACCACCTCTAAAATTAATTGTGACAAACCAGCAGAAATAATCCCTCACTGATAAATACAGTATATTATCTACATATGGTTGCTTACTCAAGCAGCTTTTATTTGTATGAAGTTCTAGCTTATGTTCTAGGTAAATGTTAGGTTTATAAGAGTTAATTTTGTGCCATATTGAAATTTGAAATAAGTTTACAAGTAAATCCTTCAGCATCAAAATGTTAAAAAAGATACTGATACAAATTAAAGGACCAAAATACCAGTCACTCAAACGTTTAAAGTGAAGAACATCTAAGACCCACCAACTTCTTACATGTCAAATCTCAATTGTAAAAGAACTACAGCAACCAAACCATACCAAGAACAGAACCAAAAACTGCCTACATATTAAAGTAGTAGAGGGATATCTTAATTTTTTTTTTGTTTTATTTATTTATTGCAATTTATTTGCTATGGATTTTTACAGGTTCATTCTTAACATTTTGTTTGTAAATTTTATGAATTTGAAACATTTTATACAAAATTGTCTCTGTGCTCTCAGGTTCCTGTTCACTCAAGTAACTAAGAAAACCGCTCATTTTTAGAGTGGTCACCTAGACCGGCATGTTCTGCTGATACTGTTGTATAAATTTTTTGTGAACGCCTCAATCCAATGCAGGGGTGCACACTTGGGTGTGGTATAGGGGTGGTTCCCCTACTCAAACACATCCACTAAACCTGCCAGTTAACAAGCGTAATCGGGTGTGTTTAAATCAGTAAATCACCTGCGAGGACTGTAGTTGTGAACCCCTGGTCAAATGCAAGGCCATCCCTCTTTAAAAACTGAAAGCATGTTTAAGAATCCACATAATATTTATTTATATGAATTAACATCTTTAAAACACACACACAACATACTCACCAAGTACAAAATCGCACCACCTTGCTCCCAGAACACCCCTGCTGCTCCTTGATTGTCGTGTCATTTTTGCGGGAGGCAACTCGCTTGTGCGGGAACTTCTGCGCTTTTTTTCAGACATTTTCTGGTTCATCTGAAACAATATGGACTTCCTCGGAGAACTAGTCTTCTCCAACTTAGTGGTTTCACTGCTCTTTTGTTCCATAGATACATCACACCCCCCAGGTGATATATTGAATTTCACTGTGCAAATGTTACATTCTCCAGTCACTGATTTTGTGCTTGAAGAGTTTATCTTTTTCAGAAACACCCGGCACTCCTTCAGTGTCTCTGGACTCCATGCTTTAGAGCTAATTGTCTCCTCCTTGGAGATGCCAGTAATGCCTATTGTCTTCTCAGAAGCTTCAACCTTATGCAGTTTGCTTTCTGAGATATCTGATGCATTCTGCACTTTCTTTTCTGAGGCAGGTATTTCTTTTGATAAACCAGTTGTCTCACAACTAATTCCCAGGTGGCTTTTATATTCTACCTCACTCAATGAACTTTTCTTTGCCATGGTTTTGAACTTGGACCTTGCTCTGAGTAAAGCTGTTCTGTAGATCCCCCATGATCCACAAGACCTGGATGTTTTCTGCCCGTCAGTGTACATCAAGGTAACTTTTGATGGGCTAAACAGGTATTGTTTGGCAAAAGACCTCCTTGGTTTATACATTGCCGCTTGTTCCTGCCGATGCATTCTTGGACTCTTTGGGACAATTTTTGCAAATTTCTTGACATGCTTCCTGAGTCGATCTGCTTGTGAGCTAGGGCAAACATCCTCTCTGCAAGTAGATCTGATAGAATTGTAATGAGAGATCTCAAAGGGATTTCTTGCATTGGCATTCTTCACAATTGCCAAGGACTGAGTCTCTGTGGTCTGCATAAACCAGGAGCAAACCTTTTCCATACTGTAGTTTCTCTCAAACAGTATTTTTACCACAGAGGACCTCTTATCAGAACTGGTGACCTTTTCACATGGAATTGGATTCTGTTTTGTTTTAATCACTTCTGACTTTTTTACCTCAGAGACATCTGATACCCATGTGTCAGACATCAGCCTGATCCTTCTGCCCAACTCTTCACTTATGGTCTCATATGATGCACTGATGGGCCACCACTTGAGGCTGTCATTTGATGCAAAGATAGAGTCTAAAGAAACCCCCGAAAAACGAACAACATTTTTCATATGACTGACCTTCTTTTTGGAAAGTGCATTATTAGCAGCCACCTTGGGCCTGCGCTGATGTGCCTGGTGGTTAGTCTTGCTCATAAGCAGTTTGTGTGATCTACAAACCAGTGCATTGCTACGATTAAAAGATCTGGCTGTAGCAACTGAGTGCAGCAGATGAATAGAGGGTTTGCGCTCCCTTACAGAATGTCTAACAGGGACGAATGATGTCCCGGGACTCTCTGTACTTTCTTCCATGGTACCCACTCCATCTCTGAAGGCACCACCAGTATGTTCACTGATTGTCGTATTTTTTTTGGAAGGTTCAAATTCCATTAAAAGTGCCCTTCGCTGTGGAGGCGAGTCCTTCATGTCTCTTTTCATGTGAATCTTGCGTTGCCTTGGTGATACTGTGGTAACAGTGACAGAAATTCCAGAGATCTTGACCTTAGGTGGCCTTCCTGGTTTTCTTGTTCCTGTCAGATCACTTTGCTTTTGGCATTTTATGTTACTGCTTGAATGGACACAGCCTTTCCTGTCTTCCACAGGTATAACAAAACTTAGATCTTCTAACTGATTTTTGGCTGTATTAAGCATAGAATCTCCACTGATATTTGCCTCAGCACTTACACCACTACCAAGGATGTCATAAGCAGGCTGGTTGGTGGAAAGATGCCCCATGTCCTCAGATACCACTCTTCTTGCTTTTCTTGACCTCCCATACATGATAGTTATTTTCAGACTTTTGTTCACATCATCTTCACTTGACTTTTCACTCACTGTGTGATTTATAACATTTGTACCATTCATGCTATTTGGGTCTCCAGCCTTGGATTTAGGGGGTCTGCCAATGGGACGTTTTACTGCTTTTTCAATCTGTGGTCTGAACTTTTTGGGCCTTCCAGGACGTCTTTTAACAAGAGATGTTTCTTGCACAGCTGGTAAAGCCTCACCAGTCCCAATTCCATGACTGATTAAATCAGTCTTATCGGTGCATACAACTTCTTCAGATAGTTTGATGGTGGTACCCCCAAACTCAACATCCTGCACTGAATCCGTTTGCAAATCTTTATCCAGGGCTTGCTCATTTATGGTGCTGCCTGCCCATGAAGCTTCAACGCAAGGATCAAACATTTCTGCACAAGAGTTTGTTCCAGAGTCTGCAGCTTTGAGTGTGTATTTGATCCCATTTTCACCCTTCACAGGAGACACCAGCATGAGCTTTATGGGACTAACATACTTTAAACTACATTCCTTAGTGTCCTCTAGGCTTCCTATATCAGTAGACTGACCCTGAATTAACCCAGGGCTCTGGGATTCCACTATGCCTTTCCCTCCACAGGATTTCAACCGTTTTGTTGGTGTTGTGTAATCTTCTTGATGTTTTGCTCTGGGATTCTGTTTTGCCTGACCGTTTTCTCCACTCTTATCTTCGCAACTTCTTTTCTTAGGTGAATCAGTTGAAGTGTGGCTTGATGGATGCATCATACGATCTTGTGTTTCAGTTTTGATTGAGTATTCAGTGTCAGTTTCAGTAGACATATTAATCTTTGCAGAGTCATGTTTAGTTGTAGAATTACTGTTAGGAGAATGTTTTATGAATATGCTCTCAGAAAAACAGGCAGCATAGTACATCTTCCGGGGCTCTGTTACATAGGAAGAGAAACGCTGAGGACGAACAATATTTCTCCTAGACCTTTCAATTTTGCCAATTGGTTGAAACATTTGACTTTTGTCCTGGTGGGACTTTGCTATTGCCTTTGTGTCAGCCATATCCATTTGAGAAAGGTCTATATCATTGCAGTGTGGAATTCCTGGCAGGACAGCAGGTTGGTTTTCCTCCTGAAGGTTTCGTGGTTCTGAAGTTAATCTGCACAGTTCACTGTTTTGAGTGTCTGAGAATTTGTTTACAGGCTCCATCTCAGATAGACTTTCTGGAGAAGTGGACTCTTCTGAAGGCTCATTGTGGGCCTGAGCATTCTTTGGACACTTGCTTTTGTCCAGCCCCAACTTTTTTCTATGGGCAGAAGGGTCAAGCCGTGCAAGGTCTCGTTTGATCTGTAAGCTCTGTCTGCGGGATGCTGACAGATCAGGGGATTTGCTCATGGCAGCCAACACTTCCTGCCTCCGACGAGAGCGTGTCTGAGGGGAGCTCTGCTCCGCGGCCATGCGCTGCTCAAAGAGTTCCTTCAGGTCATACTCTTTGTCACTGCTGCTGTGCAACACTGTGGTTATAATCTCTGTCAACTGTGTATCATCACACGCTTTTGAGTTTTGACCTGCATGTGCAGTCTGTGCAGTTTGCTCTCTCTCTGGCGGTTGGATATTCTTTAGTTTTTCAGTAAATTTATCCATTAGATCACCTAAAAAAGATCCACAATGATGTTTGTCATCTTGAGAATCATCTTTAACTAGAGAAGTGGCAGCTTCCCCAGATTGTGGAACTTTATCTTCATCTTCAGCCTCGGTTTGGTGAGGTAGAAGAGGTGGAGGTTTGCTTAGTGCTGCAAACTCCTCACCTTTACAGCTGACTGTTTGGTCACCTGTTTTACATTCCACATCCACCGGCTTTGGCGAGAGTGGGGGTGGTGAGGGGCTACGGCAAGTTAGACAAGAATTTGGAGTGCTGGGATGTTTGATATGGACACTCAACACATTGCTTGCATGTGCAATGCACACGCTTTCACTGTTGCGCTGGTGCTGGCACACTAGTATTTTATGATGAGCACAGCAAACGGCAGAGCTCGGACAAATGACTTTGCTGACACATCCGGGCGCAAGGTTTTGGCAAGTGAGACCACTGAGGGTCTTCATACAGATACAAATGGAGGTATGTGCACACGTTCTAATTCCACATGCAGTTAAACAGCTAGCACAACCAGCTGCTGTGCAGTTACCTAGTGAGCAGGTTAAAGGATCACTGGGAGATTTCCCTTCAGCAGAACAGCAGAAAAGCTCAGTTTTAGCCATCCGCCTGTGGGCATCTCTCAGAGCTAATACAACGCTATAATGCTCCCGCATATCCTGTAGGATGCGGAACAGAAGCGTTCTGTGGTAAGAGCAGAGTGAAGACAGGACCTTCTCCAAAACTGTTCCTCTCCACTCCTCTGGTTCTTCCTTTTCCTCTTCCATTCTGCATTGGTCCTCATCCACAGTCACCAAAGAACTACACAAATAAATGGGGAAAAACGTTATTCATTTTACTGATGAAGATCAGTGACAAGGGTCAAAGGACCAGTAGTGCATATGATGTGTATATCAACAGATTTTAGACCAAATTATTTTATCACTTTCAAACACATTATGACACTTATTACATAAACACCACATTTTTTAATGACAGCTTTTTTATTGACAACTTGTAGAAGGCAGAGGATGACGATTGTAGCAACGCTCACACTCAAGGAAACTTCATTTGTACAAAGCATCCATAAAATCTGTTAAGCAGCCAAACCATCTGCCTCTCTAGATGTCGCTTTAGAATAACCACGAGCAAACCCATTTCTGCAGGCAATACACTGTCAGAGTTAAACAAAAAACAAAGATTGCATGAGGACATTAATTTGTATAAGGAGGTTTAGGTAATGTTAACATGTAAAAAGTTACATTTTGAGTGTCAAATAGCAGATTTTCATTAACTAACATTAAAAGCCCAATTCATTAATTCATCTTCATAAGCTTAAAAGACTTTCATTAGCTTTTTAAAAGAAACATTAAAAGAAACGAGAACATTACAGTTAGCATCAACGATTTGATCCAAAATAAGTGTTCAATTTCTACATCAAAGATCTCAAAGAGTAAAATTATGGAGTGTTTTAATGGCCTCTCTCCATGAAAAGCCCTTTCTCTTGTTAGTAAGCAAACAAAAATAAATAAAGAAAGCAATCAGGATAATCACAAGGAGAAAATAACCTTATTCAAAGAGACATTAATATATGCATGCAATTACAGGAAAACACATTTCACATTTAAATCTGAGAGCAACAAAGTGCTTAGATACAAACTCAACACACTAAAATCTGATTCTCATCACAAAGAAATAAATACACGTATACAACACAAAACATTTACGTAAAATTTTCAGAGAAAAGAACTCAATGATTCAATCATAGTGCAACAGATGTATGCATAAATAAATGATTGCAATTAATTTATCTTACTTCAGCTTAAGAAATGACAAACTCACTGCTGCGAACTGTTCCCACTGCGAAAAGCTTTGAGATCCTGACGCCTTTTAAAAGTTTGGCTGAAAAAAATGTCAATAAGTTTTATTCTGAATAAGAAAGCTCGGAGGACTCTGCAGTTCAGCCGATTTATTTTATCGACCACCTAAAAGTTTTCACAGAACGGTACAACTTACAGAAAAGGAATCTGTAAAAATGAGGCTTTCTGTCAGAACCCTTACAACTCATCCTTGGACTTACTGTAGTTAAAAGGGCAGTTACACCTTTAACTATATTCGTAATCTTACCCTGAGGATACTCTATGGCTACATTAAGACACCAAACTTAATCCATTAGATTTGGTTTCCTGTACCTGATTTCACCTGCAAATTATCATTTGCTGAAAAACTTACATTACATTACATGAACTATACAGTACTAATTCATGTGTTGAAACATTGTATTTGGAAAAATCACATTTTAGTAGAGATAAATCTGCCTTCGTCTGCACTCTTAAAAGTAAAGGTGCTAAAGACCGTTCTCTGGAGCAATGCCATAGAAGAACCACTTTTGCTTCCCTATTAACATCCTTCAATGGACGGTTCTTTAAAGCAGTGGTTCCCCTGAGAGACCCCCACTAGAGGGTCCACATTTTTGCTCAATCCTAACTCCCAACAAAGACAGGAAATGTTTTTTTATAAAAGAGAAGTAAGTGTGAACGACCTTTTCAAAGTAAACCTCCAAATAATTTAACCAATCTAGGCACCTTTGAAATGATCAATTACATTTTGTCAAGATTGTCAAAAAAAAAAAAAACCTAAACTTTACAGATTCAGCTATAGAAAGATTCTTCATAGAAGCAAAAGTGTTTATTCTAAGGTACTACCCCAAAGAACCCTTTGTAGTGCCTTAATTTTAAGGGTGTGACCGAATTGACGCGTTTCTATAAACTTTCAGCACTGAATCACTTTGAGCTTTACTTTAATCCATCATGCGACAGACGGGGAGACCTGAGAATTGTTCGACTGTAAAAAGTACACTAAAGGTAAGAAAACTTCACTCAAACACCGGTGGGACTGCCCTTGAGTCAGGGGGGAGTGGGGGGGGAAAGTGCCTGTAAAAGTAATGCATACATCACCAGGAAAATTAACAGCAATATAAACTCCTAATATTTTTAGATATAAAACTGTTGCTAACTTACAGAAAAATAACAAAAAACCCTACTCTGAAATGTGTTGTAAAAACAGGCACTATGCAATGTTAACAAGTTGTAAGGAACATTCAGTGGTTTATAGGGCAAAATTCTTTTGACTTAAATTTAACAATCTCCACATTTTTTTCCTTAGATAATATTAACAGTTATACCACATACAGAATTTTCACAACACAAAGACTACTACATTAACATTGCATGTAGAAATTCTTATATTTTCCAAAGCATCAATCACAAAAATTCACATTTAATTCTAGGGCTGCATTTTATAAGGAGCTGCACTTTATAAGGAGCTGCAAGTTCCTGTGCTTGCATTAATAAATGCGCACAATAAAATCTCCAAATATGGCCATGATGATTATTAACTTACACAACGTAATTATTAATAATAATTAGATAATACAAATACACAGGAGAATGTGCATCTTATTATAAATTGCAACCTACTCTTATCCTTCATTTATAGTTTAACTTATTAAAACAGGTCCATGCTATGAAATAAGGGGAGGACGAAGGAATTTGGGTTTCATTAGCAGTACACAGATCACAGCCAGTGACATGTGGATCTATTAGTATCGTGCTTTGGGAAGGTGACGCTAAAGGAAGGTGAAGCTGTGGAGGGGGGAAAAAAAACAAAACAAAAAAACAATACAAAAAGCCAAATGAGGCAGAAAGATGGGAGTCCACAGACTAAAGCCTGTATTCACACTCGTTGCTGATCTAAAGCAGAACTAAAACCTCAGAGCCACTGTGTGAATGCAGCACTCGCCCTCATATAGACGAACATGGACATTACTAAAGCAGCTTCATCTGGAGTGTAATTAGGTTGTAAAATGGCCCTGAAGTGATATTTTGGTTACAGCAGACAGATAAAACACATCGGGACAGGGTTGCACCAGTTCTGCGCAAGTTTTTACTTTGTGCATCAAGCCTTTACAGAATCTGTAGTTAGTCAGTAGTTAGTTTTATACTATCCTTTTATTAAATTCAGTTGCACCAGGAATCCGCAAGATACCTAATGCATAACAATGCTGAACACTGTCACTTTGATTTAACATGAATGCTAAAATCAATAAATATGATGCCATGTAAATATAAGCAGCAGCCTGCACTGATTTTTTGCGTTCCATAAAAAAAATTAATCCAGTATAGAAAAGAAAAATTGACATTTTCATAATTGAAATCCAGTAGTTTAGATTTCCTCTCAACACCTGAATGTGCAGCTTTTTAGTTTTGCACTTACATTTGTAGTTTAATTCTTCTGGGCTGGATTGAAACAGAAAACCGGCACTTCAGTTCTGGTTCGCTTAATGCTCCTACTGACCGTGATATGGGAATATGTACATTTGGTGACAGTAACTTAGGATATTTACCGAACCACATTGTTTTCTGACTAAACTGAGCTCATGACTTTCATATCTTGTTTAATCCGTCTTGTGATCTTCAAGAGCAATAAATCATCTGGACATTAACAAATTTCACACAACATTAAAGAGAAGTGAAACCGTCTCTCACAGCCACCAGTGTCTTACTGCTGTTATAAAACAGAAAATTCTGCACTAATACACGTTTTGAATGTCTCAGCATCACTTTGAAAACAAACTCTCTTTTATATAATTACTGATTTTAATCTCTTTGAGCTCTGAAACACATTCACAAGTCGGAAAAGTCTAAGTAACTCATCTGTTTGAGGAACTAAAACGGGTCTGCAGGGCAAAATGCTTCAGTCAGTGTTTGTTCTGTGTAAACATCTTGTGTTCAGATTTCAAATGGCACAAGTTGTTTGGAAGTTGACCAAGACCAGTGCGTAGATATTTAGTAGACATTAAGCGCAACACAAAAAGTAGTTTGTGTAGTGAAACCTTTCTTGATTTAGTAATATGTAAACCTAAACTTAGTAAGCAAACTCGCACCATAACTAGCCTACATTGGAACTCACGTACAGCTGGTACAACCTGCCCCAGATCTTTAGTGATATACTGAAAATGACAATAAAACACAGAGTACTTGAAGCAGCAGAGAAAAATAGTTTAAAATGGTTTTACAGCAGTTGAGTGCTAAAAAAAATCTAATATTAATATTAAACGACACATTCACTAGAACTATCAAGCTTTTTTTCCTGTGCAGATTTTTTGACATGCATTATGTTGCATTCCAACTTACCCCAAAACAAGTTCACTGAAAAGAGGCAACGCATTTTTTAAGCTGACAAACATTACACACTTGCATTTGTGTTACGAAAAGAATAAAACTGAGCTGGTCTGAGTGGGAATTCGGTTCTTCATTAAGAAAAGAATGTTCCAATAATTAACCCACTCAATCCGATTCATCAAGTTTCTATCGATATCGAAAGGATTTAGCAAATATATGTTAACATTGTGATTCTTCAGCGGCAACGAAAGTTTGTACCTGCAGGTAAGAATACAAACCTTACTCCATCATTAAATGGAGGAATAAAATGCTGAATAAAGCGCTGAAGCAATACATTCCCCATTTTATCAGCCTAAACAGCACAGAAAACACTGTACAGACTAACTCTGGGGAACAAAATACAAACAAAAAAAATCTCTCAGTGACTAAGACTGGTGAACCTGTCAAAGTGTGAAAGCTGTTAATCATTAAGAGCTGATTACCTTAGGTAGAAATCAAACCTGAATAAATTCTTTAGATTAAAACTGAACTTAACTTAAAAATCAGTGCTTTACAGTATATCGTCTTTAAATATATATCTTTATATGTATATAATTATATAGATATCCACAGTGAAACCCCTGAATAGATTCTTTTTAAAGGCATGTGTTGTGATTTCTCTGAAATGTACCAGAACCTGTAAATGAGGATTTTTGAGAATTCAAGTTTTTCTTTCAAGTCAGAAGGAGTGAAGGTCCTGACTGTGTTAAAACATCCTGTAGCTGAATGTGAGGCATTTCTGTTAGAGCCGTGTGCAGGCAGTAGCTGAGGTTGTGTCGTGTTTAGAACCGTTTGAAGGCGGTTGTTGAGGCATTAGTTGTTGTCGTCCCTGAATGAATGGAGCCTGAGGTTTTGGCTTCAGATAGGCGGAGCTTCTTTTTGGGTGGTGTTTTTAGCGTGCCCATGCGTTCCTTCACCTTGTACTCCAGCGTGCTGTGGGGAACCCCATACACGCCCTGAGCTTTCGACACGCTCATCTTCCCACCCATCACCATGGCAATGGCCTCCTCCAGAATGTCATGGTCGTACTGGCGGTAGCGTCCGCGTTTTTTGCGTGGCTGTTTGTCTCGCCGCTCTCCATCGTCACCGCAGGCATCGTTGCTTCCTGTAGCGCTGCCCCCCACAGCACCATTCTTCATGCAGAGGGGGGGCAAGTCCCCCTGTAGTAGCAGCCGCGACTCCGGCACAGGGGGGCACTCCAAGACACCCTGTTTGGGTAGAATGGTCTTTAGCTTGTGCAGCACGACCGGACCATCCGAGCTCTTGTTGGCCTGAAACACAGCGTCCACCAGACCCGCCAGATCCAGCTGCGTTTTTGGCTGGACGCCAGCGCGTACCTGAGGGATCCGGATAGTGACACCAGCCCCATTGGCAGGGCTCTGTGGGGGTGTGGGTGTGCCAGGGTGAGACAGGACGCTGTCGCTGCGCTCCCGGAGCTGAGACACCATCCTCTGCAGTGTCAGACGGTGGAGGTATGATGAAGCCATCGCTGTGGGAAACTCTGCATTCTCCACAGGAGAAAATGCCACTCTGGCGCCCTCTGGGTGGTCTGTCTGAGAGCGGGCCCAGGCTGCCACCTTCTGCAGCAGCAGCTGTGTCTCAGTCGCAGGCCAGCCTGCCTCTGGACCCCCGCCATTATCTCCAACAGGCAGCCGCATTTTTTTCTCAGGCAGTAAGGCCTCAGCCTGCACCCGTAAGGTTTTCTGAGGTATCCCGTACAGAATGGCAGCTTTATGAACATCCAGTGAACCAGAGCGAATGTCTTTCAAGGCTTTAGAGAGCAAACCTTCTGCAAACTCTGAACTGCGATCCAAATAGTCCTCTTGGATCAGTCTCCTAAGGGGAGGTGGATGGGAGGATGAGAAACGAACGGGTGAACGGACGAACGACAGGAAGCACTCAGGGTCCACTCCTTTACTGCCTTGTCTTTGGGTAACATCACTCGCTTCTCTCTTTGTCTGTTTAACACAAAGCCTCTGAATAAGGGGGTAAACATTTTGGTTTGATTTTGGCCTTAGGTTGCAAACGATACTTCGTGGAAGGAGAGCTCTCAGTCAAACGTGTGGAGAAAGACACACTTCTACAGTAAAGCTTCCAGTATCTTTGCAATGCAGCTTAGGTAGGTTTTGAGTGAAAATGATAATAATAATGATAATAATAATAATAATAATAATAATAATAATAATAGTAGTAATAATAATAACGCATAAATAAATATAAATAAAACAAATAAATAAATACAGGCTGCACAGAGGAACAAGTGAAGCCCTGACTGCTGACAAAATGTGACGTTACCTTCCAACAAGTTAGAAAAGAGTCAACCCCTTTGGCAGTGCAACAGATCAGCCACTAAACTCTATTGCTGTTAACATGCAAAATGTTCACAACCATTACCTATGATATAAATGGAGAAAAAAATCCTGATAAACAGAGGAAACTAACTGATGTTTTACATTTATGATACTACTCCATCACAAACAGGAAATACACACTAAAAAGTCAAACCAAACACTAAAATTTAGGAGTAAAAATACTCACCGCGAAACATTCTGAGAATTCAGCACTTTTAAAGATGATGTGTTTTTCTTTGAAAGGTCAAGAACACCATCTGCTGAAACATGTACAAAAATATTTAGTAAGGTTTCAAAAATGCAGGTGTTCACTAAATATAAAAACATACAAATATACTGTTTCTTCAGGTTACGCTACTATTCTATTACACATCAGCACCAACAGTTAACTCCACAGCAGTTCACTATAACTGAGTAGATCACACCAATTTACATGAAAAGGTTAAAGAGAATGATTATTTTCAAATCTGGCAACCATGCAGAATTTCAAAGCTGTACTTTTTTTTTTAGTTAAGAATGTTATATATCTGCTCCAGCCTTGAATACGGATTAACTACTCACAGAATGACAGAAATATTAATTGGATAAAAATACAACACTAACAGCAATATTTCAGTTTAAATCAACTGACCTTAAAACTTTCACACAACGCATTCTTTAACTGGAGGATGAACTTTATATCAGAGTTTGAAACATTTCATCCTTAAAATTTAATTTGCATTGTAGTTCAATTACTGTCCTAAGTGTTTTTTAGGGTTTATGTAATATTTAATTAATGCTTAGTCTTTGTGTTTTGGGTAGATTTAGCCAATTGTTTTTGCATTTTCAGCCAAGTGAACTATTTTTTCTTCGCATTCTTGGCCAATTGAATGTACTGGGGCAATGTTGTGCTTTGTGTTTGTTTTCTTGCCCAATTTATTTATTTGTCTTTGCGTTTGGGACCATTTAATGATTTATCTTTGCATTCTGCACTGATTGTGATTTATCTTTTTCCTGCATTTAGATGTGTCAATTTATCTTTGCATGAGACACAATTAGCTTTGTGTTGCTCTACACACTGACTCAGACTAACAAAACTACTTTTAAGTAACTTTGTTTTTTAAACAGCCGCTATATTAGAACTTAAGTAAACTAATATTATGATGAGCTTCAATGTCTACATATTTGAATGACTCCCCTCACCCCTAATCCTCACATTAAAGAGTGAATTAAAGAGTGAAGTGTGCCCCCCTGCTATTTGGCTCACCTTGCTGTGGGCAGTGCATGACTCGGCTGACGGCGATGTCCGGGCAGTGGGTGACGCGGCTGATGGTCAGGTCCAGGGGACCGTCGAGCTCACTGTGTTTAGGGAGATCAACCTGGCTGGCGTCGGGACCCTCGGGACCCTCAGGCTGGATCTTACAGGCGTATTCAATTGCAAACTGACGAATCATCTTACGCATCAACTCTTGCGCTGCCAATGGTATACTAGGATCACAACTCTCTGGGAATTCTGGGTGATGAGGAAGGAAAACACATTTGATTTTGTTTATTCCTCTCAAAGACAAAAAGAAAATTTTTAATAATAATAATTTTAAAAAAAAAGGATTTTAATTACAACACAAACATCACAGAGCTAACCTCATTTGCAGCTAACATCAGAGTTCTGATCTGTATTACTACACTTCATTTGTGAATTACAGTGCGAGCCTGTTTTTAAAAGTACATTTACAATTACGGATTTCAATATTGGTCACAACCAAGCATTTGATACAGGCATGTGCAGTGACACAAGATGTGTGCAGTAATACAAACCAAAGCTACTACAGATATGACATTGTTATTATCACTATTATTATTTTTATTATTACTACTACTACTACCACCATTACTACTACTACTACTTTACTATTTTAGTTAACTGAAAATTCTTAATAACAATTACCTTTTTTATGAAAAACTGCATGAAGAAATTGGTCTGCTTGGCACTGGAGTTTTTCCGAGGTGGTCAGGCCCTGAGGTGGGGGGGTTTCGGCGGGGGGTGGCGACACGGGCACGTGTTCCTGTTTCAAAAACAGTATCAGCTACGTTACAATTCATTTACATTTAGCTTATTCGCAATAATTTACATACACAGTTAAAAACAGTTTAACACTTTACATGCTCAGTGTAAAATTATTCTTCTATAATCAGATGGACAGAGCTGCTTAATTAAAACATCCTTAATTCTGTTAAATAATAACTAATTCTGTTAAGTACTAAGTAACATAAGTTTGCATTTTTAATAAATGTAAATGTTGAAGCTGAATGAAGTATTACGTTAGAGCCAATGATACAGACCAAATGATAGACGTTTGCAAACCCAAAATAACAACAATATTAAATTGTAATAGTAACAGTAATAGTAATTATAAAATAAGAACAGAGAAACAGTGATAGATGGTAAAACAGTAACAAGATCTGTGAATGATTGTAAAACAGTGTCTGTAGTGAAGCTGTAGAAGAGAGTCATTGTGCTGAATGTTTGCAGAAACAGGAATGCTCTGTTCACGGTTTAACGTGTCAGTTTGAGACAAACTCTGCAGATCTTTACTGTCCTGAGAACAGTTTTATTCAGTATTACTGTACAGGCTTTGTTGTTCATAGTTACTGTGGAAAAACCCTGAAAGAGTGACCCAAACACAGCCCTGCCCCCAAGACACATTTACAGAAATCTGAACAGCTGAAATAACTCAAACTCAACTAAAAGAGCACTTTAGACATGAAACAGTAAAAGGAGGAGAAACTGTAGAACACAAGAAGGGCCTCTGCAGTGGAGGGCAAAAATGGTTAAAATAACACACACAGAAAAACAATCACAGAGTGTTTATTTGTATTAACTGTAAAAAAAAATGTTTACTGTCCTAATAAACAGCCTTACAGACCATTTTCTCAGACTAAGACTTTTGCACAGTACTGCATCTGGTGTTTTCAGAGGTGGGGCAGGTTTTAACTGAACGCTTGTTTTGATGGATTTTCTGCTGTGAAGATGATTTTCAGACTTACGATAAGTTTCTCTAACTGCAGGTTACAGAAGGGGCAGCGAGCATCAGTCGACCAATCAGAGATGGCCTCTGGCTCACAGTCTGAACAAAAAAAACCCGACAAGTTTAGAAAATACTGACAGTGATTCTTGAATACAGACAAATGTTATTATGCAGAAATAAATCTCTCATTTAGGCCCAATCCCATTTCACCTCTTGCCCCTACCACTTAGCCCTTAGCTCTTCATTTTTTGCCTTCATGTCTAGGGTTAGGATGTCCCGAATTCTGTTGAGATAGTAAGGCGATGTGTTAAGGTTACACCACCTATCAAATGTTTTTCAGAGGCTCACTTCAAACAGTGTTATGAGAAAAGTCAGCAAGATCGCTGCACAAATGACCACAGAAACCCACAAAGTATTTTCTTCATTAACAAATTACAGTAACAATTGACTTATCTTAGTTTAATGTTGTTTCAATGTATTATCATCCTTTTCTTCATAACAAGCATTTAAAAAACTACTAGTACTATGCCAACATCTCAGGAGCTAGCCAGCTAAATTTCCCATTACACCTTAAATAGTCCATCAGTACTGACGCCTGAAGTGGCAGAATGTTACTGAAAGAGAAGCTTGGGGGGTTTGGGGGGATTTAAAGAACCATTTTTGCATCTCCCCTCTTATGAAAACATATGATGCCCTAAATTTACCTTAAGCCCAGCAATGAGGTTGCTGTACTTTTCCGTTCCTCTGCCATAACTGCAGACTGGCAGGGACACCTACAGAGCACTACTAGTAGCCTGTTAATGAAAATGTTTTTTTTTTTTTAACTATTTTAAGTTTGTCCCATTTCATAGAGGAAGTTCCTAGAGACAAGGGGACACTCGAAAACAAAGGTTAGGGCTAAAAATAAGAAATGGGATTGGGCCTTAGTGTATAAACATCTTTAACAATATCTCACCATCAAATATGCTGAGGTCCTGCAGCAGTCTTGGCCCATAAATTCCTTCCAGAATGCTCTCAAACCCTGAAACAAAGAAATCTCGTTACAAAGTATTCAGTGACAACATTCAAGTGAATTCCTCTTGTAAATGCAGCATTTATCTTGAAAGCATGTTTAAATTTAATTTACAATAAGCAATTGTGATAAACATAGTACCAGTTTTTTTTTCTTCAGGCCAAGTACAAGTACATATTATTAAGCACTCACTGATATAGAGTCTGATACCAGGCCAAGTAACATAGTTGTTAGTGTAAATGAGTGTAATGTACCTTAACAGTTAAATTGTTAAAATGTACCCAATTTTAAATAACATGCATTAGCTAGCTATGCTATACTATTTAACACTGCCTTGAATTGAGTAGCGCTGCAGTGGAGAAGAGTGGGTTTTGTTCCTCGCAGAAGGCGATTCTGTACAGCTATATTTTTGCTCCTACCATGTCTTTCAACAAAAGTCTCTGACAGAATCTGAGGCCAACACATATGAGGAGCCCACATGTTGAGTCTTCTCTATTTAGTTTGGCTCGCTGAGCCGTAGCTAAACATCCTTTAAAGCCAGAAATTTTAAAAAGCCTGTTCTCTGGTCACACCGTATATTTGAACAGACCATCTACGATTTATATAGTCGAAATGTACAGAGATGCTCTGTCCATGCTACTCCAACCACAGCCTTGACAGACAGTTCTGTCTATGAATAAAAATGTCAAATAAAGCGGTTTCATTTAAAACACACTGAGAAACTGAGCTACATTGCTGCTAACACTGTGCACAGAAGCTAAAAAAAGGCCATGACACAATATATAGTGTTATTTCACATACACTTACTGGACTTCTATAACAAACACCCAAAATTATTTAATTATTTTCAGTTATAAAACAAATATTATTGGTTCTAAGAATGAGTAAAGCCTGTAATATGCAGTTCCATTACAGTTAAAAGTATAAAATATAACCATATAACTTTACTACTGAATAAGCATTACAGTCATTACACAGTAATGACAATAAAATATTTCTCACAATTTTTTTGTATAGTTTCAGTTCATTTAAAACGAACACAATATTTTTATTTCTGTTTTGGATAAGATGCATTTGTTTCTAACTCAATTTTGTATCTAAGTACAAAAATTATAAGTGCCTCTAGGTGTGTTTTATGGCAGATTCATTTAATTCAGTTAAACTCCAAAACATTACTTACAATAATGCATAATTGTAAAAACATTATTTATTTATTTCGGTACACAATAAAATGCAAATAAAATGTTAATAGAAATTTGCAACTCTCAGACCCATTTTTATTCACAACAGAACATAGAACACATATCAGATGTTGAAAATGAGACATTTTTCCATTTTATGAAAAACATGAACTCATTTAGAACTTGATGCCAGCAACGTGTCTCAAAAAAGTTGGGAAAGGGTCGTATCTACCATTGTGTAGCATCCCCTCTGCTTTTAACAACAGTCTGTAAATGTCTGGGAAGTGAGGAGACCCACTGCTGGAGTTTTAGGAGAGGACTGTTGTCCTGTTCTTGTCTTATGAAGGACTCTAGCTGCACAACAGTCATGGGCCTTCTTTGCTTTTTCATTTCACGATGGGCCAATGGTTTTCTGTTGGTGAAAGGTCTGGACTGCAGGCAGGCCAGTTCAGCACGGGGACTCTTCTTCTGCGAACCCATGCTGTTGTGATGGATTGGTGTGTGATTTGTCCTGCATTATACAACTTTTCCAGCCTTTTAATGCCCCGTCCCAACTTTTTTGAGATGCGTTGCTGCCATCAATTTCTGAATGAGTTAATGTTTTTCATGAAATGGTAAAACGTCTCATCTCACTTTCAACATCTGATATGTGTTTTATGTTCTGTTGTGAATAAAATATGGGTCTATACGATTTGCAAATGACTGCATTCTGTTTTTATTTACATTTTACACAGCAACCCAACTTTTCTGGAATTGGGGTTGTACTAATTTACTTTATTAAGCTTTATTTCCTGCTATACCTTTCACAGATCAGCAGCATTAATCATATAATAAAACTCCAATTAACCATTTAATTGGTTGTTTTAAACTAAAGGAATAATTTTATTAAGAATGTCCTGTAGGCCTGAAGTGTATTAAGACGTGAGTGTGTATGCTTGTTAGAAGAGAGAGAAAAACATTTGTAAAAAAACAAAAAAAAAAAAAAAAAACATTGCACTGGGTGAAGGAGCAGCTTCAAATACTCAAATCTATTTTATAATTAAAACCACAATACAGCAGGAGTGCCATTTGCCAGTATTGTGATGTATTACATAACAATAAGCTTCTGAACATATGGTGGATACTGTCAGTACTTAAAGAACACCAGGCATCTGTCACTCTGTTGCTTCCTAGTGTAAACATACAGTAATAGAGAAAGACACCAGTGACACTTTTGGTGAAAACAGAAGATTCTCTCAACATAAGTGACGTGCAAGAAAGGGAGCATGCTTAGAAACGATGTATTAGGAATTAATTCTATTTGTGAGACCATTTTAAAACAATATCACCTGCTAGGGTTGTAGAAAGTGTAATATTAAAGACAGACAAAAGGTTATTGTACCGCAGTAGAAAAAGGAAAAAAAAAAAAAAAAAAAAAAACATTTGTGGGGAAACTGCATCCATTTCCTATTCAAAGCTTTGAAATGCTTCTCCTCCAACCCTGTGACCCAAAAACACATTAAATATGAGTTTATATATAATACACAGTTTTAACAATGAATATATATATATATAATACACTGATAACATAAGTGACAAACATTAAGGACAAAAACACTTTTAATTAAACTGAAAATTTATTACAAAACTATTAATAGTCATTACAGTTTTATTGATTTCGAAGAGGGGTGACAAACGGGCTGAACGCTAACCCAAAGAGACCAGCTGGTCATTACACATTTCTCCTTAATGTCTGCTCTCTTCATAACAAACCTGCTATTTATTTATTTATTTTACTCAAACATCTCTCCATCCAGCTAAAGGTGCTAACTAACTGTACTAAGAACTGGAACGTACATACACTGTGATATATATGCTTGACAAGGGATCTTCTGACAAAACTGACTCGCAGAACAAAGAACCAGTATAACCGCCCACTACTACAACTACAGCTACTATTATTACTACCTCTACAAACAAGGCCGGTCCTTTATGTGCCATGATTATCTCGGTCAGCGTTCTACGTATCTGTTATCGTCCAGGTCGGGTTTTCAGCGCGATGCCATGATGCATTTTACACATTACCATTAAATGAACGTACAGAAACATCTGAAGGAATATTTTTTTGTATTTAAAAGCATATTTTAACCCCCAGCAGGAGTTGGGTCACATTGAAATAACACCCCCTTTATAAAACTCTAAGCTAAAGCAAAAGAGCAGATTTATAAGACATGACCACAAACAACGGAGAGCGAGCTGCTGTTCAGGTTCTCCTCAAGCGGATCTTTGACAGAAAATTGAGATTTTCTTCAAAAGACTACGCGGTTTTCAATAGAGCAGATTATCAGGGACTATAATGCCATCTAAAGCCGCCTAAATCCCTCGAAAACCCCCACTGATCCCCGGCCCCAGCCCCGGATCGCCCGGAGCCGGTTAGCCCAGCTCGGTTAGCAGCTAGCTGGCATGTTTACAGTTGAGGTAACTACTGTTAACTGTTACAGGGCCGGAGATGCGGCCGAGCTAAACTCCCTTCTCCTTAACTCGCCACAAAAGGGCATCCAGGATGTAATGCCTACCTGCTCTTCCCAAAAACACCGGAGGAGAGAGGAGAGGGAGCCGGGCAGAGAGACACACAAAAAGCGGAGCAATGGCGACCAGCCTGATGCTAATATGAGCTAATGTTAGCTCGTTAGCAGTAGCATTATTTCTCCTGCCCAAAACCCCGCACTGCAGCACAGTTTGGCATATAAAGATATAACTCACACGTATGAGCGATGTATTTCGACGTATATTTATATATATAAGTACGTGCCAAACATCTATAATGCATCTGTGAGGTCTTTGATTTGTGTGCGTTTTACCGAGAGTGCGGCTTTGTGTCTTCTCCTCTTTGTGACAAGAGGCTGAAATTGGCTTCTTATCCGAATTTTCCGTTCCACCTTAAACGGTGTAGCAGTTAACAACATTCTGGCGCCTCCAAGTGCCAGAACGGACCCGCTGCAGCACTTAAGGTGGACAGGAAAATTGCAAATAGAAGCCTTCCTAGCTCTCGGCTCCCAGCGCCGACATGTGAAGTGAAAGATTGTTTGTGTATTTGTTTATATTCATATATGCGTTTATTTTTCTCTATAATGTTTTAATCTCTTACCCACGCAAGCGATGAGCTTGTGTCTCCACGTCTCGAGCTCTCTGCGCACGCCCCTTCTTTCCGCCGCGCACTTCGCGATGCGGCACCGCGTCGCCATGTTATCCTCCCGCCTCGCACCCGCGCCCGCGCCCCTGACTGACAGGCGGCACAGAGCGAAGGGGCGGAGTCACACAGTACTGCGCTCTGATTGGCCATCAGCACGGCCCTTTGTCTTTTCATTGTTGGTTTATTTTTATTTTAAGCCATTTCACTTCATTCTTTCCTTTAGTTTCAATGCATTAAAGCACGCGTCGAGCCAGAAAACAGTTTAACGTTAAGTTTAATGTTTTTTTGTTTTATTTGTCGTTGTGATGTGTACATTGCAATCTGCGCAGCTAATATTAACGTCCATATAAAGGTTTAATATGACCAGTCTGATTAAATGTACAGGTGTTTTAGATGATGATGCTGTTTTCTCATATATTTAAAGATGAATATAATAACGCAGCAAAAGTTAGACAAGTTGCCATTGGCCATGTTAGGCCAGCTTATTCGGATTGAAGTTGATTCATAACGTCGCTGGCCCCATCCAAATTGATACTTTGAGATACTTCTGTCTAAATGAGCAGGCCCTTTTTGAATTAAACATGACAAATGTTTCTTGATATCTGTGTTATTTAGTTTAGTTCCGCTGATCAGATGTACTTGAAATATTTGAACGAACTAGTAAGAACAACATTGTAAAACCAGGCGTTTGAACCCGAGTATCACGCACAGTAAAATAAATGAAGTATTTGTCTCTTGATGCCAGGGGCCTGCTGGTCACTGAGTGACAATTTAATGAATATGTTCATAGATTACAGCTCAGCATTCAACACTTTCATCCCTGCCAAACTCATTCCTAAACTCACAGATTGGATACTGGACTTCCTGTTGAGCAGACCCCAGGCAGTGAAAGTTGGGAACAGCTTCTCCTCCACACTGACTCTGAGCACAGGGGCTCCCCAGGGATGTGTGCTCAGCCCCCTCCTGTACTCCCTGTATACACATGACATTTAACATCATCTTCAAGTTTGTTGATGACACCACCATCCTAGGCCTCATCACTGATGGAGATGAAACAGTCTACAGAGACAAGGTCAGCACTTTGTCAGAGTGGAGCCACGACGGCAATCTCTGTCTCAACATCAGCAGAACAAAGGAGATGATCGCGGACTACAGGAAGCTGCAGAGGGGTGGTCACTCTCCCCTATTAATCAATGAAGCCAAAGTGGAGAGAGTCAGCAGTGTGAAGTTTCTCAGTGTACCCCTCACTGATGACCTCACCTGGTCTCTCCACACCAACACTATTGTGAGATCTGCCCATCAGCGTCACTTCTTCCTGCGCAGGCTCAGGAAATTTGGTCTGCCCCCTCAGATCCTCACCAACTTCTACAGATGCACCATAAAGAGCTTCCTCACAGGCTGCATCACTGTCTGATACAGCAGCTGCACCGCCTGTGACCGCAACGCCCTTAAAGGAGTGGTGAGGACGGCAGAAGCCATCATAGGCAACAAACTACCAGCCTTACAGGACATCTACCAGTCCCGCTGCCTCAGGAACATCAAAAAGAACTGGTCAGACAGCACACAGCCTGTTCACCATCCTGCCATCAGGCAGGAGATTCCGCAGCATCCAAGCTAGAACAACCCGGTTAATGAACAGTTTCTGCCCACAGGCTGTCAGACTTCTGAACAAGCTGTGAAGCTGTGGGTCCTTCCCCAACTATCATTTCACTCAGTCACTCTGTCAGCATTATTATTGTATTATATCATCTCTGCTATGGACAATAAAACCTTAACAATAAGCCACTTTAAATAACAATAACACTGAGTCACTCAAGTCACTTTAAAATGTATATTGTTTCTATGTCTTGTATATATTTCTCTATATTTTATGTATATTTAATTTCCATTTGCTTTTTATATTTTACTTTTACTTATTTACTTTCTGTAGAGTGATTGCCTGAGTCTCACCAAAAGTATTTCAATGCATACATGTCCTGACATGTTGAGCAAATGACAAATAAACTTGAAACTTGAATATGAACTCATTTGCCACTAAGTTTAGCCCAGTTTAAAGCAGTTTGGGGTTTTAATGGGAGAATGTGGAACAGATTCTGAATAAACATTGACAATCTTTACTGAGAAAATGCTGTACAGAGGACTAGTGTGGTTGGACTTTAACCTTTGGGTCGTTCCTCTCACTGACTGTAGATATTTATCACAGCAGACGAAGTTTATCACTGAATCATAAAACAGCTTATCTCTATGTACTTTCTTACAAAGTCACAGGAAGGAGCATTAAACCCTTTCTTATAATAAAATACTGCGGCCTCTTTAAAAAGTGCTGTCTGTAAAAAGTCTGTTAAAAATGGCTTAAAAATGGATCCAAAACCGTTCGACAAGTTAGGTACTCGATAGTAATACCGCTTTCAGCTGAAGCGTGTAACACAAAACGTCTGACCTCTGACCTGAAAAAAACATCAACACTAATTCTCTACTTTTAAATAACATTATAATAGCATTGTAGCCCCCTAAATGTACAGTTTAAGTTAGGCCCTGGGCTTCCAAGCGGCATATCCACTGCAGAAAAGAAAGCTTGGCAATATAATAAGATCATTTGTTTTGAACAATTATTAGAGTAATTATTAACAAAATGACTAGTTTTGTTTATTTATCTATTTAATACATTTTCCAGGAAGTAATGCATAATGCAGTCCCAGTACAGTTTGAGAAAAGTAATTAGTAATTTAATGTTTTTTTTTTTTGAGTAACTACCCCAAAACTGTGTAGTGAATTTTTTTTTTCCTTTCCTCTCTCGTTTGCTTCATCCTGATAGCAAGAGGAAAACCAAGAGCTCACTTTATAATCAATGATGCTGTCTACACTAGCTGTGTAACATCATCACATAAAAACATCAAGCAGTGGAGCTGCATTGAAATTACTGAACATTTCGCTGAACAGTTCGCTGAAAAAACCTCATGTCTTCTAAATCTTTACAGGAAAAGGAAAAAACCTACTGTACTCAATGGAAGTCAATGTTGTGGCTAATTTCAATAGGTTTAAATACATACTTGCTTTGTTTAGTCTCCAATTAATGGTTTAAATTGTTGGACTTCCTTTAAGAAGACCTTTGACCAAACAACACACAGCTGTAGTTACTGGTTTTCAGTTCTCAACTGATTGGTCTGATTTTTAGAGATGGTTTAGATGAGTCATTTGTGGTTTAGTATTTTACTGGACATTTTAATGAAAAACCAATTAAATTTATTTATTTTTTAATAAATGACATTTAAATGTTTTACCCTAGTGCACTATATGTATATCAAATCAAATCAAATTTATTTGTATAGCGCATTTACAATGGATGTTGTCACAAAGCAGCTTCAGAGAATTCCAGTAAAGACAAAGTTATAACAAGAATGAAACCTTGGGAGGGACCAGGCTCACCAGGGGGGTCCCATCCTCCTCTGGTCAAACTACCTACAAGTGATTATATTACTAATATTAATAGCAGTAGAATTAGTAGTAGTAATAGCTAGGAGTCTATGAAAACATCAGTGTAGGGTGGGCAGCTAGCCCAAGGTAGGTGGCGGTAGCTGGGATGTGGGCAGCTGGTCTGAAGTGGGTAGCAGGAGGGCTCGACAGTCAGTCGTCCTTCAGTGTCCGGCTGGACATGTGGGTGGTTGTATACTCGGAAAAAAGGCAGAGAGAGGGAATTAGTTTAATTCTGTCTGTTTGTATGTAAAACAGGGGATGTAAACATTTCCAGAGTGTGGCTAATGACTCCGGCAGATCTGACTATGATAGCTTAACTAAAAGGAGAGAACCAGAAGGACTCACAGACACGGCAGCACTCTGAAACAGTTTGGCATCCCTCCGCTCCACCGTCCACAAACCTGAGTGACCGTGTGCGAGCAGCGGGACGACAGCACCAGCGTCTCAGTTTACTATACTTCCCTGTGTCCATGGACCCCTGGATCTGCTGCCTTTATCTAAGGGGGAACATTAGCTACCAAAAGCTAAACTGAACAAGTGAGTTTTCAGCCTAGTTTTAAAGACTGAGACTGTGTCTGAGTCCCGAACAGTTTCTGGAAGATCATTCCAGAGTTTGGGGGCTTTATAAGAAAAAGCTCTTCCCCCAGCTGCAGCCTTATGAATTCTAGGAACTATTAATAAGTCAGTACTCTGGGATCTGAGTAGTCGTGATGGCTTGTAATGGGAAATAAGGTCTTGCAGGTACTCAGGAGCAAGACCATGTAGGGCTTTATACGTCAATAAAATGATTTTATAATCAATACGGAATTTAACAGGCAGCCAATGAAGTGATGATAGCACTGGACTGATATGATCAAATTGTCTACTTTTAGTGAGGCCCCTGGCTGCAGCATTTTGGACTAGTTGAAGTTTGCTTAAATTCCTGCTTGTACATCCTGACAGTAGTGCGTTACAGTAGTCTAGCCTAGAAGTAATAAAGGCATGTACTAGTGTTTCTGCATCATGCAGGGACAGGGCATTTCTTATCTTGGCAATGTTGCGAAGATGTGAAAAAGCTGTTGTAGTGATGCTGCCTATGTGTTGATCGAATGATAAATCTGAATCAATTATGACGCCAAGATTTTTTGCTGCTGAGCCAGGTGTAACTGGAAAGTCGGTGAGATTTAAAATAAAATCTGGTAGTTTATTTTTGCCAATTTAGTGACCCAGAAGGAGAACCTCTGTTTTGTTACTGTTTAGTAGGAGGAAGTTCCGTAACATCCAGCATTTCACGTCTTTTACAGTCCTCTATTTTCTTTAATCTGTATTTGTCATCAGGCTTGGCTGATATGTACAGTTGCGTATCGTCTGCATAACAATGAAAGTTAATGCCATGGTTACTTATAACTGTGCTTAACAGTAACATATATAGTTTAAATAATAATGGTCCTAAAACAGAGCCTTGCGGAATTCCAAATCTTACTTTTGAATAATTGGAAGATAAATTATTTACGCTGATGAACTGATAACATTCTGTTAAGTAAGATATGAACCACGATAGGGCTTTCCCTGTGATTCCAACCGTTTTCTAACCTTTCTAGGAGAATACTGTGGTCTATTGTATGGAAGCTGCGCTGAGATCAAGTAGCACTAACAGGGATAGGTAGCCTTGATCAGAGGCAAGAAGAAGATCATTAGTTATCTTAACTAGAGCTGTCTCAATACTGTGATGTGGCCTGAATCCAGATAGGAAGTTGTTGGGCCACAGCTTTTTCTAAGATCTTCGATATAAATGGTAAGTTAGAAATAGGCCTGTAATTAGACAATATGCCAACATCAAGATTTGGTTTCTTGATCAGTGGTTTGATAACTGCTAGTTTAAAAGCCTTGGGAACATAGCCCAGACTAAGGGACGAGTTTCCTATAGTTAAAAGAGGGTTTATAATGACTGGCAGTATTTCTTTGAGTAATTTTGATGGAATTGCATCGAGTATGCAGGTTGTGCAATTTGCAGAGGAGATAATCTTCTCTAGCTCTAGCTGCGGGAGTGGGTGAAAAGTTTCCAGGCTCTTTTCTACAACTGTGTTTTGTTTTATATCAGCCAAGTCAGATGACAGCCAAGTTGGGTTTAATACTGTGGGTTGAATTTGTTGTCTAATATTTTCGATTTTATTATTAAAGAAGTCCATAAAAACTTCACTAGTGAGAGTTGCTGGGATTTCTGGTTCAGTACCTGCCTGATTTTTTGTGATTTGGGAAATCACACTAAACAGAACTCTAGAGTTATATTTATTATTCTCGATCAGCGAGGCCAGATATGCTGAGTGAGCTTTTGTGAGAGCATTTCTATACTCCATAAGGCTGTCCTTCCAGGCAGAGTGGAACACTTCCAGCTGGGTTTGTCGCCATTTCTGCTCTAGTTTCTGAACTGTTTGTTTTAAGGTACAGGTTTTATCGTTGTACCACGGGGCGAGCTTTTTCTGCCTTATTCTTTTTATTTTAAGTGGCGCCACATTTTCTAAAGTGGATCGTATGGTATTTTCTAAATAATCGGTTAGTAAATCTAGTTCCACCGGGTCTGATGGAGTGACAACTGGCATTGATAGTTCTGGCAGATTTTCTATAAACTATATGGCAGTAAAAGTTTTTATTGAGTACTTTGTAGAATAACGAGGGGACGTAAATATATTATGGCTAAGACGTAGTTCATATGAAATGATTGCTGAGGTTTGCGGTAGGATATTAAGCTTGTCTATGTTAAGACCTAGTGTCAAAACTAAATCTAACGTGTGATGACAGTAGTGTGTAGGCCCTGTTACATTTTGTGTAATACCAACAGAGTCTAGTATTGAGGTAAATGCCTTTTCAGTGGGTCATCTACCTTCTCAAAGTCCATCCATCCATTTTCTAAGCCGCTTCTCCGTCAGGGTCGCGGGGGGTGCTGGAGCTTATCCCAGCAGTCTTCGGGCGGAAGGCAGGATACACCCTGGACAGGTCACCAGTCCATCGCAGGACAACCTTCTCAAAGTGAATATTAAAATCTTTTTTAAAAATTCAGAGTAGGGCCCTGGTGGCCTGTAAATGTTACATAATGAAAACGCCTTCTTTTTTGTGACTGGATTTGTAACATGAATGGAAAGGACCTCAAAGGAACTGAAAGTGTCACATTGTTTCTGACTAATATCTAGAGAATTTTGGTAGATTACACAGACTCCACCTCCCTTGCCTGATAATCTTGGCCTATGTGTATAATTATAGCCTACAGGCGTGGCTTCAGTAAAAGCTGAATATTCATGTGGTCTAACCCACGTTTCAGTAAGACAGAAAAAGTCAAATTCATGATCGCTTATAATTTCATTTACGATGACTGCTTTTGAGTTTAGTGATCTTATATTGAGTAGTCCAAATTTTAGATCTAAGGTGTTCATCTGAATATGGATGTATATTGATTAGGTTGTTTAAATGGGCTGATTGAGTTTTTCTATGATTAAATTTTGTTTTAATTCGGGGCAAAGACACAGTCTCAATAAAGTCGAACCTGGGTGACGCCTCAAGGCGGATCACAGATGGTCGGTTTAGTCTGTCTGTCTGTGGCCTGGTCCCGGCTCTGGACTGTCAGCAGCTATTTATACTACTGCCGACTAACTAAAAGACTATGAGCTATGCTGCAAGAAAGTAAGGGTGGGTGGACACGATCCGTAAGATCAGGCTTGCCCTTGAAACGTAACCAATTGTCTATAAAGCCCACTTGATTTTCGGAACAGCACTTGGACATCCAGCAGTTTAACGCTGAAAGCCTGCTGTAGGCTTCAGCGCTGTGCTGCATTGGGATGGGGCCAGAGCAAATTACGGCATTATTACTGGGACCACATGACATAAACATGCTGACTCTTGATATCTGTTCCAGTCTCCATGAAAACTTCAGTTAGGACTGAATTTAGGACAATGGCTATTACCGAACAACAGTTCCTAAGGTCAATCTTATCTGAAGTCCCAATACAAAACAGTATAGCATAAACCTCTTAACTAGACAAACTTGACTAAATACCCAAAGAGTGTACTAAGTTTTGTTTTAACCTTCAGTTTGTACCACTAGCTGTTCTGATGAAAAGATTCTTTTATGCAGCAGAAACATGCATACCAAGTTCACTTACAATTACATTATTATCAATTACATAGCATAATACTGTCACATTCATTCATATCACAAAACACCAGATGAAACCTTACTAAATGAAATATTGCAGTGAGTTAACAAAGAGAGAGCTAAACTTGTGGTTATTTATAAGGAAGAAAAGAAAGTCTAATGGTAACTGAAACAGGGGTGTTATCCCTGTAAACAGGAGGGGGCCCACTCACAATAATTGTAACTTTTTTTGACCTGAGGTTATTTAAAAGTCCAGCTTATCCCACTTTAGTTTTATTTTCCCATTTTTTACACGCGGTATCTGTGTATTCTAACATTTTTGTTTAGGTTGTGTTTATTATATGTTTACATCTTAGCTGTGCACATTAGCTTTACTTGCTTGGTAACAGACATACAACTGATTATCAACCTCAGTTGAGTGGTTTAGAATTCTGCAAGATCAGATATTGAGGCAGCAGTGATGAATAAGACATGGGATGCATAACACTTTAAGCGAATGCTCTTTTACTAAACACGGCACCCAGGGAACACCACCGCTTAGCGCTGCCGAAATGGCAGAGATAGCATTGAGGTCACTTTTAACTGTACATATCTACTTGACGGTAGTATCTAACACCCCACTACTACCTCACAGCCCAGCACAGACTTCACCCAAACCACAAAATCAAATCAAATCAAATCAAAGCCAGGGGCAACAGTGGCAAGGAAAAACTCCCTCAGAACTGAGGAAGAAACCTTGGGAGGTACCAGGCTCACCAGGGGGGACGCATCCTCCTCTGGTCAAACTATCTACAAGTGATTATACTACTAATATTAATAGCAGTAATTTTGGTATTAGGAATAGCTAGGAGTCTATGAGAACATCAGTGTAGGGTGGGCAGCTAGTCCAAGGCAGGTGGTGGCAGCTGGGGCATGGGCAGCTGGTCTGAAGTGGGTAGCAGGAGGGCTCGGCAGTCGGTCGTCCTTCAGTGTCCAGCCGGACATATTGGTGATTGTATACATGTAAAAAACATATGTACAAAGTTTAAAGCCTCTACTGCCAGAAATGGCACCTCTGAAGAGCCTGTGTGCACAGCTGCTCTGCGTAGCCGGGCTTCCTCCATGTCTATCGCTATGCAATCCCGTAGCAGTGAAAATAAATAGATAACATTTGCTGCTGCAGTACAAACATGTAAATATCTTATCTTGACCAGATCTTAACTTTGTTCTTGTTCTTTTCTCCCCCCTTTAAAAATCAGCCTGTTTAAACAGGACTCTGAGTTCTGTTTGAAGATTAATATTAATGCACTCATGAGTGCTCATTTTCATTCTTTGAAGTTTGGTTAAAGACTGTAATAGACAACACATCGTCAACATCTAACACTGTACTGACTGAAGTTGGTTTCACACTTAGTGCATTCACATTATCACAGCAGATGTACAGTGGTAGCATTTGATTCAAGATGGCAAACGACCTTTCAGAGAAACTTAAATATCTGAAATGCATGTTTTTGATTATTTTATGATTGAAGATTAGAGGTGGGAAATCCAGATCCACAAAGTGAAAAACTGCTTGACTTCTCTAATTTGTTCAAACTAGCAACAAAGGTGTTCAGGCAGTTGGAACAAAATCCTGGGGAGGTTTTTCACTTTTTGGACCTGGATTGCCCACCTCTATTTAAGATATACTGAAATATAAACTATGTGTTTTGCATTTGTGCATTAGAGCAACAGGGTGCCCCTTTTGCATCATAGTATATTTTCATTTTGGAGACAATGGCACAGTTGAATAATAAAGAATCAACACAAATTACAGTTGATGATTTTGTTGAATTATGTACATTCTGCTTGGGGGGTTGAGCTAAATATTTGTGTGTGAGGGGTAAAGCCTCTCTAAAACTGGCCTAGATGCCCCTTGAGTTAGCCCACAGTAGCCATCCGATTTCCCTTCACTTTTGAATGACCAAGTCTGTTTTGTTAATGAAAAAGGTGTTTAATCAAATTCATCAATAATAATCTAATGTACACAACCTTCTGATCAGAGTGTAGTGTTAGACCTATAAACATTGCAATAGATTAGATTCTAAATTAAGATCTGACAAGGTCAAGACAAGATTTTTTTCAAGAATTTGAAGCCTGTAATAAAATAAAACAATAAAACAGCTGTCATGATTGGCCCCTCCCAGTCCTGTCCATGTGTTCGTGTTTTGGTTTAGCCCATGTGCGTTTGTTTTGGTTTAGCCCCCTCGTTTCATGACTCTGCCGCTGATTGTCTCCACCTGTGTAAGGCGGAGCGATGAAGCGGACGCATGTGTGGAGGTAAGCGACTTTTATTAAGGGCAAATCCATGGTCGTGGTCAAAACGGTCCAGGGTCAAATAGCCAATACGGACAGATCGGGGGACAGACATGACAAACCAGAAAAAAACAACAAACAGAGACCGAGACATCAAACAAAGACGGGCAAACACAAGAGGCCAAAACAAAACGCACATAGACTGGACTGGGAGGGGCCAATCGTGACAACCTGTTTCCAACCTGTCCCTCATTTTCCCTGTTTTATAAGCCCTGTGTTTGCCCTTTGTTTTGGCTGGTCTTTGTTGGTTGTTATCTGCTGTGTTGGTTGTACTGGTGTTGTTTGTTTGATTCTGGTTTATGTCATGTCTGGTCCCCGATCTATCTGTGTTGGCTCGATGACCCTGGACCGTTTGAGCTATGCCCCTGGATTTGCGCATAATAAATCTTGCTTATCTCTTCGTATGTGTCTGTCTCCTCGCTCCCCGTTACAACAGCTGAAATATAAGCATGGAAAAAAATAATAATTTTGTAATCTTAGTTATCTTGGTGAAACCATCTTTTTGCCATACCAATAATTGTAACGTCATTATAATAGTTGTAGTGAACTTGCTGTGCTTGCTATTGAAATTTTGTCTAGTTAGAATGTTTCTGTGTACTGTTTTCTTATTTGGATTTAAGGCAAGATTATGACGTTAGGAACTGTTGTTCTGTAATAGCTCCTGTCCTAAATTCAGAACTAGATTAAGTCAAAGTGATTACACAAATAAGTTTTCAGAGTTAGGAAGGTGAAATCTCACATTTCAACATCATTCAGCTTAAATCCATGATTTTGGTATTTTTACATTAACAATGATTCTACTGCCGTAATAATAATTTGTAAAACAATAATAATAATAATAATAATTATTATTATTATTATTATACAAATTATTATTACATGTCAGTAGAATCTTTGCTGAGAAGCATTGAAGACCATCTTACTGAGATACCTATACTGATTTTAATTTAATTTCTCATCATCTCTTTATATTATATTATATTATATTATATGCACTGTACACTGGGTGTATATGTGTGTGTAGAATCTGTCAGAGTAACCTTCAAAAGCACACGCACAGATCAGCTCCCTCAAGAAGTATTCTTTTGATCTCTGGTGCCTTATCGCTATGGAAACTGTATCTGCAGCAATTAAAGTGGCCTCACTGGAGCTGCCCTGTATGTGTGTGTTACAGGGTTAAACATCAAAGGAATCACAAACACAGCAGGCTTCAGTAAACACAGAACCACTGAACCACTCTGAACAAACAGAATTTTAATTCCATACAGTTCATATTGTCATAAAAATGAACAGTTTTACAGATTATCATTTCAGAATGAATTGTACAGAAACACTGCAGTACCTGCAGCTGCTGAATAAGTGTTCTTTAGTGAAAGCAATCATTTTGATCTGGTTTACTCTCTCTCTCTCTCTCTCTCTCTCTCTCTCTATATATATATATATATATATATATATATATATATATATATATATACTGTATATATATATATATATAAATATAATCTCAGTTTCTAAAAAAATACAGTAATCAATCCTGCAAGAAATAGAGAAATAAAGGGATGAGTTTCTCCAGAAACTGTAGAACTATTAGACTGGACAGTAGAACTATTGGACTTTAGACCTGTTGCAATGTAGGACATTTGGACTACCGAGCTGTTGGACTGTGAGACTGTTGGACAGTAGGGCTATTGGACTGTAAGACTATTGAACTGTAGACCTCTTGCACTGTAGAGCAATTGGACTGTGCACCTGTTGGACTGTAGACCTCCTGGACTGTTGAAGTGTTGGAGAGTGGCACTATTGGACTGTTGAACTTGGACTGTAGACCTGTTGTACTGTAGAAATGTTGGATTGGACAGGAGAACTATTTGTTATATTGTAGGACCGTTGGACACTAGGGCTATTGGACTTCTGAACTGTAGACCTGTTGCACTGTAGAACTACTGGATTGTAGACCTGCAGGACTGTTAAACTATTGGACCATAGAATTATTGGACTGTAGGCCTACTGGACCGTTGAGCTACTGAACTGTAAAACTGTTGAATACTAAGACCATTCGACTAGGTTTTTCAACTGTAGAGCTTTTGAATAGTAGGATTATTGAACTGTAGGCCTGTTGCACCGTAGAACTGTAGATTTATGGAATTAATATTTAGAGGAATTTAACATTAAATTACATTAATTAAAAGATTTCAACACTGAGCTTTTTGAGGTTTTTGTCCATGCGCTGGTAAACATTAGCTTGAGAGAGGGAGAATATGCTTTTCTTTCTTTCTTTTTTTTTGTAGTAATTATAGTAATTATAATATTACCAGGGCAATACAGCTGTCATTGATTTTCTTTTGCTAGAATGATTAATACACTTTTCATAATGTATCTTAATCCAAGCATTTTTAATGCGAAAATTCAGCTTTAACACAGCATTAGAAGAAAGCAGCATAAAAGTCCTGCCCTGTTACATGTTTTATAGAGTGTGTCTGCTGATTTAGACTTGACTAATAGAGCTGGTGTTGGATTTGGACATGGGCTAACAGCTTTTAACACTGAAATATGGTGCTGGATAATGAATGTGTTAGACCTCTGCCTGATTTTGTTTTACTGGCTCTTTAGAAACATCTGTAAACTCCATCAGAGCACTTGAGCTCTCTACGAGCACAGAACAGGTTCATTTCCGTGATGAATCCCAAAATATCCACAAATATCCCCAAAGTCCTTCACTTTCTCCACATCTTCATTCTTAAATTTATTTTTCCTGGAGCGAAATAGATGTTTTTTTCTCCAGATTGATGATAATCCTGCTGTATGCGGTGTGCTTTGGTTGTAATAATTCAGTATGTGTGTTGTGCTTGGCCATGTTTGAGAGTGTAGAATGTGTTGCGATAAATTTGCTATACAAGCAGTTTTCTTCATGTAAACAGACATTAAAGCTTTTGGCAGGTACAGAGGAATGTACAAACACGGCCAACGGAATTAAAACCTTTAATCAGCATAGTGTGTGTGTGTGTGTGTGTGTGTGTGTGTGTGTATGTGTGTGAAATAGAAGTTGTGTTGTTGTTTTTGTTTACAATAATGTCATTGTTCATGATGAAGCTGTGAAAGAGGCTGTCAGGCAACAGCATTTTTTCAGTCTACAGTTGGGTTTAGATAGCATTCTGACAGGCTACATTAGATTCAGACAGAATTTTTTTAGGTTACAACCTTATTTGGACAAATTTGGTTGGACTAAAGTTGAGTTCAGGCAGAATTTTTTCAGGCTACAGTTGAATTCGGACAGCATTGTTTCGGCCTTTAGTCGGGTTCAGACCGAATTTTGTCTATTTACTATAATATTCAGACAGAATTTTGTCAGGTTTACAGTTGAGATCAGAGACAATTTTTTTGTCTTCAGTCAGGTTCAGACCGAATTTTGTCAAGGTTACAATCAGGTTCGGCAGAATTCTGTTGGGGTTACAGTCGAGTTTAGACATAATTTTGTCAGGGTCACAGTAGAGATCAGACATCATTTTGTTGGGGTCATGGTAGAGATCAGACATAATTTTGCTGGGGTAACATTAGAGATCAGACATGATTTTGTTGAGGTTACAATCGAGATCAGACATAATTTTGTTGGGGCTACGGTCGGGATCAGACATAATTTTGTTAGGGTTACAGTCAGGATCAGACATAATTTTGTTAGGGTTACAGTCGGGATCAGACATAATTTTGTTGGGGTTACATGTGGGATCAGACATAATTTTGTTAAAGGCTACAGTCAGGATCAGACGTAATTTTGTTGGGGTTACAGTCGGGATCAGACATAATTTTGTTGGGGTTACATGTGGGATCAGAGATCATTTTGTTAGGGTTACAGTCGGGATCAGACATAATTTTGTTAAGGCTACAGTTGGGATCAGACATAATTTTGTTCGGGTTCCATGTGGGATCAGACGTAATTTTGTTGGGGTTCCATGTGGGATCAGACATAATTTTGTTGGGGTTACAGTCAGGATCCGACGTAATTTTGTTGGGGTAACATGTGGGATCAGACGTAATTTTGTTGGGGTTACAGTCGGGATCAGACATAATTTTGTTGGGGTTCCATGTGGGATCAGACGTAATTTTGTTGGGGTTACAGTCAGGATCAGACGTAATTTTGTTGGGGTTACATATGGGATCAGACGTAATTTTGTTGGGGTTACAGTCGGGATCAGACATAATTTTGTTGGGGTTACATGTGGGATCAGACATAATTTTGTTAAAGGCTACAGTCGGGATCAGACGTAATTTTGTTGGGGTTCCATGTGGGATCAGACATAATTTTGTTGGGGTTACAGTCAGGATCAGATGTAATTTTGTTGGGGTTCCATGTGGGATCAGACGTAATTTTGTTGAGGTTACAGTCGGGATCAGACATAATTTTGTTGGGGTTCCATGTGGGATCAGACGTAATTTTGTTGGGGTTACAGTCAGGATCAGACGTAATTTTGTTGGGGTTACAGTCAGGATCAGACGTAATTTTGTTGGGGTTCCATGTGGGATCAGACATAATTTTGTTGGGGTTACAGTCGGGATCAGACATCATTTTGTTGGGGTTCCATGTGGGATCAGACGTAATTTTGTTGGGGTTACAGTCAGGATCAGATGTAATTTTGTTGGGGTTACAGTCGGGATCAGACATAATTTTGTTGGGGTTCCATGTGGGATCAGACGTAATTTTGTTGGGGTTACAGTCAGGATCAGATGTAATTTTGTTGGGGTTACAGTCGGGATCAGACATAATTTTGTTGGGGTTACAGTCAGATTTGGACAGAACAGGTTGAGAAACACTCAGATCAATCAGAATAATGGTACTTTAGTGGATTCTTGTTTGTACTTGAGTCCTGTAATCAAAGCTGTGCTCAGTTTAATTGAGTATTGATTTCAGTGTTTCATTTTGTCTTCCCCAGCTGTGACCAACAAGTGCTTAAACTGTAAGCAAAGTTTTTATGTTCTTCATCTTATTACTTTTAGTTTTGCAGTTCTGATGAGAACAGTTCTTACTCTCACAGCGCAGTAGGGGGCAGCAGTGCTATAAAATTTAATACAGCCCGTTTTAAACACAGAAACTTTCCAACATTTTGAAAGTAGTGTGTGTGTGTCAGAGAGATTTTGTTTTAGTTACACAGTCTCTACACTCTCTCTCTCTCTCTTTCTCTCTCTCTCTCTCTCTCTTTCTCTCTCTCTCTCTCTACCTCTCTCTACCTCTCTTGCTCTTTCACACACACACACACACACACACACACACACACACACACACACACACACACACACACACACACACACACACACCATATAAGTGCTGAGGTTTAACAGATGTTTATGGAAATCTTTAATTTCTGATTTTCTAAAGTACTTTCAAATCGCTAAAGGAGTTCTGGCAGAGAGAGAGAGAGAAAGTGAAAAAGAGAGAGAGAGCGAGTGAGAGAGGGAGAGATTAGAATTCCTGAGGTATAAATATGGAAATGATTATGTTGGCATTAGGTGTTTTCAGTGTGGATGGAGTCTGTTATGATTAATGAGGTTCAATGGAAACACTGAATACACTTTTATAGACTTATTTTGTTTGCGTGCAAGTCAGTCTGTGTGAAATGTCATCCTGACTGACCATCTCTGATTTGCTAAATTATTTCAGTTAATAATGTCATGGTGTCCTATAGATTGTATGAAATTTGAATCTTGCATTTTCCCAAAAAGTAGAAACGGCCTCAATTTTTACCTTAAACTGAGCACTACAGAAAAAGTTTTTTTTTTAAATGTAACTTTGACAGGACATAGCTTTTGATTTCTTGATGGAACATGTGTGACACATTAAGGGATTATTGTGTATGGTTTAAGTGTCTCACTGCTTTGTGAAAAATTATGTCACAATAAACTTTTAACGTGATAGATTGTATATGTTCCTACATAGGTAAAAAACACTGACCAAGCACATTTTATTGGAAAGATTGCAGAATTAGTACTGTTTCATGTGATTTAGTGCAATGTAGTGTGTGAAACCCTGCATAAAAGATCCATGTATATAGATATAAATATAGATTTTTTTTTTGTATTTATAAAATTTACATTTTTGTATTTTTGAAATATCACCCACCCCTCAGGGCCTTCTAGTTATTCAGGGAATGAATTTCTGGTAATTCAAAATGAAAACTTTAAATGATTAGGCCTGTCATTTTTTATTGAATTTCATTTGAAAGAATCATCATGTTTCTATGTAAACTCAAACTTTGTTCTCCAAACTTGCTTAGAAGATTAACCACTGTTTAAAAACAACAAGGGTCTATCTGTACCTCGACCTCGGCCCATTTAAGCCTGTGCATTAATTACTTTGTTTATGTAAATATTGGTGTGTATGTTTTATTATTGCATTACTAGCCTGGTCAGTTTGAAAAGCCAGAGGTTTCCTCCCATATTTATGTTTAGTTGCTGACATCACCCAAATTATACAGCTGAGAAACATCTGGATCATCATGAACAGGAGAAATATTACTTTTACTTTTGCAGCACGGCCATGTTAAACATGTGTTAAACAGTGGTCAGCGCTGAACTGGACTAATGCTGAAAGAATGGACTTTCGCATCGTTTAGTGAAGATTAAAACAGCAATCAGTACACTAAATATTTTCACTGAGAGAGAAACATCTGGAAGCTTTCAATATCTGACAGAGAAAAGAGAGAAAAACACTCCTTTACCTGCTGAGGGATTAAAGAATATGTTTAGTGGAAAAAATGAAGCCCCATCTCTTTGTCTTTTCCCGTTTTATCATTCCTCTTTCCATCTGTGTGTGGGAGAGAGATGGTACATACGGGAAAAAGAGTGAGAGAGGGAAAGAGGGATAAAGGAAATGAGAGATGATAAAAAGAAAGAGGGGTAATAAATGGAATGAAACATGATAAAGGAAAGGTTGGTGATAAAGGAGGGATGATAGAGGGAAAAGGGGATGATATAGGAAATAAGGGATGATGAGATGAAAAAAACAGGTGATAAAGGAGAGATGATAAATGGAAGGAGGGATCATTAAGGGAAGAAGAGGAGATAAAGGAAAAAATGAGATAAAGAGAAAGAGATGAAAAACAAGATACTAAGGGGAAGAAGAAATGATAATGGAAATGAGAGATGACAGAGGGAAGGAGAGATGATAAAAGGAAAGAGGGATGATAAACACTGTGCTGCAGTTTCAGCACTTCTGTTAGACACAGGCGGTAAAACCTCATCAGGACTTTCGTAACTGTGTTGACTGTATCTGTCTTTAATCAGACGTACATTCATCAGTGAGAGCCAAACAATCAGATGAAGATAACAATCTAACACACAACTGTTTATAAAACTATTTAACATTAGAATAAATCCAAATAAACACTAATTTATGACTTTAAAGGGGCACGCAGACCAAAATGAAAGATCTCTGCATCTGTTGTAAACTTACTGCTCTGCTGCGACGTGCCTAGTGAGAGATTTTCTAATTCAAAGACTGAAACCCCCTTCTGATTCTGTGTGTTGAAGGTGAGAGGGTCTTTTGACAACCTACAGCTGCTTTGGGCTGAATTTCTCTTTGTAATGTTTTGTTTTTTTAGCTGCTGAATGCAAAAGGAAGGCAGATCACTTACATTACTGAATCTGAACATCCTATCAGGAGGTCAGGAGGAGCAAGCTAACAGCTAAAGTTAGCTAAATAGCTTGGCTGTGTAGGCATGTTCATTTGGTTTGGCTTCTTTTGTGACTGAAAGTATTTGGACGCATCTCTGGTGTTCATTTTGTGCTGAAAACAGAGTGTATCACTGTTTTCTTTACAATTTTGTATGAGGGTTGAGGTAAGAGTCAAACTAATGCTAGCTTGGTAGGATCAATTAGCCTATAGCTTAGTGGCTAGCAGTCAGGACTGAGTTACGTAACAGAAATACACAATTTTTGTGTGATGTATTTCTGAAATGTACTCTGAGTGCTGTGGTGGGAGAACATAGATGAACCAAACACATTAAATGATATAAAGTCATAAAATGAAGTTAATCATGAAACAGAATACTTGGCTTGCTTGGCTGCAGATTGGCTGGTACTGACAGTGTTGGGGGCATGACAAGATCCATAATAGTACTACTAAACACTTCTTTTTCTAAATTCTGTACAACACAATCCAACAAGATTTTCTAATTCATTACTGTTTTCTGTACATTCCAGTGTGGACTGGACCCTATGCTTACAGACACTAATTTGAGCATCTGATGGAGCAATAACTTTGGGATGAGCTGGAGTGGCGTTTGTGAACCAGTACTAGTCAGCCGACCTCTGTACCTGACCTTGTTAATATTGATGTGGCTAAATGTAATCAAATTCTTGCACCAATGTTCCGAAATCTAGTGTAATGCCTTCCCAGAATTGTAGAGACTGTTACTGCAGTAAATGGGAACAAACTCACTATTAACACCATTAAATTTACAACCCCAATTCCAATGAAGTTGGGACGTTGTGTAAAACATAAATAAAAACAGAATATGATGATTTGTAAAATCTTTTCAACCTATATTCAATTGAATACACTACAAAGACAAGATATTTAATGTTCAAACGATAACAATCCACACAGTCCTTTTCCTCTTTGGCCCAGAGGACACAACGTCCATGATTTCCAAAAACAATTTGAAATGTGGACTTGTCACTTTTCCACTTTTCGTCAGTTCATCTCAGATGAGCTCGGGCCCAGAGAAGCTGGCGGCGTTTCTGGGTGTTGTTGAAATGTGGCTTTCAGTTTGCATGGCAGAGTTTTAACTTGCACTTGTGGAAGGAGTGACAAACTGTGTGTTTGTCAATGATTTTCTGAAGTGTTCCCCAGCCCGTGTGGTAATATTCATTACAGAATGATGTCTTTTGATGTTTTTATAATGTTTTTATGATGTTTTTAATGCAGTGCCACCTGAGGGATCGAAGGTCACAGGCAATCAATGTTGGTTGCAGAGATTTACTTCCAGATTCTTCCAGATTCTCTGGATCTTATGATGATATTATGGACTGTAGATGATGAAATCCCTAAATTCCTTGCATTTGCACGTTAAGAAACGTTATTCTTAAACTGTTGGACTATTTGCTCACGCAGTTGTTCACAAAGTGGTGAACCTCGTCCCATCCTTGCTTGTGAATGACTGAGCCTTTCAGGGATGCTCCCTTTATACCCAATCATGACACTCACCTGTTTCCAATTAACCTGCTCACCTGTGGAATGTTCCAAACAGGTGTTTTTTGAGCATTCCCCAACTTTCCCAGTCTTTTGTTGCCCCTGTCCCAACTTCTTTGGAACATGTTGCAGGCATCAAATTCAAAATGAGTGAATATTTGCAAAAAACTATAAAGTTTATCTGTTTGAACATTAAATATCTTGTCTTTGTAGTGTATTCAATTGAATATAGGTTGAAAAGGATTTGCAAATCATCGTATTCTGTTTTTATTTATGTTTTACACAATGTCCCAACTTCATTGGGGTTGTAGAATAAACATTGCAGTATACAAACATTTGGACATACAGTGTAAATGCCTGTTGACTTGTTTAAAAATTTAGCTTATGCTCAGTTCAGCAGGTCTCAGACTTTGTGTTGAATGTACTGGCTGTGTTCGCTTTGCTGAATAACACTGTAACAGAATGATTTTGATCAGAATGGGCAGCAAAATCTGAAATCCTTGATTTACATTAAATTCCCTGAGGATGAAATTTGAAGGACAACTGTTTGTGCGCGCACACACACACACACACACACACACACACACACACACACACACACACACACACACACGGTGACATTAAACTGTCTCAGTGTATTACAACATGTTCATTGCCTCAGTGAAGTAGACATTGAGTGCTTGCCTTTGGTCATCGTCCAGTAAAAAATTTCTCAGTGTTCTCTCTATGAGTAATAATAATAATCATTACAATTATTAATATGTATTATTATTATTATTATTATTAGTAGTAGTAGTAGTACATTGCTTTGAAAAAAGTGTTAAATCCATAGTAAATACAATAGTAAATAATGTGTGTATAATGTAAATATTTATCAAAGTGTGTGTGTGTGTGTATATGTCTGTGTGTGTGTGTGTGTGTGTGTGTGTGTGTGTGTGTGTGTGTGTGTGAGTGTGCGTGTGTGTGTGTGTGTCTCTTTATGTGTGTGTGTGTGTGTGTGTGTGTGTGTGTGTGTGTGTGTGTGTGTGTGTGTGGAGCAGGAATCTCCAGGCCAGACACACACATCACCACGGCAACATCCCAGACAGAAATCATTGCCACAGCAACAGTGTCTTTGATCTTCTGGAACCCTGAGAAAACAACCTTAAACCTGTGTGTTTTTGTGCATGCTTGCTGATGCTGTGTTTGATGCTGTGTGTGTTTAAGTATTTTTATTGATGCAATTTGTGTGTGAGAGAGTTTATGCAGAATGCAGCATCAATCTTTTGTTTCAGTGTTGATCTGTTTCAGTACTTTTGTTTCAATGTTAATCTGTTTCAGTATTAATCTTTTGTTTTAGTGTTGTCTGTTTCAGTATTGATCTATTGGTTTAGTGTTGATCTGTTTCAATGTTGATCTTTTGTCTCAGTGTTGATCTGTGTCAGCATTGATCTTTTGTTTGTATTAATTTGTTACAGTATTGATCTTTTGTTTGTGTTGATCTGTTTCAGTACTGATCTTTTGTCTCAGTGTTGATCTGTTTCAGTTTTGTTTCAATGTTAAACTGTTTCAGTATTGATCTTCTGTTTCAGTGTTGATCTGTTTCAGTATTGATCTTTTGTTTCAGTGTTGATCTGTTTCAGTATTGACCTTTTGTTTTAGTGCTAAACTGTTTCAGTATTGATCTTCTGTTTCAGTGTTGATCTGTTTCAGTATTGATCTTTTGTTTCAGTGTTGATCTGTTTCAGTATTGATCTTTTGTTTCAGTGTTGATCTGTGTCAGTATTGATCTATTGTTTAAGTGTTGATCTCTTTCAGTATTGATTTTTTTTTCAATGTTAATCTGTTTCAGTATTAATCTTTTGTTTTAGTGTTGTCTGTTTCAGTATTGATCTATTGGTTTAGTGTTGATCTGTTTTAATGTTGATCTTTTGTCTCAGTGTTGATCTGTGTCAGCATTGATCTTTTGTTTGTATTAATTTGTTACAGTATTGATCTTTTGTTTGTGTTGATCTGTTTCAGTACTGATCTTTTGTTTCAGTGTTAATTTGTTTCAGCATCAATCTTTTGTTTCAGTGTTGATCTGTTTCAGTACTTTTGTTTCAATGTTAATCTGTTTTAGTATTAATATTTTGTTTCAGTGTTGATCTGTTTCAGTATTGATCTTTTGTTTCAGTGTTGATCTGTTTCAGTATTGATCTTCTGTTTCAGTGTTGATCTGTTTCAGTATTGATCTTCTGTTTCAGTGTTGATCTGTTTTAGTATTGATCTTCTGTTTCAGTGTTGATCTTTTTCAGTATTGATCTTTTGTTTTAGCATTGATCTGTTTCAGTATTGACCTTTTGTTTCAGCATTGATATTGTTTCAGTATTGATCTTTTGTTTTAGTGTTAAACTGTTTCAGTATTGATCTTCTGTTTCAGTGTTGATCTGTTTCAGTATTGATCTTCTGTTTCAGTGTTGATCTGTTTCAGTATTGATCTTCTGTTTCAGTGTTGATCTGTTTCAGTATTGATCTTTTGTTTCAGTGTTGATCTGTTTCAGTATTGATCTTCTGTTTCAGTGTTGATCTGTTTTAGTATTGATCTTTTGTTTCAGTGTTGATCTGTTTCAGTATTGATCTTTTGTTTCAGTGTTGATCTGTTTCAGTATTGATATTTTGTTTCAGTGTTGATCTGTTTCAGTATTGATCTTCTGTTTCAATGTTGATCTGTTTTAGTATTGATCTTTTGTTTCAGTGTTGATCTGTTTCAGTATTGATCTTTTGTTTCAGTGTTGATCTGTTTCAGTATTGATATTTTGTTTCAGTGTTGATCTGTTTCAGTATTGATCTTCTGTTTCAGTGTTGATCTGTTTCAGTATTGACCTTTTGTTTCAGTGTTGATCTGTTTCAGTATTGATCTTTTGTTTCAGTGTTGATCTGTTTCAGTATTGACCTTTTGTTTCAGTGTTGATCTGTTTCAGTATTGATCTTTTGTTTCAGTGTTGATCTGTTTCAGTATTGATCTTTTGTTTTAGCATTGATCTGTTTCAGTATTGATCTTTTGTTTCAGTGTTGATCTGTTTCAGTATTGATCTTTTGTTTTAGCATTGATCTGTTTCAGTATTGATCTTTTGTTTTAGCATTGATCTGTTTCAGTATTGATCTTTTGTTTCAGTGTTGATCTGTTTCAGTATTGATCTTTTGTTTTAGCATTGATCTGTTTCAGTATTGGCCTTTTGTTTCAGTGTTGATCTGTTTCAGTATCAGTAGTGGACAGTATCTAAGTAAATGTAATTCATTACTGTACTTAAGTAGTTTTTTTCTGTATCTGTTCTTTACTTAAGTATTTCCATTTTGGGCAACTTTCTACTTTCACTCCACTACATTTCAAAGTGAAATATCTTTCTTTTTACTCCACAACATTTTAAGAAATCTGTTGTTCCTTTTGGTTTTTGTGTGTGTAAAAACGTAACATGTCAAAACAAAAGAAGCGCAAAGCAAGAACACAAATGATGGAGCTAACCTAACCTGTAAATAGACCACAATATAGAAATATGTACACACATGCAGTTGTGATTGGCATGTTTCTTTTTTTCTGAATTCATACAAACACTTTCATTTTATAGTAAATTAGATACGGTTAGTTTATGTTTATAACAGAGACCTACAGATCAATACAGTAAAGGAAAACTTCTTTGTGAACCTGAGTTTAAAGCCAGTTTTTATTAATCTTGTAACTAATTTACAAAGTAATCTTAAACTGAAACGTTGCTTGTTTGTTAAAAGTGATTTCAGAGCCACTCGGTTCTCCCTGATTGGAACTGTTTGCCTTTAGTGTTTTGTGCTTATGATCATTTTAATAGACATCAGCATCACTAATGAATGACATTCTATTAAAAGACTGGTTTACCAAGAGAGACACTGGAGTATTTTCACCTAAAATGAGTTCATGAAGCAAGTCTTGTTGCAAAAATTATAACAGGACATTGGAGTCATAATTAATCTTTTAGTACTTTTACCTTCGATACTTAAGTACATTTGAAGCCAAATACTTTTGTACTTTTACTCAAGTTGAGGTCTAGAGTAAGGACTTCTACTTTTACTGGAGTAATATTTTACCTTGGGTATCTCTACTTTAACTCAAGTACATTATTTTTGTACTTTGTCTACCTCTGTTCAGTATTGATCTTTTGTTTCAGCATTGATCAGTATTAGTGTTGATCTATTTTCAGCATTAATCATTGTTATAGTGTTGATCTGGTTCAGCATTAATCACTGTTTTAGTGTTGATCTGTTTCAGTATTGATCTTTTGTTTTAGCACTAATCTGTTTCAGTACTGATCTTTTAGTGTTGTCTGTTTCAGCATTAATCATTGTTTCAGTGTTGATATGTTTCAGTATGAATCTTTTTTCCATTTCTAAAGTGAGTGAAAACATGTTGAATCTGTTCTTTAGTAACTGAACACATCATTGTTCTCTGAGCTCCGAGACTCATATTGTATATAATCCTTTACATTCAGAGGCAAAAGCAGTGATTAATAAACTCGACTGATATGAGATTTAACACACACCCACACACATGCAGGATTGTATATGAACTAAAGATCAGCTCACTGTTAACACACAGTTAACAGTGTGTTCACTGTGTGAAAGAGCTGAAAGAAGAGAATCTGCTGTAAAAGAGGAATTCCTTCAGCTTTAGCAGTTCAGATGGAAAATAGAGTGTAATGTGTTTCTCCAGAGGAAACTTCATTATTTCTGTCATTTACAGCAGAGTTTTAACGCAGTCTGTAAAACTCATCAGACTGCACATGTTCTGTCTGAATGTTCAGTAAAAACATTCTGGAAAAGATTTACTACAGCCTGTGATTGGCTGAGAGAGGACTGCTGCTACAGTAGGATGTGGACAGTGATAGCAAATTCATCGTTTCAGAGTTTATCTGTTTCAGTATTTATCTATTTCAGTATTAATGTGTTTGTATTGATAGTTTCAGCTTTGATCTATTGTCTCATTTTGATCTGTGGTTTCAGAATAACTCTGTTGTTTCAGTTTTGATGTTTTAGTAGTGATCTTTTTTTTCTGCACTGATCTGTCTTCATCTTTTATTTCAGCGTTTATCTGTTTCAGTATTGACTTCTTTCAGTCTTGATCTTTTGTTCAGTATCAATCTGTTATTAGTCAGTATTGATCTGTTTCAGCAAATATCTATGTCACCATTGATTTTTCGTATTTTTCAGTATTGATCTTTTTTAGTTTGGATCTGTTTCAGTGTTGACCTAATTCAGTATTATGTTTCGATGTTGATATTTTGTTCCAGTATTGATCTGTTTCAGTATTGACTCTTTTCAATATTATTTTTTTCAGGGTTGATCTGTTGTTTCAGCACTAATTTGTTTCAGCGTTGACATTTTGTTTCAGTGTGGATCTGTTTCAATGTTGATCTTGTGTTTTAGTACTGATCTGTTTCAGTATTACTCTATTTCAGTGTTGATCTGTAGTTTCAGGATTGATGTAGTTTAGTACTGATCTTTTGTTTCTACATTGAGGTGTTATGACAGTGGTTGAGGGTGATTGAGACTGAGCGGAAGTGTGTGTGTGTGTGTGTGTGTGTGTGTGTGTGTGTGTGTGTGTGTGTGTGTGGAGAATTCAAGCCAAGATTCAAAAATACTGATAAAATTTAAGC